>NW_022589710.1:33014244-34214244 GCF_004348235.1 Phoca vitulina | reverse complement strand
GATGCTACAAAGAATGCAGAGTTCCAGCAGGGCTGGGCATGGGCATGCCGGGTTCAGTACCAACAGCATCCAGGGTGCGAGCTGCAGTCTCCGTCGCTCTGCGATAACAGGAGTGTCCACCAGACCTGCTAAGTCCACCCGACCAGGCTAACTCGGCCTCCATCCCTGGCTGCATAACCACAGCCTGACTCTCCAGCCCTTCCAGAGACCCTGTGAGCCAGGCCACATCCTTCCAAACAACTTATTTGCTGCTTAAATCAACCAGCACTGGCTGATTGCTACAACCAAGAACCCTGAGTCAACAAGTACTTTTTTAATGTTTTAACCATGTGAAGATCAAAAATAAGCTTGGAGTTTCTGTTCTCCTTCAAAGTTTTCCAGTTCTTTGCCAATTCCTCAGTCTCTAGTCTTTCTTTGTGTGCGTATAATCCACAGAAATTTCTCTAACCTCCCCCCACCACCACCAAAATTCCCTAACTTCATACTTTCAACCAGGAATGTATCCAGAAGTAGGAAGATAAGTTGTAGAAGGAAAATGCAGGTTGACATGGCCATTTTCTTCTAAGACTAGCCCCTGGGGAATCAGGAAGGATCACGTATCCACATGCTAAAGCCACAGCACTGACATCCGGTGATGCACAGGCAGATCTCGTCATTTTCAAGGAGTGCCCTTCAAATGGCAGGCGAGAATTCTACCACTGAACCACGAATGCAGGAGTGCCCTTCAAATGGAATTTGCTTCTGAATCTCACAGGGATTGTGTTAAGATGCCAACTCTGCCTCAGCAGGTCTGAGAGTCTCCAGCTATTCCAAGCTCCCAGGTGTTGTCCGTGCTTGCTAGTCCACAGTTGCACTATGCCTGGCAGGGTGCTCAAGTGCTTGGGCACGACTCTTAAGTCACCAAAATGAAACTGTCCCAGGCAAAAAAAAAAAAAAAAACAACAAAAAACCCACTCCGTGTGTTCTGTCTCCATTTCTGGAGCTCATCTCCTCTACTTCTTTTAATTTTATATTTAGAATAACTAGACTCTAAAGTGGCAATACATTTCATCATTTGGCACACGATTCACACCAAATGGAAAATTTCTATGTGCAAAGTGTTAGAACATATAAAACAAATTAGATCTTGCTTCTCTGGTTCTGAAAAATCTTAAATTCTATAAAGTTAGCCTATTTAATACAAAGGCCACTTTTTAGATCCTACAGATTAAACAGTATTAGGGACCTCCACTATCTTATGATTCCCAAGATTTTCACTTAGAAGGCCTTTAATCTTTTTTCAAACATAAATTAAAAGTATAAAGGCTTATCTCTGAAGCACAGTAACCCCTGAACACAAAGGCATGGGGGCACAAAGAAGAAACATTCTTTGTACCTCACCCTGACCCCAAAATTGGCCAGTATATTTTTCCGAGCATTAATCAATGTAGTTTCTGAAGGCAGAACATATTCCGCTTTACTTGTAACATGGATAACTGCTCATTAAACATGGCCCAAGTCCCATAACACATACGAAAAGTAAGAGGGGGCCACAAGCTCTTTTTTCAATACCTCTAGAAACAATATAGTCAGTCTACAATTTCCTAGAAAGTCACAGGGTAGGTAAGAACATCACCTTACTTTTAACTATCCTAACAGGAAATTCTGTCTTTACTATATGCTGATGGATAGCTGGGATTAATGGTCAAAAACAGGAAATAATTCATAAATTAAAGATATTTTATCACTTCTCATGTGTCATGTAGAGATTCTCTGCCCCATTGGCCCTCTTTATATCATCCCTATTCAGGCGAGGAAAGATTTTTAGAATAAAAAATATAGGGGTGCCTGGGTGGCTCAGTCGTTAAGCATCTGCCTTCGGCTCAGGTCATGATCCCAGGGTCCTGGGATCGAACACCGCTTTGGGCTCCCTGCTCTGCAGGAAGCCTGCTTCTCCCTCTACCACTCTCCCCTGCTTGTATTCCCTCTCTCACTGTCTCTTTCTCTCGCTCTCTCTCTGTCAAAATAAATAAAATCTTTAATTAAAAAAAATAATAAATTTTTAAAAATCAAATTAATAATCATAAACTATTCCCTGAGTTATAAAGTATGCCTGGATTATTTACAATTTTCCCCATGAACACAATACATCTTCATACCTGTAGCTGTCTTAAGTAAATTTAAAAATTCTCAATACAGCCAATTTGAAGCTCTGTCTGGGTTTGAAACCTGTGTAAGAGGTTTGCACCAGTTCACCTGAAATTAACTGGATCTCACTAGCTCCTCAGGCCTTCCTGTGCCTTCCTGGCCCCTTTCTATCTCTTCCCAAGGGAAAAAAATTTCTTCCTCACTATTGTCTATGGTAACAGAGAAGAGGGCTGAGTAGTAAGGAGTTACTTGCTGACACCAAGGGCACATCTCACTCTGAACTCTGCTCCTGATCTCGAGGTTTGGGAAGGTACTCACTTTGGTTTAAGTGCCCCTTATCCCACTTCATAGTTCCTCTTGTTTTCTTCTTTTCAGGGAGAGGAGTTAGTTCTTGTCTGTTTGGAAGTGTAACTCAGTCTCTAAAAACTGAGTTTTGTTTTGCACAATTTGCTTACATTACAGAGTATTTCATGATTCATTTCCGTCAAGCAATTCACTTTGCAGAATCTGTTTTAACTAAAGAAGAGGATCATACTAAAACATTATATTCATAGATAAAGAGTGATATTAGCAAATTAATTAGCCTTATTGTTTGGTTTCTTGTGAAAGGCAATTATTTGTTAAGGAGAGCTCAGTGAGAATGAACTGTCTAAAATATTGACTGTAGATAGATGCTGGGAAAAGAGAGCATGTGAATTGTGAAAAACTGTGAAATTTGGCTATGTGATCTCAGATGTGCTCTAATGTTTGCTATCCTCCTTTCATCAGAACTCTGCGAGCTGCTTGTCTCCCCGCCATTGTACTTTTTGTCCAGATGTTGGCCATGGATAGTCATGGATAGTGATATTTTTAGAATGTCTACCAGGAAACAAATCTCTTTTGTGAATAACATTTACTCATAGCATAAC
The DNA here is from genome assembly GCF_004348235.1 of Phoca vitulina. NCBI lineage: Eukaryota > Metazoa > Chordata > Mammalia > Carnivora > Phocidae > Phoca > Phoca vitulina. The sequence continues at coordinate 34,211,209 of NW_022589710.1, read as the reverse complement.
TTTGATATATATGTGCATGTGCATATATATATATATTTAGAGTTTATTGGGATTCTTATTTTATTTTTATTTTATTTTAAAGATTTTATTTATTTATTTGACAGGGAGAGAGATAGCAAGAGCAGGAACACAAGCAGGGGGAGTGGGAGAGGGAGAAGCAGGCTTCCTGCTGAGCAGGGAGCCTGACGTGGTGCTTGATCTCAGGACCCTGGGACCATGACCTGAGCCGAAGGCACATGCTTAACAGACTGAGTCACTCAGGCACTCCTATGATTATGCATTTGTTAATTCACTATGCATCAATGAATGCTATAAAACAATGCACCAAATGTTTATAATTGGATTTAAAATCAGGATATGGAGCCATATACATAGTGTGATTACAACTATTAATAACAACTACTATGTATTGAATACTTTTCATATTTTATTTCTAATCCATGCCACAATATTGTAAGGGAGGTAAAATCATCCATACATTTTATAGATTAAAAAATGAAGCTTAAGGAAGCCAAGTAACTTGCCCAAGAAAAATAGAAACATAATACTCCTTTAATCAAAAAAAAAAAAAAAAGGTAGGAAACAAAGAAAAATGAACAAGGAACAGAAAAGACAAATAGAAAATAAACAGTAAGATAGATTTAAGTCCAACATTAATAATAATTACCTTAAACAGAAATGATCTAAACTCACCAACTAAAAAGTCCATTCAAAAAGAAACAAATACTGATGTTAGCAAGATAGCAGCTCAGGAGGTCCTCAGCCCTCATTCCCTCACAGAAACACAGATTTTTTCAACAATCCATAGACAAAAGTACCTCTGTGAGAGCTTTGGGATCTAGGTCAGAGGTTGAAACACCATGGTAGAGTCCAAGAACTAGGAAAGCCACTTTGAAAAGGCAGGCCTGCCAATTTCAGACATGGATGCAGACCCAGGAGCAGCCCCATCTCCCTGTGGACTCAGTTCCAGCCCAGCCCATCCAAGATCCTACCACCAATCCTGCCTGCCCACAATCCTAGTAAATAGGCCTGCCCACCGTGGACCCAACTGTGGACTCAGAAGTAGCCCTATGACCCTACTCTTACCCCATTCAACCACGGTCCCAGAGGCAGTCCTGGACACCAGCAGGAACCGTATTAACCTGTGCCCTTCTAGCGGGCCCACCAACAACAGGCCCAACCGTGGACCTGAAAGCAGTCTCCTCAGCCAACTTTAGCCCCACTAGACTGTGGCTCTAGAGTTAGTTCCATCTGCCTGGGACCCCAGCAGGAGATCTTTACTGGCTGAAACCAGTCTGTAAAGATTAGAAGAAGTAATTGCTCCTTCAAATGCAGACATCAATGCAAAGCTACAAGGATCATGAAGAATCAGGCAGATATGGCATCACCAAAGGAAACTAATAAAGCTCCAGTAACTGACCCTAAAGAAATGGAGATCTATCAATTGCTTGATAAAGAATTCAAAATTATCACCTTAAAGCAGTTCAATGAACTACAAGTGAACACAGACAACTAAGTGAAATCAGGAAAATACATGATTAAATGAAAAGTTCAACAAAGTAAAATAAACCATAAGATTTAAAAAGACAAACTGAAGGACATCCCAGGTTCATGTATTTGAAGAATTAATATTATTAAAATGCCCATATTTCCCAAAGTGATCTATAGATTCAATGCAATCCCTACCAAAATCCCAATGACTTTTTTTTTACAGAAACAGAAAAAAAAATTCATTTAGAACCACAAAAGACCTGAAATAGATAAAACAATTTTGAACATGAAGAACAAAACTGGTAATATCACACTCCCTGATGTGAAACTATTATAAAGCTATAGTAATCAAAACATCAGGGTACTCACACATATAGACCAGGGACGCCTGGGTGGTACAGTCGGGTGAGCATCCAGCTTGTGGTTTCAGCTCAGGTTGTAATCTCAGGGTCCTAAAATTGAACCCCGCATTGGACTCCATGCTCAGTGCGGAGTCTGCTTGAGATTCTCTCTCTCTCTCTCCCTCTGCCCCTCCTGCTTGTATTCTCGTGTTCTCTCTGTCTCTGTCTCTCTCTCAAATAAACACAAACACACACACACACACACACACACACACACACACCATATAGAACAATATAACAGAGAACCCAGAAATAAACTTATGCATATACTGTCAACTGATCTTCAACCAGGGTGGCAAGAACACACAATGGGAAAAAAGATAGTCTCTTCAATAAATGGTGCTGGGAAAACTGGATGTCCCCATGCAAAACAATGAAATTGGACCATATAAAAATCAACTCAAAATTATTTAAGACTTAAACATAGAACCTGAAACAAAACTCTTAAGAGAAACTATAGGGGAAGACCTTTCTAAACATTAGACTGGGCAATGAGTTCTTGACTCATTGTCAATCCTACTTGACTCAAGTAGGATTACACCAAACTACAACACTTCTGCACAGCAAAGAAAATAATTAACAAAATAGAAAGGCAACCTAAGGAAAAGGAGAAAATATTCATAAACTCTGTATCTGATAAAGGGTTAATACCTAAAACTAAAGAACTCACAAATTCAAAAGCAAAAACAAACAAACTCTGATTAAAAATAAGCAAAGGGGGGCGCCTGGGTGGCTCAATCGGTTAAGCGGCTGCCTTCAGCTCAGGTCATGATCCTGGGGTCCTGGGATCGAGCCCCACGTCTGGCTCCCTGCTCAGCGGAGAGCCTGCTTCTCCCTCTCCCTCTGCCTGCCACTCTGCCTACTTGTGCTCTCTCTCTATCTCTCTGTCAAATAAATAAATAAAATCTTTAAAAAAAAAAATAGGCAAAGGACCTAAATATACATTTCTCTGAAGAAAACAAAAATGGCCAAAAGTATATGAAAAGGTGCTCAAAACCACTAATCATCAGGGAAAAACAAGCCACCTCACACATGCTAGGATGGCTATTATTAAGAGAGAGAGAGAGAGAGAGGGAGAGAAAGAAAGAAAGAAAGAAAGAGAGAGAGAGAGAGAAAGAAAGAAAGAAAGAAAGAAAGAAAGAAAGAAAGAAAGAAAGAAAGAAAGAAAAAAGAAAGAAAGGAAGGAAAAGAAAGAAAGAAGGAAAAGAAAGAAAGAAAAAACAAGTGTTGGTGAGAAGGTGGACAAGAGGGAGTGGTTGGTGGAAATGTAAATTGGTGTAGCCACTATGGAAAACAATTTGGAGTTTCCTCAAAATATTAAAAATAGAATTATCATTTGATCTAGCAAACCCACTTCTGGTTATATATCCAAAAGAATTGAAATGGAGGTCTCAAAGAGAAATCTGCACTCCCATTTTCATTGCAGCATTATTTACAAATGGCAATATATGGAAATAACCTAAATGTCTACCAATGGATGAATGGATAAAGAAAATGTGGTATAAACATACAATGGAATATTATTCAGACTTAAAAAATAAATCCTTCCCTTTGCAACAACATAGGCAGCCTGGAGAACATTATGCTAACACATAATGCAGACACAGAAATACAAACACTACATGATCTTACCCCTAGGTGGCGTCTAAAATAGTCAAATACAGAGAAGCAGAGAGTAGAGAGGTGGTTACGAAGGGCTGGGGGAGGGACACATGGAGGGGTGTTGGTCAAAGGGTAAAAAGTTTCAGTCATGAAAAATAAGTAAGTTCTGAAGATTTATGTGCAACATAGGGCCTATGATTAACAACACTATATTGTATGCTTAAAAATATTGTAAGAAGTAGATCTTATGTTAAATGCTCTTACCACAAAAAATATCTTTAGCTTTTTGTATACAAAAACAAACAACCCAAATGGCTCACATCTGTTAAAGGAATTGAATTTGTATTTTTAAATAAAAATCTCCAGAACCAGAAGCCTTCACTAGGAAATTCTACCAAACATTTAAAAAGGAAATAATACCAGCTTTGCACAGTTTAATAAAATAGAAAATAAAGAAACATCTCCCCACTCATTTTATGAGGCCAAAATTATTTTGATACCAAAACTGGACAAAAACATTAAGAAAACTTAGAGCAATATTTTTCATGAACAAGAACATTAACACAAAAATTCTTAAAATTTTATCCAACAATACAAAAGAAAGGATAATATGTAAGACCAAGTAGCCTTTATCCGGGTAAAGCAAAAATGGGTTAACATTCAAAATCAATGTAACTCTGCATATTAACACTCAAGAAGAAAAACTAAGTCATCTTCTCAATAGATGCAGAAAAAGCAGTTGACAAACTTCAGCATCCATTCTTCATCAAAATGCTCAGCAAGCTAGGAATAGAAGGCAACTGTTTCAACCTGACAAAGGGCATCTGCAACAAACCTAGAGGTAGCATCCGACTTAATGAGAAAAGACTGAATGCTTTCTCTCTAAGTGTGGGAGCAAGGCCATTTTCTTCAACACTACAGTCTTTCGTTACCTTGTTCCCTAAGTATTTCACATTTTGAATACTAGTGTACATAGTGTTGTTTTTTAATTCTAAATATTATTGTTTTAATTGCTAGTAATATAGAAAAATTGTTTTTTGTATATTTTATCTTACATCCTGTGAAATTGCTAGACTCACTTCCTACTTCTAGTAGCTTTTCTGTAGATTCCAATTCATAGGTCAGGACATATGGGTCTTCAAGGTATGAAGTATTGGGGCAACTCTCACTGAAGATGAACTAGCAAAATTCTCATAAGCCACATGAGGAAATGAATCACCATGAGGATGAAAGTGCAAATAAAGAGAGTTTTATTTCTTCCTTTTCAATTTGTATGCCTTTTATTTCTTTTTCTCGTCATATTGCTGTATAAGAAAATCCAGAGAGAACATATTCATGGAAATTGACATGCTAATTCTAAAATTTACATGGAAATACAAATGACCTCAATTACCTAAAACAGTGTTGAAAAAGAACAAAGTGAGGTAATTTACACTACCTGACTGCAATACACACACACACACACACACACACATACATATAGTAATCAAGGCAGTGTGGTACTTATGTAAAGACAGACAAAAAGATCATTTAAAGAGAATAGAGATTCTAGAAATAATCCCACACACATATGGTCATTTAATTTCCAACAAAAGTGCCAAGGCAATTTGATGGAGAAAGGACAATCTTTTTCAACAAGTGGTGCTAAAACAATTAGATGTCCATATGCAAAAACAATGAACCTTGACCTTTAGCTCACAACATAAATATTAAAAGGATAATAAATGTAACATTTAACACTTTAAAACTTCTAGAAAAAAGGCATGGGAAGAAATACTTATAACTCTGGATTAGGTAACTGACTCTTAAAGTAGAACGAACGCATAAAATATAAAGTCAAAAAATGAAAAATTACATTTTATCCAAATTTAAAACTTCTGCTCTTCAAAATACACTGGAAGTGTATCTTCAAGATATACTGATGTATCCCTTAAATGAAAAGGCAAGTGACAAACTACAAGAAAATATCTGCAAAACATATACCTGACAAAGAATTTGTATACAGAATAAAGAACTTTCGTAACACTATAAAAAGACAAAAGCAATTTTTAAATGGACAAAAGACTAGAACAGACACTTCACTAAAGGAGATATGTAGATGGCAAATAAGCCCATGAGAAGATGTTCAATGTTATTAGTCATAAGGAAAATGTAAAAATGTAAATGTCACCAGGAGATGTCTCCTTATACCTACTAGAATGGCTAAAATAAAAATAAATTCACAGTATCAATTGTTACTAAGGATGTAAAGTAACTGGAAATCTCATACATTGCTGGTGAGAATATAAAATGGTCCAGCCACTTTTGAAAACATTTTGGCAATTTTTAATAGAGTTAAATGTACACATGCCTACCATACAACCTAGCAACTCACCTCCTAGGTATTTACTGAAGGGAAATGAAAACACGTGTCCAAACACTTACCTGTGAGCATTCTATAACAGCTTTATTCATGACAGTCGAAAACCTAAAACAACCCCAAGTCCATCAACTGGTGAATGTACATCCATACAATAGAATATTCCTCCACGTAAAAAAGAACCAATGATACATGCAAGAGCAATGACGAATCTCTAAAGTATTATGTTAAGAAAGAAGCCAGTCACAAGACAACATACTATATGATTCCATTGTTAAAATTAAAACCCCAGGCCCAAAATGTCATCACCTAGATTAAGGCCCCAGTCAGTAAATCAAAACTTAATACCAACCTAACTGTAGTTTCAACCCCCAGAAATGTAACCTTTAGTCAGTCAACATAGAATTCCCTGGTCAATACTAGGAAACTTACTGATATATCCCTTCCGTTCCTCTTAGGAGGGCAACCTTGCCTAACCAATGCATTTCTTGGTAATAAATTCCTTTCTTCATTTTTTCATGCCTGCTACCTTTAAAAAGCTTTTTTGTTTAGCTTAGTGGAGCTCCCCTCTACTTGCTAAATGGGATGCTGCCCAGTTCATGTATTATTTAATAAAGCCAATTAGATCTCCAGATTTACTCACTTGAATTTTAGTTGTTAACACCATCTATATGAAACTTTAGAAAAGGCAAAACTGTAGTGATAGAAAACATATGACTAGTTGTCAGGGGTTGGAAAGAGGGGGTAGGGGACTGTCCGCACAGGGGCATGAGCAAAATTTTGGGGGTGAGGAAGATGTTCTATGTTATAAATGCAGTGGTAGTTACAAAACTGTACATTTTTCAAAACTTACAGAATGGTGCACTTAAAATTGGTGAATTTTATTGCATGTAAATACTTCGGTAAAGCTATAAGAATATAAGCATATAGCAAGAAAGTATGAAAATGTTATCAAACAAAAAGTAAAATGCACCTGTAATTCAACCATCCAGACTCTACCATGGTTAAGACTTCTGTGCATTAAAATGTTTATATTTTTACCATTAAAAATTATCTTTGTAACTGAGGGTTGATGGAGGGAGGGGGATGCGGGATGCGCTAGACGGGTGATGGGGATTAAAGGGGGCACTTGTTGTGATGAGCACTGGGTGTTGTATGTAAGTGCTGAATCATTGAATTCTACTCCAGAATCCAATATTGCACTATATGTTAAAATTTAAATTAAAAAAAAGAAAAAAATGATCTTTGTAAATTTTCTAACTTAATTTTGTGAATTATTTTGTAATCTACTTTGTCTTCACTTAACATATCATGAGCATTTCTATGTCCATAAAGAAACAGGACAACAACATGACTTCTAGTGGCTTCCAAACTGTCCATTGTATACATGCAAAATAACATGTTCAGGTATGTTCCCAGTGTTTGCTTTGCGAGCAGGGTTGTGATGAATCTCATTACCAAGAATCCGGCTCTCTGGTCACCACTTCCTATATTTCTAGTTCACTCCTCTTAGAGTCCCCGCTCTACACCACCCTCTATTCTTCCAGGATCTACATTCCCTGGATCCCACTCCCCTTCCAGTATCCCTCGCCCTCCTCAAGATTTGCTTCCTTCCTTCCCTAGTTTACAGTTTTTCGGCTCACTGCACACTCCCTGCACTCACTTGCATCTTTCCGCTGCCTCGGACCCACTTAGCAAAACTGCACCCTGGTAAAAGCCTACTCTCTGCCAACCCTGCTGACATCCCATCTCAACACAGCTGAGCAAGGCCGGAGAAAAGGCCGGATGAGCGGAGGAGCCTTGCAGTTACATTCCTGGCCACGAGCCTCAGAGGGATTCTCAATGCCTGTGGCAATCTTTCCTGATTTCCCAATCCATTCCCCCAGCCCCACTCTCCTAGCCCCAAGCCTCACAAATGATCTGTTGGGAGGGGCCAGATGTTCTTATTTCCAATCCCTTACAGACCAATACTTTTGTAAAATACTATTAAAATATCTCAGCGATGTCAATTGCTGCAAAAGTTTCTAAATGCTTACTCTCACTTTCTGTACTTACCTCCTCTAAGGGCAGTAACCAAGAGCTCAAGGGGCAGGCCACACCCCACTCCCTGTAGGGCAGTCCCAAAGGACCCTCCCTCCCTCTCCTTTCTCCCCAGATTGCCAGCATGACCCACCATCCCACCTCTTGGCTCTTTGCTCTAGGTTGATGACCTTGTTTCCTCTTTCACAGGCAGGGATCAGAAAGGACCAACTTTCCAGGTACTCTTTGTGTCCCCTTTACTACCGATGAAGTGTCCACATTCCCATCTAAGGCCAGTGCCCCGTTTAGGCACTAGGCACACCCACTCCAGGGCACTGTCCTATCCATTCCTCTTTCTCTCCTCACACATAGTTTCCTCTCTATCGAATCACTCCCATCAGCTTAAATGCTGATATTTCTCCTATCTTTTTTTTTTTTAAGATTTTATTTATTTATTTGACAGAGAGATAGAGAGCACAAGTAGGCAGAGTGGCAGGGGGAGGGAGAGGGAGAAGCAGGCTCTCCACTGAGCAGGGAGCCTGACTCGGGGCTCTCTCCCAGGATCATGACCTGAGCCTAAGGCAGACACTTAACTGACTGAGCCACCCAGGTGCCCCTGGTATTTCTCCCATCTTAAATAAATCTCTCTGATCCCATTTCCCCTGCAGTCTCTTAATGCACTCTCCTTTTATCCTATTATACTTTCTCCAGTCCCTCTTCTCCTTTCCTTAACCTATTCCAATCAGGCTTGCCAGGCCCCTCCATCAAAGGCTTTCTCAAGGTCAAAGTTGTCTACTTTGTAAAACCTGACAGTCAGCAGCTAGTCTTTGAAGCAGACACTTGTGATGGTCTGCATCACCTTCCCTGGGCCTGACTCTGATCTCAACCACAGCTGTGGTACAAAGTTCTATGCTCACTGACAACATTGCTTACCAAGCACCCACCTCACTTCTCTCTGCTTTTCTGCCTCAAGGTTTTCTCCCATGGGAGCCTGCCAAGTGCAGTAGAGGGGAGTTAACACTCACGAGAAAACCCTCAGCCAGTAACTGTCCTAGCTCTCCACTGTTTGAACAGATATTCTGTACTCTTCTCAGATGTGGCAGTGAAGCTGACCCCCCCATAATCAAAAGCAGCCACCTTGATAACACACTTTATTGGCATTTCTCCTCCACGGTCTCACCTCCCCCATTCTCTCACTCCTACTCCTGGGATCACCTCCCAAATTAATGTCTGTACCCAGACACTTGTCTGCAAGTTCTGCTTTTAAAGGAACCCGCACAAAGGTAATCCTTATCTAACTGATCACATCTCACGGGGTTGATCATTCTCTCTTCCTTGAAACAAATGTTTACTTGGCTGCTATGGTATTAACTCTCCTGTTTTTCCTCCTAACTCACTGATTGCTCCTTCCCAGTCTCTGCTAGTCCTCCTCCCTGGCCTTTGAATCCTTGGCCACCTCTTTTCCACGCTTCTGCTTACTCCTTTGGGGATGTGAGCTGGTATCGTAGCTTTAAATATCACCCAAATGCTGATGACTCTCAAGTTTCTATACCAAGACCAGCTCTTTCCCCTGAACTCCAAACTCAGACATCCAAATGCCTAGTCAATATCTCTACTAGGATGTTTAATAGGCATCTCAGACTCAATATTTTCAAAGCTAGACTCCTGATCCCTTCCTCCAATCCTCACCTGCCCAAACCTACTTTTCCAGTCTTCCCTCCAAGTTCATAGCAACTCCTTCCTTCCACTTGCTCAGGTCAAAATCCTTAGAGTGATCCTTGGTGTCTCTCTTTCTCTCATACCCCAAATTCAGTCTATCAGCCAATCCTAGCAGTTCTATCTCCAAAATCTGACTCTCACCACTTACACTGCTACCCACTGAGTCCAGGTACATGTTACCTAACTGGTTGTCACCCTTCATCCACCATTCGTCAATTCTCAGAAAAAGCAGCCAGAGCAAAACTGTTAAGATGTATATTAGATCATGTTGCTTTTGTTATCAAAATCCTTTCTAGCTTTGGTTCTCAAAGTAAAATCCAAAATCTTCCCTACCAGCTCTGAAGTCTACTCCATCAGGCCCTCCAACCTCCTAGCCTCCCCTCCTCCCGCTCTCCCCTTCACTTCCCCTACTCCAGGTACACTGGCCTCTTTAGAGTGCTTCAACCACACCAGACACATTCCCGGCTCTTCCTTTCCACAGTCCTCTGAGGACTTTAGGGATAACATTTGAGTAGAAAGATAAGAAGTTCATCTGCTAATTTGAAAAGTTAGTCGTGAGAGTCTTTTCTTCAGCTGTGTCAGTTTTAGACCTATACAAAACACTCAAGTTTATTGCAAAAAAAAAAAAAACTAGATCCCCTTTCATGTAGAAAAACTTTGGCTGGGTACGATGATTGATAAGAAAATAAACAGCATAATTACCACTCTATTCTTATGGTAAATTATTTGGCAGAATAGTTTTGAATAGCTTAACAATCATCCTATTATATACACATATACATCTGTAGTTCCATGCAAAATTATAGTTTAATTAATCCACCAAGAGGCACAAGATAAGCTTATTCCTTTAACTCTTCTTAGGAAATTAACTTGGATTCAGATAGCACTGAAAAGAGTCTGGCAGTGCAAACATGCCCTCTACCTTTGTCACCTCTTAACTTGAAGAACTTTGTTTCTGATTTTTTGTTAATGAATTTTAAAAAGAGAAAAGCTTTGTGGACACGAAGCTAACAATCAATAAATTTATCTGGGTCCTTTCAGAAGAAGAATGTTTATCCAATAAAGCACTCATAGTTCATATAACCTTGCCTCCTGTTTTCTCTAAAAGCAAGTGTGATGAGAGAAAAATCCAAGAAAAGGTCTTAAGAACCAAGGGGCTAGAATTATCACTACTAGGAGACAAACAAAAGTAAGATCCCAAAGTCCTTTCTAGATACCAAGTGCAGTGGGGGTGGGGAGGTATTTGCTGCATGAGTCGCAGCTATGCAAGTAGAAAAAAATAAGCAACAGTATCTGTCAACTTTAGGTTAACCCCCTCTGGAGCACATGTGCTCTCTAAGTTTGAGTTTCCCATTTACAAAATGTCGGCTTCCCACTGCTGATTAAAACCTGACTGAATATAGCAATGGAGACAAAGATTCCCAGCCTGTAAAGGGCCCAGCAACTCAATGGTCCAAAATGATTTCAGTTCTGGCTTTCAAGCTGTGTCCGTCCGGGACAGGTAAAGAACAATAAAAAAGTTAAACCGTGTACTTTAAAACAATAGTAATTCAACAGGCAATAAAACTCTGTGTTTATAGTATCAACTTGACTTAAAAAAAAGAAAGAAAGAAAGAAAGAAAGAAAGAAAGAAAGAAAGAAAGAAAGAAAGAAAGAAAAAGAAAAGGGATCCTAGTTGACTTTCTTTCCAATAAAAAAGATGTCTTGAATTTTTAAATGATCCTTCAGACCAACTGTCATTTTCATAACTTCCAGTCCAACCCCTAAACTCTGTCATAGAGTCAAAAAGATGTGCTGTTGGCCTCTAGAGTAATCAGAAGAACATTCAGGTTAACTAATTATCACCGACACAGACAAGAGCAAACAAAAGCAACAGAGGCATTTCTTGTGGACAAACCAAAGCAATAGATTTTTGTCAAATGCATCTGATGTAGAGGACACCAATGGGATAAACATAAGAGAATCCCTTTCTTCAAAGTGTTTAAAATCTAGTTACTGGGTAGACAAAAAATAAGAACAAATTTTTTCCATTTTAAAGACAATCAGTTAAAATTAAAGAATTTCAAATTAAAGAGACTCAGATTTCCAAAAGACTTAATAAAAAACTGTTAATCTGGAAATTCTCCATTGGTCCTAATAACATGGTATTGAGTACAAAAGCAGTGACACAGGATCGAGTCATTCCTTTTTCCTACAACGAACCGGGGAGCCCGGGAGCTCCCAAGCATTCTCTGTGACAGAAACAAAAGCCTGGGATGCAGGTGTAAGTGTTTCCCAGCACGGGGACTGCTGAGTGATGCTGTGGGATTTTTTTTTTTTTAACGTGAATTACACATGGCTCCCTCCAAAAGGATCCTGATAGTCTGGGAGACCAAACTGCTGTCTTCAGCTGAGCCTAGGACACTTCCTGTTACTTCCTCCACATGCTAGCATTCAGCCCAGGGAGATCCCAAAGGATTTCTAGCCCATTTCAGTAGATTCTCAAGCCAGATTGGTCCCTAGTCCCCAAAACTAGTTCCAAATGAACCACAGGGCTGACCTAATCCAGTGACTTCCTCTCATTTGGGTGATTGTACCATTAATTATCCTCTGTTTTTCATATCTTCAGTCTCTCCCCCTCCATTGGCTCTTGCCCTCCAAGCCTTTAAACATACTCAAATCTTCCCTTGGTAAAGGGGATGCTAAGCTGCCCGCTCATCTCCTTACCCTCTTGTATGAATTTCTTGACAAAACAGCCTATATTCACTGGCTCTACCTCTTCAGCTCCCTTTATCCCTTAATTACTCTAATCCAGCTGCTTCAGCTCCCTTTATACCACTCAGCTAAAACTAACCCATAAGTACCAGCCACCTTGTCACAGCCATTTTGAAGACCTTTGCTCATTACCCTGATATCCAAAAGTACTTCTTCTCTTACCTTTGGTATCAAACAATGAGATTTTCATCCAACAAGCTCTCTAGTCTTGAAAGCTCTATATTCTTTTATTTCTCCTTCACCCTGTGTATCTAATCTCAGACCTATAAGCCCTGGATTCTATCTCCACATTGTCTCTTTCATCCCCATCTTCCCCATGCATTGCCTGAGCTCAGTCCCTGAACACCTGTTGCGTGGCCTGCTCCAATACCTGTTAACTCACCTCTCCCTCCACTCCCGCTTCTTCGTCTCCTCTCCCTCCTCACTATGTTCCACAAGGCTCCCTCCCAGCCTAATTACAGTTTTGTGAACTGGAGAGAAAAAGGCAGAAGCACGGTTAGCCCTGAGGGACCGGAGCATTCCCCTAAGTAAACCCACGGGAATCCAATGCGACAGCAAATGGACTGCGACTTGCTGGCCTAAAAGATAAATGAAGATTTTCTTAATACCACAAATGAAGTCCTCTGGGATGAGGCTGCAATCCAGCTCACCTGTCCTCACCCACCCCCCATAGCTCTAGCACGTGCATTCCCCGAGATCAGCCGTGCAGCTCCAGTACTCAGACCTGTGCTCCTGCAGATCCCAGTGTCCCCAGGTCCCTATGCGCCCCACTTCTTTCCCACTGTGGAGCTTTCTCTGCTATCTCCAGGCTCCATTGAAATGTCATCTCCTGTGGGTGGTTTTTCCTGCTTCCTTCAGCATCTGTGCACATGCACCCCCTCCTGGTGCTTAGTGCCCATTCGCATCAGCTACTTGGGACCGCACTCGAGGTCTTCATATGGGAGAACCCAGGACAGTGCTCAGCCTGTGGTCAAAATTCAATAAACAAACACCTTTCAATGGTTAGGGCTGACCCAAGCAAAGAGATGCTTTTGCCCTGCAGTGGCCTCAACGAACACAACGGAGCAGCATGATTTATTGAGATGTCAGTTTGTGCTTTCTTCCTGCTTCTTTTGCTGTCAGCATTTTTCCTTCTCCCTCCCAAGAAGGTAAGCAAATGTATGTGTGGAGTTCTGGACTCCGTGGCCAGAGTCACCTGAGATTTTTAATGGTTTTGTGTATCGCAGGGTCATAAATAGAAGTTGCAAGGTATTCATGAAAGTTTCCATTCAGACAGTGGTTTGTAGAGGAAAGCCAATGTCGGAAGGGACTAGAAATGGATATTCCTGAAGACCAAGAAAGGACTGAGTTTAAGGGATTGTAGTCTGTCAGAAACCCAGACCCCATTCCCATTGTGCCTGCATGGTTGATGGGAGGGACCGCTCCAGAAAGCCGGCAGTGGATGGACACGATGCACCAGCGTGGTCAGTGGTACGAGCAGCTGGGAGAGTTGCCTGACTTGGCCTCAGTGCTGTTCTGGTCTTCAGCTGCAGCATATCGGACGGTGCGAGCATCGTGATGGAGCCGAAGGTGGACAGCTGACCAGGCCCTATGCCATATCTGTGCACTGCATTAGCCTGGGATTCTTTTTTTTTTTTTAAGATTTTATTTATTTGACAGAGAGAGAGAGAAAGAGAGCAGAGCATGCACAAGCAGGGGGAGCAACAGAAGGCAGAGGGAGAAGGAGACTCCTCACTGAGCAGAGAGCCCGATGCAGGGGCTTGATCCCAGGACCCTGGGATCATAACCTGAGCCAAAGGCAGACACTTAACCAACTGAGCCACCCAGACTCCCCTAGCCTGGGATTCTTATACAAGCCCAGGAAGTGGGCAAAGTTACCTTAGTAATGATTGAGTTTTTCCCTCCAGCTGGACAACTAATTCAATGTAATTTAGAGAAATAAAGGAATGTGACCTAAAACAATGATAATATCGTAATCTAAAATTAATACCTACAACACAACATTCACTCAAATCCCCAGGAAAACTACAAGATCTCTCCCAGAACATCCTTGAAACAGCTTTGGGACATAACATTGGCCCATTTTGACTTTGAACACACATTACCTGATATGCCAGGATGCTCTTACACAGGAAATAAAAATTTCTGGCACATATATATCTGTTTAAAACTGTTAGGAAGTCTTCTTTTGGCATGTGCTGTGACATGTCTCTTCAAATCGTACTGGTCCTCAAAGGCAAAGGCAGAAACAACCCAGGGTGACCTATTCCAGCTTTGCAAGGTACAAGGATGTAGGGGGAAATCGGACATTGGGGAAGTACAGTTCTCCAGCATGGCCACAAGGTGGCAGAGTGACCCTGTCACCAGAAGTATACTGTCGCCTGTTAACAGTTTGGAACCTAGGATGTTGGAAAATCCGAGAGACAGTTAATATAGGATAGTTGAAAAGCTGGCTCCTAGAAGACTTTCCTGCTGAAGGACTTACCCTCATATCATTAATATTTTATAGAGGCAGGCCCTCCACGAGCCTTACAGATACCTAGCCCCTGGCTCAAGGATCAGCCTGATCTGACATTCACGTTCAGTGGAGGATCAACACCTGTCATGAGATCTGGCCCTGCTTGCTGGCAAAAAGTTACCACTGAACAGGGGTCTAATCTGAAACCCCCTCAATCCCAAGGCCCTGGGAGAGCCTCCAAAAAGAAAGAAAGGTAAGAGAAGCTCAATGGCAAACATTTCATCAAAGTCAGTCTCAATTGCCTCAGTGATGGGAGTGTGGCCTTTCAGCTGCATGTGACCCACGCCTCCAAACCACGTCCCTCCTATCAGCACAGGTTAGTGCACCTCCTGCAGGGGAGACTGGAAAATCAATGGACAGCAACCAAAAACTGTCATGAACTCATGAGAGGCAATAAACACTTAATTGGATATTGATTTGAGACTACAAAAAAAATATTCAAAGAAATTTAGAAAATCCTAATGAAAGAAATGAGGACAGACACAAAAAAATGAGGATATGTTACCTGTGCCTGAGTGCCTAAAAATAAGCTTATTTCCCTGGCACCCTCACATAATTCTGAAAGCTGCCATATACTCTACAGTGAAATCCTTTTTTTCTTAAAATAGGTGGGGAGGTTCTATCTCCTGCAATAAAAACCCTGGTTACTACAGAAGACAAGGAAACAAATGGAATTTCTTACTTGCTCACCCTATTACAACAGCAACAAAGGCAGGAGGAGGAAGAGAGAAACATGAGAGAAAAATGAGAGGATGAAAAAGGAATGGCTGAGGATTTTACATTGGGCACATCTCACGTTTCATTTTAAGTTGTTTGTTTTCCTGAGATATAAACTTCTTCCTTGCCCCAAACCATCATCCTGCAGTTTCCACGCGTTCAAATGTCTTTCACGTGAATGGATCGTACATGTCTGCGTTAAGAAAAATGGATTCAGCTCTGCATCTGGGTCAGGGCAATGTAGACACAAGAACCACCATCAACAGCCAAACTGCCCTACCAAGAGACACGGAGAAGCAGGAACGAAAAGCTAGAAGAGACTGCGATAAATCAAGCCCCAGGAATTCGATTTCTTTGCCTGAATGAAGAAGGATGTGGCAGTCAAGAACTGGAGCTGACCTCTGAGTGACACAAGGAGACGTGGCTTCAAGCCCCGTGGTTCTCCAACTTGGCCTTCATCAGAACCACCTGGAAGTGATTAAGGCCGATTGCTGAGTTCCACACACTCCCCACTCAGGAGGTCTGGAGGGGGATCCCACCAAACAGTTCTAACAAGTTCCAGGGGATGTTAATGCTCTGACCCATGCTTTGCAAACCACTGTTCTAGATCCAGAAAAGTAAGTCTCATGAACCTGGGGCGTGTGATAAGTTGGGAGAGATAGCACACACGTCTGTGAGCCAGGCTGAGAAAACTTTTGTTATATCATCTACAGCTTGGAATTTATTTTTGTAGAAAAGTTTTGCTAGATGCTGTTATCAGTGCAGTGCTAGTGAAAGCACAAGGCGGTGTGATCTCTCTGGAGGAAAATTTGGCAACATCAGCTTATCAGATAAGCACATCCTTTGATCCAGCAGTTGCCTAACTGGGAGTAAATAATAAATAAATGTCTATTAAAAGACAATTGTTAAATCATAAAATAATCACCTTCCATGATACAAGATTCACACTGTACTATGAAGTGAAAGAGTGGGTCCGTGTAGTACGTATCACTGTACTAGTCAGTCCTGTGGAAAATGCCAGTCTAGGAACTGATTTTTAACATCAGTGAAGGTATTAATTGCACTGCCTCCTTCACAGAAAATCTTTTGTGATAGCAAATAATGTAATGTAACAACTTCTCTTCATCTCAATATCTTCATACGCTCAATGGGGATAAAAGTCAGGATTTAGAAAAGGTAGGTTTCTTTAAGGCCTTAAAGGAATTAAAACAAGTGCTTCGAAAACAGAAAGACATCATCGAACACTTGCCCAGTTTTATGGAGATGCTAGGATATGTGTCATTATATTAATACAGCAAATACCATACTGCTTTTTCAAGTAATAGTTGCAATACAGCAATGTGTTTAGTAAGTAATTTTAAAAGAAAAAAGCAGAGGACCAAGGAGTATTTATGTGCCAATACGACGGGATATATGGACGAGTGATCTCCCTCAAATGTGAATTCAGGACTCTGGCCATAGTATACACACCTGATATGTATGTGCACTTCCCACCACAGGCACATAAAATTACAACAAAAAATAACCAAAAAAATAAATGTAATTACATAGGTGAGCTCCAAAAGACAAATATTCCCCAGATTCCAAAAACCAAAGAAAATCAAAGCCAGAGCCTCAACAATCCACTGGGTTTTATTTTTTTTTTTCAAGATTTTATTTACTTGAGAGAGAGAGAGAGGACGGAGAGAGAGAGAGCACGCACAAGTGGGGGGAGGGGCAGAGGGAGAGGGATAAGTGGACTCCCCGCTGAGCAGGGAGCCTGATGTGGGGCTTAATGCAGAGCTCCATACTGGGCTCCATCCCAGGACCCCAGGATCACCTGAACTCAAGGCAGACGCTTAACTGACTGAGCCATCCAGGCGCCCTTCCACTGGGCTTTAATCTCAGATTTAGGGGCGATTGGTCTACACAAGGAAGAAGAACAGGTATTGAAGTTCCATCCACATCTCCCAGCCAGAGAGAAGCCCAACACATTAAAGAACAGTCATGCAAGTGAAAAAATAAGACTGTACAAAGCCTGCTTACTAGCCCAAACAAAGAGCAAAGATGTTTGCTGAGTGCCCCGGACCTTGAATTTAAAAACAAAACAAAACAAATCACCCATGAGAAATAGAAATCCTAAACTTACACAAGGTAAGGGGTCTAATTTTTTTTTCTACATTCATAGTTTAAGAACCCCAGATGGGGATGCCTGGGTGGCTCAGTCCATTAAGCGTCTGCCTTCAGCTCAGGTCATGATCCCAGCGTCCTGGAATCGAGTCCCATACTGGTATTGGGCTCCCCGCTCAGTGGAGATCGTGCTCCGCCCTCTCCCTGTGGCTCCCCCTGCTTGTGCGCTCTCTCTCTGATAAATATATAAATAAAATCTTTAAAAAAAAAAAAAAAGAACCCCAGATGAATAGTTAATATAAAAAGTGATCCAAGACCACTAAAATTCCTAGGGATCCAATAAACACAACATGAAAATCTCTGTCCTTAGAGACTCTTTCCCAGCTCAAAGCTTATAGGGAACTCTCACTAAAGATGAGCTCACTAAAGATGAGCAAAATTAAATGTCAAAGACTACATGAAGAAATAAATCACCATCAGGGTTAATCAGCAGACACCAAAGTTGACACTTCAAGAAGTGGGAATTGTAGATGAATTTAAGAGACTAGAAAATAATAACATCTTACAATAATTTAGAAAACATATTGAAGCAGTAAGATACTCTGGGGAAAGGATATTTTTTTAAAGTAACCAAATATTAATGAAAATTACCATCATTGGAATGAAAAACATTTGGTAGGTTAAATAACACAGTAGACCTTGCTTAAAAGAAAACTGCTGAAGTAGAGAACAAATCTAAAGAAATTCTGTAAGAGGGAGAGGGAGAGAGAGTGAGAGAACAAGAAAGAAAGTGAATATGACTGGATGGGTAATTGACAGATAAGAAACACAGGAAGCTTCAGTATAGTGTAACAAGGTCTAAAAAGGAAAGAAGAGAGGGACTGGGGAGAACTAATACTCAGAGATGATAACAAAGAACTTTCCAGAATTAGAGATGAGAATTAGGATTAAAATGTCTTGAACAAAATAAAAACAAATCACACAAAAAATCTTAAACTTAGGTATAAATCTAACAAAATATGTATGCGATCTATGTGAGAAAAACTACAAAATTCTGTTGAACTAAATCAAAGAACTAAACAAACGCAGACATACTCTATGTTCATGGATAAGAAGATTCAATATTGTCAAGATGTTAGGTCTTCCCAAATTATCTATAGATTCAACGCAATTTCAACCAAAATCCCAGCAAGTTGTTTAATGGATGTTGACAAACTGATGCTGAAGTTTATACGGAGAGGCAAAAGACCCAGAACAGCCAACACAATATTGAAGAAGAACAAAATTGGAGACTTCAAGACTTACTGTAAAGCTACGGTAATCTGACAGTGTAGTGTCAGTGTGAGAGAAGAGATAAATAGATCAACTGAACAGAATAAAGAGGTCAGGTACCGACCCCCATAAATAGAATCAACTGATATCTGACAAAGGAGCAAAGGAAATACAATGGAGCAAAGACAGTCTCTAACACAAATGGTGCTGTAACAACTGGATATCCACATGCAAAAAAAAAAAAAAAAATCTAGACACAGACCTTAACTCAAAATGGACCATAGACCAAAATGTAAAATGCAAAACACTGAAACTCCTAGAAGATAGCATAGGAGAAAACCTACATGACCTTGGGTATGATGATGTCTTTTTAGATACAACAGCAAAGACAGGAGTCGTGATATAATTGATAATCTAGACTTCATTAAAATTAAAAATGCCTGCTCTGTGAAAGACAATGTCCAGAGAATTAGAAGACAAGAGAAAGACTAGGAGAAAATATTTGCAAGAAATACATTTATAAAGATAAAGGACTGTTATCCAAAGTATACAAAGAACTCTTAAAACTCAACAATAATAAACCCAATTTAAAAAAGGACCAAAGACCTTAACAGACACCTCATCAAAGAAGATAGCAAATAAGCATATGAAAAGATACTCCATATCATATCTCATTAGGGAAATGTAAATTAAAATAATGATGCACCACTGCCACTCTGGAAAACAGTATGGAGTTTCCTCAAAAAGTTGAAAATAGAGCTAAAATATGATCCAGCAATTGCACTACTGGGTATTTACCCCAAAGATACAAAAGTAGGGACCCGAAAGGCTACGTGCACCCTGATGTTTATAGCAGCAATGTCCACAATAGCCAAACTGTGGAAAGAGCCAAGATGTCCATCAACAGATGAATGGATAAAGAAGATGTGGTATATATATACAATGGAACATTATGCAGCCATCAAAAGGAATGAGATCTTGCCATTTGCAACGACGTGGATGGAACTGGAGGGTGTTATGCTGAGCAAAATAAGTCAATCAGAGAAAGACATGTATCATATGACCTCACTGATATGAGGAATTCTTAATCTCAGGAAACAAACTGAGGGTTGCTGGAGTGGGGGGATGGGGTGGCTGGGTGACAGACATTGGGGAGGGTATGTGCTATGGTGAGCACTGTGAATTGTGCAAGACTGTTGAATCACAGATCTGTACCTCTGAAACAAATAATGCAATATATGTTAAGAAAGAAAAAAAGAAGAAGAAGAATGTAGCAGGAGGGGAAGAATGAAGGGGGGGAAATCGGAGGAGGAGAAGAACCATGAGAGACGATGGACTCTGAAAAACAAACTGAGGGTTCTAGAGGGGAGGGGGGTGGGAGGATGGGTTAGCCTGGTGATGGGTATTGAGGAGGGCACGTTCTGCATGGAGCACTGGGTGTTATGCACAAACAATGAATCATGGAACACTATATCTAAAACTACTGATGTAATGTATGGGGATTAACATAACAATAAAAAAATTAAAAAATAAAATAAAATAAAATAAAATAATGATGCACCACTATACACCTATTCGAATGACCAAAATCTGGAGTACTGACATCAAATACGGGCAAAGATGTGGAGCAAGAGGAACTTTCATTCCTGCCGGTGGGAATGTAAAATGGTGCAACCACTCTGGAAGACAGTGTGATGGTTTCTTATAAAACAAACCCACTCTTACCATACAATCCAGCAATTGTGCTTCTTCATATTCAGGTAAGTTGAAAACTTATGTCCACACAAAAATGTTTATAGCAGCTTTAATCATAACTGCCAAAACTTGGAACCAATCAACTTGGACTTCAATAGGTGAATAGCTAAATCAACTGTGTTATATCCAAACGATAGAATATTATTCAGCACTAAAAAGAAATGAGCTATCAAGCCATGAGAAGACATGCAGGAAACTTAAATATGTATTTCTAAGTGAAAGAAGCCAATCTTAAAAGGCTACATACTGTATGATTCCAACTATCTGACATTCTGGAAAAGCCAAAACTGTAAAAAGGTCAGTGGTTGCTGTGGTAGGGGTGGTGGGGATGAACAGGCAGAGCACAGAGAATTTGGGGAGTGAAAATGCTCTGTATGAAAAAACAGTGGGTGCATGTCATTATAAATTTGTCCACACAATGTATAACACCAAGAGTGAACTGTAATGTAAACCATGGACTTTGGATGATTATGACGTATTAATGTAGGTTCATCCTTGGTAAATAAATAAATGAACGCACCATTCTGGTAAGTAATGTTGATAATGGGGGAGACTATGTATATGTGGGGGCAGAGAGTATATAGGAAGTCCTTCTATGTCTCAATTCTGTTGTGAACCTAAAAAAATTCTTTGAAAAAAAAATCTCCATCCATTCATATAATGAAATTGAAAATAAAATAAAAAGAACTCTTAAAAATCAACCAAAGGGGAGGGCGCCTGGGTGGCTCAGTTGGTTAAGCGACTGCCTTCGGCTCAGGTCATGATCCTGGAGTCACAGGATCGAGTCCCGCATAGGGCTCCCTGCTCGGCGGGGAGTCTGCTTCTCCCTCTGACCCTCCCCCGTCTCATGCTCTCTCTCTCTCATTCTCTCTCTCAAATAAATAAATAAAATCTAAAAAAAAAAAAAAAATCAACCAAAGGGGAAGATAATGTATCTAAAACTAAATTATAAATTACATTTCTCATCAATGATAGATGCCAAAGGTGAAAAATAATATATTAAAATGTTGAGGGGTTGGGGCGCCTGGGTGGCTCAGTCGTTAAGCGTCTGCCTTCGGCTCAGGTCATGATCTCAGGGTCCTGGGATCGAGCCCCGCATCGGGCTCCCTGCTCAGTGGGAAGCCTGCTTCTCCCTCTCGCACTCCCCCTGCTTGTGTTCCCTCTCTCGCTGTCTCTGTCAAATAAATAAATAAAATCTTTAAAATAAAATAAAATGTTGAGGGGACCTCCATTTTTGGACAAGATGAGATAAATGTTAAAAAAAGAAAAAAAGGAAAAGAAAAGAAAGGAAAGGAAAACAAAAGAAAAGCTCCAAGAAAAGTCTACTCTCTATAGCTCAGGGGTTCTCAACCTTGGCATTATTGATATTTCGGACTAGATCATTCTTTTCTGTTCAGGGCAGGGGTCAGGCTGTTCTACGTACTGTATCACATTTAGCAGCATCTCTAATCTCTACCCACTAGATGCCAGTAACAACTTCGCACTTGAGACAGCAAAAAATGTCTTCATACACTGTCAGATGCCACCTGTAGGGCAAATCATCCCCAAATCATCTCTTCTCTCTAGCCGAAGGACTTGGAGGAGGACAGCCTGAAAGGACAGAACCTCTTTTAATCTACTTAGCCTACTCTAAACAAACAGCATGAAAGAGTCACATCCCCATGCCTCCCCACCAGGCCCTGTGGAGACCAAGGGGAGGAGGCCTGCTGTCCGCCACCCCCCCCCCCCCCCCCGCCCTACACTAACAACGCAGGAGCGTGCAGACAAGGCAGGGTGGAGCTGTGTTGACCACCCCTGCTCTGCACTAAGATACCATCAGGAAAGAGGCAGTGGCCCTCCCTGTCTTCACCCGCACGGTGACTGCAGAGGCCACAGCCCATGAAGGAAAGCACTATCAAGCACCACACTGTACCAAGTGAAGGACAGCAAAGCAGTATTACCCTGCCTCATCTCAGCTGGGAGGTGTGTGGGGGGGGGCGGGGGGTGAAGGTGAATGAGAAGAGGGAACTGGAAAAAGTAAACATAAATCTGTGTATGAAGTCCTGAGCATATCCCTAAACGATCCATGCATAAAACCAATCTTTTTTTAAAAGATTTTATTTGTTTATTTGACCGAGAGAAATCATAAGCAGGGGGAGCGGCCGGCAGAGGAAGAGGGAGAAGCAGGGAGCCCGACTCAGGGCTCGATCCCAGGACCCTGGGATCATGACCTGAGTCGAAGGCAGATGCTTAACCGACTGAGCCACCCAGGTGCCCCACATAAAGCCAATCTGAACACAGGAAAGTTGTGAGAACTGAATTACAGTGAGAAACAGAATAAATAGGCCCAACATTCTAGAAGCCACAGGGTGAGGATGTCATCACTCCTCATGTACCCTCTGCCAATTCTGATGAACAGTCAAGAAAAGGAAAATGGAGAGACAAATACAATATTGGTATTATTTTGAAAGTAGTTTTGCCCTCACCGACCCTCTAAATAGTCTTAGGGACCTCCACCACCCAGGGTTGCTAGGTCCACACTTTAAGAACTGCTGGAGTAAAGCGGGAAATCAAGGAAAAGAAAAGTCTCGCACTAGAGAAAAAGACCGAATTTGGCAACCATATGAGTATTACTCTATGCAAGGCATCATGCTTATTCAATAGAATGACAAATTGAGGAAATAAACTTAAAAGTAGATCTTTCCCTCAAAGAACATATAGACTAGAGAGAAGCCAAAAAAGGAAAAAAAAAAAAAAAACTTAAGAGGTATAGATAAAATAAGCAATGGATTCTGTTGAGAATCTGTTGGACAGTTGCATCTGTTGGAAAGTTTATAAAGACTTCAAAGAGAAAACAGCATGTGATTTGGGCCACATTGGGGAGAGAATCCCTTTTAAGAAAATAATTTCAGGCTCCTCCCTTCTATTCATTTTATATAGGCTGATTTTATCAGATAAAAATGTAAATGTTTGTCTCTAGGATCCAAATCAATTTATTAAAACTAGGATACTCTTACCTTAATTACAAGTAGCTAATGACTGTGATTACATCTCTTTTACTGGAGAATAGCTTTTGGGTGGTAAGTAGCAACCAAAAAAATCAAGATGTTCAGAGTTTCAAGAAAAGGACATGAAATAAAAATCAACATTTACCACTGGAAAAAAACCTCTTCAGAGTAGTTTCATATTCTAAACTCTGAGTCCACTTTAAAGCAAGAATTTGTTGTTACACAGAACAATATTATCAGTAGTCAGGAACTCTCCAGTTTCCAGGTATCTGTCATCCTCTGAATAAGTCAAAAACAATAGTTTGAAATGAATAAAATCATTTATAAGAATGCAACACAAATAGAGGCTTAAAACCTTAAATAATCTCTTATCCCCTTATAATGCTTCACACACTGACAAGGCACCTTAATAAAAATCCATTTGCCCCCATGAGAAAACAGCTTCTCTTTGATAGAGTTCTCATTCCCCTTATTTTTCTCATTCTGGGACCTTCATTGACTTTCAACCCTAATTTCATAGTTTTGTCCAACTCCCTTGATTTTTTAACTTTTCCAAAAATGAGACCTTTTGAGTGTTTCGATTTTTAAAAATTTTTAACAGTTTTCATAAAATTAATTCACAAAGCATATAGTCTTCTGCTTATTTGAAGCTCCCCTCAGCAGCATCTCATTCAGATATGACTTCCCCCAAAACAGCTCCAAGACCAAAAACTACCCTTCCCTGCCCCACCAATTCCTACAGCACAACAGCTCTCTGGTGGGAGGGAGGAGAACAATTTCTTTTCTGAGCAAGGCAATTATCATTTCAGGTTTTACCACCCCAGTGTTACCTAAAGTTTTAAAGAGGAATGTGATACTCCAAACAAAAAGCTAATTGAAGTAGATGCTAAAACTTTCATGGGGAATATGGCAGACAGACTCTAAGATGGTCTCCCACCTTCTGATACACCCTTGTGTAATCCCTTCTCTTTGAGTTCAGGCAGAATCTATAACTTGCTTCTAAACAATAAAATATGTCAACGGTGATGAGATGTCATTTCCATGATTCTATCAATTAAGATTTTAATACCTATCTTGCTAGGAGACTCTGTCCCTTGCTAGCTGTGATGACATAAGTGGACATATTGAGGAGGTTCACATATTAAAGACCTGAGAATGACCTCCAGCCAACAAGAAATGGAGGTCCTCACTCCACAAGACTACAAGGGTCTGAATCCTGCCAACATGTGATATGCTGATAATATGTCAATGTAAGCCTGGAAGTAGATCGTTCCCCAATCAAGCCTCAGGCCTTCAGATGAGAACCCAGCCCTGGCTGACACCTTAATTGCAGCCTTGCAGACTTCCGACTCCCAGAAGTCCTGCCCAGACTCCTGACTTAACAGAGCTGGGAGATGGATGTGTTGTTTTAAGGCACTAAGCTTGTGGTAATTTGTTACACAGCAATACATAACAAATACAGGGAGAGCACAAAGAAAAATAACTATAATTATAATTGTAATTATCACCACTAAAATCTAACAGTTGATTTTATGCTAATGGACCAGTCAAGAACGACATTATAATGTGCATCTAAAAAGCCTGAGAACAGGATAATAGAGTCTGAGGGATGAAGTCCCCTCTACTTTCTGACTATGGAGAAGCAGGGGAGGGCAGTTGAAGGCAGCCTAGCTGCTGGGGACTCTACAAACCTGAGGTGACAGAGCCAGTGTGCTTCAACCAAAGTTCAAAGGAATAATGAAAGGGAAAGAAAAAACAGATTGGCAGATAAGGAGATTTAGAGCATGGGCTGAAATGTAAGGGAAACAGGGAATATCAAGATGGGCAGTGGGAGTATGAGACAGTGAAAGGTTACTCTCGAGACCTGGATGGCCAAGGTTAGGGCCAGCAGGGACATCAAGCAGATGAGGTCATTGTGGGCATTACTAGGAGATTACACCTTTTTAAAGTTCGATAATGGGACAACCAGAAATTTCCTCAGGCTTATCGACATCATTGGACAGGCTTTTTTTTTTTTTTTTTTTTTTTTATTTGACAGAGAGACAGCAAGAGCAGGATCACAGGCAGGGGAGTGGGAGAGGGAGAAGCAGGCTTCTTGTGGAGCAGGGAGCCCAAAGCGGTGTTTGATCCCAGGACTCTGGGATCATGACCTGAGCCGAAGGCAGATGCTTAACGACTGAGCCCCCAGGCGCCCCTGGACAGGCTTTTATAAGACTTCAGAGCCAGCAGGGTATCCAAGTCTGGGGAGGCACCCTGAAACAACACCCATCCAGTCCTACAACCGTCCATCAGTCATGCCCAAGTGAGGAGCAAGACTACAAAGCCCAAAGAGATCACCAAGAGCAAGTCAGCTTAGAGGATCCCACTGCCCTCTTGCATCTTCCATAAGAGAGAGAGTTGTTGTAGCACCTCTAAAACCCCATCACTGAAATCGCCTTTGGTTATCAAAAATTTTATATGTGCACATGCACCACTTGCCCACATGCTCATGATACGTGCTGTAAGCACACTTGTGCAAAACGATAAGCCTTAGGAAAGAAAATGCCATGATTTAATACTTCTATTTTAAATCTGAGTTCTCTACTTTGTTTTGTTGTTGTTGTTGTTTTAAAGATTTTATTTATTTGACAGAGAGAGACACAGCGAGAGAGGGAACACAAGCAGGGGGAGAGGGAGAGGGAGAGGCAGGCTCCCCGCTGATCAGGGAGCCCGATGTGGGGCTCGATCCCAGGACCCTGGGATCATGACCTGGGCTGAAGGCAGATGCTTAACGACTGAGCCACCCAGGTGCCCCTGAGTTCTCTACTTTGAGTGATTTCTCCTAGATTCACTTCTGTAGAGTCTTACATTTCTAAACAGATCATTTAATCTTCATTTTATATTCTTCACAAAGAAAAATGGAATCAAAGACTGGGACTCCATTTCTAAAGGACAGATTATTCCTGTAACATGAGGCATACACTATGGGATGGATCTTGTAGAGGGTAAGGAGACATTTATTTAATGCCTACTATGTGCACCATCTCATTTAATTTCTACAACTTCTCAGAGTGGAATAAAACAAAGCCCTGGGAAGTTAAACACTTTACCCGAGGTTCCCCAGACAGTGAGTGTTTGTTCCGGAGTTCAGAACTCGAGCATTTATGAAGCTAAGCCTGCACTTTCTTCCACCATCACATTGAGTTCATCAACCTTTTCAACTGTCTATTGAGCTAAATCAATGGAAAATCTAATTTTGATTAAATAGATTGTAATAAAGTAGTATATAAATATACTAGTATGTAAGCCAGGGGAATTTTCACATAGGGTGGATAAAATCATTTTATGTGTCTTAATCTTCGTTTCATTAAAAATCAAACTTTAAAATGTGACACTGCATTCTTAAAATTAGAATGCTCTAGAACATTACACTCTTATTTTCAATAAGAAAATCTATCATAAAGGGATGGTATCCATGCATAAATTCAAACTGCCTAAAATCAGATGTGCATAATCCATTAATGGGAGTATAATAGCTATGTATAAGAATTTTTTTTTTGCAATATGTGCTTCAGATACCTCCTTAATTTATTGAGTTGTCAAAGAGTTTTACCATCATTTTAATATATACATCATCATTGTTAAATGGCATAATGGGCATCTTTTTATCAACCCATAATGCTAAATAATAGTTAATAACTTAACGATACCCTAGTGACCTAAAAGAACAAATGTCATCCAAATCTACCCTATGCAGAAAAAGGCTTATTCCTCCCAAGAGATCTGGCCCCATTTCTATACAAAACATTAGAAAGTCAGTTCAACAAAAAAGGCTTCTCTGGGCTTACCAAATCAAAAGCCACGCTGAAATTAAAACATACGGAATTCTAGCCATTCAGTAGGAAGTCAGTCATTCTGACTTTCAGAATATTTCAACAGGGTCACATCAAATAGGTAAATTCAGTCCAGAATACTGTCTCCAGGGGCACCTGGGTGGCTCAGTCATTAAGTGTCTGCCTTCTGCTCAGGTTATGGTCCCAGAGTCCTGCGATCGAGCCCCGCATCGGGCTCCCTTCTCCGCGGTAAGCCTGTTTCTTCCTCTCCCTCTCCCCCTGCTTGTGTTCCCTCTCTCGCTGTGTCTCACTCTGTCAAATAAATAAAATCTTAAAAAAAAAAAATACTGTCTCCATACCCATCTTTATGTTTTCTTCAAGAATTTAATTCTTGGGGCGCCTGGGTGGCTCAGTCATTAAGTGTCTGCCTTCAGCTCAGGTCATGATCCCAGCGTCCTGGGATCGAGCGAGCCCCACATCAGGCTCCCTGCTCGGCGGGAAGCCTGCTTCTCCCTCTCCCACTCCCCCTGCTTGTGTTCCCTCCCTCGCTGTCTCTCTCTCTGTCAAATAAATAAATAAAATCTTTAAAAAAAAAAATTAATTCTTGGTTTAAAAACAGGAGAAGGAGTTTGGAAAACGCAACAAGAACAAGCAGCTTCTCAGATCCTTTTTTCTAAACCATTTATAATTACCAGGCTTAGTCAGCTTTCAAAGTTAAAACAAGCATACAACCCATATATGTCAAATCGATACATCCTCAGAACTCTGGTTCCTATTCTGTAATACCAACAATATCCAAATGCTATCATCTCCCATTGCAGAATTGTTACTTTTCCTAAGTGTGCTAGCAACATGGACATTACAGGAGGGGAGAAGTTTCCACGGAGGCACATTGAGGCATCAATGGTTAAAGGAACATGATAGTTTGCATTTGCTTTCAGAATCCTTCTCCCAAAAAAGTGGTGGAGAGATAGATGCAATAAGATTGGTAAAACACTGAGTACGTGGAGGTTTATTACACTATTCTCTCTTCTTTTTTATGCATATGAAGTTTTCTGTGATTAACAGTTTTGTTAATTTTATGATCTCAAACCAAAATTAGGAGTTCAGGATTAAGGGTCTTTCAACATGATTTTTTTTCAGAAAGTAAACTCAATAATAATAGACCATGATACTTAGAACTATACATTGTCATCCCACCATTGTCATAAGTTGTTGGGTTTTTTCTTTTCTTTTTTTTTTTTAACGAAGAGTTGCAAGAATAGTACAAAGAATTCCTAGATTCCCCAAATGTTAAAATTTTGCCACATTTTATCTTTCTTCCTTGTATAACACACATAATCATACAAATGCACACATATGTACATATTTTTCTCCTAAACCTTTTGAGATTTGGTTGCAGACATCATGTCCCCTTACCCATAAATACTTCAGTTTCCCTTAAAAATAAAGACATTCGGGGCACCTGGGTGGCTCAGTCAGTTAAGTGTCTGCCCTTGGCTCAGGTCATGATCCCAGGGTCCTGGGATCGAGCCCTGTGTTGGGCTCCCTGCTCAGCGGGGAGCCTGCTTCTCCCTCTATCTGCCGCTCCCCTTGCTTGTGCTCTCTCTTTCTCTCTCTGTCAAATAAAATAAAATCTTAAAAAAAAGAATAAAGACATTCCCTTCCAAACTACAATAATAATATCATATTTAAGGAATTTAACTTAGATACAAGGCTATTATCCAATATACAATCTGTATTCAAATTTCACCAATTACCACAACATTGTCTTTTGTAGCATTTTTTTTCCCAGTTTAGGGTCTGATCCAAAATCATCCACTGCATTTACTTGTCTCTTTGGTCTTCCTCAATCTGGAACAGTGTCTCATGCCATTTCTCATGTCATAGACTTTTGTGGAATGTCAATTTGTGCTTGTCTGATATTCTGGTATTTCCTCTTAACTAGAACCAGATTATAGGGGCGCCTGGGTGGCTCAGTTGGTTATGCGTCTGCCTTCGACTCAAGTCATGAGCTCAGGGTCCTGGGATCAATCCCCCTGTCAGGCTCCGCAGGGAGTCTGCCTCTTCCTCTGCCTCTCCCCCAGCTCATGCGCACACACTCTCTCTCTCTAATAAATAAATAAAATCTTTTAAAAAGAGAGAAAGAAACAGATTATACATTTTTGGCACAAGTGGCATTTGCGTCCTCCTCATATCAGGAAACACAGGATAGCAGTTTGGTCCCTTACCAGTGATATTAACTTTGATTATTTGGACAAGGCAGTGTACCCCTAGTTTTCTCTACTATAAAATTACCACGTTCCCCTTGCAATTAATATGTCATCTGTGGGGAAATTCTCCAAGAATGTAAATATCGTGGTCTTCAAGTTTTCACACAATAGTTTAGCATCCATGGATGATTTTTGCATCAATCGTTTCTATGATGGTTGCAAAGTAGTAATTTTCCAACTTTTAGTTGGCCTCTATTTTCTTAATTGGCACTATTTGTAAGCTTTTTAATAATTATGAGAATTGGAAAGAAATTTACTCAAGAAAATTTTCAAAGTCAAGCAATTTTCTTTTAAATCCTAAACATCCTAAATCCTGAACAGTAACTCTCTGGCAGAAGCTCCAACCTTCACCTGCTAAGGGCCTGCATTTGATTTTTCCTTTCCCTGCTCTCTCTTCCTTCTATCCTGAGCACTAAGCACAGAGTGGGAATTGCTGATGGGGCAGGTGGGATGGAAAAGAAACTGCAGGTTACTGACCAAAAGTAGAAAGGAGGGAATGGCCACTGGTGGAGTTGGCCTGGGGGGATAGCTTGTGAATGCACCAAGCAAAAATGACACAAGACCAACCAGGAAACCAGGAGCAACCAGATGGGGACCAGATATTTCCCTTATAAAGCCAAATGTTCATCAACAAGAGCCACAAAGACCCATCCACTTGAGACTTGCCTGAGATTTCTGGGCCATAATATAATTACATTATTTCCAACATTGCCCAAATATGCCTCACTGTTCCTGACAAACTATTCTCATAAACAGACTACAGTGACTTCAATAATAAAGACTCATGAGGAGAAATATTAGTAATGAAACAAATGACATAAATGGAAGAAAAAGAAAAAATACTTCACTGTGATTTGGAAACACAAAATTACCCGGAACACTTGTTACTGAGGCAATCACGAAACATAGTTCAAATACCTAAGTACCACCGCTTTATAGAATGAACTGGGCTGTTCGTGCCAACGGCATTTTCTCCCTACTGGTCTCTTATCTTTTTTTCCAATTACAATTCTTCCCAATTTTTTGACCTTTTAAAGGTCTTATAACCTGAATGATCCAAATAAAAACATGAATAGCCCAAGGGGAATTTAGTTTGAGGATTACAAGTTCCTTAACATTTCAGGATAACTCACTGAGGTCCTCAGAGTCTCCATTCCTCCTCAGGAACGGGCTCTTAGGCTGTCTGGACATAAGGATATTTTCATTCTATTTGTTACATTCTTTTTTGTGAAGGTTGTAAGTTGCCAGGCAAATATTTTTA
Organism: Phoca vitulina; assembly: GCF_004348235.1. NCBI lineage: Eukaryota > Metazoa > Chordata > Mammalia > Carnivora > Phocidae > Phoca > Phoca vitulina. The sequence continues at coordinate 34,180,160 of NW_022589710.1, read as the reverse complement.
AAGTATCTCTCTATTTTATATCCATTTACACACCACATTCATAAAGAAGGTCCTTCTGGATTCTTTCCAGAAATGACTGGATAGAGCATTCAGATTTTGCCTGACTTTAGAGCCAATATTTCTCTCAAGGGGAAATTTCCTGGGGTAGAAAAATGGGGAGAGCAGGCAGCTATAGCCCTAAGGCAGCACTGTGCCCAGCTTTGATATGTCTTAATGAGGCCATGTTCTCGCTGCACAGTGACAGGACGGGACTGCTGAAGAAGTGACTGTCACTCTATGTGCCTACCTGCCTCTTACCTGCAGAGGTAGAGAGAAGGATGGGAAGCACAGAAGCTTCACCTTCACCTGGAACTTGTTAGAAATGTAAATTCCCAGGCAGCAATCCAATGTGACTGTATCAGAAACTCTGGGGTGGAGCCCAGCAATCTTTTAACAAGCTCTCCAGGTCATTCGGATACACATTTAAGTCTGAAACCTACTACATTAAAAGATTAGATAGATAGATAGATAGATAGATAGATAGATAGATAGATAGATAGATACCAGGGTATTTTTTAAAACTCTTGGGGTAATTATAATATGCAGCCAGGCTGAGGACTCTGTGTCTGTGAGGAGCCCTGGGCTCTAGTTTTAGGACCACTTTGATGCTAACTGTAAGAGGACTATGGGACTTGAAGTTGTAAACGTGGTCAAGATTTAGGGAGAATTTTTCAAGACACTGGCTGAGAATGCTTCCCTTCTCTTTATTTCCATAGTAGAAACATGTAGGAAGTCTCTCACATTACTTCTGAATAAGAACAAAGACAAACTAATTATCCTCTACACTCTGGAAACTTTTCAGATTTCCAGCTCCATCCCAGCTGAGAATAAACAGATTTAAGACTATGCCTAAAAATCAGTTCATGAGATAATCTGGTTGAATATTATAATTTTTTCCATAAGCAAAAGCAATGGAATAAAGTTTGATTCTTCAGTAGAGTTGAATATACCATGTAAGGAAGAAGAAGAAACAGTTATCTCAATAAATTGGGACAGAAGTATGGCCAGTTTTTTCTAGAATACCAAATGTATCATCTTTGCCCAAAATATAGAAAATGAATAATAGAACACTGTCCTACTGCATTTGGTGATGCACAAATGCCTATAGATACTTCAAGCTCCTTTGTTTTTTGTTTTCCTTAAGAAATACAATAAGGCCAAATGTAATTATCTTCCTCTTTGTTGAGTCTTACTTTGTTAACAAAAGCCTAAATCCATAATTTCTTTTCCTAGACCAAAAAAAAAAAAAAAAAAAAGTTAGCCAGACCACCCTTTTATAAATGAGGAGAGAAAGGGGGAGGCTTGGCCCAGATTAGCTGATGTTATTATCAAGACATGATCTAGATTTTTTCATTTAAAAAGGGGGAGAGCATGTTGGTATCTCCACACATATAAAATGATGGTAAATAGGGTGAGCAGCCACCCTTTACTGAGGGCCAACTCTGTGCCCACCACTGTGCAAAAGATAGGTCAGCTTTGTCCTGACTTTAAAGATAAACCGAGGACATCTGACATGGCCCCACTACTAGGGAATTTCAGAGGTTTAAAATACAGATCTGTTTGGCTACAAAACCCCAGGCTCTCTGCACTATACCAAAGTTGTGTTCTCAGCTGGGATAATAGTCTGTTTAAAAGAAAAATAATAATTATTGCAGAAATGTGGACCCCCATCTTCTCATCTTTGTCCTGTCTCACCCCTCAAAAATGCCTACCAAAGCTTCACTCTAACCAATATACCATTCATTCATTCATTCATTCAAGAGTTCCCTAAAATGTGTCAGGTGTGTGATAAGGGCTTTGGACACAGCACCTCTTACAAGGTAAGTATGGGGCAGGTGTGACTGATGGTTTTCTCTGACCTCCCTTTGGGACCCTATTAATATGCAGTCAGCTTTCAATACTTCTTACTTAACCAGCTTTCATAGACGTGATTCCATTTCCAAAAGCACTGAGCCAAGAAAGCAGTGGTGCCAAGATGTTGCAAGGAGGCCAGCTCAGCGCCTTCCAACACTTCCATTCAGTAGTTTTAACCTATGTCCACGCGCTAACCTCACTCACTGTCCGTGGTGACCAGATGCGGTCTCTGGCCAGCCCTCAGTTGCCCGCTGGGGACGTGGCCCAGGTGGGGCCACTGGGCAGCGGACCAGTCAAAGCCGCCCTTCTCCTCGGAAAGCAAGCGCGCAAATCACCCAAACTCGAGGCGAACCTTGAACTGACAGCGCCAAAAGCTCGCCGCGCCTCGGTGGCAGGGCTCCCCAAAGGCTGCGGCTGGGCCTGGGGGCACTGCCCCCAAAGGGCTCGATGACAGGCCCCGCGGCATCGCCGTGTCCCCTCCATATCGGAGCACGCCCTTTGGCCACATCCCTCCTGAGCAAGCTGCCAGAACCACCTGCGCCTCTCAAGTCCTGCCAGGCAGCGGAGGGTGATGGGCAGAGGGGCAGGGGTTCGCCCGGGGAGCGAGGGGGGACCCCGGCCGCCGCTCCCGCGAGCCTGGCACAAAGGCAGGCGTCGGAAAGAGGAGAACTTCCCACCCTTGGGCCCCGCGGCCTCCCACCCGGGGCCTCGGCGGCCCGAGCGCACTTACTGCCAGTCGCCATGGTCCGGCGAGGGGCTGCTGGGCGGCCGCGGGCGGCTAGGGGACCCGGCGCCGAGCCGGCCGGGCGCGCGCTCCTCGCCAGGCCCCGCGAGCTCGGGAGCCGCGCCGCGCACAGCCCCTCCCGCCGCGCGCCCCCGCCGCGCCGCCCCGCGCCCCCGCCCACCGCTCCCTCCAACCTGCCGCCCAGCCGGCGCCTGGAGAGCCAGCCCCGCGGGCAGAGGCGGCCGAGCTACGGCCCCGGCGGCTGACCCACCCCTCCCCGCCTCCAGCATCTGGCCTCCCTCCCTAGCCCTCCCCTCCCCCATAGACAATGAAGGCAGCAACCTGGAAACACGCTCCTGGCCACGCAGGGTCTGCTCCCCAGGCTGCCTCTCCAGGCTGCCTTTCCCACTATGTTCCCCATGACATCCTCGTTTCCATGTCAGCTTCACAATTTCCCCCTCCTCTGCCCAAGCTTCCTGCCTGCCGCTTGGGACCCAAGAGTCAGCGCTCAGCCCCAGCTGGAAAGAGCAGAGCATGAAAAGAGTTGAGAGTGGGAGGCAGCGCTCAGCCAGGTGCCAGACAGCGGTCCTTCTGCAGGAGAACTGCTGGGAAACCCGCTCAGCGCCGCCGTCCCGGTAGGTTCCAGGGGTCCTGTGTCCTTCATGTCACCATCTGTTTTGTCTCCAACGTGAAAATAGCATCTGGCACATAGTAGGCTCTCGCAACTATCTGTTGGATGGGTGGATGGATTGACTGTATGACTGGAGGCCTGCATGAGTAAATGAGTGATTGACTATATGGCCAACTGATTGGATGCCGACTGGATGAGCAACTGATTGACAGATGACCACGGGCCAAACCACAGCCCCGCCAGCTAAGAATGGACGCTTGGGTAACTGGATCAGGCAGAATGAGTGAGGCAGGCCGTTTTGTGGCCTCACGGGCCATTCATGCATGATTCAGGAGGGCTCTGAGCTGAAGCTGTCTGTGACAGTTGTATACATCTTTCTGAAGTTCACAAACCGATTTCTGATGGACTCTTGGTATGTCACCGTTAGTGATACATGACAGCCCCAGATCCTTTATGTAAAAAATCAAATAGCTCAAACATACGATCTTAAAGCACATGGCAGGCTATTTACTCCTTCCAAATATAATCTATTTGATGCATTTGAGGATTCACATTCAACCCAATCAGTAGGGATCCCCGCAGGGATCCTCTTAGCCCTGGGCTAGAAGACAACGGGGTAAGACACAGTCAGAAGCCCCTCGCATTTGGCTGGGAAGTGCAGGGAACAACACAGGAGTCCCTTCTGATCAGTCCACAGAACACAGATGAAAGAGGTTGACGATCCGATCAGGTTCTACATCCAGAGCCAGTACATCTGGAGTGGAACCCAGGGGCATCAGGTTTTTGTTAGCTTTGAATCTTTGTGTGTTTAACACAGGTGATTCTGAAGCATACATCTAGTTAACAAGCACAGAGATCTGGCTCATTGGTCTTTCAAAGCAACCCTCCGTGGTAGGTCCCCAAAGCAAAAAGACCTGAAATGGATCAGACAAGGAAAAGAAAAGAAAAAAGATTTAAAAATGCCCCCAGAGTTTGGAACCTATTTGAAGCTCACAAACCAGTAGGTTAAGCTGCTGTGAGGGGGACAATCATGAATTGGGTTTGAACTCATTTGAAGGGTCAGTAGAACATTCATGAGGCTCTTTATTTATTAATTGTACTACTTTTCTAAGTCAGAAAGTTTGAAAAGTGGTAACTCCAAGTATGAGTTCAATAAATGTTTTCTGAATAACTGACCTGTTAGAGAGCAGGCCTATTAGCCTGGAGCCAGGTGAGGGATGAGAAGGGGTTGAGGAGTCAGTGGGGGCCCCAGGTACAGATAATTCTCTCCAAAAGTTTGGCAGTGCAGGGAATGAAAGGGGATGGAAGAGCTTTAGGGGAGGGTGGGATTGAGGTGAGACTGGTTTTTGTTTTGTTTTTCTTTTTTAAGGTAGAGGATTTTTCAGCAGGATTATTTCTGTCCTCACGCTCAAGGTATGTAAAAGAGAAACAAATGTTTGCTTTTCCTTAACTAAGTTGACTTTCTGGCCCCTGTCCCCATTCCACCTGGTTTTAGGGAGCTTGATTTTATTTTATTTATTTTATTTTTTTTTTTTTAAAGATTTTTTATTTATTTATTTGAGAGAGAGAGAATGAGAGAGAGCAAGCACATGAGAGGGGGGAGGGTCAGAGGGAGAAGCAGACTCCCTGCCGAGCAGGGAGCCCGATGCGGGACTCGATCCAGGGACTCCAGGATCATGACCTGAGCCGAAGGCAGTCGCTTAACCAACTGAGCCACCCAGGCGCCCAGGGAGCTTGATTTTAGTCAGTTCAGGGTAAACTCCATTGATGCAGGTTTTTCTCAGGCAATTCAGTTTTCTTGCCCCACTTTTTCTGGGGGTTGCATCCAGGTTGGAGGAAAGAGCTGGATGGCATCAGGGGTGTTAGGAGGTATCTGCCCCTCAGGCACCATCTCCACACTGTGATGGGCCTCTTCTGTCTGGAGTGCAGAGCCCATCAGCGCTGGATGGCCTCCAGGTGTCAGTCCGTGAGGGTGCGCTTCTCCTCTGTCCTCTCATCCTCTCAGAACCTCGCCAGGCCTGACGCTTACCCTTGAAATTTCCATTGTTCTTGTGGGAAAGTCTGGCTATTTGCCCAGGCCATTCTGGGGCAACAGGGAAATCTATGAAGGAGTCTCAGGCCTTTATGAATGGGCCACACAACCTCGCCTTTCTTACCATCCCCTTACTGTGGTGGCGAAGGGGAACTCTGCATGGTTTGCCGACAAGACATTTAATAGAAGACAAATGTCCCTGTAGGCCTCAGCTTCTCCAACCTATCTGGAAGTTCTCTCACCTCCCTGGGTCCTTGGCAATGGGACTTTTCTCTAAGAAGGGGAGTGGGGGGTGGGGGTGGGGATGGGTGTAGAAGGTTTGCAACTACACCTAACTGCGGAGGGTGGCTTCAACAGTAGAAACATCTTATTATCTCACATAACAAGGAATCCAAAGGTGGTGAATCCAGAGTCAGTGAAAACTCAGAATCTTTCTCTCTTCCTACTCTGCCATCCCTCACTTTGTGGACAAGAAGACTGCCACAACACAAACACCTCATATCCTCACATGGCATTCCAGAAATTGGGAGATGGGGTATTCCTTCTCGTCTCCCTCTTTTTAATCAGGGGAGACAATCTTTGTTAAAATGCCCTCAAAAGCCTCTTCCTTCCATCCTAGCTGCAATGGCAGGCTGGGAAAGCAAGTGTCTGTTAACTTCAACTTCTACGACGCGAGGTGGGTTCTGTGGGCCAAGGAGAATGGGTAGGAAGGGCGGGTGGGCACCCCGTCGGTGTCTGCCATTGTCTTCTCACACCTCAGTAGGATCGCAGCTCCTTGCTCTCCTTTATATCCCTTCCTCTCTCCACGTCTGAGGAAGCTCATCTCCTAAGGGCTGGAAAACAAACTCTTAAAACATCCTATATTCTTGCAAATCTGTGTGTCTTGTTCATGGACTTTCGCTTCTGAAACTCAAAAGCCACGATTCTGGTTTCTTTGGTGTTCTATACAACCTAAGGCTGCAGGTGCCAAACTCTAGTCAGAGACAGGGAGACCCACGTGGTAAGTGAAGTTACGTAACAGGAAGGAAGAAGACACACAAATCAGTATCAAGCTAGGATATTCGTACAATTTCAAGGGGAGAAGGAGTACATGGAGAGGAAGTGTCTAAAATCTAGGGGCGCCTGGGTGACTCAGTCGTTTAGTGTCTGCCTTCGGCTCAGGTCATGATCTCAGGGTCCTGGGATCGAGCCCCGCATCGGGCTCCCTGCTCAGCGGGAAGCCTGCTTCTCCCCCTCTCTGCCCCTGCTTGTGTTCCCTCTCTCTCTCGCTGTGTCTCTCTCTGTCAAATAAATAAATAAATAAAATCTTAAAAAAAATAAAATATCAAGGCAGGACTGGGTGTTGGTTGACAGAGTGGCTGGCATCACCAACATAGGCAGAGAGTTCAGTCTTAGGTGCACTTTCAGTCTCAGAAACGTAGGTGGAGGAATAGAGAGTGACGATGCAAAGGGATTCTGGAGTTGGAAGGGGGAGGTTGGGGGGTTCAGGCATGCTGTATGGTCCCCAAGTTCTGGATCACGTAAGCATGTGTGCTTAGTTACCAAGAAGGAAGGAAGCAGAGAGGAGGTGGAGGACGTAGAGTGGAAAGCTGAGAGGGAATCCAAAGCACAAAGAGAAGAGGCTGTAGGGAGGGCCTACCTGGAATTGGACCTCAGGAGCAAGGGAGGGAAGGCGGCCACGTGCAGGCTTCTCCAACATGGCTGAGGAGAGCAGGCAGTGGAAAAGGACAGGACTTGGAGGCCAAAAGGAGGGAGGAAGTCTAGGTTGCTGTGTCCCTGAAATGGCCAGCCAGGAGGGTCAGGGCGGCTGGAGGGATAAAAGGAGCCACAGAGGGAGTCAGGTGGGACTGGGAGGATGTGCAGGATGTCTCAGGGCCTGGAGACCAGGAGGAGGGCGGGTAGGAGGACAGGGGCCAGGGATCTGTGAGAACATCAGCTCTTTGGACTGCTAATACATAAAGGGGGTCGGGACAGAGACAGGTCAGACCCCGGCAACTGCTTACAAAGGGTTTTAGCTAAGGTAATTTGTGATTATTGCAGGGCTCTTCGGACTTATTATTTGCCATAATTGTGAGGCAAATGTCAGCCCCCACATAGCTTGAGTTCATTTCCCAAATAAGAAAGGACAAATACCTCTTACACACACTGCGTGGAAATTACTATCCGGGCTCTCTGATCCTTGGCCTATGACCACATCCTGTTGACTTTATTAACTCTGGCTATAAACAAGAAATGAGAGCAGGGCAGGGTGAAGGGCTGCAGCCGCCCCACTGAGTGGGTCTGCGTCACCACGGAGACTATTCTTGTTTGAGATAGCTATTGCTTTGTGTCTTTGTTAGAGTAGGTGAAAACAGAAAAATTACTTTAACTATGATATGTGCAAGTAGGCTGCGAGCTAATGAGCATTTTATCTGACGAGAGGAAATTTTTACTGTTTTGTATAAAATTTGCCTTTGATTTTCATTCAGTCTCTGTATCTGTCCTAAGCCTCTGAACTCAAATACTTCCAGAACATTCCCTAAGACATGGATTATGCTAATAAACAAGTAAAGCTTTTAAAAACATAGCCATTAGGTAATAAAGAGCATCATGTTCTGATGGAACCCTTGCAAGTCACACCGGAAATGGGCATAAGTGTGACCGGGCTCATTTGGTGGAAGTCTGGTCTGGGAAGTGGAGGGCAAGGCCTGGTCCCAGCCTGTAGTTACATGATGAAAATTGCTGGGGCGCCTGGGTGGTTCAGTAGGTTAAACATCTGCCTTCGGCTCAGGTCATGATCCCAGGGTCCTGGGATGGAGCCCACAGCAGGCTCCCTGCTCAGCGGGGAGCCTGCTTCTCCCTCTGCCTCTGCTGTTCCCCCTCTTTGTGCGCTCTCTCTGTCAAATAAATAAATAAATAATCTTTAAAAAAGAAAAAAAAGAAACTTCCAGCAGACACTGGAGAGACTCACTCGCCAGAAAACCACAGCGTCCGGTTGCCTCTGCCTCGCTGCAGGCTGTCCCTTAGCTAGTCTATACCTGGCGCCAGGTCAATATTTAAGAACGTGTAAGGTAGGAATTCAGAAGAGGGAAGGGAAAATAACCAGTCTGGGAAAGGAGACAGTCTGGAGACCAGCAAGACAAATGGGTCAAAAGGAGGGCTTTGCTAAAAAAAAAAAAAAAAAAAGGATGGCTTTGCTGTTCAAGACTCTGATGTACACGCATTAATTTCTTTTTTTTAGTACATTTTAGCAGTCATTCGAAAAACAGTTCAAAAATGTTTGATCACCTCATTTCAGAAAGCAGGACACAGTTATAAAATATTAAGAATCTCAAGCAATCCATACTCACCCCGACGTCAAATGTGCTTGGAGGAGGGTGAGGGCAGAGGCAGAGAAATGCATCCGAATAGCTATTCGGTTTTTGCCAAAGACAAGCATAGGCCAGCTCTCACCAGCTAAGGGCCTCAGACCACCTGGTCCAGAATCACCTGGAGAACTTGTTACAAATACCAATTCTCAAGCCCCAACCAGCACTCACTGGAGCGGAAGCTGTAGCAATCGGACCCTAGGATCTGCCTATTAAATGAGCTCCCCAGGTGTTTCCAGTACAACCTAAAATTAGCCAACCTCTGACCCAAGTAACAGCGGCTGGTGACAGGGGACTAAAACCACCTGAGAGCCGGAATGTCAGACCTGGGAGATTCCACTCTGGTCTCCTCCATCTAACAGCAGAGAGTGGAAGTACTGGTAAGTTAGAAATGCTGAGAATTTAGCCACTAGGAAATGATTTCAGTGTTAACAAACCTCTTCAATAAGTGGTCTTTACTCAGACCTAATTAAAGACATCCCTTTAAAAATGTAAGTCCATTCTTTTCTTTCAATCCTTCATAAAGATAGAGAACTTGTCACAATTCTCAGTAATTAATTCCTTATATAGTAAGGAAAAGCTCCAAGAGTCATAGGCCCACGTAGTTGCTTTCTTCTCTCCAGGCTTAAGTAACTTTCTTTGTCAAAGTACTTGTTTAAGCTAGAAGAATAGGATAGGATTTTTCAAAGCTGTGTTTTATTTGAGTAACCCTTGGGCAAGGAGAGGAAATAAAACACCCACTTCACTCTACCTCTGAGCAGTTAATATTTTTTTCTTTTGGGCACAAGAGAATAGAGCTGAATAACCATAAGGGGAAATGGAAGTAAGTTTTAAAAAGTTGATTTGCAATATTAATGTATTTCAAGCTAGAATACATTTTATAGTTTTAGTAAATCATTTTGTGTATCATTCTCCTTAGTTCTGTATTCTAAACCTGTAAACATCTTGACCTTTGGATCTTGGGCTTCCCTCTCACTGAACCAGTTTGTCTTCGTTCTCATGCAAACTTCTGAAAAGAACAATCCCGACTTCCCATCCACAGTGCATCACTTCCAATTTAATCCTCAACCCACCACTAAAATTAGCCCTTTGCCTTGCTCTCTTTGGGCTGCTATAACAAACTTATCATAAACTGGGTTGTTTAAACAACATGTATTTCTCACGGTTCTGGAGGCTGGGTAGTTGAAGATCAAGGCACCAGCAGATTGGGTATCTAGAGAGAGGCCTCTTCCTGGTTCATAAAGGGCCATCTTCTGTGTCCTCACATGGTAGAAGAGACAAGGGAGCTCTCTGGGGTCTCTCTTGTAAGAGCACTAATCCCATTCATGAGGGCTCCACCGTCATGACCTTCGCCTCCCAATAACCATCACATTGGGGGATTAGGTTTCAACAGAAGAATGTGGGGGGGATCCAACATTCAGTCTTTAGCACCCTCGGTAGAGGGAGTAGCCTAACTGCCAAACTCAAAGGATAATTTTCAATATGGCATCGTACTGCTGTGTATGATGACACTACTAACCACTTCATCCTTAAGAGTCTACTCCCTTGGCTTCTGTGACACTTCCTTTTCCTCTATTTCCAACCTACATTTCACATCATCATCAGTGGTTCTTCTCCAGGGTTCCTCAGCCCCTCCAGAGTGCCCTTGTAATTGGTGCTCCAACCCCAATTCATTGGCCCATCCTACACACTCCCTCGGTATCCTATAGTCTCTCCTGGTCTCACCAACCAATTCTTTGCAATACGTTGCACAATCTCCCCTGAGATTCAGACTCACCTGTGTGGTGGGGAAAAGCGTAGGCTCTGGAGCCAGACCACACGGGTCCATCCAATAATGTCTTCATCACTCACCAGCTCTGCGATACTGGGCAAATTACTTACCATCTGTAAATGATAAATAATACCTCCTGGGACTTCTACTTCTGACAGTATGACAAATCAGATACTTTCAAAGGGCATTCTCACTGTTCCTGGATACATTACTGTAAAAATACATTTTCATGCATTCCTGCACTCACTAGAAAGTAAGGAAAATCTCCAAGGGGAAAAAGAAAACAATGAGCTGAAGCCAGAGCAGGAGGCAGTATGTTGTAAGCAAGTGGAATAGAGACCAGTGGAGTGGAGTTGACGTGATCTCTCCGGCAATCGAGAGACCAGACTTGGAGCTTAACCTGAGATTCCAAGGACCATACAAGTACCAGAACAGTAGTATTCCTGGCTCACAGCAGGCACAAACAGAAGTCCTCTCTAAAGGAAAAACATCTCAAATTAGGCACACAGGATTCCCACACGTCAGATTCGAGAAAATATAAGCTCCAAATACAATGAGGATAAAAACCATCATGAGTGAGAGTTAGCAGAAACAACAAATTATAGACGGACTTGTAGAATTTCAGATACTGAAATTATCAGATATAGAATGTAAAATTATTGTTTGAAGTATTTAATGAAACAGAAGTTGAACTTAAAAAGCCAAAGAACAAGAGAGTATCAAAAATATCTAGACACATATAAAAATCTCAGAAATGAAAAAACAAAGTGGAAGTTAAAAACTCAATGGAATCAGCCATGGCCTGGCTTGGACTCAGCTGCCCTTGGTGCCACAAATTCTAGCCTAAACCGGCTTCCTGGAAGCCCATGCCTGTCTTGTTTGATTTCACCCAGGCTTTATAAATTACTAGAGATACTCTCCTCATTTCATCAAAAAATTGGAATCAGGAAAAGTGTGTAAATCCACCAGAGGACAAAGAAATTTCTGACTCTACAGCCCTAAGGAGATATTCTACATTTTTCATTTTCTTCTCTGAAGCAGTGAGTCCCAGTTATGGAGATACGGAAACATTATAAAGAAATAGGATCCTGATTCTGTGGAGTATATAGTTCTGTGAATTAATTATATTTGTAAACATAAAGGATTTTCAGAAAGAAGACTAATAGAGTTATTTGCCAGTATAACATATGCAGTATATGGGTAATTTTGTTAATAATTTGGTATTTTGTTAGGTGTCCATGGGAACACTAAAGAAGGTAAGCTATATTTTTTGATTGGTTGATTCATCTTAAATTAAAAACAATGACTTTCCAGACATATGGTCTCTAAATAAAGGACAGGATATTTCATTGTTTTTGTTTTTTAAAGATTTATTTATTAGAAAGAGAAAGAGAGCTAGTGAGGGGAGGGTCAGGGGGAGAGGGAGAGGGAATCTCAAGCAGACTCCCTGTTGAGCACAGAGCCCCAGGCCTGGTGGATCCTGAGACCTTGACGGGAGCGGAAATCAAGAGTTGGTTGCTTAACCAACTGAGCCACCCAGGTGCCCCAGGATATTTCGTTTTTAAATGCAATGCTAAAATTGGGGAAATGATCTGGTGGGAAAATTTTATAGGCAACTAGTTTAAGTTTACAAAGAGAATACTTTCAGTTAACCACGTGTAATAAAATGGTGTATAAAGTTAGCAAGAAAGTCAGTATGCCAATTATGCTACAAGAAACTAAGATAAGTCAACCATTTAAAACACTTAACAAAGGCAGAAGAGTTAACAATTTGTGAGACTTTAGCAAAATTCATTTCACGTAAATCATATACACTGTAAGAAGTTCAACAAATGTTTGGGCGTTGACTTCTCTAAAAATAGTTAAGCTAACATAGCCCAATTAATTAGGTACTATGGTGATAAGGTATTTGAAATCAGCCTGTAGATAATGTAATTACATGAAGGCTTTCTCTTTTTTGTTTTTGTTATCTTAAATAAGATTTTTTAAAGCCTCATATTAAAGCACTTGTAAGAAAAGACTGGTATACATAAAAAGGTTTCCCTCACAGCATAATCTGTAATTAGCCTGATGATCAGGCTTTGCAGCTTGCAACCAAAAGCAAATTAATAACATAATTTGATAATTCTGTAGTGCTTAGCATTTTGGGAAGATTAACTTCCTTGAAAAATGCGGGATTTTTAGCATTTTCAGAAGTGCACCAACTTCTTTCTAGCCATTAGGTTAGTATCACACTAAATTATGATCACATATACTTGGGTGACCTAAATGAGTTTTTAAGTCTCCAAGAATACTAAGTGGAACCTTGGTAACCTGGGACACACTCAGGGCACAAATCCAGTGAAGAAAGTTCAGTAACATGGGTGAATAGGAGGCTATCACCTCATTCGTTTCTGTGATAAAAACGTAGGCAGATGCAATCCTTGAAAGGAGAGATTTGTGTTTATACAACTTCACCCCTGAGGGCACAGCTCTGTCTGGAACAGGGCATTTAGAATTCAGGCAGAAATGCTGAGTCGTGCTGACCTGAGGAGTCAGAAGAGGAAGCCTGGGTTGTCAGAGTGGTTAGACATCAAGATGGGAAACCCCCAAAACAGCGATGACAGAGAAGGCAACCCCAAAATATGAGTGTAAAATGCCCTTACCTCTTGGGCTGCCAGCAGGCAAAAACTCCAACGATTTCAAGACAAGTTGAACAGCTGACGAGCTCGAAGTTCAAGCCCTGCCAGGAGAGGGTGATATGGCAAATACTCCACATCACTCTGTGAAAACGTCCTAAGGGCCACACCTTACAAATAAGAGCCACATACCAGGGCTGAGGTATTTTCCCTAAAAGTAGGGACAAAACCAAAATAGATCCACCCCAGCAAAGCCTACAATCAAATCTCCACAAGCTCAAGGTGCTCTATCAGTAATTTAACTGCTTCCTAGAAAAAAATGTTCTTCAGAGGGAGATAACAGAATCCAGAGTCTCTAACATGTATCATTATATAATAAAAAATTGCTAGACAAAGAAGGAAACAGGAAAATATGACCCTTAGTCAATAGGGAAAAAAATCAGCCAACAGAAATACAGAGTGATGACCCAAATGTTGGAACTAGCAAAGACTTGAAAATAACTAGGTAAGTATATTGAACAATCTGCAGTAAAAGATGGAAATAATGGGTAAAACAAAAATGGAGAATATCAGTGGAGATATGAAAACCATGAGAAGAACCAAGGGGACATCCTAAAATTGAAAAATCCAACACCTAAAATTTAAGTTATTAGAAGAGACTAACTTCAGATTGAATCCATTAGAATTAAGGACTCATCAGCTTGAAAACAAGTCAAAAGGAATCATCCTGTCTGAAGCACAGAGAGAAGAATTATTGGGGGGGAAAAAAGGCATGATGACCTGTGGGACCATATCAAGCGGTCAACACACATGTACTTGGAATCCTAGACAAGAGTGAGACCGGTATGACATGTAGGACACACGAAAATAAACCACAGCAGGCACATCCTATCAAACTGCTGAAAACCAAAAATAAAGACAAAATCGTAAAAGCAGCCAGAGAAAGACAGCACATCATATACAAGGGAATAGCAGCAAGAATGGAAACTAACCTCACATTAGACACAAGGAAGAAGGCTGAAGACAATAGAACAATCTTTAAAGTGCTGAAAGAAAAAGCTGCTAACCTAGAATTCTAATTCCAGCAAAAGTATCTTTCAAAAATGAAGGTGAAATAAAGACATTTTCAGACAAACAAAAGCTGGTAGAATGTTGTCTCCAATAGAGCTGAACAACAAGAAATTCATATTCAAAGTTCTTAGACTAAAGGAAAATTATTCCAAATGCAAGCACAGATTTGCATGAAGATCAAAAGAGCACTGGAAAATGTTCATATGTGGGTAAATGTAATACATTTTTTTAATTTTTTGTTTAAGCAAAAATTACAATGTATAATGAGGTTTGTAACATACAGAAGTAAAATATGTAACAACATCACAAAGGAGAGAAGGGGGTCTAAATGGAATTATACTGAGTGAAGGTACAGGTGGGTTTTATTAAGGCACAGGTCACACTGCAATCTCAGAGCAAACCCAGACAATCTGGCCCCTGACCAATTTTCTCTTCACCACTGTGCCATGCTCCTGTTGTCAAGTGAAATTTTTGCCACTACTTGATTACTTCACTTAGTGGCAATATTGATGATGTTATAGCATCGTTACCATTTTAATCAAATCATAGACGGACTGAGAAATGCTTGAGATTCAAAAGGCCTGTCCCGCGTGGCCTCTTCTAAAGAAAGCTGCCAGAGTTGGGTCCTTCCACATAATTTGCTGTGCCCTGTGGCTTGTGACCCTGCTCCACTGGCCATAGCTGTTTGCACCAGGACCTATGCCGTCGTTAAGGGCAGCCATCCTTTGGGTAGACATAAGGGAGGCTAAAATAACCCACTAGAATAATCTCTACCCAATCGGGAAGATCTTTTTGGTTTATTCAGATCCTCTTTCAGGAGCAGTAGGAGTAGCAGACAGAAATGCACAGAGAAGCTGGAAAACACATGAAGAAGAGTATGCATACTGCGACTACGTAGCATGGGCAGCCATTTCAGCATGAGGACACAACCCAGCCATGTGAGCTGCTGTGTCCTTACGTGACAAATAGCCATTTTTTCAGCTCTCCAAGCTGTGCCTTGGAGGAGATGGCTGCCTTACGGTCCTCTGTATTCTGAAAATAAGCCTCCAGCATTTAAGATAACACGAATGTGCCTTTGTTCCTTGCAACCAAAAGGGGCCTGTCCAAATTTATCTTAAAAAAAAAAAAAAATCCAGACCTGCAATATACAACACAGGAAACCAAATAATTCAGGGATAAAAAAATACTACATTACTACACAAGAAGGGGCTATACGGTCTGAGGTTTTGGCATTTACTTTAATACAGGGAATTTTTAAAATGTGCAGCGAAAAGTACTACATAGCTGTTCAGAAGATAAATGAAAATGTGAATAGTTAAGCACCCACAGAGTCTTCTCAATGCCATTTAAAAAGCAAGCATTCTTCCAACTGTAATTTAACTCAAGAATCAAGGGGAAGTTAGGAAGGTATTAACAAGTCTGCTTATTTTCCCAGGCTCTTTACGTGAAAGCAAATTTCAGTTTAAGTTCATTTTTAAAGATACCTCAATTAAAGATATTTTCTCTATGTATTTGTGAATCTTTTTGTCATAACCCAAATAGGTTATTAGGAAGATGATATATATTGTACCTAATTCAACGTGAAAAAGGAAACCAGGAGTAGCTCCTTAAGTTGTTGATTGAGGTATGAGAGCTGTCTCTTGTCAATCTGAAAATCGGTGTAAACACATAAGCTTCCGATTATTGACTTAAGAAAATCGCAACAAAAATCACATTAAGTAGGGGCACTTGGTGGCTCAGTCGCTCAAGTGTCTGCCTTCAGCTCAGGTCATGATCCCAGGGACCTGGGACTGAGCCCCGCATCGGGTTCCCTGCTCAGTGGGGAGCTTGCTTCTCCCTCTCCCTCTGCCCCTCCCCCAGCTCCTGCGCATGAGCGTACGCGCTCTCTCCCTCTCTCAGAAATAAAATCTTTAAAAAACAAATTACACTAAGCACTAATAATCACTCTGGTTTCCTTGGCACCCAAGTATTTTTTAAAAGCTTAACACTTTCCAGCAGTTATTATTTTGAAGTTTAGAATTTCTTATCTTTGCACTTTCAAAACACTAAAGCAATTTTAAGTATTTGTGACAAGTCTGTACAGTAAGTAGTTCTGTATTGAATTTACAGCTGAGAAAAGATTTAAACAAAAAGGAATTTTTTAAGGATATATAATGAATAAGTGGCAGAACTAGGATACAAATATTTGACTTTCTAGTTTCTCGGTCAGGAAAATTAACAGTTAGTCAATTTAGATAAATGCATTTTTAATACATTTCCCTATTATACCACTGTTCTGGAAATCTCTGTAAGAAGACAAAGTCTTTGCCTGAAAGTTGACTCATTATTTCTCCTTTGGCAGTAGAAAATAGCTTGCAGATGGTACAACTGTGTGTTTCAGGGAACAAGCACTTTAATTGGGTATTTAAGAGATTGGGGATGTTTCCCTACAATAAATATATCCACTCACAGAAGACCTTTGAGGCATTAAGAAGGAGTTATAAAACCAAATGGGATCATAGGTGTGCTTACAATATAAACTCAAAATTTTGAGTACCAGAAAAGAAAACAAACATGCTATAACTTACAGAAAACTACACGTTTCCAGGGTAGTTTTCTTCTGAAGACATAAATTACAATACTTCATTTCCAGTTGAAAAATATTTCCCTAATCAGTATCTGTACAACCTCCATTTCCTTTATGGTTCCACTTCTTTCATTCATGGTTTGTTTTAGATACTCCAAGTAAACCTGGCATATAACATTAAAACTACTATGATTCCAAGTCTCTACTTTGAACAGTACTTTCCTATGTTAAGATTTCTGAAAGTGGAAGGGTTTTAAAATACATCTTGTGGGTACAAACACTGCCACATTAACTCTTCTTCACAAAACATTAGTCATTATTTAACATTAAAATCAACTTGGTGCAGTTATTATAATCAGGGTGACAATACAAATAGCTTAATAGGTAGCTAGTATTATGACACATTTTAATTCTGAAAGCCCACTGTTAAACACAAGTATTTTCTATTTGAATTCTATTTAATAAGCTTCAATTTCATATTTAAAGCAAATCTACCAAGTGATTCACACCCTACCTTCATAATATATTCATGGAAAACTTGCTATCATCTAAAGCAGACACTGTCAGATGTAGCCATATAACAACTCACAACTGTTTAGTACAATTTTGTTACTCTTGGGGCGCCTGGGTGTCTCAGTTGGTTAAGCGGCTGCCTTCTGCCCAGGTCATGATCCCAGGGTCCTGCTAAGCAGGGAGCCTGCTTCTCCCTCTCCCTCTGCCTGCCCCTCCCTATGCTTGTGTGCTCTGTCAAATACATAAATAAAATCTTAAAAAAAAATTTTTGTTACTCTTAACTGTCTTTCTACATTTTCTGCTGTTAAGATTCAGGCTATATTCAACAGGCAAAAATTACAGATTGATAACAAGTGTAATGGAGATGTGGCGAGTCCCTTGTAAATACTGTTAGTAGGAATGTAAACTGGCAATCTTTTTGGAGTTCGATTTGGCAATAATTAAAACTTTTTATATATATATGTATGTGTATATATACACACATACACTGTCCAACATGCAAATTCATGTGTAGATTTATCTAACAGAAATACCAACCTAAAGTGAGCCAAGATACACACACACAAGTCAACACAGCATTATTTGAAATAGTGAAAAATGAAATGAACCTGTGCAGAGAAGAGGCCCCAGTGCAAGCCTGAGACTGCAGTCCTTAGACAGGCCTGCTTGCAAGGCTGGCCACTGGCTGCCATCTGGGAACCTGGCTGGTGACCAGTTCCCTGCACTGAAACAAAGCTTTCCCTGAAAACCCAAACCTGTATATGAAGCCATTATGGAAATGACCTACTTTACAACCCAGAGCACCAACCTGCACGGAGACTCAACTGGTTTTAACCTTTCCTTACTGCTTAAGTCACTGCAAAATAGGGTTTTACTGCTTGCAGTCGTAAGTACTCCTCTGGATTTCCATTTCTGTTGGCTTATATAAAATGACACTGAAATTATACACAAGAGCCCTAAATTTGTATCCCAGATGCATCACTCACTAACTCTGTGAATGTGGGCAAGGCACTTACCATCTTAAGATAGTTTCTCCATAGTACAAGTGAAATGATACTTTGTCTTTTGCTTAAGTATTATTATGAAAAAATAGAGGCCAACTCACTGTGTTAGTGGTACAATGTTTGTAAATGTTAATGATCAGACAAGTTTTAGCAAATAACCTAGTACACAAGAGGCCAATGTTATCTCCAAGTGCCCCAACCCTAGAATGTTTAAATCCCAGAAGCTCTGTCCAATGTCCACATTATGAAAACTGTCCCATCTACTACCAGGAACATGAAATCAGAGGAAATAATTTTGTTTAGTAGCTAATGTGATAGCATACATTCTAATAAACAAAAGTTTACTTGGGCTAGCATCAGTATTTTTATTTTAAGATTACAGATTTCACACATTTTTACTCACAGGACATTTGCAAAATTCCTGAATATACAATGCTGGAAAACCACCTGGAGTATAATCAACTGTAAGACAGGCTGAGCCAACCACATGGTGTGGAGATAGTCTGCTAGTGGCAGCAATTCAAACAACATGGCTTAAGTGATCTCCATTTAAATGTCTTAAGTGAGAAATTAACAGAGGTACATCCACAAAGCTTAGAAATCTTTTTCTGTGAGTATCATCTATTCTGTACCATAGACACATTCTGGAATTTACATTACCACTCCTAAAGGTTTTGTTAGAAATAATTAGTATTTAGTAGTTAGGGGTGTATTTAGTATTTAGTAATTAGTATTTGGTATTCAGTCAGTTAAGTGGCCAACTTTTGAGGATTCTCCCACCCTCTCCCTCTGCCCCACCAGCCGCACACGTGTGCACATGCGCGCTCTCTCTAAAAATAAATAAATCTTTAAAAAAAATTAAAAAGAAATAATTAGTATTTAAATGTTGTAGTTAAACAATGTACTGAACTAATCATATATGTATACATATGGACACATGCATACATATATCTATACATACACATATATACATAAATGTTAGGCCAAAGGGAGCTTTAAAACAAGCACCAAAGACTATTTAATTGATAGGAGAAGTAGAAACTGGGCTTCCTAAGTATCAATCATGTAAGTTACTGACCACTGAAGTTTCATATGTTCAAAAATAGAGCAAATAAGGCAAAAACTGTATTGTACTTAACCATACAATATATAAAAGAGTTAATACACATCATAAACAAATCCATTACCATACTATAAATGTAATTAGCCACTTGCATGTAATAAACATTACTACTTCAAGAACAAGTATTTTAAATAGCTAATATCAGAACTGTAAGAAGTATAACATCACAAAAAGTTATAGGAAACAATAACCTGCAAATAACAGGATTATTTCTATTACATTCTAAATCCAAATTTTATTTCCATTTATGCAGATTTCATAAAAGGAAATGTTAAAATTAATTCTTGAAGTAAATTCTTATTTCTAATTTTTTGTTCCTTTATAAATCTAGAGCAATGTTAAGATATTGCCGTTTCAGAGAAATAACCTATAGTTTCCCAGAAGAATTATTTTTAATACTGGCAGTCTTCCTGTTCAATATACAAAATATAAATCTTTTCTTCTGTCACAGATGTTAAGAATTCTTCACCGGGTTCTTTGTTCTGCATTTTCTTTTCCTCTTGGGCACAGTGAACTCTAAAGACATAAAATTAATAAGTCTTTCAGGTCTACAAAATAATACTTTAACTGATAATACATTTAAACGACACAGCTGTTTAATTGGAATACCCTCACAACAAAAAATCCTAAACCTAACATATACATGATTCTTTCCTTCAAAATGATACTGCAGTTGAAAACTTGCTAAAGTAGATTCTAGTCTTCCTAAATCCTTATTTAATAATAAGCTACTTTGAAGCGGTTTCATATGGGTGAGCTCTCCCTAAACTATAGGACGGTGCAATAAGAGACAGAGTGATTAAGATTTGAATTTCATTTCAATTAAACCTGAAAATGTAACCCAAATCACTAGTACCATACATCTTTTTCTATTATTATTTTTATTATGTTCAATTAGCCAGCATATAGTACATCATTAGTTTTTGATGTACTGTTCAACAATTCCTTAGTTGCGTATAACACCCTGTGCTCATCACATGTGCCCTCCTTAATACCCATCACCCAGTTACCCCACCTCCCTCCCTTCTGTAACCCTTAGTTTGGTTCCCAGAGTCCAGAGTCTCTCATCGTTTGTCTCCTTCTCTGATTTCTTCCCATTCAGTTTTCCCTCCCTTCTCCAGTGGTCCTCCATGCTATTCCTTATGTTCCATATATGAGTGAAATCATATGATAATTGTCTTTCTCTGCTTGACTTATTTCACTTAGCATAATCCCGTCCAGTACATCTTTTTGGCTATGACAGCAGATGCCACAACCAACACTCAAATAAGTGTTTATCTAGAAACAGCTGTGAACCTAAAAATTACAAATCATTAAAAACAAAGAAAACAGAAAATACAAAAACATGAAAATTATGAAAGATGTAAAGAAACAAAATATTCCCCACTAATGAAAAACAAAAGAAGAGTGATAGGAAAAGGAACGAGAAAAGACAAAGAAGAAAGTAAGAAGAAAAAGAGATTCCAGGAATCTCCTAGGTTCCTAGAAGACAGCAGCGACCAGGATGGAGTGCAGCAGGCCAAGAGAGCAAACTGTCCAGTAAGGCAGGTCAGAGGTCAGCAAGAAAGTTCTCTGAAAATATGAAAATGACAAAATCCCTAATGTGTTTGAGTATCCCAACAGGAGATTTACACAACTGAGGAAGAGTTTGAAGATAAATTCGTGTTAAGTCTATAGAAAAAATAAATTAGTAAGACAAAAAGTTATCACTCTCTAGGGAAAACAATAAATGTACAGAGTAAGTCACAGTACATTACATGGCTCTGTTGTCAATAATATTTTATAAATGCAGAATACCGACATAGCTAAAATAATTACATTGGAAGGCTGGGGCCTGGGAAGCATACATGTGCTTGAAGTGGGAGGTGAAGAATATATTAAAGAAAACTATACCCTTGCCTTCCTCAGTGGAAAGTCAAGAGATAATCCACAGAACTAAAACATAAAGAAGTGATAAAATACAAATTTTTTAAAGACATAGAGGTAAATACCAAAACAATAAAGAGTCAAAAGTGATGAACCGTTGAACACTACATCAAAAACTAATGATGTACTGTATGTTGGCTAACTGAACATAATAAAAAATAAATAAATAAAAATTTAAAAAGAAAGAAATGGGAGTCAAAGTCAGAAGACTGTAGTTTCTTATAATGAATATTATAAAATTATTTGAATTAAGTCGTATGCATATGTCATTATAATTTAACCAAATTTTTAAAAATCACAAACTAACAGATTTTATTTATTTTTTTAAAGATTTTATTTATTTATTTGACAGAGACACAGCGAGAGGGGGAACACAAGCAGGGGGGGAAGCAGGCCTCCTGCTGAGCAGGGAGCCCAATGCGGGGCTCGATCCCAGGACCCTGGGATCATGACCTGAGCCGAAGGCAGACACTTAACGACTGAGCCACCCAGGCACCCCACAAACTAACAGATTTTTAAATTGGACTTGCCAAAGACTCATAAAGGTGTGTTTGTTTATTTAACTGTTTACTCAAAAAAAGCTACCAATCAAGACTGGAAAGAAACTACAGTCTGAAACTCATCACAAGATTGTAAAGGACTATTTTATGCTGACATAAGCAAATCACAGAAGCACTCACATTTCTGAAGGAACAAATATTCCTTGTAAAATGTCTATTCTTTGTCTTCTATATACTTCTATAACACCGTTTCTCTCTACCATAATGAACTGGGCTGTTTTTCTCCCTAACTAAACTCTAAGGTCCTTGAAGGCACAGACTGATCTGATTCATTCAACAAATACTTAAGTCCACTATGGGCCAGTCACTGTGCTCAGATCTATAATAACTGTGATCAAAATAAAATGGTTCTTAAATTCCAGTAGTATATATCTTTATAGCCCTGTACATAGCTAAGTGTTTGAAACATGATAGGCACTCAGGATATGCTTGCTGAATGAATATAAAACCAAATGAAAAAAAAAGTCGTTACGCATTATTAACACACATTATATTCATTATCATTGATGGATTACCAATTATCAAGCCTAGCCTGCTAAATGTAACTTATTCTCTGTAATACTATAATTATTACTAGAGACAGTCTTATTTAAACTGTTGTTTAATAAACACTACAAACAAATTATGAAAACTACAACACTAAAAGGTATAGCCATTTTAACTTATGTCATGCAATTTACAACTATTTAGTTACAATCATCATTCCATAGGTGAAAATTTTACATTCAAATTTGAAATAACTATTTTTTAACAATAAAATCTCTTTAAAGTTATATTCAGAAATTTGTATTTTGTGAACCTTGCCCTTTGTTAGGAATACATTCCAGACATCCTCATGATGAGGTATATTCACGTACTAATAATGGTATTTTACCTATCCTTCACTTCTCACCTCAACTGACCACTACCTCTCCTTTCCATTTATTTATTGTATTAACATTTACTTTTAAGTGTCATGATTAATACTAAAATTCTCCAATGTGTCAAAGAAAAAAAGCATCACAAGAACACAGAGCTAATCACCATGCTCTTCAAGGGTTCTAAATCTTAATGCTCTCCGAGCATAACTTTTCATCAGTATTTGACAAAATTTCATCTGTACCTGTTTCACTAACACTTTCATTGTCCTCTTCTTCTTCTGTAATTACAGGCATACTCAGCCTTAACGATTTATCTTCTTTATGTACATTCTGCATGTTATCTGGAAATAGTTGGGAAAATAATTTCATACAAAAACAAAGAATGTTAATCTTTGAGAAAAATTTTTACAAAATAATGTAATTACTACAACATAAAAATTAGATATTTAAACTAAATGCGAAAATTGGAATGGTAAAGAGAAATATGCATTTTAAAATAATTTCTATTTTTAAGTATTATTATATTTGTATCTCTGCTTTGAAAATAATCTAATTCTTATCATTAAAGTAAAGAAAAGGGAGAAAAGGGAAAAAATGACAATATTATTTAAACTGCTGTTTAATAAACACTACTCAAGCTTTATCACACACATTATGGGTTATATCTGCAGATATCAGGGAATAATCGTGTGTCTTATTTCAACTTTGTTAACTAATCACAAATGTAATTTTAAAGGTAATAGCCTTGTTTTTGAATGTATACTTTCTCTTCTCACTACATCTGCTCTATAAAATAGATTTCTCTAATCATAACTTGCCATTGACTTACCATTTTCCAAAACATTTTTCTACATCAACCTTCTGGTACCTAAAGAAATATCCTAATCAAATTTATCAAATACCATTGTTTTATCAGGTCTCAGCACATAACTTTCAGGTCCCAACAGTAACGCCCACATACATTGTCACTCCTTATGCTGCCTTATTCTTCTCTACAATACTTTCACCACCTGATCTATTATTACATGTTAATTTTTTTCTCTATGGTCTGCCTCCTCCCACTAGAATGTGAGTTTCACAAGGACAGACTTTGGCTTAAGTCAATGTATCCCCAGCACTTAGAAAAGTGCCTAGCATGCAGTAGGGCCTCGATAAATATTTATTAAATGATTAAATATGGGTTCAATGATTTTATACCACAGTATTTCATTTAGTACATATGTTAATACATACCTGTCAGCACTTCTCAGAAGGCAAGAAATTAAAATGAAAATAAGCTTAAATTTTCTGCTCTGAACACATATATGCTGAGTTAATGGGGTATAGTAGAGTTTATGGAATGAACAGATTGCTCTAAGGTGGAGTTGAGTAAACTGCAGCCATAAGCTTCCACTTAAATACAATTTAAACTTGATAATAAAATAATACCAGTTTCCCATTAAGTCATTAAAGCAGAATTCTACCTTTACTTGCAAATCATAAATATTAATTACAATAATTTATTACATGATTTTTAAGATGGTAGATAATGTTTTAGGAAATCTCTTTTTACATCTAATCACGTTTTTTTAAAACTTGGACCTATAAAATTTTCCAGTTCACAAAATTACAATCAGTACAATCTACCCAAAGTTACTGATAGTGTTCTTCACAATCTTTTAGCATGTCCATCCATATCCATTATTAATGACTTTTCCCTAAATCCACATTTACAACTTGAAAGATTCTATCCAACAACATCAAGGTAAGGATTTCTGAGTTTAAAACAGACAGTTGAGGGGCACCTGAGTGGCTCAGTCAGTTAAGCATCTGCCTTCTGCCTTCGGCACAGGTCATGATCCCAGGAGCCTGGGATCAAGCCCCACATTGGGCTCCCTGCTCAGTGTGGAGTCTGCTTCTCCCTCTCCCTGCACCTCACTCATGCTCTCTCTCTCCCTCAAATAAATAAATAAATAAATAAAATCTTTTAAAAAAAAAAAAAGACAGTTGAGAAACAAGTCTTCATCCAGTCACATGATGATTGTGTTTTAGAGATGGATCTCTACATTAAGTATGTTTAAAAAAATAAAAAACAATGTTCTCTAAAAGCTCTTAAAAACAAATACAGTGCTTCACCCACCTAAGATGCAGCCAGGAACCAAGAAGTAAACGTACAAAACTTCAGATGTTTATCTCAAAGTCCATATATTAAATAAAGCTCATGAACTTTAGTCACCGGTATGTTCCGCAGGCCTTTATCCAGAACCTGATTACATTTATTTTACATAAAACTGAAGTGAACGGCCAACCAGTTTCTGAAACCATTACAGTTAAACAGCAGCAAAAGGGCAAAAAAATTGCTATAAGCCACAATGAGAACCAAAGAAGACAACTACCACAGTAAATGTAACAGAAAAACTTTTTAAAAAATAAGACATAAAAACTGACAAAGTAATGCAGCATGAAGCCATAAGTATAAACTTCCCCACATACTTAAGATATTTCTTGATACAATCATTATATTATAAAGCCCAGTAACATAATATGCTTATGATGATAACCCTGAGTTATAAAGATAAAGTTAAATTATGTTAAGATATACTGTTCTAGAAAACAGGAGGGCATAAAATACATTTTAGTATTTTTCTAATTATAAAAATGATAAATGCACATTGTAGAAAACAAGCAATATATAGAGATGAATGTTTTAGAAAGATATTAACCGGAATAATTAAACTTTTAAAAAGTAAATTTTGACATTTAAATCATTAACCTTAGTTATTACAAAACTAACTCCCTAGAGGGTATCAGGTAGATGGTTTTACTATGCTCAAAGCTAACAGTGTGGGATACAATTATAACTAATAGACTATTGCTCAATCTTAAAACAAATGGTTACTAGACATGCAGTTAGAATACAACATACTGGGCGCCTGGGTGGCTCAGTTGGTTAAGCGACTGCCTTCGGCTCAGGTCATGATCCTGGAGTCCCGGGATTGAGACCCGCATCGGGCTCCCTGCTCAGCAGGGAGTCTGCTTCTCCCTCTGACCCTCCCCCCTCTCATGCTCTCTATCTCATTCTCTCTCTCAAATAAATAAATAAAATCTTAAAAAAAAAAAAAAGAATACAACATACTGAATTGCATGTCTAATTTGAGCTCCAGACCACATTTCCAGTTACCTGAGAGACAGCAAGTATAGCACTTAAAGACTCAGGCTTAGATTCAGACACACTGCTATTCGAGTCTCAGCTCCATTTATTAGCTAGGTGACCTTGGATATGTGAAAGAAGTGTGGCAGATACTAAGTGTGACAGAAATAATAGCTACTCTCCTCTCCACCGTCATTACTATTACTTATGTCCTTCCAGAAATGTGCACGCTATAGTGAGGAATGGGGAACACACAGAGCTGAAACTTAAATAATACAAACTTGTGTAAATCCAATCAATAGATTGAGCCAGACAACTATTACAGGAATTGAACCTGGAAAGGCAGACTGGGACAAATTCTACCCCAAATGAAATCTTCATCCTGTGATCCTTATTTCTGTCAAAGGCACCAACATTCCTTCAGTTATTTAGACATTAAGCATCCTTGTCTCATCCCTCTCCATCAGCCTCTATATTTGGTTACATACAGCTACGTTACATCTATACTTGGTTATATACATTGGCTCTCATATCTGTTTGTCTGCCTGCCTAATTCCTACAACCACCTGGCCAGATGCTCATTACTCCTAAACAGCCTTTTCCTTAGTGTTCCTATTTTCAGTTTGTCCCCACCTACCGACCATACTACTCCCAGATGGATTTTCTTCAAAGAAAACTGGTCATACCACTTTCTTACTCAGAAGTCTCAGATGACTCCTGTCTACTCAGAAGTCTCAGATGACTCCCATCTGCCTACCAAAATTTAATGCTTCCACATTTCAGGGCTGGTCAAAATACAATCCTCAACATATTTTTCTACATTAACAGTAGCTCCTCAACACATCCTTTACAGTCCCAGGCAAAATGGAGTCACTCTATACTTCCAACTACCCTGCCTTTTTTCATGCCAATTCTTATATTTGTCTTAAGTCTATGAAAGTATTGTTATATATTTTTTTTTTTAAATAAAAAACCTTGGATTTTTTCCAGATTACTAAAGTAACATACAGTTATCACAAAAAATTCAAACATTACAGAAATTCCTGGACTTGGAAATTTCTCATGATCCCATCCCTGAGAATTAACCACTGTTAATATGCTTCTAGATTTCTTTAATGATATACATTGTGTTTATGTCTACATATTATTTTTTAAAGATTTGTTTGAGAGAGAGAGAGTGTGTGTGCATGCACAAGCAGGGGTAGGGAGAGGGACAAGCAGACTCCCTGTTCAGCACGGAGCCCATCATGGGACTGGATCCCATGACCCTGAGATCATGACCAGAGCCAAAACCAAGAGTTGGACATTCAACTGACTGAGTCACCCAGGCCCCCCTACAGATACTTTTATGAACAGATATGCAATCATACTCTTCTTTAAAAAGACATTTTCACTAAGCAATGCATTGGTATATTTTGGACCTATTTTCATGTCAGTATATATAGAACTTTCTCTAGCTTTTTAATAACTGCAAAATATTCTTTTGTATAGGCTAACAATTTTATGTACCAAATTTTTCAATGTTACACATTTGAGTTGTTTAGTCTTTGCCATTTCAAATAATCCTGCAGTGAATGTCCTGTGTGTTTTTGTCACTTGTAAAGGATAAATTCCTAGAAATTGAATTGCTACATTAAAAGGCACGTACTTTTAAAATTTTGACAGATGATTCCATATTGCTGTCTGAAAAGGATGTGCCAATTTATACTCCCACTTAAATTCAGATTTTACCTCTTTACACTTCCACGATCAATGGGTATTCACTTATCCTTAATCTTTGCAAATCTAGTAAGTTATATAAAAATCATGTTTTAATTTACATTCCTTTAATTACTGAGATTAAATATCTCTTCAAATATATATTGACTGTCTACACTTTGTGAATTGCCTGCTCATTTCCTAAGCCAGTTTCTTTACTTGGGTGGTGGTCTTTTTCTTACTAAATTCTAAGAGCTCCCCTAAAATTAGAAATGTTAACATTATTATATGTGCTGCAAATACTTTTGCAAGCTCTTTTGCACTGTTGGGAGTATAAGGTGCCTCTTTTTGAAAAGAGCATGAAATCAAAAATACCTTTCCACTTTAAGGAAATGAAATTTTGATTAAAGAGAAACTATGAAGTACTTGGATCTTTAAGATATAGAATAATAAATCACTTCTGCTTCAAAGTATTTATAATACCTTCTGAGCCACAAAGCTGGTTAGCTAGAATAGCTGAGATACAACTGAAGATTTGAATTCAGGTATCTTACTACACTTTCTTTCTCATGAATTAAATCCTCCCTAACACACCTAGGTAAATTCAGTAACAAATCTTGGATGTGATAAAGAACCAGTTCTTAAAAGTTAATCTCAGAGTTTATGAAAATGTTTTAGGTAACTACATTAAGTAATAAAACATAGTTAGTGAAGGAAGTGGTATTTTGTAAATTACACCTACCAAATTATTTAAGATGAAAAGAAACTTTCATTTAATTTCTTTCCTATTTTGCACTTGCTTCTCCTTTGTTCCTCAGCCACATAAAAACAAAACAAAACAAAAACCTGTTTAGGTGTTTAAGAAAGCAGCTTGGCCAGCTGACCTCTCTGCACTTGTATGAAGGTTGATTACTAATAAAAACTGCTTGTGCAGCTTTCAAAACCCAAGTTATCTTTGACACCTTAGGAAAAAAAAGACCCAAGTTACCTTTAATACCTTAGAAAAAACACTTAATCTTGCAGAAGTTAATTTTTAAACATAATCAAACTAATCAGTCTTTTCCTCATGTCCTCTGGTTTGAGTTTGTTTGGGTTGTTGATTTATACATAATAAAAGTCACCATGATTTTCAATGTACAGATTTAGGAGTTTGGACAAATGCAGTTGTGCAATTACCACTGCAACCAAAATACAGAACAATTCCATATCAGAAATTTCCCTGCCCTTCTGCATTCAACACTGCCCTCCACCCTCAGTACCTAGCCACCTATGATCTGTTTTCTGCCCCTATAAATTTTGCCTCTTCCAGATTGTCCTTAGGCCTTTTGTGTCTGTCTTCTTTCTCTTATTTGGCACAAGGCACATGAGTCACCCATGCTACTACATGTATCAGCAGCTGCTTTATTCTTGAGTAGTATCCCACTGTACACTTATTCCATGGTTTGTTTATCCAAGGACCAGTTGAAGATATTTAGGCTGGCTATAATTTTTCCCAATTATGTACAGAACCGCTATAAACTTTTGCATGCAACTTTTTGTGTGAATATATAAGTTTTCATTTCTTTTGGGTAAATACCAAGGAGTAGGACTGCTGGGTCATAAGTTAAGCATGTGTTTAGCTTTATTAGAAACTGCCAAAAAGTTTTCCAAAGTGACTATACCATTCTGGAGTCCCACCAGCAATGTATGAAGGTTCAACTGTTCTGTGTCCTCATCAGCTTTCGTTATTGCCAATCTTCTTGTTTTGTTTTTTGTAGCCATTGCGACAGGGAGTAACAGAATGCCACTATGCTTTTAATTTCCATTTCCTAATAACTACAGATGTCAGACATCTTTCAAGATGTTTATTTGCCATGCACATATTCTCTTTGAAGTATCTGTTCAAATCTTTTGCCCATTTTTTAATTGGGTTATTACTAAGTGTTGACAGTTCTTTATATATTTGGATACAAGACCTCTATCAGGGTTGTATTTTGCAAATATTTCCTCCCACTCTGTGGCCTGTCTTTTCGTTTTCTTAAAAGTGTCTTCCAAAGAATTTTAAATGGAGGCAAGTCCAATTTATCAATTTTTTTCTTTTATGGCTTGTATTTTTTATGTCATATATAAAAATATCTTTGCCCAATCCAAGACATTTTTTATGTTTTCATCTTTAAGTTTTATGATTTT
This sequence comes from Phoca vitulina, assembly GCF_004348235.1. NCBI lineage: Eukaryota > Metazoa > Chordata > Mammalia > Carnivora > Phocidae > Phoca > Phoca vitulina. The sequence goes on along the minus strand of NW_022589710.1, from coordinate 34,150,524 downwards.
AGTTTTTATATTTAGGTCTGTGATCCATTTTAAGTTAATTTCTGTATATGGTAAGAGGTATAAGTTGAGGATCTGTTTTTTGCATATGCATATAAAATTATATCAGCGCCATTTACTGAAGACTATCTTTTTCCACTGAATTGTCTTTGCACCTTTGTCAAAAATAAAATTGACCGTGTAAGTACAAATCTATTTCTAGATTCTCTATTCTCTTCCATTGACTTGTGTGTCTACCTTTTTGCAGAGAGCACACTGTGTCTTGATTTCTGAAGCTTTATAGTTATTTCTCAAAACTTGTTTTGGCTACTCTAGTTTCTTTCCATTTCCATATACACTTAAGAATCAGCTTGTTATCCTGGGATTGAGCCCCACATCGGGCTCCCTGCTCAACAGGGAGCCTGCTTCTCTCTCCCACTCCCTCTGCTTGTGTTCCCTCTCTCTCCCCCACTCCCTCTGCTGTGTCGCTGTCAAATAAATAAAATCTTAAAAAAAAAAAAGAATCAGCTTGTTATTTATATAACTGTTGGGATTTCTTCTTGGGATTACATTTAATCTACAGAACAATATAGGACTAGGTGACTTAACTGTATTGGTCTTCCTTTTTTTTTTTTACTTGATTTTATCTTTTATGTTAATCATCATACATTACATCATTAGTTTTTGATGTAGTATTCCATGATTCATTGTTTGCGTATAACACCCAGTGCTCCATTCAATACGTGCCTTCTTTAGTACCCATCACCAGGCTAATCCATCCCCCGGCTAACCCATCCCCCCACCCCCCTCCCCTCTAGAACCCTCAGTTTGTTTCTCAGAGTCCATAGTCTCTCATGGTTGTCTCCCCCTCCGATTTTGCCCCCTTCATTTTTCCCTTCCTACTATCTTCTTTTTTTTAACATATAATGTATTATTTGTTTCAGAGGTACAGGTCTGTGATTCAACAGTCTTACACAATTCACAGCACTCACCATAGCACATACCCTCCCCAATGTCTATCACCCAGCCACCCCATCCCTCCCATCCCCCATCACTGAGATTAAGAATTCCTCACATCAGTGCGATCATATGATACATGTCTTTCTCTGATTGACTTATTTCGCTCAGCATAATACACTCCAGTTCCATCACATCATTGCAAATGGCAAGATTTCATTCCTTTTGACAGCTGCATAATATTCCATTGTATATATATACCACATCTTCTTTATCCGTTCATCTGTCAATGGACATCTTGGCTCTTTCTGTAGTTTGGCTATTGTGGACATTGCTGCTATAAACATCGGGGTGCACGTACTCCTTCAGATAACTACATTTGTATCTTTGGGGTCAATACCCAGTAGTGCAATTGCTGGGTCATAGGGTAGCTCTATTTTCAACCTTTTGAGGAACCTCCATACTGTTTTCCAGAGTGGCTGCACCAGCTTGCATTCCCACCAACAGTGTAGGAGGGTTCCCCTTTCTCCACATCCCCGCCAACATCTGTCGTTTCCTGACTTGTTAAATTTAGCCATTCTGATTGGTGTGAGGTGGTATCTCATTGAGGTTCTGATTTGGATTTCCCTGATGCCGAGCAATGCTGAGCACTTTTTCATGTGTCTGTTGGCCATTTGGAGGTCTACTTTGGAAAGATGTCTGTTCATGTCTTCTGCCCATTTCTTGATTGGATTATTTGTTCTTTGGGTGTTGAGTTTGATAATCCATGAAGCCCATATTATCTCTCCATTTACTTAAATCTTCTTTGATTCCTTTCATCGTTTTGTAGTTTTCAGCATACCTATCCTGCACATATGTTGTTACCTATATACCAAACTATTTTGTGGTTTTTGTGTTATTATACTTTAACATTTTTTTCAATTACTAATTATTCCATTGTTAGTATACAGAAACACTAACCCTGTACCTTGTGATCTCGTTAAACTCACTTAATTAGTTCTGGTAACTATTGTGTAGAATTTTTGAGACCGTTTCTGTGTAAAAAATAATTTCATTTGCAAACAGACACAGTATTATTTCTTCCTTTCTAATCTAAATGTCTATTATTTCCTTTTCTTGCCTTACTTCACTGGCTAGGGCCTCCAGTATGATGTATAAGAAGAGCAATGAACAGTCATCCTGCCTTGTTCCCAATTTTAGAGGGAAAGTATGGTTTCACCATTAAGTATGATGCTAGCTGTAGTTTTTCAAAGTCGTCCTTTATCAGGCTGAGGAAGTTCCTTTCTAATCCTAATTTTCTCAGAGATTTTATCATGAATAGATGCTGGATTTTGTCAAATATTCTGTCTACATATACTGAGATGATTATATAGTCCTTCTCCTTTATTCTGCTAATATGGTAAATTATGCTGGTTTATTTCCTAAATAAACCAGCCTTATATTTCTGGGATAAACCTAAGTTTGTCCTACTATACTGTCCTTTTAATATACTGTTGGATTAAACTTGCTAATATTTTGTAAAAGTTTTTACATTTATGTTCATGAGGGATATTAATCTTTGTCTTTTCTTAAAATGTCAATAAGCTGGGAAGTATTCCTTCTTGTGTCTTTTGAAAGAATAGCATAGTATTCCTTCCTTAATGTTTCCTAGAATTTCCAGCAAAGTCATCTGGGAATTTAACTTTTTTAGTAAACGTAGAACTACTCAAATTCTCTATTTCTTCTTGTTGGTTTTGGAAATGTATGTCTTTTAAAAAATACACCCATTTTATCTAACTTAACTAACTTATTGGCATAAAAGTATTCATAATTTTTCCTTATTATCCTCTTAATTTCTGTAAGGTATATAGTGGTATCCCTTACCTTACTAAATTTTGTGTTCCTATGTTTTTTCCAGTGAATTTTCTTTCAGATATTTTTACGCATAAAATCAGTCATTTGTAAATCACGATAATTTTATAATTTTTCTGAGATCATGTCTTACTTCACTCTCCTGCCTAATTACATTGACAGGCAATAGTAATACAATTGTGATACTTCTATGTATTACCAACAAACATGAGGTGGCCTTTTGTCAAATAACACACACTCACATACATACTTTTTTTGAGTTGAAGTATAACCAACTACTTTTTTTATCCAGAGCAGAGGTTGACAAAACTATGGGCCCAGGCTAAATCTGGCCTATCCCTGTTTTTGTAAATACGATTTTATTGGAACATATTCATTTGTTTATGTATTGTCTGTGGTTACTTTTGCCTTACAATGGCAGAGCTGAGTAGCTGTGACAGAAATCTTATGGCCTAAGAAGCCTAAAATATTTACCCTCTGGCCCTTAACAACAAGTTTGCTGACCGGCCCTTAACAACAGGTTTGCTGACCCCCTAATCTAGAGGATTCCTTTTTTAATCAAGAATGGATGCTAGATCTTATCAGTCTTCTTGGGTTACTATTAAACTGAATTCACATTTTCCCCTTTAACCTATCTGTATGACAAATTATACTGAGAGATTCCTAATTGCACCATCCCTGCATTCTGGAACAAAATGCACTCAGTCAAGTTGTTTTATAGCTGGGATTCTTTCAATACATGTAATAGGATTTTTTTGCAGTAATACTTGTAAGTGAGATTGGTCTAACAGGTTTCTTCCCAGTATCTGCAGCCTTGTAAAAAGAACTAAGAAATTCTGCTTTTGAAGTATTTCCTGATTATCTTTAACAAATGTGGTCTCTCCTTCTCTGAATTTTCAGTATACTTCAAGCAACTGTTACCGAACTTAATCATATCTGGACTATGTTAACTTCAATTCTCCTTCCACTGCCTCAATATAGGAAGGAAAACATTTATGTTAAAAGGCCGTAACAGGGGCACCTTAGTTAAGCGTTGCCTTCGGCTCGGGTCATGATCCCAGGGTCCTGGGATCGAGCCCTGCATCGGGCTCCCTGCTCCACGGGAAGCCTGCTTCTCCCTCTCTCCCTCCCCCTGCTTATGTTCCCTCTCTCGCTGTGTCTCTCTCTGTCAAATGAATAAATAAAATCTTTAGAAAAATAAAATAAATAAAAGGCCATAACATATCTTTATATACTGTACTAGTAGCTGGGAGTGTGTTTTATATTAGGCATTGAATATTTACTAATGTTTCTAATGCCTTTTTTTTTCTTGTAAGCCTGCTAATCAGACTCCAACTTTATGTATGGTGAATATATATTACTCGTGTAATTTTTTAAAAATTAAACTATTAAAATATATAGTCATTTCTTTAAGAATCAAATTCCAAGGTTAATGTTATAGACACACTATTTTAAAAGAAAAGGTACATCTTAATTAATGCAGCTAAAGGGAAATATAGTTTACAGAATGTATAACTCACCTAATTCTACACATAAGTTTAATTCACATACAAAAAGTACTTATTAAGTATGCTCTGGATAATTCTAGACTGATTCTATAAACAGCTATTTCACTTTTGGACAAATTATTTAATCTGTATGGACCTAAATTTCATCATCTATGAAATAATGAATTTGGTAACTCCTAGGGTCCCTTTAAGCAGTAAGATTCTAAGAATCTAAGATAATTAATTTATTTTTTATACTAAATCTCACAAAGTTCTCAAACAAGTATCTAATCCCTTTTAATAAAGAAAAAACAGGGAGGGGAGGTTGTAAACAAGATCCATTATCCCTTGTTGAGTCTCAAAAAGACTTTAAAAAGTTACCTCTGTTTCTGGAAGACATCTTCCTTCCTGCTGATTTCAATGTTTCTTTGTTTCTTTTTTTCCTAGTTGCTTTGACTTGTCCTTGACCAGACGCAGAATCAGAGTCAGAAGAGTCAAGTTTGACTTGACGATGCCTTCTTGACTTGGATGCCTTGAGAGTTAGAAATCCAGTTAACCACAATGAATCACAAATGAATCCAACTGATAGACAATTTAGGAAAAGACAAAATACACAAAGATGAAGGAAAATAAAAGTCATAAAGTACTTTACCATTATACTGGCTTGCTTAATACTTGTTGCATATATATATATATATATATATATATACTCTTTTATCTTTACAACAGGATAGGTTCCCTGCAACTGTCATCACCATCTACTCAAATTGGGTAAAAAATGTTAATTGTTGGGTTAAAATGTAGTTGTTGTGGCATGGTTGGGAAACAGGTGTAAAGGATGAGTACTGTTTTTTAAAAAACTGTCTACTAACCTATTCTTCCTTTCTTCTAAGAACAGTTATGTTCCCTAGTTACCACCATGTCTTTTGAGTGGAACCACCTGATGCCTGGCTCCAGGTACGTGCCACTGATCTAGTCAAAAGTTTCACATCACCACGGCCACTGACTTGTTCATGGGTGGGCATGTGATCTCTATCACAGATCAATTTTAGAATTCTGTGTAACTACTAGGAAGGAAAATTCTCCATTTCCATTGAACCTAAAGCTGGGAACACGCAAAGCTGGCTGTCAGGAACAACACTTGAAGACAGTGAAAGCAACATAAAAGGTGAGAAACGGAGGGACAGTGCAAGGACATTTTAGTTGTTATCAATGAATTCCCGTGCTTAAGCAGAGTCCTTACAGGAGTTTTCAGATCCAGGTATGAACAATTATTAAAACAAGTACCATGCGTTAAATGTTAATTTTACCTCAATAAAGAAAAAACCTACAGCTATGCTATGACGCTCTCTTGTCACACTTTATGGGGATTACAATTTAATTCTCATAATCTCTTAAGATACACACTAAACATCAATTAGCACTATATAATGTGGAACAGTTCTGGTTTAAAGCAATTTGGATTAATTAACTTATTGTCCTTGGTGCTTTAATTCAACAGTATTTTGTACTCAATTTACTGTGGGATAACAAATACGTAACACTTAACTAATCTATAATCACTTTTAATTTTTTATTTATTCCTTTTCATTTCTACAACTAGAAAATGATAGTAATTTCCCACAGAATAAATACACTCCTAGGGGCGCCTGGGTGGCTCAGTCGTTAAGCGTCTGCCTTCGGCTCAGGTCATGATCTCAGGGTCCTGGAATCAAGCCCCGCATCAGGCTCCCTGCTCTGCAGGAAGCCTGCTTCTCCCTCTCCCACTCCCCCTGCTTGTGTTCCCTCTCTCGCTGTGTCTCTCTCTGTCAAATAAATAAAATCTTAAAAAAAAAAAAAAAAAAGACACCCCTAGACTCATGAAAACAATCCAGGAAGAAATATGGGCTTAAGCACATAAATTTATCAGTTCTCCCTCCTGAAATCCCACTAAAATGATAGTAAGAAAATTTCTGAATAAACTCACAAAACAGAGATAATAGAAAACAACGCAGCTGCTAAAAAAAATTTAGTAGTTGGAACAGTGAGTGATAGCTGACTTAACAGAATGAAGAAATCTGAAATCTAATTGCCTGTATTGAGAAAGTTACTATAAAGAAAGCTGATCCAAGTGGATCAGGAATTAGAATCATCAGAAATGTGTCTAAAAAAATGGTAGAGGGGCACCTGGGTGGCTCAGTCGTTAGGCATCTGCCTTCGGCTCAGGTCATGATCCCAGGGTCATGGGACTAAGCCCTGCCTCGGGCTCCCTGCTCAGCAGGAAGCCTGCTTCTCCCTCTCCCACTCCCCCTGCTTGTGTTCCCTCTCTCACTGTGTCTCTCTCTGTCAAATAAATAAATAAAATATTTTAAAAAAATAAAATTAAAAATTTTTAAAAAATGGTAGATATGCTGAAAATCTACAAAAGCAATAGTGTCCCATTTCCCAACCTCAAAACTACACAACTGACCTCCTATAGAAAACAGGAGGCTTGCTCTCTGGAGAGGCTAAACCAGGGACGCTGTAGGCCTGAGGAATGGCATAGCTGAGGAAGAGGACAAAGCCTCTTACTGAAAATAGGGAAGGTAAGTGAAACCTGCATAAAGAATGGTAAGCCTCATGACTGATTCTCTCTGTAGGCTCCCAAAACATTGGTGGTTGGGCTTATTTACCCTTCTTTCCCCTAGACAAAGGAATGGAAGACTGCTCTCTGGTAAAAATGATGCGATCCAACAAAAAGAAATACCGAGGGTAACAAGTCTTATCTTCACATGACCACTCTTAAATAAGATCTGAGGCTCTTTAAACATTTGAAAAAAGCCACCAAAATGAAAGAGATCAAAATAAACAAAAACAGGAACTGTGGGGGAAAAGGCATAAACTTCAAAACACTGTAATTAACATCCTCAAGGACATAAAAAATAAAGATAAAAGAAATACATTTTTTTAAAGAAAAGATTCAGAGAAGGAAAAAAAAAAGACCTTAGCAATAAAAAAGAAAGTCAGCAAAAATAAAAAATTCAATATAATGGTTCAGAAGACAAAGTTTAAGCAATCTCCCTGAAAACAGAGATTGAAAAGAAAAATAAAATAAAAATTCAAGAGAAGGAGCAAAAATGCAGCAAATACTATCAAAGAAACAATATAAAAAAACTCCTCAGAACTGAAAACTATCAGATCAAAAGGATGCCTGTCATGACAGCCAAGGACAATGATGGAAAAAAGATCTACACCAACTTAAATTATCATGAAATTTCAAAACTCAAGGGACAGAGAGAAAATCCTAAAACCTTCCATGATCAGGAACACTAAAAGCTGGAAGACAATAAAAAACAAAGGCATCAAAATTCCAGGTAAATACCAGAAGAGATAACTAAAAGAGAAAAAGTTGAAGATGGATTAGGAATATAGGTGTGGAAGTGGTAACCAGGAGACTGCTGGGTTATATAAGCTCTACAGTATTATTAGACTTTTTAAACTATGTACATGTATTACTTTGATGAAAAATAATAATACTGTTAAAAAAGCATCAAGTCAATACCTAAATTACCTTACTAAAGAAATAACTTACCTGAACAACAACTGAAAAGGCCTTTGATTTTATTCTCGCTAAAGATTCTGCCCTTTCACATCTCTGGATAAAAAATAAACAGGAATGGGAAAAAGAAACATAAACATTAAAAGAAATTATGGATTCCCAAGTATTTGTTATCAGAAATAAGATTTGAGACAGAAGGTAGGGTCATTTATTGGACACACATTGACCAAAGACATATAAACGCATACTACATTCTCATAGCAGGTCCACAATACCATCCTTGTGGCTAATGATTGTTATTATTCAGGACTTAAGGAGGATAATATGAATGAAAGCCTTAGTGATCAGGCCATTGCCCCCTCATCTGCCTATGCCCAAAGATGGCTCTTTGTCTCATCCACTAAGATGGATGAAAACTTCGGAGGCAGGAAGCAGTAAATAGTAGCTAGAGCTCCACACTGGTTTAAAGTCAGACAAGAAGAAAAGACATACTACAAAAACCCTACTCTGTCTATGTAAGGACGGAGAACACCCTCCACCATTATCCTCCCCTTTCCCTGAAGAAACACTTACCGTCGTCACTCCCAATCTACACTTGATGTGTCTTTCATAGCGTTTCCAGTAAAGAACAGACTAAGGCTTCAGAGAACTGATGTTTCAGAATTGTCTGAGATAACTGTGATAATACTGACCAAAGGTCATGATACTTGTATACAGAATCACAGCCACGCATCAAATGAAAAGAAGCTAACTAAACTATTGCCCTGTAAACAATCATATAGTGAATTTTTCTGACCTCTGATTCTTGTGAATTTCCTTCTCTCTTTTCTTCTCCATCTTTAACTTTTGATTTTAAGGGCGGATTCTGAAAGAGGAAAAAGTTATACATACACATTTATAATTCAAATTAACTAAAAATCAATGGCAAATTATTTCAGAGCAATGAGAATCATTTAATTACTACAAAACTAAAAGATCATTTCACATTATTACAGCATGGTTCACCACCTGACATTAAGATCAAGGTTAGGTTTCAGAATAGTTGTAAAATTTATCAATGAAATGCCTAAATCCTCCTAACTAATGAAGGAAAACATACACTTCATATAGCAGTAAGAAAACTGGTTTATTCTCCTTTCCTTCGGGTTTTCAGAAGTCTTAGTAATGCTAATTAGAGTTTATTAAAAGACAGTACTATAAAAAAAAGGGTACTATAAAAGTACTATAAGAGAGTACCTATTAGATTTTTACATGAATTGCCTAGGTCATTTGTGTAACTCATTTGTAACAAAGTATTCAAACAGTCTAAAATGTACTATCTCTCATTAAAATAAATGTGGGTAGAAGCAAATTGTTTCCTCCTTTCTAAGACTGTCATCTCATCACTTTATCTTTTCTAAAACTAAGTTTTGAGCCAGCTCCCTTTTTTTTTTTTGAACCAGCTCCCTTTATACAATGAAAACCAAAAACTGGCAGCCAATCTTTCTAAAAGACAATATATAAAATAATAATACCTATGTAGCATTTGTGAAAACACTATTATCAGATACATAGTAAATCATCAGAAATTGCTTATGTTTTACTTTTATTTTTTCCTAAAACGATTTACTAAAATAAGATGGAGTAGTGGTTTCAAAGTTAAATTTAGCAAGGCTGGCCATGAAGTTTCCAGAGTAAAAAAGTTTCTCTAGGTAAAAAAATTACTGTGAAAAACGGGGAGCTCTAGCATCAGTATTTGGATCAGAAAACTAAATCGATGATTTGTGTTGATGAGTTTGTAAATAGATAAACCAAAGCAGGGAGAGCATGCCCTATCACAATGGAAGAAGCCACAATTCAGGCCTAGCAGTCTACTGCCATGCAGAAAGATGGAACCAGTGTTACCAAACCACTGACTTAAAAAAATTTTTTTTTTAGATTTACTTATTTTTTTTAGCTAGAGAAAGAGTGTGGGCATGGGAGGAGGGGTAAAGGGAATCTCAAGCAGACTCTGTGCTGATTCCAGAGCCCAACACGGGGGCTTGATCTCACAACCCTGAGATCATGACCTGAGCCAAAATCAAGAGTTGGATGTTTAACCGACTGAGTCACCCAGGTGCCCCCAAACCACTGACTTTTAAGAGAAGTTGGATGTCTGGAATTTTAAGTGAAGTCACAAAAATTTAAATTCTAGTGAGTAATTCAACTTTTTAAAACAATATTAGGATCAACACTGTGTCAAACAAACCACACCTGTCTGTAGGATTTGACCCAAAGACTGCCAGTGTGCAACCTCTGGAAAATGCTAAATTATAAAGATTATAATAAATCAGTGATATATCAAGATTACTTATTCCTCTACATTTACACTGATATTATATATAATGTATATTATTTAACACATATTATAGAATTGTTATTAATAATTGTTTAATTATATAATTACGTAACAAAATCTGTTTGTAAGGTTAAATAATATTACATAGCTGATAACTGGCAAAGCCAGAGCTAGAAAAATAAAGCCCTCGAAATCTTAACTCCAGAAGAATATAGCTACTCAACTAAGCTGCCTCTCAATTTTATCACCCATGTCCAGCCATTAGTGTATAATGCAAATACAATGGGGAGGTATCAAACAAGCAGTCACATACCTTTCTGTCTTTGTGCCACTGCTGATGCTCCAAAACTATGTTCTTAATATTGTCAAAAAAATCATCCTTTATCAAGCTGAGGGCTTTGTCTGGATTGGATTTATCGCCTGAAATTATATGTTTCATGTTCTGATAATGATCATGAACATTCAGCATTTCCTAAAAGTGAAAAGATGAGTCTTTTATTTCAATTTTTGAGGAGAAACTTAAAGGCACAACCAACACAAAATAAAATGACTAAGTTGATAAGGAATAATATGCTACAATATACTGAAAATAATATAGTCATGCAACCAAAATAGTACAACTTTATTAATGAAGAGGCTGCTTTCCAGAGATAATGATTCACTGAATTTAACTCAACAAACATTAATATACACTGTATGGAGAAATGCAGGGAAAAGACAGGACATAACAAAAATTATTAGTAGTATACCATTAAATATCACTAATGATAACTAAGATCACATTTTTTTAAATTTCGTATTCTCATTTCAAAGATATTTACATAATTCTTTATGTTCAGCCATAAATTCCTATGTAACAACTCTCATCCAATCCTCCACAAAGATGTGCTGACTTTCACAAATCTCAAAGCCCATGTGCCTGTAAGCGTCATCATTTTTTCACTAGTAAGATCCAGGATTAAAAGAAATAGAAGGCAACTTTTAACAACATTTGAGGAATCATTTATTACTTAGACGTTCATTCCCCAGAACCTCCAGCCAAATGGGCAGGTCTATGGGGTAAGGAGAAAGATAACACGTTATAGGCAGACTTTAGAAATCAGATAAAACTGGTATGGAGACTTAGCTCAAAGACCAGCAAAGAACTACTGACACTTCCATCATAGATGACCTCTGCAACATCTGAGTCATCCTCAAGTTAGGCTACTCCATTCATTTCCAGTAGGTTTCGATGGAAGTGACAGATACCTGTTAAAGCAATGAGAAACTGCTGGGTAGTGGTGAGTGCTCACATATGCAGGATCTTCAAAGGAGAACAGTGTCCAGCCATGGAGAGCCCCTAACTTTTTTACAGCTTACAGTGTACTGTACTCCTATATTTTACTACATGCAATACAATACAGGGGAAAGACCACTAGCTGGACTTGGTTTTGAGCCTGAGTTCTGTCACTTGCTAGATTGACTTTGAGCAAATCCCTCAATATGGGAATCACATTCCACATTTGTACAAAATTAAGTGATGCCATCTAGCCCAGTGTAAAAGTATTTATTAAGTGTGCTTATACAAGTGGGAGTGTTCTATAAAATGTAAAGCACTATATAAAGGTAAAGGATTAAGAAATAAAAGAAAGTACATGGACTTTAGAGCCTTACAGGCTTGGACATTCAAATCCAGTCTGCACCTTACTGTACTGTACTTTATGGAAATAACTTCTCTGAACCTCAGTCTGCTTGTTTTTTGTTTTTTTTTTAAAGTTTTATTTATTTATTTGAGAGGGAGATAGCGAGAGAGAGCGCACAAGCAGGGGAGGAGGGAGAAGCAGGCTCCCCATTGATGCAGGGCTCAATCCCAGGACCCTGGGATCATGACCTGAGCCGAAGGCAGACGCTTAACCGACTGAGCCACCCAGGCGCCCCTCCTTATTTTTAAAATTAGGAAAATACCACCTCCTTTAAAGGGTTACTAAGATTATTAGTGAGATAACAACATAAAACGTCTAACATAGTTCCTGGCATATGTTGAAAACTCAACAGATCATAGCCATTATTATAACCGTATAAATAAAGACTCAGAAATAAAATGACTGGCTCAGGGTCATATTTAAGTAGCAGAGTTAAAATTAAAAATCAAAAGTTTCTTTTTCCCCATATACTTTTTTTTAATTCCATTATAGTTAACATACAAAGTTATATTAGTTTCAGTTGTACAATATAGTGATTCAACAGAAATCAGAAGTTCTGGTCCTATTCTTTTCATTTTATTATGCCTCCTTAACCACAAAGCTAGAACTAATGAGTGGCAAAATGATGACAAAAATTCAGGTGCTGACGGGCAGATTTAATAGCATTTGCGCAGAAGGAAAGTAAGCAAGTATTAAATGTAAGGATTATCACTGAGAATGGATCAAAGACTACACTAGGACAGGATAGAGTCAACTGAGGTATTAAGGGATAAGGCTCTCAAAGAAGATCTGAGGCAAGCCAAAGACCCTAGATAGTCAGGATGACTTCATACAGGAGCTTCTAGGAATAGGCATTCCGTAGCTTGGCCCTTCTGACCCTCCTCCCCAATCACCCTAAAAGGACATGCCTTTGTGCATCACCTCAGTTCTGTTCTCTAAAATCTTCCATACCTGTTTGCTGACATATACAATTTTTTTTAAGAGGAACCTTTAATTCAACACCTTCAGAACCTTTAATTCGTAGAGTAAAAGAACTTAAAATCAAAAAGCATGTTTAAGAAGGTATGTTGAAAAAAAATTAACATTCTACCACATTAGTCCACAACCAAAAATTATAACCAATTGGATTCAAATCATCTTTTTCATTAGAAGAATACGGATAAGAACAATGTAATGTCTTGCTGTTCTAAAACATCCTCTGCCTCTTTATGATTTAACCTCAGTACTTCCTGGCAAATCCTTTCTGGTATCCCCAAACCTTTTGTTCTTCACCATGGCTTTTCCAAACTTTCTCTATTCTCAATTCCTTGGACCCCCAATGCCCTCTCTTAAAATTTAGACTATCAGGTCTGTTTGCCTTCTACTTTTCTTCTTCACAACAAATCATATGAATCCATTTTCACCTCCTTTCTCCAAGTTTCAAAAGAAGAATTATGCCTTCTCCTGCTCAAGGTAATCTCTCCAGTGGGTTTCAATCACAGACTGCCTACCTCCTCTACAGCAGGAACCCTGCACCTCCTTCTTCCATATAACCTCTCCTAACTGACTCCTTACCCTAAGCCTAAATATAAACTTGAAGTTTAACAAATAATTAAAAATTGTTTAAAACACCTATTTGGCAGGGATATTATGAGAAATAAAATAATCTATACAAAACATCTTGTTTAGCTCCTGCACTATACTATGTCTTTAGACATTTGGTAAACAGCTTCCTTCTAAGGCAGTAATTCTTATCTTTTGGCAGGGGGGTGCGGGGTGGAGCATGAACACCTTTGAGAATGTGAAAGTAGTTATGGTACCTCAACCAAGCATCCATATGTATGACAGCTTATCATAAAATGTAGGGGGGAAAGGATACATGGACCATCTGAAGGCCATCCATGGATTCTAAATTAACAATTCTTGCTTAAAAATAGTTACTTTACAGAGCACACCCAGAGTACTTTCAAAAATCAATTTGCTAGGCTGCCTGGGTGGCTCAGTTGGTTAAGCGTCTGACTCCTGATATCAGCTCAGGTCATGATCTCATGGGTCCTGAGACTGAGCCCCGCAACCTGCTCCGCATTCAGTGGAGAGTCTGCTTGAGATTCTCTCTCCCTCAGCCCCTCCCCCAGCTCTTGTACACACACTCTTTCTCTAAGTAAATAAATCTTTAAAAAAAAATCAATGTGCTACCTTAATTACAAACATAATAGATGAAATCTGATAGGCTGAAGTTATTAGAATATGATGGCATCTAAAACATAGAGAAACATTTGAGCATATCGAAGATCTGATCCCTCTTTCACTCCTGATATGGAAAAGACTGAATAGAGTTGAGGAAAAAAAAAGAAGTAACATTTATCAAGAGCCTACTACGTGCCACAGGCCATCCTCAGCATTATTCTGAGATAAATCATTTTCAATTCTCACAACTGGATGAAATAAGGATGGTAATCCTAATATTAAAGAGGGGGAAACTAAGGCTCAAAGAAATTAAAAAACCTGACCAAGGCTGCTACCTGGTTAGACTCACTCGCTCATGAGAACTCTTTCTCCCTTTAGGTATAGATATATCCATTCTTTTGAAATTTGAATATATCGTAGATTACAAGTCTGTAGTCAGTCCTGTAAAGGGTTTTGTTTTAACCTCAGGGCACTGCTTTTCCATGTATGTAAAATTCTATTGAGTCTCACTAATGATCCATGTGAAGGAAGATTTTTTTTTTTTTCTCAATACTGAACAACTGAAATAAAATACCAAAATACATTAGCAGGTAAAGCTGCTCTTATCTGTAATTCTTGATTTCAAATTTTTGTTTTATCAGAATAACCTCACCGTTTTCAATGGGTTTTAAATAAACATTGTAAAAAGGAACTTAGGAAATGAATACATAATATTAAAAAATAAAAATAAAGTCACTTTAAATTCTTGTTTTATGACCTATCTAAAGTCAAATACAAATGGTGGTTTCAGTATTTGAATCTAAATATCCTGAGTCCAAGTACAGTCTTCTGCATCTTTTTGCTTCTGAGTTTCAAGATTCATTCCATAAATTTTCATATATTTAGGATGTATTATTTCTGATACTTTGGAGGAACAATAAGCATTCTATGGTAGGTTAAAATCATTAGAAAAATTTCAGTATCCCATAGATGAAGGTATAACTTCAACATATAGTTAACAATAAAACAATTTTTTTTAAATTTCAAGGGCATAAAAAACAAATTTACCTCTAATACATCAGAAGTGATAAGTTTCATTACACGATCATTCGGGTCCTTAAATTCTTCTGTAACTTGAGCTCGTTGAATTTTCTTCTTCATCCTATATGATAGCTATATGATAATGAATGTCTTTTAAGGGATATTTTTTAGATAATACATTTTCCAAAGACTATTAGACTTTTATAGTAACCTTTAAGATGACATGCCACATGCTTATAAATTCAGATGATATTCAGACAAGTTACATGATTTGCCAGCTGTTGTCAGAACCAGCATCAGGACTTAATGCTCTTTTAATCTAGGGTCTCAACTGTCATTAAGACTGAAGAAATATATTTTATTAGTGGAAGTTTCAACTTTTCACCAACTGACATTAAAATTCCTTGGTCCTCTTTCAGTAACCTGATGTCTGAATAAAGAAATAAGCAAATGGCAGATGCCAAATCTAATTTCCTCTTCTAACAATTTAATAGCATTTAGAAACACACTGCATTTAAAAGCAGAGACTAAATTTTTGTTTGAAAAAAAAAAAAAAGTAATCAGAAAGCATTTTCTATTTTAAGAAACCTTTCTACAAGTATTAGAAATTACATATGGAGACTGAGGTACTTTATAAACAATGAAGCATAAATTCTTATTTTGAAAAACGATCTATTTTAGACAACATACCAATTTGGGCATTGCTGTAAAGTGAAATGCTTTGTCTAGTCGTAGTTTCCTAAAAATATATGCTGCATCAAAATGTTGTGCATTTATCAAATCTTGCTGAAATTTTAAAACTTCATCCCAATCCTTCAGGGCAACTCTAATCTACAAACAAGAAGAGTAAAAAAAAAAATTACTAAAGGTAAATCTTTTTTCACAAATGTATTATAATTTTGAAACACTGGCATTCCTCTTAAAATCAGTTGGTTGTAAAAATATTGTACCTATTTCCTATTTTGCTGAGGGAAAATAAGTATTACCTTTTGTTTTGGCTGACACAGTTGGGTGTTATATAATCCATACAGCAGATACAAAGCACCAACTCTGATCTGGAAGGTGTATGGAGGTAAAAAATATTGCCAAGCCAAAGTCAGTGCTTCTTTTGTAAACATGTTCTTTTCTAAATTTCTCATTCTACCACTAGAAAACAAAGAGAAAATATATTATGACTCTAAGTAAATAAGTAATGAACAAAAATTAGAAGAGGTATATCCTAGAAGCTGCTAGAAACTGAAGGGGCATTCCACATCTGATCCTTTCGTGATCAAGCATGACCTAATTTTCTGCTGTGCTTCTCACCCTGAGGCACAGACATACACTAGGTAAACATAATGCTCTTTGTAAAGCATCAACTTTACTTGCTGAATTGGAGAGCAAAAAGGGAGGGGTTACAAATTATTCCCGGGTAAGAATTTTAAACATTTAACATATTAACAGATTAACAAAATAATTTAAACAATTAACATATTAAAATAATCATGGTTATATTACAGAATAAAATTAAAAAATTACATGCATTTTAATATATAATGGAGATTTTCCCCAATACTCTCAGGGATTCACCCTACACCTCATTTGTCTTTGAGACACCTAAATGAAAAAGTTAGAGAACCACAATACAACCTAACCCTTGCCCTCCTCCCAATTCTGCAGGGTAAAGCTCACCAAAGTAAAGAAGGAGCAGAGTAGAACAGCAGATCACCCTATACTCCCAAAGCCTGGGCTCTTCAAATAATAAATATACTAAAAGAATGCAAAATTGCTACTGTGGTATTAGTAACCAAAGCAATTTCTAAAGAAATAACATCACTACTCAAGTAGTCCCTACTTTCTCATTTTAGTTTTTCCTCATTAGCTAAATATTGAAGTAACCCCAGCAAAATTTTCCTTAACTGCCACTTTTCAGGGGCAATGCACTGAAAGACCATGGGTTTTGGATACAGGCAGACATATAGGTTTCAATATCTGCTCTACCACCTACTAGCTGTGTGATCATGAAGATTACTTAACCTCCTTAAGCCTCAATTTCCCCTTTTATAAAACAAGGATAATTATATACCTGCTTTTCAGAGTTGTACTATGGATTAAATACATTAAGCTATAATCACATCACATTTAGTAGCCATTAAAAAATTAGTTCCTGGGGCGCCTGGGTGGCTCAGTTGGTTAAGCTACTGCCTTTGGCTCAGGTCATGATCCCAGGGTCTTGGGATCGAGCCCCACATCGGGCTCCCTGCTCTGTGGGAGAGCCTGCTTCTCCCTCTCCCTGCCGCACTCGTGCTTGTGCTCTCTCTCTCTGTCAAATAAATAAAACCTTTTAAAAAAAAAATTAGTTCCTTTCCAGGGTGCCTGGGTGGCTCAGTGGGTTAAGTGTCTGCCTTCGGCTCAGATCATGATTCTGGGATCCTAGGATAGAGCCCCGAGGGGAGCCTGATTCTCCCTCTCCCCTTGTGCTAATTAGTTCCTTTCTTTTCAGTAACTGTACAACAAATAGCTCTCTATCCTCAAACCATGCAATGTACAAACTACATAAGTAATTATTATATTAAGACAAAAAAGAGACCTTTTATTTTTTTCTTCAGGAAAACATAGAGTTTTAATCACAAGAACTCATTCAGCCAATTATTTAGCTTTTGCAATATTATATATGTTATGCTAATGGATACCAAATTCATACAGTCACTGTCCCCAGAGCTCTATGGAGTGGAGGGAAAATTTTAAAGCAATAATAATAGTAATGAATACTTATGGAGTACTTAGAGTGCACTTAACATCTATTAGCTCATTAACTCTCAGGCCTACAATATGATGTATTATCACTGTCTCCATTCTACAGATATGGAAGCTCAGGCAAGTGAGTTCCCCAAAGTTAAGTTACTCTGCCGACTCTGATTCAAAATCAGGCAGTGGGACTCAGTAATCTGCTCTTAACTACTATACTATACTTTACAATAACCTGTGGTAGTTAAGTCCACAGATAAAATAAGCAGAGTGCTCTCGGAAAAACAGAGTATGAACGCCTTACTTAACTCTAGAAGGGGAAAGGAAGGCTTTCCTAAAGAACTGTCATCTGAGGTTAAAACTGAGTGAAGAAAAAGGTGGCCTGGCAGAAAGAGCTGGGGGAAAGCTCCAGGCTTTGGAAACGCCTGAAGAGGGCCATAGGCAGAATGGAGCAATTGCGTGCATGGAGGATGGAACTGCAGATAAAGCTGCTGAGATGGGCTGAGGCCAGTCAGAGAGCGTCTTGCCGTGCATATTAGGGAATTTGAGCTTTATCCTAAGGGCACCGGAAACCACTGGAGTGGTAAGCAGGGGAGTGACAGGATCAAACCTGCACTTCTGAAAGACAACTTTGGTTGTTGTATGAAAAATGAATTCGGTCGTGCAGGGGTTTGTCCTTGCTTAGGTGTTTGTTTTGTTTTTAAACATGGAGGATAAAGCATGGAGGAAGGCAAACGATGGGGGATGGGCAGGATGAGGCCAGGATGAGGCAGAGGAGGGTTTAGAAGGACGGCCGGGCAGAAATAACATTCGCCTGGAGGCCGCAGAAGGATGCAGCCGAAACCAATGAAAGTGCCCAGGAAGAAGGCCCAGGAGAGCTGGGGGCAGCGTTCTGAGACTGCCGCCTTTCTCAGCCTTTCCCAGGGGCTGCGATGCCTCCCCCGACCAGGGAGAGGGGAGGGCAGCGGAGTAGAAACACCCACCAGAAGATGGTCCCGAACTTCATACTCCTCCAGAGCTCCGTGAAATCCTCGAAACGCACACTATCCGTCTCCTGGAAGCGGCTGAGCAGCGCCTCGCAGTCAGTCTGCAAGCCTGGAGGAGTCCCCATGCCTGCAAAGCCCACACAAAACGCGCCAACCAGCCCGCCGCCGTCGCCGAGAAAACCAGGGCCCGACCTTCCACCCCCTACACGCGACGCACTTGCGCTCCGTGACGTATTATCCGGCCCCGTTAGCTCCGCCTCCAGCCGGACTCGCGCGAGCCGAGGTTTTCTTACTGCGCATGCGTGGATGCCTGTCGTTTTCACCTGCTCAGCTCTCCTTAGCAGGGAGCTAAGGTCAGTCCTTTAAATTTCATTGAAGAGGTTTATGTCTGAAGTGTCCTGTGAGCCCAAGAAGGATTTTAGGTCTGCATTAGGCTAGCTTGTGTTAATTGGCTTTACCCTTACTATCACTTTCCTTTAAAGTGACCCTAGTGTGACTAGGCAAGAACAGTTCCCCATCTTCAACCTACCTCCTGGTGGAAACAGGATCTAAAGACGGTTTACTAGGAGGAATGGACTGGACTCATTCTGTCACAGTCCACAGCCACATAATATAGTGCTTAATGTGTCTCTCGTTGTAACCGTAGCAGTCTTTTGCAACCACAAGTTGAGAAACTTGTGAACATCTCCCCGCCACCACCCACCCCGTATGCTCATAATAATCTAGCACAGTACTTAGCTGAAAGTATTTATTTATATTTATGGATTATTTGGCTTAATTGGCTCTCTGTGCACTCCACCTCTGAGCTTCTCCCTGGAGCTAGATACGGAGCTGTATTTTGTACTTTTCACCATTTTCAGATTGCGGGGCATGCTGTATTTATTCTTTAGGAGTGGTATCCCAATATAATAACATTAGATGATCTGTCCGTAGATCTGTTCAACTCACGTAATGTTCCTGATTGTCGATCTATTTTTTAAATTTTATGTAATATTTTATGTATACACAAAACCTTATGTAAAACCTTATGTAACATATCTGAGATAAGCATAGCGATGAAACGAATACACGTGTACCTTCTACCTGTGCAGAACAGGAACACTACCAACTCTGTCACATTAATCTGTGAACTCTTCCTCTAACCTATTCTACCTCTACCACTACCTTAGTAACAACTACCTTGTTTTGCTTCTCCTTCTCTTGTATATACTTTATGACATGTGTATGGACACTATATTGTTTAGTTGTGGTTGGTTTTGAGTCTTATGAAAATGGTATTTGCAATTTTTTTTTTTAAGTCCCAACTTGGGACTTGAACTCATGGCCTAGAGATCAAGAGTAGCATGCTTTACCAACTGAGCCGGCCAGGCACCACTCCCCTTTCTTTTATTTTTTTTACTTTACTTTTTTTTTTTTTTTTGCAATTTCTAATACATGGTCTTTGAATTATTTTTTAATTTTTTTAAAGATTTATTTATTTATTTACTTATTTCACAGAGAGAGACTCAGCGAGAGAGGGAACACAAGCAGGGGAAGTGGGAGAGGGAGAAGCAGGCTTCCCGCGGAGCAGGGAGCCCGATGCGGGCAGATCCCGGACTCTGGGATTATGACCTGAGCGGAAGGCAGACACTTAACGACTCAGCCACCCAGGCGCCCCTGAATTATTTTTTACATTAAATAATGTTTCTAATATTTATTCATAGCTGTAGTTCATTTTCACTGCTGTCTAATGTTCCGTTGTGTGAATACATAGTTTATCCATTATTTCCTCTGCAAATTTAGGTGGGTTCTAGATTTTACTATTATAAACAATGCTACTATGAACACTTTTGTACATGGCTCCTCTTATTTGTAGGATTCCCAGATAAAGTAGATGAGGCCAAATTAAATTTGAATTGCAGATAAAATTTTAAAAATTACTCATTGTTTATCTTAAGCACAGTTTAACTGTATTTTAAAGGAGGTCCTTTATTTTTGTTTGCCAAAGTTGGCAATTCTGCTTACATCTTACAGCAGTATATACAACGTACAGTAGAATTGTTAGATGATAATGGGTGCAAGTGTGAAACTTTAAAAGATAATGTTAAATTGTTGTTCTAGCACGGTTGAACTGATTTTCACTTCAGTGTATGGCAGTTCCAAATTCAGCCATATCATCTCAAAAACTTGGTATCTAATTGTGGTCTTAATATGCATTTTTCTGATTATCAACGTGGTTGTGCATCTTCTTAAATTCTAATTTTTTTCCTATTCCCTCTACTATGAAATGCCTGTTCATATATTTTGTCCATGTTTCAATTGGGTTGTTCACCTTTTTCAGTTGATTGGTAGGATCACCTTATATATTCTGAATACTAAACTGGTGTATGTTATATGTATTATAAATATCTTTCCCCAGTCTGATTTGTTTTTGTTTACTATCTTTATGGTGATTTTTGATGTACAGAGATTCTTATTTTTAGTGTAGTCAATTTTTAAATCTTTTCCAATAAGGACTTTTGTCTATAAATGTGTTCCCTATATTTCATTATTAGCTGAGCTAATGCCAGTAGTGTGACTTAATAAACTTAAATGCTCAGTAGCTTAACACAAAAGAAAAAAATTTTTTTCACATTAATGGCAAGATGGGGCAGGAAGGGTTCTACTCCGAGAAGTCATCCAGGGACCCAGACTGATGAAGTCTCTGCCATCTTCAGCCATTGTTTTTTAAAGTCACCCTGAGCATCAACATCTAGTCTGTAGACAGAGGAAGAAAGAATGTGAAAGATTGCCTGAGAGATTTTTATGAGCCATGCCTAGGAGTGGTGTACACTCAACAGGTGGTCGGTCTGCTAACCTCTGCTGGTCCACAAACTATTTATTACCTCTCCATCACTTAGTAGTACAGAAATTAAGAATAAGTATTTGTAAACTTTTAATAGCAATCTGGCAAAGTAATTTTATGTCTGTTAATTCTAATAATAAAAAACAGGCTTGCATTTGGTCTGACTTTTTAAATATCAATTTTCTGGTAATTTATTTCTGTTTTCGTTTACAAAAGTATTGATCCATAATAAATTGGAGACAAATTGTCCATTACCACAGACAGTTTAAGAAGCACTGGTGTACATTATTTCAGTCCACATCCTGTTATCAAAAAGTCACTCACATCGTCCTACCCCAAGGCAAAGAGACCTGGGAAACGTTGTCCCTAACTGGGCAACCTCTTCCCCACAAAAACTCTATGGAAGAGGTGCATAATCTTTGTTGAATTGCCAACATTGCTGCCACAAGTTTATTCCAAAAGTCTTAAAGTGTTGCCTTTCACTTTTAATTCACCGTATCCATCTAAAAATTATTTCTATGTATGGTATGAGTTAAGGATCCAATTTCACTTTTTTGTGTATATATATATATATATATAAAACCATATATATCTATGTATATGTATTTTCCATATGTGTAATTTCCTTGCACCTCCGATTGAATAATCCACCCTTTCCCTAATGGTCTAAAAAGTCACTTCTGTCATATATCAAATGTGCAGGCCTAATTGAAGCCAATACACAATTGTATGGCTCTGCACCTGTTGTTAAGATACCAAAATATTTACTGTTAGTATATATAACTTATTGTAGCAATTCTCAATACTGATTGCTCCCTCTTTCCCATGGGGCTTATTGTTTTTGTTTTTTGTTTTTTTGTCCTTGTTTATTTGTTTAGTGACCTGGCTGGACTATTTTAGTGAAGTCCATTTCCCCCAGGTGAAGCCTCTTAAGTAGCTACTCAGAGGGTACAGCCCTGGCTTTGCACACAGTTACCTGGGATGACAGTGGTTTTAGCAAGGCTTTCTTTGGCTGTCTCTTCCAGATCTCTCTGTTAAAGAGCCTCTGTTGTTATCACACCCAACCATTAGGCTCCAGTAATTGCCTATTGATTGCTCCATTGCTTTTGAGAGTGTCCTAGGGGCATGAATTGCTCCACAGTCTAATCCAATTACATTTAGGCTCCTTTGCAGAGGTAGTCTTTGAGGCCTGTTCCGATCCCAAGAGGACTTCTCTTAGTTGTCTCTTTCCTTGGCTTTCTCTGGTAAACTCCTTGGTCTGCAGTTTAACTTGTTGCTGCCATGGAGCTACCAGCCTCTTCTTAATTACCACCAAAACATACACTGTTTTTAACAGCACCTTTGGATTTGAATCTTCTCACACTCTTCCAAATAGAGTCCATTCCTGTGGGGAGAGCTTCTGAATTTCTGTTCTAATGGACTTTCTCTCCCCCTGGGCAAAATCTCTGAGCCACTGCTATGGGGCTGGGGATGGGGATAGAGACCCACTTCTCTCAGAATGAGAGCAGGGTTGTAGGAGGGGGCAGTAATTCTTCTCAGGCTGCCTCTGCTGGCATGGAACTCCCAGCTTACAAATGTGAGCTGGGGTGAAAGCAGTTGGGGTCCTACCACTCTTGGCCTGCTGCACCTGGGATAGAGCCTGTCCTATGAATAGTGTCTGAAAGGAAGAAAGGAGTTCCCGATCTCTCCAATCTCTTACCTTTGCAACATGAAGTTAAAGAGGATGAGAAGTGCTGGCTGCCTGGCCCTCCCAGAAAGATACCATAGCCATTTGGGATGTAGGGGAAGAGGGAGCCCTTTCTTGGCCACACCCACCTGGAGTTGAGCTTTTGTCATACTGAGCAGGGTGGGGGAGGCAGCAGGTCATGGCTCAAGTGTCACTAACTCTTGATGTTCTTACCAAGATTTAGTATATTTTCTTAAATAAAATTTTCTTCATCTGCTGTATTCTCTTCGGACAATTTCAAGAAACTTTAAATGGTATTTTTTAAAAATTCTTGCCAGTTGTAGTTGTTTCACTGGGGAACAAGTCCATGGAGCTCCTCATACTGCCATTTTCCTGGAGATGCATTTAAAGGCATAACTCCCCCATCCAATGACTGATCAGTGTAGGGGTGTAAAGGCCCCAGTCCTCTCTGTAACTTGGGACAACTCTCAAGGACTATTCCAGGTCTAGAGCTCCGCATATGGCTGCTGAAGATCTTTGTTGGGACTGCATCTCAGCTTGGTTTCTCCCTCTGCCCACTTCCGGTTTTCTGCTTTCTCATGTTGTCCCTTAAAGCACTAATACATGACCTGCAGTCTCCATCTCGGAGTCTACTTCCTAGGGAACCCAATAGCAGAGACTTGGGCATCATTATACTATTCTCTTTACTTTTGTTCATACTCAATTTCCACAGTGAAAATTTAAGGAAAAAGAACTGAGTCAGACTGGATGTGGTGGATAAGGTCGTAAGTGACAAGTGACCTCTAGGGATTGGTTTGGGACACGGAGCAGGGAATGCAGGAGGAGAAGGCATTTGGAGAACATATGATGAATCATTTGGAGCACAGTTTTTCAGAAGCCAAATTTGAGGTTCCTGTGGGGAGCAGTGTAGTCTGGATACAGATTATCAAGCTAGAAACAATTCATTAAAAGAAAAGGTAATGGTGACTCAGAACATCTTAAATGGCCAATAAACATTCTATTTAGTTTTCAATCATGTTTTGCCCATTAACAGTTGAATGTGTGAGTAGTTCATAGAATGGGCTGTTGATGGTAGGCACCACATTCTGGAATATTTGTATCATCCACAGGTCTTAGAATAACATTGTCCTAGTCTGTTCAAGCTGCTTTAAGAAAAATACCATAGGGGCGCCTGGGTGGCTCAGTCCGTTAAGCGGCTGCTTTCGGCTCAGGTCATGATCCTGGGATCTTGGGATTGAGCCCCACATCCGGCTCCCTGCTCAGCGGAGAGCCTGTTTCTCCCTCTCCATCTGCCTGTCACTCTGCCTACTTGTGCTCTCTCTCTGTCAAATAAATAAATAAAATCTTTAAAAAAAAAAGAAAAAGAAAAATACCATAAATTCGGGAGCTTATAAATAACAAACACTGATTCCTGGAGTTCTGGAGGCCAGTGAGAACCCTGTTACACTTGCAGATGGCTGACTTCTCATTGAATCCTCACACAGCCAAAGGAAGCAATGGAGCTCTCAAGGAGAGGCTATCAACATTCATATCTTGAAACCTAAACTCCAAGATGATAGTTTTAGGAAGTGGGGCCTTTGGGCAGTGATTAGGTCATGAGGGTGGAGGCTCATAAAAAAGGTCTCTATTATAAGGGCAGGAATCCCTTTCATGAGGCTCCACCCTCATGACCTAATCACTGCCCAAAGGCCCCACTTCCTACTAGTATCATCTTGGAGGTTAGGTTTCAACATATGAATGTTGAGAGGAAACAAACATTCTGAACATAGCAAACACCTTGGACTCACTCCACCCTCAGTAATTGTTCACTGAATGAATGGATTTCACTGGAAGACTGGAAGATAGTCCTGTTTTCCCCATTCTCTTTCTCTGATCATAATTCTTCTCTGGTCCCCTTATCACACGAGATCCTCTCCCACCTTTAATCATGTGTGAGTTGTCCTTGTGCAAGCAGAGTGGAAGGTTTTAAGGAGCAATCAAAGATGAATCATATGGAATCATGCTGGAAGGAGCTAAGAACTTTACTGGGGGAGATGAGACATGCATAAATGACCAAGGAAGCTTAAAACAAAAAAAGAAGAAGAAGAAGAAAGCTAAAGGTGTAGTGACATGGAGGTTCACAGGGGTGGCAGATGTTTGCAGTTGAATTTGCCTGGGAGGAGGCATAGCACCTACCCAGGCTGTGCTGGCTCCTCTCTAATTTGTAGTGTTAATACCTCACTTCTGTTTATGCTTTTGTTTTTGCTTTCAATATTCTACCAGCAGACTGGGAAATCAGGAAACAGTTTATGATGGTTTACCCCACAGCTGTTCAGAGCTCCTATGTTTGTCGTAGCAGGTATGTGTAGAACCATTAAAAAAAAAAATCTGTTTCAAAGAGCAAATATTATCCAGAAATATTTGGAAAGGATCTCTATATAGTGTTTCTTAATGTTTTAATGTTTCAAAGATCTCTAAAAAATAGAATTGACTTAACAGAGTTCTAATCTACTTGTGAGGCTATATATATATATGTATGATGTTTCTCAACTTTTTAAAATACATTGCCCTTGGTGATAAACATTACAGCCACCCACCCCACCCCCCAGCCTGCTCTGCTCTGTGGAGAATCACCAGTTTATGATTATTAAGCATCCGTAAGACCAAAAGAGTTGTAGCACTCTCTTTAAGTGGCACCCCTCTAAATCAATAAATACAAACACACAAGATGATTGAGGCTACAGATCAGTTTTTATTAGTAAAACATATTTAAAACACCTTGATCACTTTTTAAAAATGCGACTCTTACTTTCTTGGATATTCTGTTTGAAAAACCATGAACATTGAATTTTCCTGAAGGAAGCAATTTAAAACAAAATGTAAAATGTTGACAACTGTGGATATGCACATATGAGGTTATTAATTTAAACAATACCTTTCTTTGTACTTTTACTACAAACTGCACAATCTTAACATACTAATTACAGGAGATTAAATTTAATGCCCCAGGCTTCTCCGTATTCCATAAACTCACCTCCCTTCTGTCCAACAAGATTATCTTCTCCCAAAGGATTCTCAATAGCTGGCCTCAATAGGGTGCTGGCACACAATATTCAAAAAACACGACAAACAAAAAGCAAAACCAAACAAAACACCTGGGGCAGCTAAATTTCCAATTTACTTAATCAGGGATATCTCAAAGTGCTTTATTTAAAATAAACTACATCTTTGAGTGCCTCATGGGAAATTTATTTAAATAACCAAAAGAGTCCTCTGTTTTTGACCAGATTAGTAGATGACTAATTTTTAAAACCTGTTATATAGTTAAACAAGGTCCAATCTGTTAGGACACCTCAGATACTTTTCTATTCCATAAAGCACAGCTGCACACCCCAAAGTATTTGGGAGTTCCGCAGACAGCTCCACAGCAACACATCGGGTCTCTATTCCCTGAATCTCCCAACCATCTCATGCCAGAGACGTTGGGACAAAGGCCAGACATCAGAATTGGACAAATCAGCGAAGACAAAGGGCACTGCTGACCACCAGCGCACCCGGCCCGCCCGGGCAGAGGCAGCAGGGGCCGCGCCGCTCACATGAGCTTTCACACGTAGGCGGGCGCCGGGAGCAGCAGCCCCACGGGGCGAACCCGGCCTCCGAGCCGGGGGCGGGGGCTGGGGCTG
Source organism: Phoca vitulina (assembly GCF_004348235.1). NCBI lineage: Eukaryota > Metazoa > Chordata > Mammalia > Carnivora > Phocidae > Phoca > Phoca vitulina. The sequence goes on along the minus strand of NW_022589710.1, from coordinate 34,123,665 downwards.
GGGCTGCGGTGCTGCGCCCGAGCACGTACCGGGGCGGGGCCTGCAGCGCGGCGGGCGGGGCTTGGGCGTTTTTCCCAGCGGCTTGTGTTTCGCATCCTTATCATGTAGTACCGGCGGCACCAGGCATAGAAGGGGTGACCGGTCCCTTCCGCATCCTTGTTATTTCCCCGCTGAGGGGTCTGTCTGATCAGTGCTGCTCTCAGGCACCTGTCTTTTCTCTCCGTCCCGGATCATGGAGCCGAGACAAGGGAATAAAAGAAATTAAATAGTACAAGGAGATCGGGTGTCTGGGCAGCGTCTTGGATAAAACCGTCCACTACAGGTAAGAAAATTATGTCCAAACCTCTGAAAAGTGTGAACACAATAAAGCTCCAGAAGGCGTTTTATAGGAGGGTTTGTGGTAAGGTATAGCTTTTACAGTACAAGGAGACTATTCGTATCAAATTCTACAGATCGAACAACGATTTGTAAAACGATCTGGGACAACAGGTTCAGCGCTATTTTAAGGGATGAAATACGAGTAGAGTGGTTAGTGGCGGACCTAAAAAAAAAAAAAAACCAAACACCTGAGTAAAAGATTTTTTTCTTTACACTTTTGTTGGTTACAGTTGGCAACATGCTGGCAAAGGTTTTATTTAACCAAAACCCTATTGTTAGAAAAAAGATTCCATATTCTTTGCAACTTGTTTCTGATGTTGCTACACTAGAAATCGGAACTTTTAGAATCTCAGTGTTTAAGTTTCTGCAAAGCCAGTAACTTTAAGCTCATCTTGTCTGTATTTTAGAGGTTTTAAGGGAAAAGAGCTATTTGGAGTGATAGTTGCAAAGTTATACAGACTTAAAATAAACATGTCTGTTATGCCATTAAGTCAAACAGCTCTGGGAGAACCGTATCATACATTGGTATAACCTTTTATAGTTCATTAGCGGGCTTTCCATAAATCACCTCTTTTACTTGTGAGTTAATGTCTCCGTCACCAGACACCTGAATCTCTAGTTCAAACTCAAAATTCGGTAGCACTGTAGAACACCATTTTTACTCATTTCCATTTATGTCTTGCCATTTCTCCCTTAGGACATCCCCTCAATGTGCTCTGGTATCATTACCTTCACCCCACTGTTTTCTCTTGTTTGCTATTTAAAGTTATCAGGGAAAAGGATATGTTCTACTATGGAGTCACTGATGGCCAGCTCAAATGCTTTGAACCTTGAGCTACCTCTCCAAGACTGTTTCCTCATCTATAAAGTGAGATATAAATATTAATTCATAGGTGTTTTTTGAAGATTGTAAGATAACATGCAAAATGCTTAGCACAAAGTCTAACATATAATACCTAATAGATGTCAGATTCATTTTAAACTCCTAATCTAAAAGCCATTGTATTTAGCTGTGGTAAGCTCTCTGTGGAACTCTTTTTAGTTCCAAAGTTAAAGGTAAGGCTTAGAACAAAACAAAATACACTAAATTCCTTTGCCATACTTTTCTTCAGGTGTGAAAATAATACTGTGATCATTCACTCACAGTGGCACCATAAAAGTGGGTAAGTGATAGGCATGCATAAGGAGAGAAAAGCTATTATAGAATTCTAGTTGCTAGAGTAGGGTTATACTTCAGAGAAAGGCATTATAAAGAAGTAAATGAGTCTCAAAGAGAGGGCACAATGCTGGGAAGGAAGAGCTGGTTCTGCTATTTGCAACAGCTTCAAGCACTCCGGGGTGTGTGTGTGTGTGGGGGGGAATTTCTGAATGACCAAGAGGTGGGTACTTATTTTCTTCCAGTTCTACTCTCCTTTAAAGTGACTTTCTCTTCTAAATCATTGCTCTTACAAGTCATTTTCTGACTCCCGGTCATTACATATAATCTGACCACTTACTAATATTTGAAAACTATACATCCACTTCTAGTTTTCAACTAGAGCTAATTTGCTACCAAAATAAGCAGGATTTTTGGTATTTTGACCTGAAAATATGAAGCAACTATTTTATTCTAAAATACCATCTCTGTACTATCTGTAATGAAATGCAGATGCACTTCGCATTGTAGTATTTACAGTGAAATATACATGTGCTCCCCAAATCTTGGAGTAAGTCTTCATATTATAAATTTTTGTTCCCAAAGTTTCATGTAATTGTAATAACATTTTTTCAGTCTAAGAGAAAAACAGCCACCTAAGATCTGGGGCTTAGTTCATTTTGTTCAGGATATTTTGTTCTCATAACATCAGGTTACAGGACCTAAGGCTCTGGCACTGCCTCTGTAATTTGTCCATAAAAATCATTTGCTGTTACTTCTAGGTGCAGAGGTTCACAGTGATTTTTCATCTTTTTGTACTAAATTTTTTTTTTTTTTTTAAAGATTTTATTTATTTATTTGACAGAGAGAGAGACAGCTAGAGAGGGAACACAAGCAGGGGGAGTGGGAGAGGGAGAAGCAGGCTTCCCGCTGAGCAGGGAGCCTGATGCGGGGCTCGATCCCAGGACCCTGGGATCATGACCTGAGCCGAAGGCAGACGCTTAACGACTGAGCCACCCAGGCACCCCTGTACTAAATTTTTTAAAGTGAGAATGTATTACTTTTATAATCAGAAAAGAAATATAGCGAAATAAGTCAATCAGAGAAAGACATGTATCATATAACCTCACTGATATGAGGAATTCTTAATCTCAGGAAACAAACGCAGGGTTGCTGGAGTGGGGGGGGTGGGAGGGATGGGGTGGCTGGGTGATAGACATTGGGGAAGGTATGTGCTATGGTGAGCGCTGTGAATTGTGCAAGACTGTTGAATCACAGATCTATACCTCTGAAACAAATAATGCAATATATGTTAAGAAAAAAAAAAAGATAGCAGGAGGGGAAGAATGAAGGGGGGGAAATCAGAGGGGGAGACGAACCATGAGAGACAATGGAGGGGGAGTCCAACCATGAGAGACGATGGACTCTGAAAAACAAACTGAGGGTTCTAGAGGGGAGGGGGGTGGGAGGATAGGTTAGCCTGGTGATGGGTATTAAAGAGGGCACGTTCTGCATGGAGCACTGGGTGTTATGCACAATGAATCATGGAACACTACATCAAAAACGAATGATGTAATGTATGGTGATTAACATAACAATAAAATTTTTTTTAAAAAAGAAATATAGCTATTCCATAAAAAAAAATACAGGAAAAAATGAGTAAATTATTTTAAAAATATATACAGTATCATTAAAACAAAAAATGCGAAGTTTGTTCTAGTTTCATATCACAGTCAGAAGACCTAAGTTTAAATCTTTGGTGTACCATTTATTACCTTGAAGACTTGGGACAAGTCGATTATCATTTGAGGTCTACATTTCTTCATCTATGAAATGGGAATAGATTGGAAATCTTTAGAGGCACTTCTAGCCCTTACAACATTATGTAACTATAATGTTCAGGATTTGCTTCACTCATCCCATTCACCTGGGATTAAAGCATTAAAATCGGCTTTACTTTAATAGGTTCATAAATTTATAAATGACAAGTTTCTTTTCTAAAAGCGTATTTTTTTACAGTGGAACATTATAATTTGATTTTACTTAACATGACTTTAGGGACACAGTATAAAGTGACAAAATAAATGTAGAAATAATCATTATTGATGTAATTTTCATAATTAAATTGTTGGTAATCAATTTTATGAGTTGGAGGCACTGAAGCAAATATTTTAACATAAAAGCTGATCAAAGGGGGCCTGGTCCACAGAAGATGTTTATTTGATGTAACAAAACAATACAGTTAGTGTTAGATCCAACCACAAAAAGCAAAAGGAATGAAAAATTTGTACAATGCACATAGAAAAACAAGATGTTTACTGTGACAACTATATATTTCTAAAATAATGCTTCTAAAATTACTCAATTATTGAAATCTATATGAAAACAGAAGGATGTTAATAGCGACAAAGTGCATAAAACCAAACATCAAATTTTGAGCAAATTAACATACTAGGCAATTTTGCTAACAAAGCATGATTTTTTTTCTTGCTCACAATCTGCTCAAAATATCTTTATACCAACAGGGTGGGCAGAACATTTAGGTTTAATATCAATTACACAATATTAGCATAAACTTCCACAACTACAGATAGGATATTGTTTTCTTTTGAGCTGGCAAAGTGACTACAGAAACATCAGATCATTTCTCTGAATTGAGAATTTTATCCAAATAAATGTCACATACCTTCCAGATATATGCATATCTTTCTATATCATGTAAATGGCTTTACCCATTTAAATAATAAACCATACAAGCATTTAAGAATCATCATTATATGATTAACAAAGTCATGTTCCAGGTTTAACAATTTCATAGGCCAAAAAAAAAATTTCTTCTTAAAAACTAGTTTTATAAATGCAGAATATATTGCATGAGTAACTGCTGGTATTTTTTTAAGAAAATATATTGTGCAATTGTGGCTACCATGTACTGCTGGCAAATCATTATTGTTTATGTAAAATGTGAAAAAACTGAGTAAAAATTTTTCAAACTGATCATGATGAAAGGTTACTGCCTTCTTAAAAAAAATTATATTGGCATCTTATTAAAAATAATTCGATAAGGGACAAACTCCCTAGCCCAAAATAAATAAATAAAAAGGTGCATTTTAAAAATGACGCTACTGCAATGTAATGGTTTAAATACCAAGGAACTGTGAAAACGTGCTGTCTGTGATCTGGCATTAAAGAATGTACTAAAAAAGAGCATTAATGTAAATGAAGTAGAAAGGGGATCAAGATTGAACTAACCAAGTTTGTGCAGTATTGTAGCCAGGCTTCTAAAACTAGATATAGAAAATATAAATAGACTGCTTTAGGTAATGAGCCACCAGTGTCCAAAAAAAGGAATGAGATTACGAAAAAGCTCAGTTAACTTGATCCAAAGCTCTGAGTAATTCTTCACCCTGCAGTAGGTTTCTGCTGCCTTGTATAGGAGCATTAACTTCACAATCATAACTGGTCAGTTGTGGTAATCCACTCTCATCCATTGATTGCCCCAGCAGTCTACATGCTAAATCTGAAAAACAAAGACATGCGTAAGTATTCATTCACCTAGTCAATGAATATTATTGAACACTCACTATACTATAAATATTGCAGGAAAATAAAGCAAATAAGCTCTGGGTTTTTAGACTATGGTTTAGTCTGGTTTTAGGGGAAAACCACAGCTATGTAAACAAGTAAGTGCAATAAAGTGTTACTGGTGCTATGTCAGAAGCATTTAAAGGTCACAATGATGGCACAAAGGAGTGATAAATCAGTTTTGAATAAGGCATAAAAATGTACAAGTTTCAGCTTCTATTTAATACTGATATAGACACAGATATATAAAAGATAATTACTAAAAATTGAAAGTTCCATCTTGAAATAGCTATTCCTGCATTACCACCGCTAACATTACTTTTAATGATGCTAAAGAATGAAAATCACTCTCACTGACAGTAAAGCTTCTAAATAAAGTTTCATAGATTTTAATTCTCTGTGGGATGTTCAAGGGTAGAAAGAACAAACTAACCAGAGGGTATTAAAATAATTGTCTTTTGCTCCATTCCATTGTGTTCACTAGATTTGCATCCTTTTACGCGTTTCCAAGAAAGTGATGTGGTAGTTGCACGATCGTCTGGCTGCTGTAATAATGTTCCCTAAAAACAGTAAAGTTATTTCAGTTTTACTGTGTTGAAATTTTTTAAAATCAAAAACGCTGAAATCAGCTTAAGTGTAATAACAGTATGTAGGCAGATTTCTTAAATACAGCCCTAAATTATTTTTCTTTCTCTTAATACTATGATAAAATTATTTGCCACTCATTACGGCAATTGTTTCTATAAATGCTTTCTAGTTAATATGATCTGAAAATATCAGTATGAATTACACCATCCCTGACAATTAACATTAACTACTGTTTTTGGGGGGTAAGATGGGAAAGTAACTGAAAGCAAAGAGAACAAGACTGGTGGTGAATGAGTGGAGAAATTCACTTTTCACTTAAAATACATCTGTACTGTTTGGAATTTTTACAAAGAGAATGTATTCATTAAATGTATTTTTATGAAATAGTGCATACAAAGTGAAAGAATGTTTAACCTCTGAAAATACAACTTTTGTATTTGGAAGAAACAAAGAATTACTTATATACAACACATTAGCTAGAACAGAAAAACAAACATGTACTCTCACACTTACAATTCCTACTGCTTGAAAAAGTGAACCATCCTGTTCTATTTTTCGCTTTCTCTGAGCATTCTGCAAAGCTAGTATCTTTGGATTTAGTTCTTCCTCAGGAATGGTAGTTCTGAAAAAAAATACGGTTACTTTATTATTTTTAAAATATCCAACTAACTTGTTTTTGAAAATATATAATGCCTGCTTGCCAACATTAAGGAATATAATGTTGTATGTAAGAGAACTTTACTGATTACTAAAGTTTATTTAAAAGTCAAAGCTCAATTTTTAAAACAAAATTTCTTAAAATATGCATTCACCTATTTATAAAATAGATCTGAACAGAACTAAATGGATATTTTTGTAGGTTAAAGTGAAATACTGATTCTTCATTCCACCCAGTAAAATACACAGATATTCTTGGGACTACAGGAATACAAGATTAATTTCACATTTGTATAGTGTTTTTGTTTATAAAACATTGCATGTTCATTAGTTCATTTTAGCCTCACACCAATCTCCAAGATAAGGAGGTATATAGCACCTATTTTATAAATGAGAAACCTGAAGCTTGTTAGCAATGGGACTTTAAGTTACCTAGTTAGTTGCAGATATGGAAGTACATTCTAGATCTGATACCCACTCCTCTCCCAGTAATCTTTTCCACTAAGCCACTTTGTCCTCAGTATTGATCTGGTTATCAAAACTGAACTATCTGCATTTAAAATTAGTATTAAATAGTGAAGAACTGTTTTATGCATCAGGCACATGAATTCTGTTATCTGTTTTGTCTTTTCAAGAACTCCTCTCCCCAGCCCATACACAATCACAATAGCTCCTTGCTCTGTTCCATATAGTTAAGAATGCCATATGGATAAGTGATACATTATTCAAATTGCTCTCCTACATGAGGTTTTGTTTTCTATTTTAAAAAATTCTATGAAACCCTCACTATACAGATAGGCAGGTTTTAAAATTCCTATATAAATATATTATCTTTATGAAGTATAACTCTGTCATGTAAATATCATTTCAGTAGTAGTAAAGAAAAAGCCTCTATATTTCTTCAAGGTAAGTTCATCTCTTAAAAAGTGTTTAGTGTATACTATTTTGGAACTAATGTGAAAAAAAACTTGCTAAAGTGACTAGATGTTAGACTTTGGTTTTGACAGGTACACAGTTGTTCAGAAAACTGAACATCCCATAGTCCTCTGTAGCTAACAGTAAACTGCAAATTCAAGGTCACTGCCAATTCTATAACTATATTCATTCATCCATCTATCCATCTAATAACCATTTACTGAGCAAGTATTACACATTACATTACTGTACTAAGTATTAGTACCATGAAAATGTCTAAGACATTGTCACTGCCTTAAAGGAATTCAGAGTCTAAAGTCAGTTGGTGACATACTAATTTATAAAGTAATGTAAACATTACATTTTAAAATTTTTTTGTTAAACTAAAGCCCCAAGATCTTTTCCTAGTTCTGGGAAAGGTTCCTCCTAGCATTCTAGGTCAAAATAGTGATGAAGGGCAAGAGAAAAAAGCCATAAAGTCTTGTTATGGCAGTGCTTTTTTTCTTGCTATTGTTATTAATGGTTTCTTTCCTCCGCAAACTGCCCCACTGACTAGCTAAAACTTGTTTCCTCTGACTACAGCCTCAAATTTAAAATATCAAATCCCACTATAAAAGTTATATATAGAAATTATAACTTAAAATTTGGGTGGTGTACAGGTATTTGCTCAAACTAACTCCATAAAAGCAACATCCTACATCATGCTTAGATTCCTGTTAGCTCTTAAACACTTATTTAACTTATAATATAGCTAATGTTCTGTAAATATGTCATGAAAAATAAAAGCAATTATACATACATTTTAAAAGAAGGCTTGTAAATACCTGTATTGAATACTGGGGACTGAAGACTATCAGGCTTAATTTGAAATGGGGAATTGGAAATACCCTTAAGTTGGAAGGTCTTTTATTCAGGTAAGCTTTAAAATAACCCAAAGAGACAGAAACAGTGGAGGACAGTTAACTAGTCTGATTTAAACAACTACAAGAAACTGGGCCAATTTTTGTACAGTTAAGAACTGCATTACATTTTTTAAAGGTACTGGAAGACACTCCTACCTCCTACATTTAGATAGGTGATATGGTTATTTTCAAGAAAATAAATACACAAGTTAATTTAGAAACATTTTTTTGAGTGCTTGTTTTACCAGAATTTGTATGTCAATTTAATGTTCTTAAAGCATATTTATCAGAAAGTTAGCTATGTTTAGAAATAAGTTACCACCACACACATTTTCTCAAAAATAATAAAGGAACAGTAACTTTAATGTTATATATAAATACCTTTGACTCAAAGTGACAGATAACACGTTAGGGCTTCTTGGATGAGATTTTTCTGTCTGTTCTATGACTCCTTTTCCTGCTCTGTTTGGTGAGGCTGTCCGACTTCCAGTATCACTGTATGGTGATGCTGTGGCACTAGTAGTTACTTTAGGTACATGGGTAGGAGATGGAGATGCAATCAATATTTTAATGTCTTCTATACCATCTTTTGTCACTGTTTTTAATTCATCAGTGGTAGCAGTGGTACTGGTAGTGGTAACAGGAGGCTCTTGAATTTGAGTAGGCTGGAATACTGTAACTGTGCTCGCACTCTGAGGGCTTGTAGAACTGCTTTCCAGTGGTGACAACTGATCGAAGGAACGTAACTGGAAGTCATCATCCATTGGGATATAAGGAGCTAACATCTCCAAGTCTAAATCAGTGTCCTTTAAAGCAACAAGTACATGAGTTTTACAATGGCCACATCTTATAAAAGAAAAAGAAGTTAAACCCAGAATCACTTCAAACTAAAAATTAATAAAGTTTAATAGAGAATATAATAAACAAGTTCCTATACCTGGGTGGAAAATGGATTCTTTGCTTCTGTGTCTTCAGCAAAAAGTTTCTCTACTAATTCCAGCTTAAATTCATTGACCATATCACTATCCACATCAAAACAATATTCACTGGGACTGTTAGGCTGTAAAAGGAATTCAATGTGTTTACATTTCCCTGAGGAAACATGCATATATTTTGCTAGTTGTTAGAATTCTCAAAGCACACCTCAGAGAATCCCTAACAAAGTCCATCTCTTCCATCACATTTTATCTAACTAGTGAGAAGTTAAACTTTTGAGCTTACATTTTTAACTAATTTTGCCAATATATACATTTCTGACTGTGTAACATCATTTATAAAATTAGGACTAAAAGATAACATTCATCTGCTTCTTCTGAAGAATAAAACTCCTCTAATAATTCAACTCCCACATGGTATCTAATTGGCCAACAATACACTCACTGGAATCTACCTTTGTTCTGAGAAGCCACACTTCTGTGGGGATGTACCTAAAAATCTCACATGTATTCTGGGGTGGGGGAGGGGTGGAGACTTAAGTTCTTCTGCTTGCCTTCACCTTAATGAATGCAGTACTATTTTAGGAGTTCTGAGCAAGGATTCTAACCAATAAACTGTAACTACATAGTCTAAGCATAAACTTCTGCTTCCCTCATTTTAACATCTTTGTTAGATTAAAAACAAAACGAATCAATAGATTTTTATCCTGGGTAAGCAGAGTAACCACAGTACAAAATATATTCTCCAGAAGGCTGTGAGATGTCAAATCTCCTACTCTTCACTTGCCAGTCTGAACTGATAAATATTTAATGTAAAATTATTCACCACTTATTAAGACTTACTTGCGCATCACAGGTCATAATACTCAAGTCTGAGCTGCCCTAATCCTGAGCATATTTTTAGACGTAGGAAGCTCCGAAGTGGAATCATTCTAGATTTAGAAATAGAACCCTATGTGACATCTTTAGTCTCGGCCTCAGCCTAGCCCTCAAAGACTATTTTCAGTGTTTATAGAAAAACTATTATCAAGACAGAACTTGAATAAAGATAGTTATTAGGTATTTACTCTGGGTAAGACTTGGTATTTTCATGTTACACTAATCCAGAACAGTAATGGAAATTGGGCTAAATTAGGCAAATAGCTTAGGGTCCTTTCCTTTTGAAGCTTCGCTAAAATAAGCCTTTTGCTACTTGACAATTCTCCAACTCAAAGGGTAGTATCGATGGGCTTGGAGCAATTACAGGCACACACACTGTTCTCTGTGGATGTCTAAATTCAAGACTTTTTGTATTCATTTTATAAATACATTCCTGAACATTAAAATATGAAAGTTATCCTCTTCTTATATCATGACACCTACCTCAGGTGAACTTTGTCTAGTGCTTCCATCAGAAGGACTAGCTGGCTGATCTTGAATCTGGGGCATAGTAAAAGAAAGTTCCAGGGACTCTGGATTTGGCTCTAATTTTAATGCAACTTCTTGATTGAGTGCAGGGTCAGCACTACTTCGAAGTGGCTTTGGAGTTTCAGAAGCAGGTAAGGGAGACATTGCCAAATTTATATTCTGTAATTTGTCGTTGGATGAGGGGAGCATTACGTCATTATACAACGGAACTTCCTCAAGTTGTTGGTCATCAGTTTCTGTGTCTATAGGGAAAAAAATTATTAGTCAATTTAAAGAATAGCTAGATTTTAATAATATACAGAAATGTATGCCCCGTTTTATAAAAGGTCTAAATCAAACAAAAATGTTACCAAATTTTCCTTAATCAGAAAGTTTACAGATATTACAGTATAAACATAAGTCTGAGTTATCTTTCCAATCTACTATTGACAGCTTCTATTATATTTATGGCATAAAAACCCCTGCAATTCCAACCTTTTCATACCTTCTATTCATTAAAACTTAACCAACTTTGAAAAGTAGTTTTTATTTTCAATGTTTGATATTATGGTATGACTATTTATCCTTTAATGAACTGCGCTTACTGCAATATAACTGCTACATTGTGGAGAAAATATGGCAATAGGATATAGAAACAGAGTAGCGGAGAAACATTAAAGTGGGAAGAAGAAATACCTAAGAACCCTTTAAAGCACAAGTTCCAACACTGTGACAGAAGCAGGAATGCTGAGAAATTATAGGGGCAAAAATATTTAAGCAAATATTGAAAAAAACTTTGAAAAACAAAACATATAAGACTACAATGTCCATATGATTACCAACAAAAACATGTCCAAGTTCAGTTAAAATGGGCTTGTACCAACAGACATAGTTTTTAAGCAATCAAAAGAATAACTAAAGACCCACCATTGCTGCCGAAATCTAAAGATATGATTGTGTCTCCAGCAGCTGGGGCCAGCAAAGTTAAAGCATCGGGTTCCTTCTTAAGTTTATCAAAGAGACTACTTGTATCTTCTGATTCAACTTTGGTGAATAGCTGAGTCATTTTCATATCTGAAGATTCAACTGGTTTGAGGACACATTCTGTTTGTTGAAGGGAGAAAATCAAGTCGTGCTGAATAATACCACTGTCAAAAAAGAGAGATTAGTAATTCTTAAATGAGCACTGACACAATGTTGGGGGGGTGTCTCTGAAATAACCTTATCTCTTAAAATTCTTCTTTATGAAAAGGAACATTTTAAGATGCCTTATCCTAATCTCTCATGCATACTTAGTCACATTTAGGGTTTAAAATACCAATATGAAATAAACACCTATAAAAATTCATAGTACAAGATAGTTCAAATATTTGACCAATTAAGAAAATTCAGCTATCCCTCTGGAAAGAAATGTAATAGTCAAGTACATGAGGGGCACAAACAGATCTTCACAATTTTTGGGCTGATTCACATGTAATGAAACTGGCACAGAAGAACTCTTTGGGACTGATGTATGAGGCATGACCTAAGGATGGTCCCAGAATATAAAGATATATAAACACCCAAGGCCTTTCAAAGAAAGGTGCCATATTTTCCTTGATGGTAAGAAAATGGTATCATGGTAACACCTGCAGGATAGAGCTGAAGAGGGATGATGAACAACAGATCCATCTTTGTGTTTGGCTTAAATGTTTTACTGTCCCTTTAATCAACAAATATTTAAGTGTTCACTAAGTGAAATGAACCAAGGATACAAAGTTTAAAATACCTAACCCTTGCCTTCAGACGTTTATAACCCAGTGTCAAAGTAGATGTGCAAACAATTAAAAAACAAAGTGGTAATTGCTAAAATAGAGAAGGTCTGCTTCACAGAGAAGCCAACAAGCTGAAACTCTGGCTCAAGTAGGGTTTTTTTTGGCAAATGGGGTAGGGGGAAAAGAAGGACATTCCAAGTGGGTGATTCTTATATAATGGGAAAGCCACAAAAGAACTCTTTGGCACTAATATTAAAACATTAAAGTATGAAAAAAACTACAATAACAACATTAAAGGATAGTGTCAGAAGTGGCAAAAATAAAAACAAATAACCAAAGTCTTCCTAAGAGAGGTGGCCGTAGTTTTAGAAAGACGATGGAATCTGTGAAAGCACGAGACTAGAGAAAATGACAAATGATGCTATGCAAGTAAGCCATGGTTACCTTGGGGTGATAAAAAGACCTTTAAAACCATTATAAGGAAAATGAAATGATCAGATATTCGTGCAAGAAAACTCAGCATGGTGGTAAAAGGGGGCAGTCACTTGCTGAAGTAGATCAAATGAAAGATTGCTTTATGATATCCTAATATTCACAAGCCAATCAACTAAAAGAAGAGTTCATGAATATACAAGAGCCATGCGCCACATTATACAGCCTTTTACAGTCACACCTTATATAGGATTTCATCTAATCCTCACTACAACCTTCTGAGCTAAGTATTATCATCTCTCCTATATGGGTGAAATTCAAAGAAATGAGAATTTCCCAAGGTCATGGAGCTAATGAGTGAAAGAGCTATGACACAGATCTAACTATTCCAAGGCCGGTATTCTTCCTACAAAAATAACACAATTACTTGAGATAGTATATGCTGATACATACATAACTAGAACAAACTAATCCAACAGGAGATCTCTGGGTTTTTTTCCAAGGTCTTTTTTAAAAACAAGAGTGAAAAGAATGGAAACAGATAGCTACCGATAATAGCAGAATCACTGCAGAATAGCTGGCCTGGACACTCCAGTCAGAGTACTAAAATCCATAATTAGGTAGAAATGTGAAAATAAAATTCAGATAACATTTATAATCTTCTCTTCCTATAAAAGAACAGATTATCCAAAAAAGTAATGACTTGCTCCCCCAAAATATTTACTTTCCAAGCTTACCTCACAACATAATTTACACATACAATGCACTGTGGTTGAGAGTTCTTAGTGTTATATATGACAGTTGCTTGAGTTTCAACCCAGACATATCCACCTCTTTTGGCAAGCATCCTGTACTGTCCTGTGGTGACTTGTCCTTTAGTAAACACTAGGAGTGGAAAGGAAAGGAAAAAGAGTCACGCAGAGAAAATAACTTTGAATTTTCAATCAAATGAATGGATGCTGAATGTTGGTCATTATTTTAGAAAAGAGAGATGTTTATTTTAATGGAATCAACTGTAACAGTTTAAACAGAGAAAAAGCCCTGGCATAGCCAAAAATAAACACATTTCATTCTTCTAACCCCCAAAATAAACTCCTTTCCTGCCAATCTTCACTTTAAATCAAATGAAAGCCAGGAATGAGGGACAGCAGTGACTAAAATTCCTTTAATGACTTAGATGTTGAAAGTATCAGAAAGACTACAGAAACAATAATCTTGATTCTACAGAGAGCATTTGAGCAAGTGGCACTGCTACATTTCCTTAAATTTCTACTGAGGTTTCCAGAGAATTAACGATGCTTCAAAATAACTGTGCTAGCATATTTGAATCTCAACTGATATCACGCTGAAATCTTCTGGCAATCTAGGCGATCTTAATCTCTTACTGATTTGGGAGAAAGTACTAGATAAATAGTAATGATGAGATTATCACGAGGACTAGGGCCCTGACTGCCGACTTGAGCTCATTCTGTAGTTCAAGGCTAATCATACTAACTCAGTGACATTCAGGTATCCCCGATCACATTGGGAAGTCATGTTTAGGTACAGATTAAACAGGCAAGTGATATTTCAAAGTCTTACTTTCTTGGATCTTTTAAATAACATTCACGAGTAAAACAGAATTGTATCTTATGTCAAGGGTACTTGTTACCACTTGTACATGACACTGATCACCTTCAAATTCATTGAGTCACTGAACAATTATTTTCTGAGTGCCTTCCATGTGCCAACCACTGGTCTGAATACTTAAGTATGAATTCTGAAAATGATGCTGTAATATTCTATGACCTTTAGTCTTTGTATTTAAAATGCCAACTTAGTTTTATATATTATTAAATGATTCTACTTTAGTATTCGTTATAACAAACACAAAACATAGACTTAATGGTCAAAATCCCTTATGAAGAGTTCTATTAAAACATTTAGTCTAGGAGGGGTGCCTGGTGGCTCAGTTGGTTAAAGCATCTGCCTTTGGCTTGGGTCATGATCCCAAGGTCCTGGGATCCAGCCAGCATCAGGCTCCCTGCTCAGTGGGGAGCCTGCTTCTCCCCCCACCCCCTCCCCTGCTCTCTCTCGCTATCTTTTTCAAATAAATAAAATCTTAAAAAACATTTAGTCTAGGAGAGGCGGCTGGGTGGCTCAGTTGGTTAAGCGTCTGACTCTTGATCTCAGCTCAGGTCTTGATCTCAGGTTTGTGAGTTCAAGCCCCAAACTTAAAAAAAAAAAAAAGATGTTTAGTCTAGGAAGGCTGGTTAATTTTAACCAAAAAGTTAGATATATGGCTAAACAGTAAAGAGACTGCAAGAGTTAAATAATTAGAACATCTGTAGTTCTTCCACTGTACTTACTATCATGATGAGTTTTGGTCAGATGGTCAGAGTCCAAAGCATGATAATATTCATAAATTGAGCGGCCCAAAAGTTCTTCTGGTTCATATCCCATCAATTCAGTAATTCTGTTAAGTAAAAATTATAAAAAGAGAAAAAAGAAACTAAGTGATAAAGAAAAATTTTGCTTCTCCAAAGTAACTGATATGCATTAAGAGCATCCTCCTTTGCTTAGAGTAAGTTTACGTCTCACCTTTGGTAACTCTACAGTTAACTAAATGCAGTACCATGCACTTCCGGTAAGTCCTCTGGGTTCATCCTGCTACTTGACCCTTTTATCCCCTTCACCCAAACTTGATACCTATTTTTTTTTTTTTTTTTAAAGATTTATCTACTTATTTGAGAGAGAGAGCGTGCGCGTGCGCGCACAGTCTGACATGGGGCCAGATCCCACAACTCTGAGATCATGACCTGAGCGGAAACCAAGAGTTAGACACTCAACCCATTGCATCACCCAGGCGCCCCCTATTTTTATCACATTTTACTGTACTTACTTTTGGTAAAAAGACAGGGGATTCATAAATAGATAGGAAGTACTGCTAAATTAAATGATAAAAGTTATAAAGGTAGCCACTGACATTTAATTTGAAATATAAGATTAAATCCATAACATTAGTTTACCATAAAACCAGATTCTTTAACAGTGCCCTTAGGCAAGGCTTCACTTTGGGGGATCAATACTACAGAATTTTAATATCACCAACCAAAGACTATCCACACTAAATGGGAACTTAAGAAATACATGTTATGTTGGTTTTAGAAGATGCTCTTATACTTAGTTTTTTAAATAATATAAAATTATAGGAATTCATTTCAGATGAAAAATGATATCAAACTGAAAATGGAAGAGAAAATAATTCAGTTACCCCTTTTGGTTTCCAGGCAACTCTTTTTGGACAGGGATTAGATCTTATTACTTTCTATAACGAGTCTGAAATGGAACCCATTTCATGTGAAAGAGAATGCTTAGCACCATACTAAACCGAAATGTTCTCTTTTTTCTGAGAGCAAAACATGAGTTCAACTTTTCATTTTCTCAGCCTTTAGAATTTAAACGACTTTCTAACTGAGGTGTAAGCAAAGTTACTTAATGTACTGTGTCCAAAAAAACTACAAAAACACACAGAGGAGATATCCTTCTAAGAAATGTATAAAAGTAATACTCTTTGTGTTGTCAAACTTTAAGGCAAGATCTGCCATATAGTTTATTCTAAAATAAAAATAGGTAAATAGTGGTTTGTAAAAAAAAACAAATTAAACCAAACCAAGCTAAAATCCAGACTTCTTTACAAAGGGATATCCCTAAACACATCTGCACTAGGTGGCAGCATTACAAAGGAAATTATTTTATAAAAAACAGTCCTATTTCTTTAAATTATACTCTAAAAATAATTTTAATTGGTTTTATATAGGTTATTTAAATAAAATTCCCATGGAATTAAAAAAACTTCCATTATTTAAATCTTTATATGCGTAAGTATGCCTGGTATTGTTCTGGGTGTGAAAATACAGGGTCAAAACTCAACATGTAGCTAATTTCTGGAACAGTTACCATACTACTTATGAAATAATGTGCTAAGTGTAATGATGGGAATCTGTTGCAGGAATCAGAGGAACCACCCTTATCCATGAGAAGAAATAGTGGGGTGAGGGACAACTTCTTATAGGAGACTTAGGAGTTGAACATAGGAGAGAAGCAGGGAGAGCAAAACCATTTCAGGAACACGGTATACCAGAAGCAAAGACAGAGATGAGAAAATGCTTGAGATAAGAAAATGCTTGACATTGTGTAAACAAGAAAGACTCATGTGGTTGGGGGGGGCAGGTGAGGAGAGATGAGGCTAGAGAAGTAACCGGATTAATGAGGGCCTTGTATTATCATGTTAAGAAGCTCTGATTTAGGGGCGCCTGGGTGGCTCAGTTGATTAAGCGACTGCCTTCGGCTCAGGTCATGATCCTGGAGTCCCTGGATCGAGTCCCGCATCGGGCTCCCTGCTCGGCAGGGAGTCTGCTTCTCCCTCTGACCCTCCCCCCTCTCATGTGCTCTCTCTCATTCTCTCTCAAATAAATAAATAAAATCTTTAAAAAAAAAAAAAGAAGCTCTGATTTAATTAGATGTCTAGTCAGTACTTCTCAATCTGAGCTGAGGTATGTCTATCACTGAGGGATACAAGATGTTAAAATATAAACAACATATTTTCCTAGAAAGTCAATTTTATTTAACTTTAGAGAATTACATAGCTTATATTCTGTACCAAAAAGGGGAGTGATTCAGAAAATCTTATCACAAAGTGTTTTTAAGAGACTAGGAACCTGTGATCTAAAGCAACTATGCAGTGTATTATTCCTTCATTATAAGCGTCTTGAGGATAAGAACTGTTGCTCTTCATTTCTACTTTGCCATGAACTTGTAGATGCTCAAATAAATGTGTTGAATGACTATATGTGGAAATTATTACAGTAAATATTAAGTGTTTGTGAGATATTCTGAATGCCAGAAGTTTGATACGTTAGATTTTCTCAAAACTGAGCAAATATTTTTCTAGGTCTCAGTTCTTAGAGGTTTCAGATGTGAGAAGTTCCTAGAAAGAGCTCTAACCAGAAAACAACAATCTCCTGGTCAAACTCAAAACCTTACTTGGTTCATCTCTAAGCTGGCAGTCTTTACTCCTCTGTCATCATCATTTTGCCAGTTTTCTGATATAACCAGAGAGAAATGTCATTCCCTTTCTCAATTCTGATTCTAGCTCCACCACTTTCCTTTCTCCCCAACTTACTTCTATACTTTGCTACTGAGTTCAAAAAATAAAAAATAATTCCTCAAAAAGAGATGGGTATCTCTGTTCTATCATATATTCACATGAATAATGGCAATAAACACCATAAAATACTTGTTAGCTTTTCTATCTTCATTTTTCTGATAGCTGACACCAGTGGTAAAGCATTCACTATGTGTACTAGGCACTCAACAAACTCCTTTAATCCTGGCAACAGCCTTTCAAAGTATTACCCTTATTTAACAGATAAGGATCATAAAATTTGAAATAGTTAAGTTCAAATACCAAGGCCACACTGTAAGTATCAGAGCTGCAAGCCAGGACTGAATCCAGGATTATGTGATTTTAAAGCCAGAGTTCTGTCGCATTTCCTTGTCCAGTGCAGAGGGGGATTCCTATCTACTTTATGATTAAGTGCTTAAAATTGGTTTTCTCTTACAGTCTTTAAGTTGACCCTACATAAAGTAAGTGTTACAAAAGATGAAGAAACAAAAGATGCTTATAAAGAAAAACTAATATGCCCAAGATCACCTGGATATAGGCAGCAAAGTCAGGATTTAGTAGTCTGGCTACAGAATCTATGCCTTCAGCTACTATGTTACACAGCCTTACACTAAAAATGGGACAAGCAAGCAAATAATTACAATAGTAGAAAAAATGTTATGGCAAACATATGCACAAGGAATAGTATAGTTTCTTGAAGGAACAAGGAAAGCTCCACAAAGGAGTAGATGGCTCTTGAAAGGTAAATATGTTAGGAATTGTAGAAAACTTCAGTGCAGAATGGGAAAATGTGTGTAAAGGCCCTAAGACAGCAAGTCAGCATGTGGTGTTCTCTAGCTGTAGGATGTAGGGGGCCACACCAGAGGAATGGCCTCTCTTCCTGATTAATTTAGAGAAGTGGGCAGGGGCCAGGTCATAAATATCTTTGTTGGCCATGCTAAGAAGTTTGGGTTTTACTGGAGGTCTATTTTTCTTTCAGCTTTTCAAAATGCACATCTTTTGATAAAGAAAAATCTCCTGCCCTCCCCTAATATTTTTATAAACCGAATTTTTTTCTGTGTAAAGATGAAGGGAAGCAATGGAGGCATTTCCAAAAGTAGTATGACAGGATCTAATTTTTACATTAGAAAGTCCACTTTTTGGGAATGTGGATGAGAGATTAAAAGGCTTACATACATCTGTTGGCAGAGAGGCAGCTTAGGAGATTATGGCAAAAATTTGAGTCAAAGGTTATAATAACGAGCTGAAGATTTCAGTGGCAGGAGAGCAAGGGTAGAAAGGAGGGAATGGATCAAGAGATATATGTAGATAGTAAATCTGTAACATTTAGAGACCAACTGAGTACAGATAATGAAAATAAAAGTTAAGGATAAATTCCAAATTTTTGCAGGAGTTGTGTGTCTACAGTGGTATACTAACCATGCTAGCATTTTAACAGGAAAAGCAATTTTTAAAGTTGTTGTTTTGGGACAATAGCAGTGTAGTTCAGTCATAGAAATATTCAGTTTATTAATACTGAAGAATATCCAGATAAAAATATCAAAGTGGCAATTAAAAATAGTTATGAACATAAATTTGGGAAATGGCAATAGAAATCATGGGCAATATGTAGGGTGAGGAGATGATCAAACACTTTCCTCTCTAGTCCATAACCAAAAGTAATCTATTCTTCCTCAAATTATGCATTGTCTTTGAAATATGTTTATTTTCTTTTTAAATAAGTTAGAAAGGAAAAAGACCTCATCATTGTGATTTCTGGATAGCACCTTGGTAAAGTACTCATAGTGCATAGTAAGTATTCAATAAATGTGGCTGAATTAATCTACAAAGTTAATGTAATATTACTGAGTTCTACAATGTATCACTGTATTCAACTTAGTGGAAGGAAGCATAAAGTCTATTAGAGTGAACAGTAAAAAAAATGCTAGGGACTAATTAAAATTTCAAATTATATCTTATATATCATTTACCTTTCATCACAATAAGAAAATTTCATATCCAGACTGTGACGACTGAGAAAAGTCTTGCTATCTAAAGGAATTTCAATATTTGATGGATGAGGAATGGGTTCACAAATTAGCACCAAGCACGTCATGGGTGGTTTCTTATACCCACACTGAGATTGGTTACTATTAGTATCGTAGACATGAATATGGCCTGTGCAGTGAAGTACCTGTGTACAAAGAAAACAAAGCAGTTCTTTAAAAAATATAAAATTCTAGTAAAAAAATGCAGAGATAAACAGCTGAAGTGTGACATGGCAAGGAAGCTTTGATAACCGTATCTTTGAAATCAATAAATGTTTCCCCTGTAACACCACGCATGACTCAGGTACCATAAATTACTCTTTAAAAAAATTTCCTTCAGACAAATCTGGGCTGATTTTTCATTCATCTGGTCATAGTGGCTGTTTAATTTATTATTTTGTTATTTCTTGCTTTGATGACTGTTTCAACACTGAGCAAAGAAATGTAACAACCATAAATAGAAAATTAAGCTCTATCAAAATTCAACATTGGGTGGATGGCAAAGCCAAATGATGAAGTTAGCTCGGTACACCAGTGCGACAATTCACATAATTTAAGTTCATGCCTCAAACTGACAAATTACTAGTTTTATATGGTAACTCTGCAAATGCCAATGAACAACTGTATGTTTTCCCTCACAGTTCTAATGCTATCTTAAGTATTTGCAGTGTTGAGATGTACATCACCACTTACAAATCATTTTTACTTACTTTCCATGTTGCTGACTTTATGTTCATAGTTCTCCCCCGGCTAGTTAGGGTACACTTCATTCTGAGAAAAAAGCTTCGCTGTGTATTCTGCTCTTTACCCTTTTTCACAAGGCCTAATGAATGAAAGCATGAAATAAAATTTAAAAACATAATTAAATATTTAAATTTGTCACAGTAAGAGTAGCACTTAGGTGCTATCTTCAATTAGAAGTCTCAGCATGAACAGCGACTCACACTCCAACACGTCCAAGGGATCTAACGTGCTTCAATCAGTAACTGGGATTCACAACTACAGTGATTCCCTGGTTTCAGGTAACAGTTAGTCATTTCACATTCAAGACAGTGAAGTTGGCAAAATTACAAAGAAATAAAATTGTGCTGTCAGTTTATAAGCACACCCCAAAAAAAGAACTTCAGCAAACTCCTCCAAACCTTTGCTAAATGTGTTAGCTCAATTGATAACTTTTAAAATAGCAACTTTCTTTTCAAAGCAAATAACATTTTTATATATTTGATTTTTCTTTAAATCTTCCTGTAAAGCAGGCATGACATTATTTCTACTTTGTTACTAGACAAAAATACTGAATGACTTTTCAAAGCAAAATTAGAGTGAAATAAATTCAGGTCTATTCACTCCCATTCCAAACCTTATGGAACTAAGAAATGGTGAAAAGGAAAAAAATGAAAAGCACAGAGGTGGGGAATAAAACACATATTCGGGGGACAGTAGATAGTTCAGGTTGCTGCAATATGAAGTATACATGCAGAAGAGTACTGAGATAGATAGAAAGGCAAGATTAGGGCTGTAACAATGGAGGGCTCTGGATGGCCTAATGAGGAGTTCAGCCTTAAATATACAACATGGAGCTTCTAAAAAATTCTGAGATGGGAAGCACAATCAGGAACTTAAGGTACATTAATCTAGAAGCAATATATATGATGTATTAGAATTGAAATACAATGATGGTCATCAGGGGCTGAGCAGTAGCAGAAGTAAGAAGAAGAGTGACAAAAGACGCATGAAGAACTAGAATCTATAAAAACTTGAAAATAGAAGTAGGTGGGTAGGAGAGAAATTTAAAAAGAAAAAAAAGATCTGGAGATTTTAAGGCTAGTATATTGAAAGAAAAGTGCCAAGTAGAAAAGAAACAAGGTTTTTTGTTTTGTTTTGTTTTGAAGATTTTATTTATTTATTTGACAGAGAGAGACAGCACAAGCAGAGGGGAGCAGCAGGCAGAGGGAAAGGGAGAAGCAGGCTCCCTGCTGAACAGGGACCCGATGTGGGGCTCAATCCCAGGACCCCGGGATCACGACCTAGGCTGAAGGCACTTAACCAACTGACCCACCCAGGCTCCCCCGAAAAGAAACAAGATATTAAGTTTAAATTTAGGCTTGCTTAGCTAGAAATGCTGGACTCTTGAGGAAGAAGAGTTCAAGAAGAAGAATTCTAGTTCTACATACTAACGGAACTAGGCAAGGGGGCGGTTTTGGTGCTGATACAAATTATTTGGGTTTACTCAAATAAGGATTAAATTTGCCCTCCCTAGAAGCATTTGAGAATGGATTTTAAAAAGATGCCACAAGAACCATACTGGTCTTAGTGGCGGTACAGAACTGGGCTGTGGTTGTGGTGCCACCAGAGATCTACTTGTAAATTCTCTGTGGATTTTCAGTCCTTCATAATCTAAGCTTGAATTGTACTGATCTTTGGAAACCCAAAGCCTTTAAATTGGGACATGAAGATTAATTTCAAAACCAAGGTACTAGCATTTTCCTAATTGGGGGAAAAAACATTTTAAAAGAACTAAATTTTCAGACCTCTAAAAATAGATCATATTTTTAATAGTTTAATGACCTCTAAGTCATCATTTTAGAATTTAAATGAAAAAATAATAGGACTATGTTGTATAAACACACCACTGGTTCTTACTGAAATGTGATACATTGCAGCAGCGCTTTTCTAAAAGTGAAAAGTGCATTTTTGTCTCTCAACAAAACGTCAAACATTCATTACATTAGGAATGATTTTCAGTAAGTTCATGTGCTTTAAAAAACCATTTGTCTAAAAAAATTAGAAAAAATCTGTTTAAAAACATATATCTAAACTATATTATATAGAATATATTTGATTTAGAATAATGCATTAACATGATTACCAAATCAAAACAAAATTTCCTAATATCCATCCATTTATAGTCTAGCCCTAGGGAAGCACTGAACAGCCAGTACAAACCTCAGTCTAAACACTAGAAGTCCTATATTAAACTAATTGACAGCCTGCTTAGGTCCCTGTGTGAAGTGTATTTACTCTTCCTTTATACAAAATTCTAAAAATTATACATTTGCTTTCCAAGTTCACAGCAAACACAAAGTATGAAATTAACAAACAGAAGAGGGCTCCTACTGGCAAGGTTAAAAGTGGTCACAGAATGTAGTGAGAGTTGGTGAACATGAAAGATCTCCAGAGTACGAATGAGTGTAGACTCGAGCCCATCTACCTGAGCTTAACCTACACTCTGCCATTTATGAACCAAGTAATCTTGGGTAAGTTACTTAATAACTCTGTGCCTCAGTTTCCTCAGTAAAACAGAAATAGTAACTTCACAGGATGTTACAAGGAAAAAAGAAAGCACATAATATGCAGAGAACAGTGTTCTGGCACATAGTAATCTCTCAATAGAGGTTAACTATTATCATAAATGAAATGAGATGAAAAAGAAAACCATAAAAATATTCAAAAAGTGCTATGAACTTGAGTTTGTTTAACACAGAAGCAAACAAACATACACTTAAATTGGAGAGCTACAGAGAATAATGACAAATTTTCATTGTGGTAACTTTATGAATTATCAGTATACTTTAAGATGGCACAGGTGTGAAGAGACTTTCTTTAGTAATTAAGTTTTTGTAATTCAAGAGGTATTTTCCAAAAATCTTAGAGACTTATTTTTAACAATTCATTCCTAAGAGTTAAGAGGTCTTAGCGGATCTTTTTATTGTTGCTAATGTGGGGGCATCCATAGTATAATACTTGGTAATTTTACTACATAGTCTCAAATAATTGTGAACATTCTGAGGTCAAATAAGCAGCTATTAGGCTCTTAAAAATCTGGTGAACTTTCTCTTTTCTTTATCTTGGTACTTTAGAAAGCTTGAACACACACTGGTACCTTAAGTGTAATCACTATCTAAAATCTTATTATTTGATTATGACTTCCCCTGGCCTTAAAGTATGTTATAAATTGACTTCTTCGAAGGTCCTGATTTTTATTTACTTTTCCATTTTATTTTATGTGGTATTATATCTATATAATTATTCATGGAATTAGGTGGGCTTTAAAAAATTTTTTAGGTATTTTCATGGAATTTCTAAAAAATAGAATAACGTAGATTTCAAAAAGAACAGAGCAAAATTTTATTAAACATGAAATGATGTTTTGAGCCTTAGGTTAATACAACAGCAAAACTTAAATATTAGTACCAGTATCTTATTATGTAAAACCTGTCATATTAAATCAAACAATAGACTTTTCTTCTTACCATTTCTGTGTGTAAGCATTTCTCTCATTTCCTCATGGTCACATGGATGAGTAAAATCAAACACACTGTGTCCAGTTAGTTCAAACTGTAAACACATTAAAAAAATTAGATCTATATCATAAAATCATAAAAACATACAGAAGGGCTCTTAATATGTGGGTATTTTACCTGAGTCAATCCCATGTATTTATTCACATTATCAGAAATGTAAATCATGTCACCATCATCTGTGAGAACCATAACAAAACCATCTAGGGCTTTCAAATAAAAGCAATTCATCTGTGCCTTCATTTCATCTTCAATATCTAAATCACCTAAAAAAGGCACAAGAAAAGAAGAATAATTAACTTAAAAGTTATACTTAAATGATAATATTTAGATATTTTTATAAATATCTGATACTTTATTTGAAAATTACGATTAGATTTGCCAGCTGTTTTAATGATTATTTAAAGTAGCACAGCAAGCAAACCACTGAAAAAGAGAAAGAAAGGTCATGTTATTAAAAGGAAGACAAGTAGGAAGTTGGGGCAAGAGAAGAGGGGGGGAAAGGCCAATATCTTAAAAATTCCTTATTGAAGTTTTAAAAGCAGGTAATAAAAATCACATTAAAGAAGGACTGAGTATGACCACCTTCTAATTACTTCTAATTTCTAATTTTTAGGCCTATTACACTTTTGTAAAACGACTCACCAGCATCCAGAAGTTTCCTTACACGCAAATAGCTGATGGTAAGCCTCATAACAGAAGCCTTATCAAGATGCGAGCTCACATTATGGGGAAGTGGCAACTGATGAGCAAGCTCATAAAAAACTTCGGACTCTTTACTTCTCCGAGATCTAGCTGCATCTCTAGACTTTTCTTTTCTACGTTCAGAACTTATCCTATTTAACAAAAGAGGAGGAGGAAGAGAGAAAAAGAAAATTTATATAAGTTAGTTTGCCTTTGCTTGGATAACACTATATATTTTTCTGCTTTTCATGGAATAATTTAAAGATGCCATGTAAATCAAATTATACAGAGATTTGTCTATTACATGAATGTATAAGTAAGAATGTAAAATACAGCTACAAAAATTTTTGGATTACTGAAGACATAAGGAACTCTCACAAGAAGTCCAAGATGAAGCTTTAAACCTTTCTGAAACAGGTATTTCCTCCCTGGAATATCAAATTGTAGAGGATGTTTTTGTTTTAACCAAAATCTTAAAAGTAGCCCGTGTATCTAAGGCTATACCCTCACAGCCATTCAGAAGTAGTCTCAACATAAAAAAAAAAAAAAAATCACCATTAAGTCCAGAGAAACTAAAGCTGTACATATTAACTTGAAAACAGGAAGTTGTTAAGCAGGCAGACTACAGACTGCAGCTAAAACTGATTTTTGACTCAAGTTTCTTTTGACTCCAATATTTTCCCATCCTCTACCCTACCACATGAGCAATACTGACTGTAAGTTATAGATACTTATATTAGCCGCTATAATAAGTTACCATTTTCAGGTTGCTTCTTCCCTTAGCACCCCTTAATCTATTACTGGCACAACAGGTACCAAATAAAGGCAGGAGTAATAGAAGAAGAAAAGATGTGGCACAACAGTAAGAATTGAAAGAAACAGGTTAATAAAGATTAATAAAGGTGTCAAAACAATGACATTATCTTTAGGGAACTCTCCCAAGAATAAAGTCAGTCAGAAAGATTTTCCTAAGTCACACCAAGCAGAGACATTTTCCTCTGCTTAACTGTAGCAACATCTATTCCTCCTGACCCAGCTGGAAGTAAACAAGGCTAAACCTGGTTCTGTCTTTATCTTCCTCTTTAATAGCTATTTTTTATTAAAACCTACTATGTGTCAAACGCTACCCTGTACCAGGTAACTAGTTTTCTCATAAATTGCAAATAGGTTAAATATTATCCCTTTTTACAGAGGAGGTTATATAGTGTTAAAAACAGCCATTATGTAGCAGACGGGATTTGAACACAGTTGTTTTTTTTACTCCTAAGTCTTTGCTCTTCCACAGTTGTTTTAAGGAAGAATGCTGTTTCTACCTCAAATACTCGGCTGCTGTCCTATGACCCTCAACCTAATTCTGTTAAGTCAATTATTTATTAAATGTTGAAAAAAGGCATTACCATTTATTGAGCACTTAGCAAGCAGTATGGTAAGGACTTTGCCAGCATTATTTCACTTAATCCTCCTTATATCCTATGAATAAAGCATAATTATATCTACCTCACATCTCTCCTCCCTTCAAATCACCTGCAAAACTGCAAGGTTCAATCATAGAAGCAATATTCTCAACAACAACAACAACAACTAAAGAAAACCAGGCAGGGTTCTCAGCACATGCTCCTACTATGTTGTATAACAAGTGAATAACAGTTGCATTATATACTAATGATAATGTAGTTTTAGCACTTAAGTTTGCGTGCTTTATCTGACTTTTATAACTTAATAAGGAATGTGAATACTTTCTGTTTTAGTAACTGAACTTTGATACAAATTATTCAATTTAAGCACCTAGATCAATTTAACTTGAGTATCTTGAGATTTAAGGTGAACTATTAAAATTACTACTTATAACTAGTGATCTATGTAAATCAGGATTTTCTTAATTTTGTATAATTTTTAAAAACCCGTGAAAATAAATTAGACTGAGGCTATCATGAAAATGCAACAATGTCAACAGTCTGCAACTTCATTTTTTATGTGCTTAGAACTGCCTCATTGTTCTCATTAAGTGAATGTTTTAAATTTGAACTTAGAAACAAATGTACAATAATAAAAGTTTTCAAAATCTATTTTATACATATACCAGAGTTCCCAAGTATGGGGGTAGAGATCCAGTCTGTCCCTCCCCCACCATTGGCTCTAGCACGTAACTTTCCTCACTTCTTTCCCCTCTGAATTGGCGGGTGAGAGGAAGGGATGGTAGTGGGAATCAGATTCCTATCTAGTTCAAGTAAAACCACCAAAAAAAGTGTGATAACCAATGATCTCATGATAAACCTGAATATAAGTTTAAATGTCACAATTAGTCCAGGTGATCAGAATTTGATTAATCAGGAACTTTCATCACACTTACTCACCTCCTTCTCTTAATTACTCAACCAAATTTAAGCGACCAACAAATGACTACCCAAATGAAACACTTGGTAAAAAAATTTAAATCCTTTTATTACCTGCTATATGCTTTTAAAGGGTATCTGATTTAGCTAACCATGGTGATTATCTCCATACCTTTAGAAATACTTGTATTGTCCACCACTTTGAAGATAATAATTGTCAAAGATGTGGCAACTAAATTTATAAGACAAATCCATAAGAAATGTGAGCTTGGATAAAACATTTAAAGCATAATATACTTAAGCAGGGAAGACTAGGAGAAGAAGAATTTGAAGATGAGCCAGAATTCTGGAAGAGAAATAAGCCTCAATAAAATAGGTAATATAGTACTTCAAGAGTTGACAAACCTAAATTAGATTAGCAAATCAGTGTGTCTTCTATTATATAATCTATCTAGACATAAAGCAATCAGGTGACCTATAAAAAAGATTTAATATAGAAATTTATCTGATGTTCTTCACATATGACTATGGGATCTCTTAAAACATTGCTTTGCTAAAAGCTATAACTTCCAAAGTTCTTATGAGTTTCAGCATCTGAACTGCCTAGCTTCTTGTCTACTCAGAGGAAGGCTCTTTTTATCAGTCATACCCCACAGAATTACAGTATTGAACAAGAAATTTCTGGTAGACCATGTCATGTAGGTCCCAGAGAGATGAACCCTGTACTATTTATTTACTTACTACTTAGATTGCACAGTAAAAGTTTTGTAGACCAGAAGAAAACAGGCAGATTTTCTGCATATAAATAAGGTCACTGTATTTCTCTAAATTATCAATTCCATCTTTTGTTGTTTTTATTAAGTACAGATCCAGTGAAGTTCTGCACCGACAAGTCTACATCAAGTGCTATTTCACATCTGCTAATCACAGTAGAAATCAGTTAAGGGTACAGTAAAAATTCTGTCTTTTGAACAGTTTACCCATTTCTATGACTGTTCTGGGACTACTGTTTGAGTAAAGCAGCAAAATAGCTTAACCTTTGTGGTACTGTAGTTTTTACACACTTATTATTTTATTATTATTTAACATACAGTACTAGACAAGAAGCTAACAATTGTATCTTAAAATTATTTTGTATAGGAAATATATTTGGGAAAATAATCTAGATCCACTGTCACGAAGCTTCTTGTATACAAAGTTAAATAGCAATAGCCATTTTACAGAGAATGCTTAGTATTCTTTAGATTAACAAGAACACAAAATTGCAGATATTTTAATTCATCTGTGTTGTCTAATTACAGGAGAAAAGCCTGTTAGCATTCCTGATTGTAAATATATGTGACTTTGAGAACTGATGTTAGGGGTGCCTGGGTGGCTCAGTTGGTTAAGTGTCTGTGACTCTTGATTTCAGTTCAGGTCATGATCTCGGGGTCATAGGGTTGTGGGATCGAGCCCTGTGTCTGCTTCCATTCTGAGGGCTTGTCCCTCTCCCTTTGCTCCTCCCCTACTAGCATGCTCTCTTTCTCAAATAAATAAATAAATACTTAACCAAAAAAAAAAAAAAGAGAGAGAACTGAAGTTAGAGCCAGACATTCAAAGTGTTAACAGGTAATCCATCCTATTTCTAATAAAGTTAATGTATACATTTTTTTTTTAAATCTCTCAACTCTATTATTTGCTTCTTTAAAAACTCTTTCTGGCCTTGAAGTTACGAGTTGTTGTTTTCCACTCTTTATGTTAGTATTTCTACATAGGATAGACCTTCTGAAGTTAAATTAGATGATCTAAAGGATGTGGCATTTAAATTTACCTTTCCAAAAAGGTCTGTACCCAATTTTGTCTCTGCTAATTGATGAATGTGTTTATCTATTTCCCCACACACTCTGCAGCAATATATATTATGGATCTTCTTTATCTTTATAATTTTTGTCAAGCTGATAGGTGAAAACTGTACATCTCACTGTTTTAACTGCCCTGCACTTCTTAAAGTTTCAGGCCAGAGGAAATTTCCATGTTCTTCAGTTGGCATTTTAAATCCAAACTCCAAGGTACTTACTACATACACAGTATTCTAAACATTTCTCATCAATTAACTTACTTTTTATTATTATCACCATGTTACAGATAAGGAACCTGGTTAAATAACTTATCCAAGTTTATGGAGTTAAATAAACAGTAGAGCCTATATTCAAACTCAAGCAATTTAGCTCTAGAAACTATGCTGTTAACAGTATATTACACTGCCTCTCAGAAACATTCTAATTACTAAGTATACTTACATCCAGGCATTATAAAGTTCAGAATTTGTCTACTTCACATCTCCAAAGACATAAAGAGAGGTGTAGAGGTTGGCTTTGGAATTTAGGACTTGTAAGCCATTCAGAGGGACTCATGGCCAGGCTCTTTCCTGGAATCTAATTCAAAAGCACCTATAATGGCGATGCTCTGGGCTCCACTGTCCACCAGCTCTTCAAAGCAAAACAACCTTCAATGGATATTGCCAACCACTAAGGGAAGAGAATCAGAGGCTAGTAATTCAATCTACCTCAATATTCCCACCAGACTTTAATTTGTACAGAGGAGCTATTCAAACATCTCAGCTCACTATTGTTGGAGTTCTATTTGCTCAACATCTGGATCCCCAAAGTAAAACCAATCTGCATACTCACTTCAGACCTAGCTAGGCATAAGCCAATTGCCAAGATACCTAATCACACAAAGTACCATAAGAGAAAAGATGAAGAGAATTTTCCCCTTCTAACATTTATTGAGCACTTAGTATGTGTCAGGCATTGTTTTAAACACTTTCATGTATTAGCTCACTTAACTATAACTCTATATAGAGAACAAAACACAAGATGGGAAGTGGCCTTCCTGAACCTCAGAATAACCTCCTTCATTTAGGAAATATTCATTAAGGGGCACCTGGGTGGCTCAGTCATTAAGCATCTACCTTCGGCTCAGGTCGTGATCCCAGAGTGCTGGGATTGAGCCCCACGTCGGGCTCCCTGCTCGCCAGGGAGCCTGCTTCTTCCTCTCCCACTCCCCCTGCTTGTGTTCCTGCTCTTGCTATCTCTCTCTGTGTCAAATAAATAAATAAAAGAAATTAAAAAAAAGAAATATTCATTAAATAAATATTTATTGAGCACCTAGCATGCACTGTGCCAGTTACAAGGAATGTAGTGATACACAGAACAGCCCTCATGGAGCTTAGACAGCTTCCCACTTAGTCTACTGTAGAAAGAGTTACCTAATGCCATATTTTCAAATGCTGGTCTAGGTGCATCATAATTATTTACGGACATTCAACATTTCAAACTTCTGGGCTCTGTCTTCATAAATCTGATTCAGTAGATCTGAAGCAGGGCCCAAAATTCTGGGTTTTTAAGAACTCCCAATATGCATATGATATACAGTGAGATTTGGGAACCACTGATTCAACTACTTCACTATTACTCTGCTTTAATTTTGCCCTCAAATTACTACCACAATCATCATTCCAAAATAAGAAATCAGATATTATGCCCTGCTTAAAATCCAATCAAATATACACATAACAAAATCTATTTTCTAAGGAAACCGTTCCCTGTCCATCTCTTCATCCTCATTATTTCCTATATTCTTTGGCCACACGGCAGTTACTCAAAAGCATAATACTTCATTCTTTCTGGCTCAGTCTCCCTCTGCCCGAGGTACCCTTCTCAATAAGTGGCTTGCTATATTTATGGGAGAAACTTTCAGCATTCAACTCCAGCATTACTTTGTTTCTCTTTTGTCTTCCAAAACTGTTCCTCTCCTCTAGATCTCACCATTCTGGTTATTTTGCTAGATACACATGACCCCTGTACAACACAGATTTGAAATGTGCGGGTCCACTTATACATAGTATTTTTTTACAAATACAATACAGTACTGTAAATGTTATTTTCTCTTCTTTAGATTTTCTTAATACCATTTTCTTTTCTCTTACTTTATTGTAACAATACAGTATATAAAACATATACAAAATATGTGTTATTAGTTACCGGTAAGGCTTCCAGTCAAAAGTAGGCTATTAGTAGTTTTTTGGGGAAGGCTATTTGTAGTTACATTTTGGGAGAGATAAAACTTATACATGGATTTTTGACTGTGCAAGGAGTTAGCCCCCCCAACTACCCACACTGTTCAAGGGTCAACTGTATTTATCTTCCTCTAAAATCCTTAAAGCTTCTTGGAGGCGGGAAACTACCTCATTCATCTCTGTTTTTTTTTTTTTTTTTAATTTTTAAAGAGTATTTTATTTATTCATTTGATTGAAAGAGTTAGCGAGCACAAGCGGGGGAGAAGGGCAGAGGGAGAGAGAGAAGCAGGCTCGAAGCCAGGTCCCCACAATCATGACCTGAGCCGAAGGCAGACGCTTAACTGACTGAGCCACCCAGGCGCCCTTCATCTCTGTATTCTTAGTAGAGATGTGCATAAGTTCTACTTGGCTTTAGTATTTGGCCCTAATCTTCTATTTGACCTTGACTTAAGCCCATGGAAGGCTGACTGCCCCTTCAACATTTTTTTAGGATCCCTGAATTTGTGCTTCATCAGTGCTCCTGTGACACTACAGACTGTGATAATTGAACAGCATAATAATATCAGTACTATAAACAATGCATACTGTTTAGATTTACTGTGATTACCTGGATATGCACTTTCAAATGTAAGTAAGCATTTAGTAAGCAATTAGTAAGCATACTAGATGTAAGTTAGAAAAAAGCTATTGATTAAAAAAAAAAAATCACCAAGCACTACAACAGTGAATGGCACCAATACTATCACCAAGGAGAGCAGATGATTTTGCCAGGGAAGAGATTTGGAGGCACAGGGAGAAAGCAGAGAAACTAGAATACCAATTTATTGAAAAGAGGTGAAAGGTTTAAGATTATTTTCCCTTATCACTCTGATCTATACTCTAATGTCTTTTACTGTTTTGTCCTAAGCTAATGTGGACAGGAAAATGCATGAGTTGTAGTTAATGCTGTTAACCAATTAAATCAATACCTTTATAATTACGTCTTCCTAGCCCAGCTGGAAACAGAAGACTTGACTGTTTTCTACAATCTTTTTCAAGAAAGTGTTGTAATTTTCATCCTAAGACATGAAAGTTTTCATTAGGTTGATTTCTAATCCTATTGGCTTTTTTCCGGGGTGGGGTGGGGGAGTTTCCCTCAGACAAGTATATTTATTATTTAGAGTATTCTTATGGTTAATAGTATTTGTTGTTATATTTTCCACCTGGTAATTGCTGCAAAACCGGAATAGTTCAAACAGGTAATGTTTAATAAAAAAACGTGTCCCTACTTAATGGAAAAAAACAGTAAAAATTTGACATTTCAAATAAATATAAATTACATTTTCAGGATAGCTAGCTATTCTTTGTAATTATTTTCTCCAGGAAAATGTCTTCTAAGTTCTAATCAATAAACTTAAAAATGAACCTTTAGGATATTCATGTTAGAGAATGTCATTCATTTATTCAACAAGTATTTCTTAGTCATCTCCAATGAGCCACTGTTCTCAGCACAGGGCAATAAACAAAACAGACCATGTTACTATTCCCATGGAACTTATATTCTAGGACAAATATATCTTTATGTTTCTTGTCTTTATTCGATAGTAGTTACCAGGGTCAACCCCTAACTCACAAAACATTAGCCCTAGGAATAATCGTTCCATAAAATCAAATAACAACACTTTAAGAAACAAGGCAAAATCTACGAAAATTTATCTGTGCTTATAGAAGATGTTACAACATAGCATTATGTGAAAAGAGGTTATACAACAAAATTTGAGTATGAATCCATTTTTGTGTGTAATACATATGTACATATGTAAATGTGTATATAGGTACACATATACATATGGATATGTAACTTATAAGTGCATAGATAAAACCAGAAACATACAACAATATACAGTTAGCAAAGTTTACAAATATTAATAGCAGTTTCAAGATAGCAGGATCACAGAATATTTTATATTTTAAGAAAAATCCATCAGTGAACTGACACTATTAATGCACCTGCATTTGTCAGAAAAATCCAAAAGAAGTAGTCATCTTACTTTTTAACTTGTTTTACAGAAAGATTAACTAGAAATGAGTTAAATGTTTTCTTCATTTTTGGAATGAAGTAGAAAAAATCATATTTCTTTCCAGAAAGCGGAAAGTAGAGACTGAGTAAGCAGTATAATTCAGTATTTTAAGTTTCTCGTTCTAATTATTGGCTTTTGAAAATTTGCATTTCATAATTAATTTGAAATTCCAAAATCAAGTGAAGTGGTTTGTAAAGAAAAATATTCAGAATATATGTACTTATTTTATTTTTGAAAGCAACTTAAATTTCTTGGTTTAGGTGTTTATTATCTTACTAGCTTGTCAACATCTTGTAAATATCCACAATTGGAATAGTAGAGAAAAGATGGATTATTCCCCTTCCAATAATCTCATGAAAATGTTTAAATACTCAGTTTTCTAGTGCTGCAGTAAAATAAGCAAGGAAGAAAGAATCACTGTTTTAAATTCAGGGTACATTCTGAAAATAAAATCTGTATCACATCTGAGGTAGCATTAATGTGAAAATGTTCTATTTATACATTAAATAAATTTATTAATTAGCTAACAGATTTACATTTGTTGACAATATTGTGTGTTAAAATTCTGTCTGTAAAAAGAATATGCTTTTGTTTTTCGATTACTCCTAACTAGTGATTTAAATAAACTCTCTCCTGGTTCAGAATTGGTATTGAGCCTGTCAAAAAAAATCTTTTATCTCCTAATATATATAAAGTAGTGGATAAATAATACCAAAAATGTGTATGTGAGGCTGTTACTCTAAGATGGAGGTTCTCTAATTTTAGCTTGTATCACAGTCACCTGGAGCGATTCTGCAAACACAGATTACTGGGCCTCACCCAGAGTTTCTGATTCAGGAGGGCTGGATGGGGCCTGAGAAACTCCATGTCTAACAAGTTAGCAGGTAAGTACCAATGATGCCGGTCCTGAGAACACTTTGAGCCCCTCTACTCTACGAAAATACTTCATGTGTCTTTCAAAAATACCCGGAGGTGTAAAAGATTGTTGAACACCTAAAACTGGTTAAATACTTTCTCTCAAAAAATCTGCCCAAATGCTTTACATACCATATCCAACCTCTTAGACATTAACAATGCCACATACTCAGGAACTCAAAAACTATAAAATACACTAAGGACTTTGACTAGATTAGTCATGGGTTGACCTGTGGTATACATCACAATCACCAGTGGAACCTTTTTACTAGATATCTGTGCCTAAATCCCAACCCTGGAAACTCAAATTGTAGACCTGGCATGTCTCTTTAAAAAACAACCTCCCCCCCAAAAAATAAATAAATAAAATAAAATAAAATAATAAAAAACAATCTCCCAGATGATTCTGATTAGCACTCTAAGCTATTCAAGGTTTGTGCTTCACCTATGGGTGCTTGTAAACTTTACAAATTCCTACACTTGACCTTAGCCAAAAGGCCGAGAAATACTAAGTTTACAAATTCCTGAGTCTCATCCCAAAATTACCAAATCAGAATCTCTGGGGGTGGGTACCTGGAAATCCTTATATTAACTAAACACCCAGGTGATTCTTAAGCCACAAAAGTTTGAGATCTCTTATAACAGAGATTATACAGGTTAGCCAGCAAATTCTGAAAAATAAGAAAAATTTATTTTTAGCTGCAACTACATACACATACTATGACAACTATGTTTGTCAGGCAGAATACTGCACTGAGTGGGTTGGGTGATACTGTATAGAACAACTGCTGGGAATAAGAAGCTAGAGGTACAACTCAATGACAAGCAAGTAATAAAGTCTGTGCTTAATAAAACAGAAAAGCATAATTAGGATTCAAACATGACCAAATGAAAAATGTAGTAACCGTAGAATGATTTTTTCAAGTCTTGGAAACAATTTTTAAAAATCACCTTTAAATCTCTTTATGAATGCTACAAACATAAAAGGGGTTGAGAATAACTGTCCACGAATAACAGCTGTGTGTTAGTGGCTTTACCCATATCACCTATTCTATCACTCTTCTCCCTTTGCCCTCTCAGCTTGCAAATGCTTTTGTTTTCCTTATTATATGCTTTTTGATAGTAATAGAACTGAAACTGGAACTTAAAGGTCAGTGACACTACATGAGTGTGTGGATGTGTGTATTCAGGAGGACATGTCCTTAGTTATTTGCTTAAATACAACAGAAGATATGTAAGTTATAGTAAGTACTTACATAACAGAAAAAATTCACATGTATTAGAATAAAGGTATACACACAGAAATCACATGCTGAAGATTTTTCCTATTTAGTTCTAAACCCTGACCATAATGAAGATTCTGGAAACAATGACAAATGAGAAGCTCTCCTAAGCAAATGTCTTGGTACTTCACCTACACTAATCCATCCTATCCAGTGTTAGCCAATAAATTCTCCCAACTAACCCTCTGATCCCTATTTCCTTGTATATAAAAAGGGAATGAGTAACACTATTAATTAGTGGCAAGAGAATGAAGCCCCCATATTTAATATAGCCTATGCCTTTCCCCAAATCAGATGCTCAATAATAATATTTAAATCAAAAGATTAAAGAAATTTGGGGATGTTTTTATTTAGCAATAGAAATAACTACCTTCATGTATTTAAAAAGGATGTCGTATGGAAGGCAAATTAGGTGATTTATTCAACTGCAGAGAGTAATACATGGGAGTTAAAAGATGGCAAGGGTTTTGCTCAGTAG
Source organism: Phoca vitulina (assembly GCF_004348235.1). Lineage (NCBI taxonomy): Eukaryota > Metazoa > Chordata > Mammalia > Carnivora > Phocidae > Phoca > Phoca vitulina. The sequence goes on along the minus strand of NW_022589710.1, from coordinate 34,087,693 downwards.
AGTTAAAGCAGTGTTGAAGGTGAACTTAAAGAATTTTTAAACTGTGTTCTCATTCTGATGGCAATGTAAGAAAAAGAAAAAAAAGCATATTCTGGATCATCTAAATGATCTCTACATAGGTCTATATTCTTGCTACAAGCCTTCCGTGTTTGAGGTTACATTTGTTTATGATCAAATTAGTACCAAATTATCACTAAAAGGAACAGTTACATTTTTTAATGTGCACAATCAGAATGACGTTAGTGGGCATATCTCAAAGGTTCACAGGGATTACTTTGCTCCAAAAGAGATCTAAACATTAGTGAGTGTTAAGAAATACGAGAACAAAAAACTTTCTAACATATCAAGCTGCCAAAAATGAATAGACTATTTTGTGAGAGTGCTTCTGTGTGTCTAAGAAAATTCTCAAAGCAGACTGACTAACTTAGAAAACACAATTTAGAAGATGCTACCGTGGTAACTGATATTAATAACAAAACTTAAATCCTAAAGTCTGTATTGTTCAAGAATCTCAAACTTGAAATTACTAAAAAAAATGAAAGATGTAATACATAATGAATGTTATCAATTAACACCAAAAACTACTCAACTGTGGCCTAAGCCATCACAATTCAATGCTCTGCTTGACAAATTAGATGCACAAATATCTGCTGAATAAATGAATATACAATAATCTGTTACAGGCCATAGTGGTTAGGTGCTAGAGTAATGGTCTTGGGTTGAAACCAAATTTTTGAACCATTGAAATAAATCAACTTGTTCACGTTACCCAAGAAAAATACCCCTTCCTCCTTTCACGGTGAAGGCTGTGCTTACTGGTTTGACATGTAACCCATTTAAATATTTTAGCTATGTTATCTGCAAAGGCAAGGAAATTCCAACTCTCCTCTGCAAACAGGTTAAAAGACATTTAATGAATTCCTGACACCAAAAGAGCATGGAAAAGTAGGCTTTCTTAATTTGCCATCTCCAACAACCAAATAAAGAGCCTTCAGAATTTTTCTCCTTTACCATTATCACTATGGAAAATGATATTTTAAAATAGCATGTCTATACAAAAAAAACCAAGTATCTTCATTTAATCTGCAAAGGCCAGACATTCATCGAAAAAAAAAAAACCAATGTAGAGGAAAAGCATCACTAATATTCTACCACTATTATATAGGTTCACTGATGGTGTGGCCCAAAGGACATCATCCTTTGTCAGATTGTCCCAAAGAAGGCTAGAGTGATTCTCAATATGAAACTTCAAGACAGTGAAACTCTTCTGAAAAAACTTATTATTATAAAAATGAATCTAATGATAGTTTCTAGTTTAAGTCCTTACTTCGTGCCAAGAACTATTCTGAGTGTTTCATATGGGTTAATATCTCTTTTATCCTCACAACAATCCTATAAGGTAAATATTCTCATCATCCTAATTTATAGATGAGGAAACTGAGACCTAGAGAGGTAAAGCAACTTGTACAAGATCACATAGCTAGTAAGTGGCAAAGCAAGCAGCCAACCTTTAGAGCCTAAGTTCTTAGCCATTTTTCATTACTATCCCTTTCTTAAGGAAAGGAAATGAAATGAAAACCCTGAATCCATAAAAGAGACTCTAAGCTTTCTAAAAGGCACTGCAAGAATAGCTGCAGAACAGTTATGATTAGTAAAAAAACTGCAGTATATGAATTTAGATGATTTTTAACAAAAACCTATAGCTCATTCATTACAATACCAGCAATGATCAAGAGTCCTAGATAAGGAGATAATTAATAATCTACATCAAGACAAATACTTTACAATAAGACATCTGACTCATGTAATCAGGAAACCCCACTGACATGGTTAAAAATGAATAGTCCAAGCAAGGCAAATTGGCATTCATCCAGGAGACTGATATATGGATACTAGAAAGGAGAGGGAGTTTCTTTTCATTTTTTTAATACAAACTGTATGAATGCAGGCATGGGAATGTTACATGCCATCTTTCATACCATACAGATACCCTGTCAGTGGCAGAATGAGGCCAACATACAAGTAGAACAAAGGCATATAAACCAAGTCATATTCAAGAGAAAGTCAGGAATTACACTATGAGAACACCACTTAAGACTCTGGATTTAACTGTTCTTCCAACCAAAACTAGATTGTGTAAGCCAGTAACTGCCTTTCCCCCTTAAACTAGCTTGAGTTGTGTTTCGTCACTGCAATAAAAAATCCCAATACATTTACAAACTCCAAGTATTTCATATTAGAAACTTTAAGAATGATCAAGTACAAGAAAGTGGCACTCTCCAACACTGCTGGAGAGTATAAACTGGTCCAAACTTTCTGGAAGTTTAGAGCAGACTTAAGAAACATCTGCTAAAGATAAAACAAGGTAAAGATACTTTCCATACATTTATCTAGCTTATTTTCAGCAGCCATATACATATGCCTCTTTCAGTAAACTTTTTTTACTAAGTGCTCTAAATATATAAAATTGGCAGGCACTAACTTTTCACATACCTTAAAATAGGGCACTGGTTACTTTCAAGGCCAAGTACATGTGACATAGCTGTATTTATTAACAAAATATTTTTCTAGCTTGGTTCTAATAGACACTATAAATATTTCTGAAATGATAAAAAAAAATAAAGTTCAAGATTCAAGAAAGTTCTAAAGTAGCACAAGGCATTTCCAAGCGTAAGAAAAATTCCTATGAAAAATAGGACCTAGAAGAGGAAAATAATGACTTCCATAAAACCTTTTAAAAACCTTAAAATCTTTCTTTGCTTTTCTCTTTGTTCATTCATTTTTTGTTTCATTTGTTCATTCAAATACTTATTAAGAACTCATTGTGTGTGAGCATTCTCTTTCACATTGTAAGTTTCAAATTCAGTCTATTTGTGATCTTGCCCATTGAAATATGTTTCAATTTTTTAACTGAAAAAAGGGGAGGGGGTCACTTTAGAGAAATCTGGTTAGCATCTTAATTTGTAAGATCTATAAGAACAGAAATACATCCCAACTCCTAAAGACTTAAAACTTTCTGCCTTTAAACCTTATGCTTATTTTTGGGCACCTGGGTGGCTCAGTTGGTTAAGCCACTGCCTTCGGCTCAGGTCATGATCCTGGAGACCCAAGATCGAGTCCCACATCGGGCTCCCTGCTCAGCAGGGAGTCTGCTTCTCCCTCTGACCCTCCCCCCTCTCGTGCTCTCTCTCTCTCTCTCTCAAGTAAATAAATAAAATCTTTAAAAAAAAAAACAACCTTATGTTTATTTTTTACCATACTATTTTTCAAGTGAAAAAACAGATTCTATTAGGAAAAAAGAAGCATCACAGGGAATGGTCACTAATGAGTGAAAATTGCAATATTAAGTAGCAGACACTTAATTTCCCTAAATATATTGTGACTTTCAAAACAAGTAGGTGAAGAATCACAGTTAAATTATGTTCCATCACTAGAATTTTGTCCCATTTGCAAGACAAGAAATTTTGAAAATCACACTTTGAAATCATCTCTATGTTTAATATTATAACCAAATGAAATTTCAAAATGAAGAAACACTCATAAATGACAGTTGAGGTCACAGAACAACTAAAAGGTAACATGTTGGAGACCATTTTCTTATGAAAATAAGTCATTTCCATTATTTTTTAAAATCTTTTAAAATAAGTTACCAAGTGGGACTTTATCAACAACAAAACAGTTACAGACCATTTTAATTAAGGATTTTTCTGAAAACATACTGGCAAATCAAATCTTTCTAAGTCCCTAGAAAAACTTAATTCTCATTTTAGAGGAGCTTAACTTCACTTCTGATAAAGCTTCCCTGGCAACTGTTCTCTGTTGTTAACTTTAAGTTGGTTATTACACACAAACAAACCCTTAAAAACACAACCTCCTCAACATGTCCATTATCATAAAAACAGAAAATAACAAATGTTGGGGAGGATATGGAGTAATAGGAACCCCTGTGCACTATTGGTGGAAATGTAAAATGGTGCAGCCACGATGTAAAACAGTATGGCAGTTCCTCAAAAAAAATCAAAAATAGAATTACCATATGATCCAGCAACATACTTCTGGGGATATATCCAAAAGAACTGAAAACAAGATCTTAAAGAGATATTTGCACACCCATGTTCATAGCAGCAGTATTCAAAATAGCCAACAGGTGGAAGCAACCTAAGTGTCCACCGAAAGATGAATGAACAAAATGTGGTATTTATTAGCCTTTTTTAAAAAGAAGGAAATTTTCACACATGCCTACAACACGGGTGAATCTTGAGGACATTATGCTAAGTGAAATAAACCAGTCACAAAAAGACAAAAACTGCATGATTCCATGTATATAAGGTATTTAGCAGTCAAATTCAGAAACAGAGAGTAGAATGATGGTTGTCAGGAACTAGGAGGGGGAAACTGGGAGACTTGTTTAATGGTTATAGTTTCATTTTTACAAGGTAAAAAAAATTCTGGTTACACAATGTGAATATACTTAACACTCTTGAACTGTACATCTAGAAATGTTTAAGATGGGAATTTTTACATTAGATGGGTTTTTGTTTTTAACCACAATTCAAAAAAAAACCCTCACAATCACTTCAAAAGCTATGGAAAAGCAAGTCATGAGAAAATCACTTAAATTTTCTTCTTATAAAATTTAGATTTTATGTATTACATTTTTCTGAAAGGGTCATGTCTGGCAAATAATATGGGTTTGATAGTTTTTATTGCAAAAAACATGAATTTTATTTTTTTTTAAAGATTTTATTTATTTATTTGAGAGAGAGAATGAGATAGAGAGAGCATGAGAGGGGGGAGGGTCAGAGGGAGAAGCAGACTCCCTGCTGAGCAGGGAGCCCGATGCGGGTCTCAATCCCGGGACTCCAGGATCATGACCTGAGCCGAAGACAGTCGCTTAACCAACTGAGCTACCCAGGTGCCCAAAAACATGAATTTTAATATAAAACTCACTACACATACAAAATAGTTAATTCTCTTTTTTTAAAGATTTTATTTCTTCTAGAGAGAGGGAGTGAGTACAGGGGGAGGGGCGGAGGGAGAGGGAGAGAATCTCAAGCAGACTCCCCACCAGTGGAGAGGTGATGGGCTGGATCTCAGGACCCTGAGTTCATGACCTGAGCAGAAATCAAGAGTCAGATGCTTAACCAACTGAGCCACCCAGGCACCCCCCAAATAGTTAATTCTTGATGCTCCAAGAAATAGAGAGAATAAAATTATTTTTAAAATTCCAAGATCTAGTTATTTCAAAAATTCTTGCCAAACTTTTACCAAAAATACTGAGCAACATGACTGACTTAGCTTCAGAATTTTTTTCAAGCTCTGTAGTTAAGCAGAAAACATACATAACACATACACTACAAGTAGCAGAAGGCTGGCTAAAATCCACCAGCTGGATAATTAGTTCCATCATTAAAAAAAAAAGAAACAAGATTTAAAAAAGAGAATGTTCTTATGAATTAAAATTAATTTCTTAATAGAAAACGAATCCAACAACACATTTATTTTCTCCTACTTTAGAAACCCTTATGTTAACAATCTTAGAAACAAGTAAGTAACGATCTTAGTAAGAAAATCGCATTTTGGAAATAATTAAATTAAATATTAAATTTTATTTTATATTTATTATATATATACATATATATTATAATAAGACATAATAAATTATATTTTAAGAGGACAAATCTATGAACAGTAATCTAACCAAATCTTTAACATCCACATATGGTAACAGTTTTTTTCACCACCAAACATAATCAACTGTTATGAGTTCTTCAAAAACATCAGTAGAGACTAATCTCTCTCAGCCTCTTACACACTATTCTTAACATACAATAATAGAACATAACCACTAAATCTTAACTTTGAACCCACACAAAGATAATGGAAATCACCAGGTAGAAAGATTGGACATTCCCCAAACTGCACAAAATGCTTTGTAGTGGACCACAGGAATGAACTACCACAGTACAAGTAAAAGAATGCACGGAACATAGATTTCATACAAATCAAGCCTCAAAAATCAGACTAACATACAGTGTGAAGCCTTGCCTTGAGGCAGAAGCCAATAGTCTTAACCGGAAAAATTCAAAAGCAAGGTTTTTCTATCATGTAGGTTCACATACTTTACTGGGAGTATTTTATTAACTCGTCATGTTTAGCAAAGGTAAGTATTTATAAAATTGTCTACTCTAAATTGTGGTGTCAAGACAAAAAATGTTTTAAGTTACCGCCACTCCTAAGACTGCAGTGCGTTGCACATACCTTGCTGAAATGAACTTTAAGAGTAGTGTACGTCTTTATGACTCTAGTCTCTGAAATCCAGAGTAAATTCAAGTTTCAAGCGGCCTATTTGGGGAGGAAACAGGGGCGTAAGAAATTGTGAAGAAGGGGGCCTAGAGTAGACAGAGAACAGATGCTCAAGAAGAATTGATGCTAGATGCCAACATAACCGAGGGATGTACTGTTTTAGCTGGAAAAGAACCGCCCCCCTTAAATCTGAATCCAATGTTAGTCTTTTCATTTTTAGGAGATTTAGAAAAGATGCATGAAGGTGGGGAGAAGAACTAACACAAGAAATATTTGGAAACACCTGCAAAAAAAGAGTTTTTAAGTGCTATGGAAGTTCAAACTAGAACTTGAACAGGTAACGACTATTTTCAATTATAGTGTTACCAAGATTCCTAAACCAGACAAGACAGTGAACATTACCTCACTTAATCCTCACAATAACCTCTGAGGTGGTTGCTATTATTATCATCATTTCAAAAGGAAGAAATAGGCTCAGAAGCATTCAGGAACTTGCCCAAGCTCACAAAGCTAACAAGTGAAAAAACTGGACTGTTAGTTTTAACTAAGAGGTGTCTGGGTCCAGATCCTATGCTACCAGGCATGTTCTTCTTCAAAAAAGAAGAAAATCAAAGTAAAATTATAACAAGAAAAAAGCTTACTAATAAATGAGAGAGCTTCTTGACTTTTAATGCCCAAAAGTTAAAGAAGTTAAGAAATGTCCATTCTCAGAAATTTTACTTTAATGATCCAATAACTGGTTTTGGATACTGAAGGAGTCTGGCCTGAAACCTGAAAGAGAACCATGAACCTCTTAACCTTCCCTTGAAATCTAGAAATCGATATTAATGTGCTATTAAGTCCAGCCCCTACCTACTGCTAAGGAATCAACAAGAAATTCCCTGTTAAACCCATTATAACCATACCCATCCTCTGTTCTGATTTCTTCCAATGCTTCAGTTTTTTATTTTCCTAGACCTCCTTTAAAGAAGACAAATTTGTCCCCCCAGCCTGGGCCCTAGAGCACATTTAAAATGGAAAAACTGTAAGGAGAAAATACCTTGCCCTGTAATCTCTCAATTACCTCTTCAAAAAGTTTTAAAATTATTAGTTAGAAAATGATAAAAAACAGAAAATGATAAAAAAAATCTTTAAAAAATAGCATCTAAAAGTTGTTGTGTAGCCACTTATTAACTTATTTAACTTTTCAGTTATAAGAACCTCTATATTAAGAAATATGACTCAATCTGATCCAAGTTTGCTGAATTTTCAAATGAGAATATTTTGAAAATAACAGATGGGACTGAGCAACATCTAAGAACTAGTTTAGAATTGGGAGTGATGCACAGTAACTAATTAATTCATTTATATTAAAGCTGCTTGTGATATCCCAACTGATGAACTGCAAAGGAAAAATGAGTACAATATTGCATATAAAAAGGGATTGGTGCATAACTTGATGCACAATATTAAGTATGATTCAACACATAATAAGGACTGAAAATTGGCACTACACGGAGGTAATCTGCTTTACGTTTATAATCTAGCAGCCTCATCATTTCATCAAAAGCACTGTAATCACTTCTGCAAAATTAATTGCAATTAATTCCTGTCAATTCTTGGAATTAAAAGACTAGATCTGTTTACTCACTTTTTGAATTTTCTAAGAGCTTTCTCTGGTGTACACAAACTGAGAATTTATCATTCCACTAAATAAGGATCAAAATGGTATCTACAAAACAGCAACAACACAAGTTTATCTTCTGCTGATACTGATTAGGGAAGTTAATCTCTTCCAGAAGAGTGGAAGGACTTTAAGGAGTAAAGCCAGTCTACTAACCACAACTCTTATTATAAATCTCCAATTCCTTAAAATGATTTCCACAAAGGTTAAAATACAAAAAGTGTACCAAATTGTGCGGGTGTGTGTGTGTGTGTGGAATCACTCTTAATCCCACTGGTTCCACTTACAATTCTTAATCCCATAATGTACTACCTAGACTCAAACTTTAAAGTGTTTTAAAAACTTGCATTAAGTTCTAACAAAATGATTATTTATGTCGGATATATCTAGAAGGTTTTCCTTTAATATACTTCACTTTCATGAAAATAAGTGTTCTAAAAACGTTGATGCTACATTTCATTTGCTGCGATCATTTTTTTTTTCAATTTCATTAATACTGTTCGCCTAAATTCAGCCAACCGCTACATTTTCAGTAAGATACTTTTAAGAATGAATGAGGCACATATTAATTTATAACGTCTGGGCTCTCTTGACAGCTGATACAAACACAAGTATCCAATTCTGATGCTCTCTTTAAAATGTTACGATTTCTCCAAATTCCCGTTACTCTCTCAGTCTAGACAAGTTTTTCAAGGCAATTAAAACAAAACAAAACAAAACCTGCACGTGCAAACTAAAGTTAGCATCTTCAGGCCACCGCGACAAATCCCTAATGCACAAAGGCAAAGACCCCCGCCGCGGCTAGACAACCGAACGGCCAGATCGCATCCGACCACGCGAGCCCCTCGGTCGGAAACCCAGGGCCCCGAGCCCACTGGGAAGCCAGGACCAGTGTGCAGGGTCCGCCCCGGGGCCGAGTTTTCAATGGAACCGGAGAGAATGGGGGCGGGAAGGAGCGGAAGCTCGGGTGCATACGGCGGCGACTGAGCTGCGGCTCGTTTCTCTTGCCGGGGTTTTCGGGCTAGGGGAAGTCCACCCGGATGGGGGTAGAGGAGCAAGCCGGGTTTTTAAGGCGGGCAGGAGGGTGGTGCGAGGCCCAGGCGGCAGGGAGGCGAGGGCTAACAGGGCTCAGCCCCCGGCCCCTGAAAGCACTTTCGACGCGTCTCCCACCCCCCACGACAAGATGGCGACGTGGGCAGCGGGGGAGCACGGCCGGCGAGGCTGGGGGAGAGGGGAGGGGAGAAGAGGCAGAAACAAAAAGGCGCCCCCCCCCACCCCGGAACGCTGAGGCCGGCCTGCCAGCCCGTGGTGGCGGGCGGGCGGGGGCACCGGCGGAGAACGCGGCCGGCGGAGGAAATGGGCTTACTTTTTCTTGTCGTTCGCGCCGCCGGCGCCCTCCATGGCGAATCGGTTTCCGCGAAGCCTTTACGGCCGGCCGCCCCCAGGCTCGCTCCGGCCTAAGCGTTGGCTCCCTCCACACGCGAGGAGAGAAGGGGAGGCACGTCCAGAGGTGGGAGGTGCAAGGCGGGAAACCCCTCGTAAAACACAAGCAGGAGGAGCAGGCGGCAATCACAAGGGTCCAGGTCCAGCTCCGAACAGCCTCCCCTCGGGCTGCTTGTCAAGGCCCGGCCCGACGCACTGGCCGAAGCAGCGACGAGGCCGATCCTCGCGTCCCCTCAGACCAGGCGGCTCTGTGCACTGAGGAGCTGAGGCAGCGGCAGGGGGCGGGCAAGGGCGGAGGCGCGCTCGGCGGCGCGCAGAGGATGGAGGGAGGAGAGTGTCGGGGGCGCGCCCGCCCGCGGAGCCCAGCTCGCGCTCACGCAAGCCCGCCTCACCTGAGGGGAGGCGGGTTCCCTGAGAGCCAATGGCGAGCGACGCAGGCGGCCAGTCCCACCCCAGCCCACGTCTGTCTCAGCCAATCAGGAGGCGGTCAGCTGAGGCACAGCTGGGACGCGCTGCCGCGCTCACGTGCTCGTCTGTGTGCAGCTGCGGCGGAAAGAGAAAGGAGCTGGGGTGCGGTCAACCTGGGTCTGGGGACGCTCTGCCTTCTCCTAGGGAAAGCAGCGGCTGGCTTTGGGAGGCGCTGCTGAGAAGGGATTTCGGTTTTTGGGTCTCAAGCCTGCATCACATTTCCTCCTCCCGGTGCAGCGAGTCTCCTGCTCTCTTTCTCCTCTATGGCTGTGTTGTGCAGGGTTGCCGCCAGCTCCGCTGAGCTCCAGTTTAACAAAGCGGACTTTTCGCGTCGCGGCAGAAAACCTTTTAGACCCTTTGCTTAGATGTGTTACAGTGGGGTTTTTCTTGCCGGGTTATCCCAACCACGGGCCATGTCACCAACCGCACTCTTTGCCATGGAACACAAGGGTACTCTCCTTGTTCACTAAGTTTTTCTGTGATGAAGTTTGATTACTGAATAAATGCAAATAAAAATATAAAGCAAACAAACCCCTAATGCTGTAAACTTCTCAAGGGAAGTAGTTAAGGTAGCAGGGAAATCTTAAAATCTGAAATTATTTTAGCATTTACAAATAGGTGTAAGTGGCTTTAATAAAAGCATAAACCAGAAATTCAGGGAAGGAGGAGGAAAATGGCTTTAAGTGGACTTTCATTTTACTTTCTCGTTGTTTGTAAGAGAGCCAAAAATAATCTTAGACTGAGAAAAAAAGGAAGAAGACCCTTAGTTTGAGACTGATCACCTTTAATTCACTGTGTAGACTGAAAAGAGGAAGGATTCTCCAAACCCACCACCCAGGCTTGGGCCAGGAGGGGATTGCTGAACCGGAGTAACTCGATATGGTGGCGGCCAGTATCGTCTGTTTGCTAACCTGACTTTGCAATGTACTGTATAAAACATCATTTTTTGACTTTGAAAGTATTATTTCAAGGCTGTCAGTCTTTTAAACGAAAAAAGAATGTATTTTGAGTTCAACAAAGAATCATTGACCTTTTATTTCCACTGGACACTGGATTATTTTACTTCTCACATTTGCCTTATTAGTTATATTGTTACAATCCAGCTTTGAGTTGTATATTATTGTGGCTATCTGTAGTGGATTCAGTTATATTGATGTGTAAAAACAAAGGTCTATATAACATAGCACTAAACTTAACAACTGATTCACAAAGCACCTCATTTTAACTGGTCAGTAGTCCCATGAAAATATAAAGATTGATCTTAACATTAGTTGTTTTTTTGTTTTTGTTTTTTTTTTTAGATTTACGTTGCTGAATGATATGTTTTCTTTAAAAATACCATTGGAAATGCCTGAAAAGAGGAAAGGACCAAAAATATTTACTCATGTTTTGTTTTTTAATTGTGAAAACGATGACTCCGTAAAATACAAACCTTTTAAGTTAACATTCTGAAAACTCAATGTTAAACATAGTTTTGCCAGTCAGGAGTGAGTTTGAATACAGACTCTGACACTAACAAGTTATTTAATCTCTTAGTGCCTCAGTTTATTCATTTATGTCTATGTCACAGAACTATGGCATAATTCAGCGAGATAATACATTGTAAAGCACTTAGAACAATTCCTGGCACATAGTAAGCAGTCAATAAATGTTAGCATTAGTATTGTTGGTGGGTTTTTTTTCCATTCTTCTTCTTACTATTACCCCCAAATTTGTGCCTCTGCTAGTAATAATTACTTGGGCTTCTGCCACAGTTCAGCTAGTTTTAACTATCCAAGAATGCCTATTATGTTAATATAAGTCCACATATATTCTCTATTTTCAACTTTGGAACTGCCCACGGGGTTCCCATTCTTGTATGTAAACATAATGGCAGAAACCTTCAATCAGTTCCTTTCTCGTTATACTTGTAAGAAATTCTCTTTAGCCAGTAATTATAGCCAAAGTGTATAATGTTTGTTACATCAAAAAAAAGAGCATTTTTAAAAAAAGATTTTATTTGCCAGAGAGAGAGAGAGTAAGAGAGAGAGCACAAGCAGGGGGAGCAGCAGGCAGAGGGAGAAGCAGGCTCCCTGCTCAGCGGGGAGCCCAATGCGGGGCTCCATCACAGGACCCTGGGATCATGATGTGAGCCAAAGGCAGACACAACAGACTGAGCCACCCAGGCACCCAAGAGCATTTTGTAATAGCAAATCTAAATCACTGAAAAAAATTTTGAGCATTTCAAAAGTTTAAAGCAGAAGGATAATTCAATCAGCAAAAGATATTTTTGAACATTCATTAAATTTGCCCCCAAAATGTGTAGAATATGCTGTTTTATGTATGTGTGAAGAAATATGTATGTATATATGTTTATACACACACATACATATATGAGCATGGAAAGCAGTAATATTCAACCAATTTGTTTTCACATAATTACAAATGAGCCAAATAGTATTCCATAATCCAATCAATCCTGTTAAGTAACAGAATTTGAAAAAGCCAAGTTTTCTGTGGGATAAAATTTTAAATCATCCTCTTTACAACCACCTATTAATAAATGTATTTAGGTTATTACAATTTAAATAATCCTTAATGAACAGTCTTATTCATTCACCTTGTAATTTTTGTAAGTGTCCAAATTTGAATCCAAAATACCTTGGAGAACTTTCTGCGTAGACTGATGATGACTTGCAAACGACTTGACTCTTAACCCATATTAGTAGGAAGCAGGAAGTTGGGCAGTGACTGAGCAGGAGGCAAGGTAAAACTTGAAATTTGGATTACTACTAAATAATATGGAGCATTGATGCTTTTAAAGAGTGAAACACATCAGATTCAGATAGTTTAGAATGTATCAAATTATATGGGAAGAACTTGTGATCAATTCGTGATTCTTGTCTTATTATTACCCTTAGTTCCTCCCCTACCTTCGACCTATTGTATTATAAGAACAGTAACATACAGAAAAAAGCAGATCATTGGAAAGAAAGTGCTTAGCAGACAACTGACATTAAAAATCTTTTGTTTTTTCTTTCAAGGATCAAAACAAAATAAATATATATATTTGTCTGAGTTTGCAGAGAATAAGAATAGCCTGAAAATTTGCCACTAGCACTTTTTAATTATGATAGAGATTTTAAGCATAATTTTACAGAGAAATGCTGAAGGATTTTCAGTTTCTGGTCCAACATGTAAAGTGCTTGGAAGCTCCCATTCTCACAGTAAGAAAATAAAGCTGAACAAACTGAAAACCAACAACTCTTCTTAGATCCATCAGAGAATTGAGGTCACTGGGCAAACTGTTGCCCTGAAAACTGGAGAGACAGACGGATAGAGAGAATCGCAGCTTACCAGAAGATCACAGTTTACCAGGAGTGGAAGCCAGCAGCTGAAGCCAACATGACAGTTGGAGCAAATATCAGTAGGAATATTTTAAATTCTAATTGTGGAATTGCTGGAGGCTCTGTGTGGACCTGCTTGAGAGCTAAAAACTTGGGGGTTCAGCCTTAGAGGGGTCCCACAACTTTTTTGAGTTTTACCTTCAGGAACCCTAATAAATTCTCACTGTGAAGATCTGAGAAATCTTCATGGGGAAAGGGAAAAGTAACTTTTAAAAATATTCCCAGAGCACTCTGTTCTTCTTAACAAGATCTGCCCTCAAAGGAAACTATTTTGCCAGAGCCTAACTGACCTTGGGGAGGGGAAACACCCAACTCCAGCTCCCTCTAGCCTTCAACATAGGAGAGGGGAAATAACTCAGGCTCACTAAAAGTCTGAGCACTCATCAGAGGACTATAGAATGCTTTCCTTCCTCCCACACCCGACCATACTACCACATCAGTAAGGCTTTTGTGTAATAGTAGGGAATTGCTGCTAAAAAACTGCAAACCTCAGACCCTATTTAAAGAGTCACTTAGGGACATCCAAAGACAACAAGAGAAACAAAAACAAGGACACAAGAGGCAATTTTAGCCTCAGACACCACAGCTACAGCAAACAATAATGCAGCCTCTTAGCCAGATAAACATAAAACTTCTATGCCTAACTTCCTTTGACCTGATATAGTATGTCTGGCTTTCAACAAAAAAATTTACAAGATATACTAAAAGGCAAGAAACACAATCTGAAGACCTAAACCAAACATCAAAATGAGACTCAGATATGGCAGAGATTTTGGAATTAGCAGACCAGGAGTTTAAAATAGCTATGATCAATGTGCTAAGGGTTCTAATGGAAAAGGTGAACGACATGCAAGAACAGATAGGAAATATAAGCAATGACATGAAAAAATGCTAGAAATGAAAAACAATGTAACAGAAATAAAGAATGATTTGGGTGGGCTCATCAGTAGACTGGACACAGCTGAGGAGAGAATGAAAGCTTGAAAGTATATCAGTACAAACTTCCAAAACTGAAAAGCAAAGGAGACAAATTAATGACAAAGATGGAACAAAATATCCAAGAACTGTGCAACAATTACAGAAGGTTTAAATGGAAATACCAGAAGGAGAAAAGAGAGAAACACAAGAAATGTTTGAAGAACTAATGACTGAAAATTTTCCAAAGTTAATGACAGACAGCAAATCACAAATCCAGGAAGCTCAGAGAATACCAAGCAGGATAAATACTAAAAAAGCTACAGTCAGACATAGCATATTCACACTGCAGAGAAGCAAAGACAAAGAGAAAAAGTTTTAAAGAAGCTAAGTAGGGGGTTGGGTGGAAATACCTTATCTATAGAGGAGGAAGAATAAGAATTACATTGTTCTTCTCTTCAGAGATCTTGCAAGCAAGAAGACAGTGGAGTGAAATGTTTAAAGTGTTGAAGGAAGAAAACACACTGACCTAGAATGTTCCCAGTGAAATCGTCCTTCAAAAGTGAAGGAAAAATAAAAATGAAAAAATTTCTTGCAAGTAGACCTGCCTTGCAAGAAATGTTAAAAGAAGTTTTTCAGAGACAAAGAAAATAATATGGGTTAGAAACTTAAACCTAGGGGCGCCTGGGTGGCTTAGTCGTTAAGTGTCTGCCTTCAGCTCAGGTCATGATCCCAGGGTCCTGGGATCGAGCCCCACATCGGGCTCCCTGCTCAGCGGGAAGGCTGCTTCTCCCTCTCCCGCTCCCCCTGCTTGTGTTCCTGCTTTCGCTCTCTCTTTCTGTGAAATAAATAAATAAAATCTTAAAACAAAAAAGAAACTTAAATCTACATAAAGGAAGAGTGTTACAGAAAAAATAAATGAAGGTAAAATATTTTTTTAAATTTTTCTTAGTTGTTCTAGCAAATAGTTTGTTCAGAAACATAAAAGTAAAGATATATTCAATGATTATACCTCATGGACAAATGAAATGATTGGCAGCAATGTTAAAAGGGACAGAAGGGAGGAATGGGGAAAACTCTCATAAGGTATTTGCATTACTGGTGAAGAAGTATAATGTTACTTGAAAGTGGACTTGGATTAGTCATAAATGCACATTGCAAACTCTAGGGTAACCACTAATTTTTTTTATCCCACCTCTGGCCTCACCCCTTTCCTGGGCCCAAGTTTTTTTTTTTTTACATCTAATTAAAAAGATAGGAGGAAAAAATGTAATTATATAAAATAAATCAGATGAAATGTTCATTTTTTAAAAATTTTTTATTGTTATGTTAATCACCATACATTACATCATTAGCTTTAGATGTAGTGTTCCATGATTCATTGTTTGTGCATAACACCCAGTGCTCCATGCAGAATGTGCCCTCCTTAATATCCATCACCAGGCTAACCCATCCTCCCACCCCCCTCCCCTCTAGAACCCTCAGTTTGTTTTTCAGAGTCCATCGTCTCTCATGATTCGTCTCCCCCTCCGATTTCCCCCCTTCATTCTTCCCCTCCTGCTATCTTCTTCTTCTTCTTTTTTTTTTCTTAACATATATTGCATTATTTGTTTCAGAGGTACAGATCTGAGATTCAACAGTCTTGCACAATTCACAGCGCTTACCAGAGCACATACCCTCCCCAGTGTCTATCACCCAGTCACCCCATCCCTCCCACCCCACCCCCCACTCCAGCAACCCTCAGTTTGTTTCCTGAGATTAAGAATTCCTCATATCAGTGAGGTCATATGATACATGTCTTTCTCTGACTTATTTCGCTCAGCATAATACCCTCCAGTTCCATCCACGTTGTTGCGAATGGCAAGAGAAATGTTCATTTTTAAAACCAAAAGGGCAGAAAAAGAGTGGAATCCAAAAAAGAAATGAAGGACAAAAGCAAAAATTGAATCCCACAGTTTCAACAAAACAAAAACAAAAACAAAACAAACAAAAAAACTCCTGGAATGAATAAGCAATTATAGTGAGATTGCAGGTTATCAGGTTAATATAGAAAAGTCAATTGCTTTTCTGCATCCAGAAATGAGCAATTGGAATTTGAATTAAAAACACAGCAGCACTGACTAGAGTTAACAATACTGTATTGTATACTTGGAAGTTGCTATGAGAGTAGAGTTTTCATGTTCTCACCATAACAAGAACAACAAAATGGTAATTATGTGAGGTAAAAGAGTGTTAACTAATCTTTTGTGGTAAGTGCTTTGCAACGTATACGTGTATCAAATCATCACATTGCACACCTTAAACTTCCACAGTGTTATATATTAATTATACCTCAGTAGAGCTGGAGGGGAAAACACAACACCATTTACATTAGCATTCCCCCTCAAAAGAAAGAAATACTTAGGGGCACCTGGGTGGCTCATTCGGTGAAGCGTCTGCCTTCAGCTCAGGTCATGATCCCAGGGTCCTAGGATCGAGCCCCACATCGGGTTCCCTGCTCCGCAGGAAGCCTGCTTATCCCTCCCCCACTCCCCTGCTTCTGTTCCCTCCCTCGCTGTGTCTGTCTCTGTCAAATAAATAAATAAAATCTTTAAAAAAATATTTTTTTAAAAAAAGAAAGAAATACTTAGGTATAAATCTAACTTAATATGCACAAGACCTATGTGAGGAAAACTATACAAACTCTCAGGAAAAAAAAAATCAAAGATCTAAATAAACAGAGATTTCATGTTCATGGATAGGAAAACTCAATATTGTTAAGATGTCAGTTCTTCCCTCAATTGATCTATAGACTCGATGCAATCCAAATCCCTGGGAGATTAATTTTCCTTGTCAGCACACTAATTCTAAAGTTTATATGGAGGGGCACCTGGTTGGCCCAGTCGGTTAAGCATCTACCTTCGGTTCAGGTCATGATCTCAGGGTCTAGCGATTGAGCCCCACATCGGGCTCCCTGAATAAATTAAAAAAAAAAAAGTTTATATGGAGAAGCAAAAGATCAGAATACCAACTACAGTATTAAAGAAGAACAAAGCAAGACTGGCACTACCTAATTTCAAGATTTAGTATGGAGCTATAATAATCAAGACCGTGTGGTATTGGCAAAAGAATAGATAAATAGAACAATGGAACAGAATAGAGAGCTCAGAAATAAACTCACACAAAAATAGCCAAGTGAGCTCTGACAAAGGAGTAAAGAAGGCAATCCATTGGAGAAAGAATAGTCATTTCAACAAATGGTGCTAGAATAACTCAAATCCACATTTTTAAAAAATGAATCTAAATTCTGACTTTATCACACCTTTCACAAAAATTAACTCAAAGTGGATCTTAGACCTAAACGTAAAATGCAAAACTATAAATATTTTTGGTGATAACATAGGAGAAATATCTAGGTGACCTTGGCTTCAACACCAAAAACATGATCAATGAAAGAAAAAGTAGATAAATTGGACTCTATTAAGTTAAAAACTTTTATTTTGCAAAAGGCACTGACAATAGAATTAAAAGACAAGCCACATACTGGGAGAAAATATTTGCAAAACAGATCTGATAGAGGACTTGCATATAAAATACACAAAGAACTCTTAAAACTCAATAATAAGAAAATAGACAATCCAATTTAAAAATGGACAAAAGACAACAATGTGGATGGAACTGGAGGGTGTTATGCTGAGCGAAATAAGTCAAACAGAGAAAAACATGTATCATATGACCTCACTGATATGAGGAATTCTTAAGCTCAGGAAACAAGCTGAGGGGCGGGGGGTGGGAGGGATGGGGTGGCTGGGTGATAGACACTGGGGAGAGTATGTGCTATGGTGAGCGCTGTGAATTGTGTAAGACTGTTGAATCACAGATCTGTACCTCTGAAACAAATAATACATTATATGTTAAAAAAAGAAGAAGAAGAAGAAGATAGCAGAAGGGGAAAGATGAAGGGGGGGAAATCAGAGGGGGAGACGAACCATGAGAGCCTATGGACTCTGAAAAACAAGCTGAGGGTTCTAGAGGGGAGGGGGTGGGAGGATGGGTTAGCCTGGTGATGGGTATTAAAGAGGGCACGTTCTGCATGGAAAAAAAAATGGACAAAAGATCTGAATAGATGCCACATCAGTAAAGATATACAGACGGCAAACAAGCATATGAGAAGATGCCCAACATCATATGCCATTAGGGAATTGCAAATTTAAATAACAATGAGATACCACTACACATTTAAAATGACTAAAATCCAAAGCACTGACATCTAATGCTGGCAAGGATGTGGAGCAATAGGAACTCTCTCATTCATTGCTAGTAGGAATGCAAAATGGTACAGCCACTCTGGAATACAGTGTCTCAGTTTCTTACAAAGCGAAACAGTGTTACTATATAATCCAGCAATGATGTTCTTAGGTATTTACCAAATGAGTGGAAAACTTACGTTCACACTAAAACCTACACATGGATGTTTATAGAAACTTTATCCATAATTGCCAAGAATTGGAAGCAACTAAAACTCACAATAGGTAAATGGATAAACTGTGGTACATCCAGACAATGGAATCTTATTCAGTGCTAAAAAGAAATGAGCTATCAAGTCACCAAAAGACATTAAATGCATATTTAAGAAGACTTTAAATGTACATTGCTAAGTGAAACAAGCCAATCTGAAGAGGCTTCATAATTCTAACTATGTGACGTTTTGGAAAAGGCAAAACTATGGAGACAGTAAAAAGATCAGTGGTTGCCAGGAATTAGAGGGAAGAGGGGAGGGATGCATAGGTGGAGCACAGGGAATTTTTAGGGCAGTGAAACTATTCTGTATGATACCTAATGGTGGATACATGACATTATGCATTAGGCAAAACCCACAGAACTCTATAACAAGTGTGAACCTAATGTAAACTATGGACTTTACTTAATAGTAATGTATCAATATTGTTTCATCAGTTGTAACAAATGTACCATGCCAATCCAAGGTGTCAATAATAAGGGAAATGGGTATGTTGCAGGTGGAGGAAGAGGGAATACGTGGGAACTCTCTGTACTTACTGTTTAATTTTTCTATAAACCTAAAACTACTCTAAGAAATAGTCTATGAATTATAAGACCAAAAAAAGGAATACCTTTCCAAAGTCAAGTTTTCATATTTTCCTGAATAAAGCAAAAAGCATAAATTTGTAAGAATAAACCTTGATAAAGCATCCCTTTGACTAAAAAGAAAAGTGATACTTGGATATTTTTCCAATATCAAAGTCAGCAAAAAGATACTGAAAAGCCACGACTCCATAAAAGTTTTCATCTCTAGAAAGGAAAACTATAAAAGAAAAAGAGAACAGAGTCCTATCTTTGAAAATTAATGGTAATACTACCTCCTGATCTGAATGCTTATAGGATTTCCACACATTTTTTTCACCTGTATATAAGTTGGTACACTAATAACCCAAAGAAAGATGTTTATTAAGAAACTGCCTTCCCGAATGAGATCTTGCCATTTGCAACGACGTGGATGGAACTGGAGGGTATTATGCTGAGCGAAATAAGTCAAACAGAGAAAGACATGTATCATATGATCTCACTGATATGAGGAATTCTTAATCTCAGGAAACAAACTGAGGGTTGCTGGAGTGGGGGGTGGGGTGGGAGGGATGGGGTCACTGGGTGATAGACACTGGGGAGGGTATGTGCTCTGGTAAGCGCTGTGAATTGTGCAAGACTGTTGAATCACAGATCTGTACCTCTGAAACAAATAATGCAATATATGTTAAGAAAAAAAAAGAAGAAGATAGCAGGAGGGGGGGAAATTGGAGGGGTAGATGAACCATGAGAGACGATGGACTCTGAAGAACAAACTGAGGGTTCTAGAGGGGAGGGGGGGTGGGAGGATGGGTTAGCCTGGTGATGGGTATTGAGGAGGGCACGTTCTGCATGGAGCACTGGGTGTTATGCACAAACAATGAATCATGGAACACTACATCTAAAACTAATGATGTAATGTATGGGGATTAACATAACAATAAAAAAAATAAAAAAAAAAAAGAAACTGCCTTCCCTGCTTTCTATCCCCATCCCAGACCACACCGATATGTTAGCATACTTAGAGTATATCATTGTATCATTCATTAATTCTGTATACATTGTGTCCATTCCATTATGGGCCAGACATATATTTTTTGTTTAATCTATAGGTTTGTGTGCCACTGTAGAGTGTGAGCTCCTTAGGAACAGGAAACTTATTTTGGCAGCCCTAGAATCTGGGATGGTGCCCAGCATATAAGAACAATCATCCCTTAGCACCTGTCATATTCTAAGCACTGGGCTAAGGATTTTTTTTTTTTTTAAGATTTATTTATTTATTTTAGGGGGAGAGAGAGAGAGAGAGAGAAAGAGAAAAAGAGAGAGAGAATCTCAAGCAGACTCCGGGCTGAGCAAGGAGCCCAATGGAGGGCTCGATCCCATGACCCTGAGATCATGACCTGAGCCAAAACCAAGAGTCAGACACTTAACCAACTGCACCACCCAGGTGGCCCTGGGCTAAGCACTTTTAGAAATACTCTTTCATTTAAGCACTATGACATCCCTGTGAGGTTGAAATTGTGGTGATCTTGTCATGGATCAGTAAGTCAAATGTGAAAGAGGTAAAAATACAAAATCACCAAGCTAGGAATCAGTGGAACCAGGATTATAGACAAGCCACTCCTTTATGGTACTTAAACTGTGATACCGGTATGTCAGGAAATGCTCAAATCTGTGGAAGGTGGGGTGGGGAGGATAAAAGCATAGTTCATCTTCCTAGAGCATCAGTTTTAGAATGAGGAAAAGTTGAGTAACATAACCATGTGTGTGATTGTGGGGTGTGTTATGCTTTTGGCTAGAAAAAATTCAAATTCAACAAATGAGCAAATACAAAAAAGTTCTCCTGACCTCCCTCACCTTCTCCTTCTCTGCAGAGAAATCCACTGTTACCAGTATTTGTGTGTCTGTCCAGAGATATTCAATTAATATACCAAAAGATCTGTTTTGTGTCCTTTCCTTTTTGTACAAATGATAAACTAGTATATATTTGACTACCTACTGAATTTATTTCATATAACAATATCATTTGGAGCTTATGTCTCACCAGTTTGCATATATCTAATATTTTCAGTGTTTACAATAACCAGATCTATGACACAGAATGCAAAATCTAAGAATTTTAAACTAAAATTAATGTTAATATCTATGAACAAATATCTTTAATTTTGATTGCAAATAAAATTGGATTTCTCTAAGTAGGTTAACAAAGAGACATTTAACAGCTAGAAAGACAAACTTTTATATTATAGTTTGCTTGGCAAAACCTCACCATGTCAATTTCCTTATCTGTTTTTGAAAGCTATCATCCTTAAATGAATTATAAGTGGAAAAAATGCCTGTATTTTACCTGTATCAATTATTATAACCAATTAAAAATATTTTTTTCTTTTGTCCTTACTATCTTTAGAGGAACTACCCTGATTTTGCATATCATACATCATTTTTTTCAGCTGCAAGGACACAAAACTCCTTCATTGTAAACAACTAATGACTTAAAAATCCAGTTCAAACCAGCTGGGTTTCATCTGATTTTTATGAAAGTGAAAAGTGAAAAGGACACTATGAATCTAAGAATTCTATAATAAGAGTTTTAGGAATTCACTTAGTAGATTTTGAGCATTTCTGATTGTGATATGAATTAATATTACATAATTATTCTTCGGGATAAAAATTTAAATTTGCTCACATATTTCTAGAGGAGAAATATCTTCAAGTTCTATGTACAGTCTGCTGAGGTTCTGTCAAGACCCTGTTAAACAATAAGTTCTTGCAAGACTGTAGCCTTCCAGAAATTCTGTGCATCTCCATCGAACTTTGTTTCAATGCTCTAAGGAAAAAAATTTTTCAGATTATAATACAGGTAGCCAGATGATAAACAGTAGGTGAGAGAATCTTAGAATAAATCTTTGGACAGAAGTGCTTACTTTTAAAAACTGTTTATGTTCAGTCAGCCAACATAATAAAAAAATAATAAAAAAATTTAAAAAAATAAAATGCATCTGAGATGAGTGCCTCACTCACCTCACTCTACATGTAAGTATACACCCGGCCCTGGTGCATATGTATGTCAAGTCCTATTAAACTGGACACTTTAAATATCTGCAATTGATATAAAATACATCTCATTGAAGCTGTTAAAAATAAAAATGAAAAACTCTTCAAAAAAATAAAATAAAATAAATAAAAATAAAAACTGTTTGTGTGATATACTCATTCTCTCCAAATCAACTGTAGTTTCTATCAGGAAGAAAACACTACCAGAACAGTAAAAATGCCAGTGAACATGGCATTTAAAAGGTACTTTTCCTCTAGATGTTACTTTCTACTATAAGTTTATCTTTCTTTTATCCAGGGAATTTGAAATAATCATTTTTAAGTGAAAAACTGTGATAGAAAAAATTATAGCAGAAAGAAAACAAGAATCTTGCATTGCTTAATATTTATCCCAGCTTGGTTTTCTTTCCATGTGCACTAAGCCACTGGTGACTCATATTTTCCAAATTTGGGGTGGATAATATTTTCCTTTTGATTTTCTTGTGGGTAATGCAGAAACATTAGCTGTTTGGCTCTTATATTGGAAAACTTACAAAGATTCCTTTGGTTAAGTGTGTTAAGACTTGCCTATGAAGAACCAGAGGCAGTCACAAGAAGTTGATTAATTTTATACCTGGACTTGCAAAGACAGGTTAGCTACTTTCCTGTTTGAGTGTAAATTACATGGCAATACCAAAGCCAAAGCTTCACAGCATTATCTTATTATCAGTGCTCATGATATTAAACATGCACTGTGTGCCAAGGTTTGGGGTGGATCTTGGCAATTGCGGACATTGTCTATCATTACTTCAACCAATACCTTCTAGTCCTGACCCTCACCTCCACTCCCTACTTCCTGTCCACTTTTCTAGGATTGTAAGGGACAAAGGGAAAACAATCCAATGACTTGTTAAAAGTTTTTGTATTTGGACAGATAAGCATCTGGATTAATGAACTATTTCTCCATACTCCCGTGTGGCCAGACAGCAGAACATCTGTGATGCTTGCTGCATAAACATTCCCCAAGCCCTCTCCAGATCCCGTTAGCGAGATCTATGGCAATTAGGTTTGGGGACAAGAATTTATCTCAAGGTGTTATTGCTGCTGGTACTTCACTGATACTTTCTGTTGGAGCAAAGACAAATCCCAGAGCTTAGCTATCTTAGGACCTGCAGGAGGAAATAGCTGAGAAGATTATGTGGTGGGAAAATAGGGGTCCATCCTAAGACATTATCATGCTGATATGGTGGTGGATGTACAAGTATGTCCATATTTCAAAACACACCAAACTCACATAAGGTGGTTTTATTTTATTGCATGTAAATTACACCTCAATAAAATTGATTAGAAGTGACACTTATAAAGAGGTTAACCATCTGTTCACTGTGCCACTGGTCTAATTTCTGATCCTTTCTTTGGTATTATCTTCACCAGGCTACATTTCAACTATCAGTTGGTTGATCCCCTGACAGCTGCCTACATGCTAGTCCTTGGTTGTCTTTCATCTTGGCTCTGTCTATGGCTCACTGAATCCTGGATTCCAGCTCCATTTTTCAGAGCTTTACATGCCCTGTTCTCACTACACCAACCAGGAGAATATAGAGCAGTTGATGATCAGCTGGCATAAAGGAGAAGAATTCAGGAGGATAAAATAGCTGAATGAATTTCCTCTGCTCCAAAGTGTGAAGGGAAAACAAAATGGCCAGACACAGATGTTAAAACGTGGCTCTTCTCTCCTTCCTGCTCAAGTAAGGGCTGCCCTGTGCCTAGGGAATGAATGTTACCAAAGGTCTGTATTAACAATATATGTTGTCACTGAGTATGAGGCAGATGCCTGAAACATACAGGTGTATGTTTCTCATATTGCCTGTGGGCCTCTGTAGGGATATTCTTAAATGGTGAAAGGACTTGGAAACTATTTCTAGGGAGACTGAAACTTGAATATTAGTCCAATATGGAGAAGAAATGTTCCAATAGAGACTTCCAGCTAAAGAAATACACTGCCAAGGAGAACATTAGCTGCGTATCCTATAGGCTTGAGAGAATGGGTTACTTTTAACACATATATTGCTTTTATGTCTAGTGTTTCAGTAGAATATAAGCTCTATTATAGCAGTGATTTGTCTGTCTTGTTGAATGCTGATCTTTGGTGCCTCAAACTGTGCATTAAAGGGACTCAATATATACCATTTTGTTGGTCTCCTAAAAACTGGGCTCTTTGAGTACTAGTATGTAAAAGCTCTGGGGATAGGAATGGTGTGAATAAATATCACATAGCTTACCTGGAGGTCTGGTGAATGACCTTGATGGACAACTGTTCATGTTGAATACTCTCTGAAAGGAATTAATATCCTTGAGGGCAGTCTTCTATGATGTGGTGAAATGAGTAATATGTATTGATCAGGATTTTGGGTTCCTGACCTTTTATACCATCCACAACTGAGATAACCTACCCTTCTTTGGGACTCGATTTCCTCATCTGAAAAATGAGAGATTCGAGCTATGTGATCTCCAAAGTCCCTTCCAGCTCTAATATGCTATGACAAAGCTCCTCTAAAGTAATTTATCTCATATATCCTTTAAAGGTTGACTGAGAAACGCAGAGTGACTGTCATAGCTTACTTAGTAGGTGGGCAACTAAATTTAAAAAGTAAAATTTTAATTAAATATTATAAAATAAGAATCCTGCACACTTGAATAGTTCAGTTAATATTTTACAAGCACTTTCATATCTATCTGATTATCTGTTTGATAATCAAAACCACCTTGTGAAACTATTTAATACGGTGTGGTAAGAAATAGGTTCACAGCATGAAGTCACACAGAAAACTAGAGACAGAGATAAACTAGAAACCTGATTTCCAGATCATAGTTTTAGGGTGTTTTTTCTTTCTAAATATATATGTACTTTTATTGTTGCACAGTAAAAGCCTCCATGATTTCTCTGAGAATGTAATAGGGCATCCTAGCTTGGCTAAAACTAAAATTCTAATACAGCTATAGGCAGAGACAGGCAACTTACTGCCTATCAGCATTTATTTATATCCATTCCATTTGATTCGATTTATACAGATGCTGATAAGCCCTTAAGAAAATCATTGGGATGTCAATTATTGGATTTCAGGCATCTATAGGCACCTGTAAATTGTGAAGAACTCAATGGAAGCAAATTACAATAAAAGGACAACTAAATCTCAAAGACAATTTATCCTATAGAAAGTCTGGTGTGGTTTGGATTTAGCAACATAATCTAAGTAATTGAAGAAAGCAGTTCTGGTTTGCTTGTTTGTTTATTTTTTCTTTAACATATTCGAGTTTAAGAATGTTGCTATGATATTGTTACTGGACAGAGGACTGGTTCCGAGCTCAGGTTTGGCTCTTGTCCTCTGGAGAGACAGGTATTGGTTGGAAAGGAAAGGTTGCTTTATTCAGGAGGTTGGCAACCTGGGAAAGTGGAGGACTCCTGTCCCAAAGACCATCTTCCCCTTGCAGGCGAAGCCAGAGATTTTTATTTATTTTTTTTAAGATTTTTTTTTTTTTTAATTTTATGAGAGAGAAAGAGAACACATGACAGGGCAGGGGAAGGGGAGAAGGAGAAGCAGACTCCCTACCGAGCAGGGAGCCCCGATGTGCGGCTCAATCCCAGGACCCTAAGATCATGACCTGAGCCAAAGGCAGACACTTAACCTGCTTAACCCACTGAGCCACCCAGGTGCCCCAGAGATTTTTTTTTAAATTTAATTTTATTATGTTATGTTAATCACCGTACATTATATCATTAGTTCTTGATGTAGTGATCCACGATTCATTGTTTGCATATAACACCCAGTGCTCCATTCAATACGTGCCCTCTTTAATACCCATCACCAGGATGTTTTAAAGAAGAAAGCACAAGAAATGGTGAAGGGACTACGTGCAAGAGAAGCCGGTACTCAGCAGTTAATCATTTGTCCTTGCAAGGCTTCCAGAGTCCTCTGCTCTGTTAGTAATCAAGGCTCCCAGGTGTCTCTCGGTAAAGGATACCCCTACAGCCTGACAAGCCAGGTCCTGGCCAGGCCATCCACACTCCTTCTGTATCAGGAATCAAGGCTCCCAGGTGTCTGTTATTGAGGATACCACAGTCAGTGGTGGCTGTTTTTGAGTGTGGTCAGGCCTTATCTTCCCAAAAGTCTGGTCCTTTGTTTCTCAAGGTCAGCGGTCTGCAGGATCTCAACGGAAGTAGGTTAGTTCTGTTATAAATTATGGGGTTTAGGTCAGTAGGCAAGGAGTGCATAAGCTTGAAGTAAGTTAACCCTTAAGACCAGTTGGAGTGCTGTTACAAGACCCTCTAACAACATACTACAGAGGGGGAGAAAACAGTTTCCCTTCTCACTTTGCAGCTCACTGCTGCTGGACTATTACATGCAGCAAGGTTGAGCACATTGGTAGCTGGAGTGATGGGCAAGGATATGTACCTGGCGTACAACGTCAACATGGCGGAAGCAAGCAACAGCATTTAAGCAGATCTCCAGCAGGCACTTACCACAACAGAGCCTGAGAACTGCGGGGGCCAGCCATAGTAAGGAAGTGAAGGACTTGGACTAATCAGTTAAGGTATGTGAGATACTTCTCCAGAACTCTCGGAAATACTTTGGGGAATTGGAGGTCTTACCTAAACAGGTAGGAACTTCTACTAACAAAGTGTCATGCAGGATTATAAGACAATGAATTTTTTTTCCCCCTGGATTTGGCTCTTAAGCCATGCTGCTGTAGCTTGCTATCTGGTTAGAAGTTTGACTTCTTAAACTATCTCACACATTCTTAGCCTTATTCTTAGTGACTAATGCATTGATTTTGGTTAACTACTGCATTCTCTTACATCATTTTCTCATTTAATTGATTGAGAATATTTCTAGTTTTTCAGTGAAGGTTGCTAAACTTGCATATTTATGTAATATATAATTTCACTTGAAGTTGAAATGATACTTATATTTTTTTGAAAAATTCAAACCATAGTATTTGTTTTTTGTGTTTGTGATTTCCTTTGCTAAATCTCCTTTGCTTTCTGAAAAGGAATTATTTCAAAAAGGCTTACAGATCTTATTAGATAGTTTCCTTCAGGAAGCCGTCTGACTTCTGTTTGCAGAAGAACCCTCACATACTGGTCCTTATCAACATTAAGTTTTATGAAAGGGTAACTATATTTGCTATGTGACTTTATTTTATTGATGGCTTTAATTGTAATAGTGAGATAAAGGACTGGGCTAACGTTGCAACCAGTTGATGTCGATGCACGATGCAGTTTATTGCAAGAACTTCAGGACATACATCCTTTAGGTGGGCTATAAATCTTTATGTCTTCCAACCATGTAATTTCCTCCATCAGAAGCGCAGGGCACTTAATTCTACAATGGTACTTGTGTTCCATCAAACCAAAATTCTACAACAGCAAAATTAGATGTTCTAGTATATTTAGTTTCTAAAGAACTTACAAACATCCCTTCTAACAGTATATAATCATCACAGAGATAACAATAGTTGCCATTAAAAAACCTTGTAACTGTATTTCATCAATCTGAATAGAAATTTTTCTTGCTTTTTTTTTAGAGAGAGAAAGAGAGTGCATGTATGTGCATGGGTAGAGAGGGGGATGGGGAGAGAGAGGGAGAGGGGGAGAGAGAATCCCAAGCAAGCTCCATGCCCAGTGCAGAGCTAGATGTGGAGTTCGATCTCATGACCCCCAGATCATAACTTGAGCCAAAATCAAGAGTTGGACGCCTAACTGACTGAGCCACCCAGGCGACCCAGCATTTTTCTTGTTTTTAATGTGCCAATGGCAGTTCTTTTAAAATACTGGATTTTGCTGGATCACTATTGAAATTATAGTCTCCACATTCATACAATAGTCTTGGCAGCTGTATGAGCACTACCAGGTTTTGTAATGATTTCTGCAATTTTCTAAGACCCAAGCACTCCAGTGCTGTTCATTCATGTGTTCTTCTTAACTAAGGAAGTAGCAGTGTTACATAGCTCAAAATTCTGTTTTAAAGATTTGGATATTATATATATTTACCGACTTTATCAGGATGTTTCCTTTTCAAGTGATCAAGTGGTTTTATAGCTTGGGGGGGGGGAAGAACTATCACTAGGACATATAGTTGAATGGCCTTTTAGTAAAACATCATTGAGTTGAATGGGTTTTTAGTAAAACATAGGCCGATACTCAGTGAGATACTGCTGACATCTTTTAAATGCTTGACATAATTAATGGTGGGTTGAAGGACTTCTGTGGAATTAAATTATAAAATATAAACTATTTTTACTTAATTAAGTCAAAGTCACACACATCAGCACTGAGGATTAAACATAGACATCTACAAGGTAGTAAATGGCAGCCAATAGACACACAGTCTACTCTCACTATATGACTTCAAGATAAAGCAATCCATCAGGAGAAAATCTGCCAATTACAGCCATTACTCACTGTAGTTTTTAAGCACTCATCTTATATATGTTTTGTGTATTTTCCATGAAATTAGTGTTAATGCTGCTCATGTAATGCTCAGGAAAATCCAGTAAGAGAAATGAAATATTAATGAATATGATTTTGTCAGGTAGAGTTGAGCTTTAAAGAACTACAAACCATTGTACTATCTATGAGGTTTTTTCCCACCCAAGAATCATTTATTGTGGGTGCTATCACCCTTATTTAAAATGTGTGTACTAGAAGTATTCGTGGTGGGAAAAGATATCATTTGTAGTTTATGGCAAGTCTCAAAGGAAAATCATATCCTCTGGGGTTCTGGCACAAGGCCTTACCTTCTGCTGTGAAAATTATACACATTCAAAAAAGTACTCGGTGGACTATTGGGCCATGGTAGAAAGAGAGCATATTGACTATGAGACATCAAGTAGTCTTCCAGCTCATGCTGCCCGTCATTAGCTGGATTCTTTCAGGCCCATGTAGGGACCTACTTTACAGCAAAGGGGCGTAGCAGTGGCACATAGCCATGGAGTCCATTGATCCTATCTCATGCTGTATTCCCCAGAAGCCATCAGTCTGGAAGAGTGGGAAAACAGCTTCCTAAAGATGCATCTCAGGCTCCATCTTGAAGATGATACCTTGTGAGGTTGGCACCATCTTCCAGGATGCTGTATAAATCCTATATGACAAACATATGGAATTTATCCCTGATAGGTAAAATACAAAAGTTTGGAAACCAAGGAATGGAATGGGGTTGTTCTTTTATATCATCACTCCCAGTAACCCATTTGAGAGATCTGTACTTTTTAACCCTGCTTTGGGCATTGTGGGTCTGGAGGCCTTGTTGTCGGCAGACATAATAAGAATCCCATTGCATTTTAAGCTTCAGCTTTCAACTGGTTACTTTGGGTTCCATGTGTGAAGAGGCTAACAGGCGAGAAAGGAATCACTATCCTAGAAAAGGTAATTAATTGACCCTAATCATCAGGAGACTGCTCCATATAGGGGCAATAGGGTGATCTATTAAAGCCTCTCTTGGTTTTCTCATGCCCTCTTGTTAAGTATAAATGGACACCATCAGCAGCCACCACCTGAGGAGGGCAATGGTAACTAGAGGCTCAGACTCCTCAGAGATGAGACCCTGGGTTACTCTACCAGGCAAGCTGCCTACATCACAGAGGTGCTAAATGAGAGTGGATAGTGGAGGAGGATAATGAGTATCAATTATGGTCCTAAGGTCAACTGCAGCATCAGGAGGTATACTTCATTCCACTAACCTTTCTAAGTTGCCCAGGAAACATGAGATTTCCCAACAAACTCCTAGAGAAGCTACTCCTGGATGGAGTAAATTTCAAAGAAACAAGTGGACTGCGGTGGGCAATGGTGGGCTTTCATGGATTCCATGAAATCTTCTCTCTTCAGGGCTGGCTCATCCAACCCCAACTGCTGGGAAAATCAACAGTTTGCAGGTGTGTCTCTCACAGGGCATTGCCCTCAGCCACAGAGAATGGCCTTGCCACATGCTGTACCCCCTCTAATGGAGTAGGCTATCGTCAATGCCTGGCCAATCTGGGAGTACAAAGGCACAGTCAGACTGCCTCAGTTAGAGACAACTCTGAAGGGCCATACCAGCTTCAGAGCTCTCTGTTGGACTAGCTGAAGTCTCAGTTGCAAATGTGTTGTGGACTGGCTTCTCCCTCTGCCCAACTCTATTTTGTATCTTTGTAAGTATAACTCCTTAAGAGGTATCTCCAGTAAGTCTTCAGCTTACAACTTTTCATTTCAAATCATGTTTCCAGGAAACCCAATCTCAGACACTATCCTAGAATGTAACCAAAAATTTCCCTGACAAACCAACCCTAAAGGTTACTGTCAGCTACAACCAGGTGGCCAAAATTACAAACCTTGCTTATGCCATTATTATTGTTGATGTCAGATAAAATAAATATTCATTGATATATTCAAGCTTTAAGAAATTGTTTTTTAATGTAGTTTACCTGAATGAGCACAACATATATTTGTAGAACAGTACAAATGTTTATCCCTCGGTAGAAAGCTGATTGATTTTTAGTGGAAAATAAGGTGAGGTGGTGGAGGTGAAAGGGCAGAAAGGACGTATCCTCTTTTCATCTATTTATTTCATGGATTTTTTTTTTTTTGAAAGTAAAGGCTTTGGTTACTGATGGCTAAGAGAAAAGTGCTCCTAATTTAAGTCACATAAAAAAAATGAATGGGGTAATTGGATAGTGGGCATTAAGGAGGGCGCTTGATGTAATGAGCACTGGGTATTATATGCAACTGATGAATCACTAAATTCTACCCCTGAAACTAATAATACACTATATGTTAACTAACTTGAATTTAAATAAAATCTAAAAAAAAAAAAAAGAGAGCTCTCCCTAGACCTTAGTAGTCTTTTTTTTTTTTTTCTTAAAGATTTTATTTATTTATTTGACAGAGAGAGGCAGCGAGAGAGGGAACACAAATAGGGGGAGTGGGAGAGGGAGAAGCAGGCTTCCCGCCGAGCAGGGAGCCCGATGCGGGGCTCGATCCCAGGACCCTGAGATCATGACCTGAGCCGAAGGCAGTCGCTTAACCAACTGAGCCACCCAGGCGCCCCAGACCTTAGTAGTCTTAAGACAATGTCTTACCATTAAACACTTCTGCTAATTTTTAAATTTAAGGCTTGCAGGTTTATCATTTATTCTTATAAAATGCGTTTTTAACATTCTACCTCCTAACTATCCGTAATAAAGAAATGAATTTATAGAAGAGATTGACCTAAAACCAATCTGACTTCAATTATATTCTGTGCTGTTTAGGAGAGACATTACTGAAGGTCACATGCACTGCAATGGATTCTTAGCCCAGGGGAGTTTTATGGCATGCTAAGTAAAAGCTGTGTTAATCCAAGAAATTTTTTTAAAATACCTTTTAAGAAAACCTTGTCAAGACATGGCTTGGAGACCAAAGTATCTTGCACATTGCATAGGCGCACTAAGGGCCCTTCACATACATTAACCATAGGAATTGAGACCCATATGGCTGTGATTTAAGTGCTTTGGTTTACGGATGAGCATTGTGAGGCATAGGGAGATTATTTCTATCCACTGGCACTTCTTCAAGCAGATTGTACTATAATTATGACTGATAATTTAAAATAATTCTCAGACAATGAAGAGCTTAAAGAAAGATGAAATTATGTTATGGATAGTTTAGTGTAGTATTGATTGCATTCTACCCTACAGTTCTCTAATTTCATGAAAATTGGTATACATGCACAGTATATGTGGAAACTATTAAACAGATAGATCCATCCAAAACCTTGCTGTTTGAATTGTCCCCTCCTCATCCCTATCAGCAACTCTCGGGGCCAACATTTCACAAAGAAAGTAGAGGTGGATGGACAGGCCCTTACTCTGCTTCTTGGGTCCCCTAACAAATTTGCCTGTGTCTATTCCCGTCCTTAACTCTCTGTCTGCAGGAAGAGCTCTCTCTCCTGCCGCCAGCAGCTAATCTCTGCTCCTGTTTGGATTTCATCACCTGCCCTTTCTTTGGGGATCTGGAAACACCGCTTATCTTCTCTCTCACCTCTCTCTTCAACCTCTACCCTGATTCTTTTCCCTCAGAGTACAAACAGGCTCAGATTCCTCCCATCTCAAAAAGAGACTCTTTCAATAGTCCCCTGTCGCTGTCACCTGATACCGCTTTCCCTTCACAGCCAAATTTTCTTAAAACAGTAGTCTGCGCTTCTCTCCACTTTTCACTTCCCAATCCCTGTTTATTCCCACTGTTTTCTACTTCCACTACTCCATGAAACTGCCTTTACCCAGGTTTTAAATTACTTAGTTCAATAAATGATTTAGTTCTTATCTCACTTTACTGATCTGCAGAATTTGACACTGTTAATTACTTCCTTCTTCTTGAAACACTTCCTTGATTTTTAGAATACTGCCCCTGCTGGCTTTCTATCTGCCTTTTAAATTGCATTTTCTTTTTCTTCTCTTTTATGTCATTCTGTTCTATTATCTTTTACTTTCTTCAGCCTCATCTCACTTTTTCTCCTCAACATTTTATTATGAAAAACTTCAAGTTAAAGAAAAGCTGAAAAAATTGTGCAGTGAACATCCATGCGTCCATTCCATTCTCACTCCCATAGCCACTGCCAGCCCGGTTGAACTTTTCTAAATTCAGAACTATTTCAAATGCAAATTTCTTCCTTGATGGACAAGAGACATCTCAAACCCAACATGTAGAATTGAATGCATAATTCTAGATTTACTCTGTATTTTTTCCTTTATCTTATCAATTAGTCATCAAGTCCTGTCAATTCTGTTTCTTTAATATCTCTCCACTCTGCCCATGTTCAGGCCCTAATCTTTTCATGTCTAAGTGCTCTTCCTGTGGCCAGCCTTGCTTGGCTCTAATTCACTTACCATACAGCTTCCAGAGTGGTGTTTGTAAGTGCAAGTGTGGTCCTCTCCATTCTTTGTTTAATGTCTTTCAAAAATTTCACTTTAAGCTCTTAACTCTTTAGCAAGGCCCTGCTTATCCCTAATTAGCCTCATTTTTTACTATCTTTCCTCTCAAACTCTATGAACCAGGCTATACAAAGCTACCTAAAGTTCCTGGAATATTCCTCTGTGTTCACACCATGTTAACTTTCCTCGCTGGTATGCTTTCCCTTGCTTTTTCACCGAATTGTTGTTTTTCTAACTGCCAACCACCTTTCCAAGTTGTCCTTCAAAATAGTTTAGATATTACCTTTTCTGGGGAAACTTCCCCAGCTTTTCCTTCTCAACATTCTACCTCCTGGGTCTGGGTGAGATGCTCCTTATATGGCACCTTCCCATTGCACCTTGTGCTTACTTAATTGATAGAATCATTTAATAGAGGTTTGAAGTCTTGCAATGTGCTGGGCACTGTGTTAGGTGATGGGAATACGACAGTGAATAAAATAGAGCTCCTGCTTTCAAGGAACTTACACATTATTTGAGATTTAGTACAGTAAGGGGACAATTGTGATAAAGCATGGTTAGCTCATGAATGAATATACACAAGGCACTCTGGGGATACTAAGAAGGGACACAAGTCTAGACTTGGAGAATGAGGGGTAGCTGTTTGGAGGAAGACTCACCTAAGATATGAAGAAAGAATAGGAGGAAGTTAGGGGATGGGAATGGGTGAAGCAGGGAGTGGCTGGGGAGGAGGAAGGAGAGGTTCAGGTGCTGGTTGGTAAGAGCCTGGCTCATTCAGGGTAGGAGGGTCCTGAGTACTTGGCCCAGTGTGTGACAGAGAGAATAGGCACTCAGTGAACATTTATTGATTGAATGCACACATTCAGTGAATGAACAAATGAGGCTGAAGAAAGGGCCAGATTAGAAGGACCTCATATGAAAAAGAATTTGGATTTTGTTTTGAGGACACTCCATTGGTACTACATAGAAGGAAGAAAGGTGGTAAGCAAGAGGTTGACATAATCAGATTTGTACTTTCGAAAGATTACTTTGGGTGAAATGAATTGGAAGGAGAACAAGGGGCAGGTCTAGCAGCAGGAGATCAGTGGAGAGGCACATGTGGTCATGGATG
Organism: Phoca vitulina; assembly: GCF_004348235.1. Classification (NCBI taxonomy): domain Eukaryota; kingdom Metazoa; phylum Chordata; class Mammalia; order Carnivora; family Phocidae; genus Phoca; species Phoca vitulina. The sequence goes on along the minus strand of NW_022589710.1, from coordinate 34,053,366 downwards.
TCAGGGCTGATGGTAGCCTGAAAGAAGGATGTGCAGCTGGGATGGAGAAGAATGGTTGTTTTGAGAGACGAAGGCGACAGGGCTGTCAGAATGAGGGTGAGAAAGCAAGCAAGGATGGCACCCAAGGTCTCGGCTTGGACAGTTGTTGGCAGCAGTCATTAAGGGGGGGACACGGGAGGATGAAGAAGTTTCTGGGGATAGGGTTCGGCTGCAAGGGAAAGGAGAGTTCAGTTTTGAACGCTGTGAGTGAGTCTGAGGCATGTATTGGCCCTGGGCATTTGCCCACAGCTCATTTTCCTTGCTGTTCCCTGCTCTGTTGTGTATTAACAGGAGCTGACTTGCTGGTTAGGATTCCCAGGCTCCCATGTTGGCTGGCTTATGGCTCGATTTGGGCAATGGGAGGCTCTGGCAAGGGATTAGAGAACAAAAGGAGGGGAAAAGCCAAGATACTGTTCCTCTTCCTTTTCTACCTCCAGCAGTGTCTCCCGCTGCTGTGCCTGCTCTGTGGCCCAGCTCCCTCCCGACAGGCTTATTTCATTCTCCTCCAATAACCCACAGCTTGTGTTCTAGTGACTCAATCACCTTCCTTTGTCCCTCCACTTTATGGGTGGTACTGGCTTCCTAGTGTTGCCAGAGGCAGGGTTTCCCCAGAATCTCCTGTTCAGCCTCTTACCTCCTCTCTCCCCTGAGTAACATTAAACTTTCTCTGTTCTAAAGATTTATTTGTGGGCGCCTAGGTGACTCAGTCCGTAAAGCGTCAGCCTTCAGCTCAGGTCATGATCCCAGGGCCCTGGGATCGAGCACCACCCCTCTGCCCCCCCCAACCTATCATGCTCCCTGCTCAGTGGGGAGCCTGCTTCTACCTCTCCCTCTGCAGCACCCTCTGCTGCTCCCCCTGCTTGTGTTCTCTCTCTCTGTCAAATAAATAAAAAAAATCTTTAAAACAAGATTTATTTATAATGCAACTGATAATTCATTGAACACTACATCTGAAACTAATGATGTACTATAAGTTGGCTAATTGAATTTAAATTAAAAAAAAGATTTATTTATCTGAGAGAGAGAATGAAAGAGCGAGTGAGCACATGAGCAGGGGGAGAGGCAGAAGAAGAAAAATCCTTAAGTAGACTCCTTGCTGAGCCCTATGTGGGACTCCAGCCCAGAGCCCTGAGATCATGACCTGAACCAAAATCAAGAGTTGGGCGCTAAACTGACTGAGTCACCCAGGCACCCCTAAACTTTCTCTGTTTTAAATACTCAAAGAGATGTCTGAGGAACATCTAAGTGACGATATTCAAGAAAGCACCTGAGTATGTGGAAGAGATAACTGGAGTTTCTATCATAGCTCTTACTTTCCTGAAGAGCAATTATCTCCTCACCTTTATGTGTCCTGAACCAGCGCTGGAGATCATTAAGTACAAAAAAATTATCTTATTTCTGTCCATATTCCCAGGACCAACTCAACACCTGGCAAGGAATAGGTACTCAGTAACGGTTGCTCACTGAATGAAGAAATGAATGCATAAACCCTACACATTATTTTTAGGTGACATTTATTTGTGGATACATTTTTACAATGAAGTCAAACATTCGACATGGAGAATGCCCAATCTGAATTAATAAGAAATCTGAATCGCTGAATATTTGTTAGTGTACATAGTATTATTGCCCTCAGGATTGTCATGATACAAATAAATGAATAGGAAAAAGTTGCCCCAATTGTTAAGTCATGTATTGAGTAGATAAGAATAATTAGATATCATTGCACTTGCGTATACAACTGTGTACAAAGAGGATATTGCTAAATAAATTGAAGATAACAGGCTTGTCCAAATGAGTTAAGCGTTCCCCTGAATCCCCTTATCTTAGATACACAATTAATTTCCCTGGAAATGATTTGCAGAAGTAACGTCAGCCAGGGTCCATATTACCAACTCTGAACTGTGGCTGAATAAATTCGATGTTACAAACAGGGCATTACAAAGTGTAGTTGTTGGTTTACCTTGAGGAGAGTCAGGTCTGTCTCTGAGACTACAGGTCACGGGCTTTGCTTCTGTCACCAGTGGGAGGGGCCACGCTGGGCTCTAGGCACTGCACACACATTGCATACTGCTGGGTTTGCGGTTGGGAGGGAAGGAACGAGGCCAGTAACAGCTGCAGTTCGTCCTCTGTATTCTGGTAACTGCGAAACCATCAGAAACCTTTCCCCTCCTTCCTATATCAAAAAAGGGAAGAAACAGTGAGAAGTTAGGGAAAGTGAGTCTTTGATAACTTACTTTGAGTAGCAGTGATGAAACTTGTGTTTTAGAAACATTTTAATTTTGTAAAACCACAACAGCAAAACTAAAATATACAGATAAGGAAGAAATGAAATTAAATCATTCTTCATTCCACTGTGTAGAGGTAACCTCTTCTGACAATTTGGAATAAACTCTTTTAAACCATAGCCACACAAGTTGCTATAGACTAAATGTTTGCCTCTTCCAAAAGTCTTATGTTGACATCTAATCCCCAATGTGATGGTGTTTGGAGGGAGGGCCTTTGGGAGGGGATTAGGTCATGAGGGTGGAGCCCTCGTGAATGGGATTAGCGCCCTTATAAAAGAGACCCCAAGTTGCTCCCTTGTCCTTTCCTCCATGTGAGGACACAGCGGGAAGACAGCCGTCTTTGAACCAGGAGGCAGGCTCTCACCAGACAGTGAATCGGCCAGCACCTTGATCTTGGACTTCCCAAACTTCAGAACTGTGAGAAGTAAGTGTTGTTTATAAGCCACGTAGTCTGATACTCGGTTATAGCAGCCCGAATAGGCTGAGGTACAAATGTGCATATTCAAAAGTGTCTTTATACTGTACGTACTGCTCTGTAACCCACTTTTTCCATGCAAACTATGTCATGAATAATCTTTCATGCCAATACATGGTTGCATTATTGATCGTTGTACGATACTCTATTTTATAAATTTACCACAATTTATTTAACTAATCACCCACAGAGAAACATTTGGCTCAGCTCCAATTTTTCACTACTGCGTATGTAGGATGAACCATCAGCAACTGATTTTTAAATTGTATCTTCAAGCACTTGTAGCAAGATATTGGAACAGGTTGTGGGAAGGAGAGAATAAGGATATGAAGGGGCCCAAGGGAGAGAAGTATTTATGCAATGATATTGTTCTTGGTATATAAAGGACATCAGTCAACAGGAATGAGGTGGGGAAGGATGGTGTGAGTTGGGAGAAAGTAAGAGAGGGTGAAATGACAGGTCTGGAAGGAGAGAGAACCACAGTCAGACTATAGGCTGAGAAACAGATAGACAAGGAAAGAAGGAATGTGGCTAGAATAAATAGAAAAAATCAAATAATTATCAAGGCTACTCAAGAAAAAAAAAGTTTTGTGATTATCGCCAAAAAGGACAGTGACATTTATACCACGCAAATGATGACATATCACTGAATGAATGAAAAGGGGGGACAGATTCCTCAAAACCCAAAGGGGACTTTGATTATCAAAGTAGATACAGAGTAACCTTTAAAAAACTCTGAAACAAAGGAAAAATAGTATTAAGGAATCTCATTCTACTTCACTTAATTCACCAACCTACACACATGTGCATATCATGTGTTGAACATTGTCTTTTAAAAATATATATATATTTTAAAATATATGTTTAACTCTTGTCTCTGATGCTTTTAATCATGTTTTCTCTTATGGTGATTGACTGGAATTAAAATATTTTTCATCATTGCTTTGCATCACAGCCCCAGAGAAAATAAGAGGAAGGAGTTAGCTTCCCCTTTCTCCCTATTATTGTGCCTGCTTCCTGTTTTAGAAAAATTAAGGTGTGAACAGCCACTTTCTCTTGAACATCATTTGTCTGTATATTTGGGGAGTAGGGTGGAGTATATATTTGCAGGAGGTGGAGGTTGGCCTTTATTACAAAACTTCCTATATACATTTGTGGGGAACAATGAAGGTCACTTGTATCATGAACATCAATTATGTACCTATTACAGTGAATTCAAAGTTTTTAAAAAATCAACTTCTAGAAAGAGAATGACATTAATATCTCATGGAAAGCTGTGAGGCACAAATGAAATTATGTGAAAGTATTTGGCAAACTGTAAAAGTCTGTACAAGTGTAAGGTCTTTTTAATTATTGGAACTTTATTATGCTCTGGCATCAGAAGAATCTTACTAAAGACAGAAATTTCTGCTACTTTCCTACACCCAGGAGTTGGAATGAGGGGAATATATCCACAAATAGCCCCAGTATGATCTTTTGCATGGACAGAAAAATTAGGAAAATGCCTTTTCCTTCGTTGAACTATAAGAAATGGTGAGGTTTTGGGTGCCTGGGTGGCTCAGTTGGTTAAGTGTCTGCCTTTGGCTCAGGTCATGATTCCAGGATCCTGGGATTGAGTCCCTCATTGGGCTCCCTGCTCAGTGGGGAGCCTGTTTCTCCCTCTCCCTCTGCCTCTCCCCCAGCTTGTGCTCTCTCTTTCTCTCTCTCTTACTCACACTCTCTCTCAAGTAAATAAGATCTTAAAAAAAATGGTCAGGTTTCCCTCATTTAAACTGAAAAAAAAAAAAAAAAGAAGAAAGAAAAAAAAAAAGAAAAAGAAAGAAAGTCTCCTCAAGATTGGCTCGTATTACTCGCATCCTGTGTGGGCTCCGTTCTGTGTCCCTGACACACATGAAGCAAAGGAGGAGGATGGGTCATTGCTTCCAATGCTCCTAAGGGCACTTTAATTAAAGCACTAATGCTACATGCCCAACAAGTTTAGCATGATTCAGCAGGATTAGTCACTCATGCTGTCCCAGCCCAGGAGTAGATGAGTGTGTCCAATCACATGACCTTGGAGAACAGGGGGTACCAAACCAGACTGCTTTCGGTTGACCGCTTGCTCCCATCAGTCCCGTTACTGAAGAGCAATCAGAGATGCTGGGCAGAGTGAGGGCAGCCCAGACCACTGTGGTTCCTCTTCACGTTTCTCTATCATGTTACCTTGTGTCTAGCTGAGAGTGTGCCAGCCACCCCGTAGAGCGGGTGCAGGCAAATCTCCTCAAAGATTCTGATTTGTATCTTCCATTTGGAGAGGGTTTTTATTCTGTTCATATGCATGGCTTTTTGTCCATGAAGGATTGATGCATTGCACACACACAGTCCAAAGTATTTTAAGTGAAAAAAAGCTCTGAGCCTCACCTTCATCAACTATACCCTACCTCATCAATTTTTCATAGTATCAACATAATTTAGTACTTTCTGAGCATTCTGTTCTTTCTGAAAGCATAAGCACTGTATGTATAATTTGCTTGCCTTGTCATTTCTGCAATCTTTTATGCATACGGTTCGGGCATCCTGTTTGCTTCATATGTGCAATGCCAACTTATTTACTGTAAAAAAATGTACTTCTTTATTCTTCTGGAAAATAGGAAAATTAAATATAACACACAGATTTAAGCTGTTCCAGTATTCCAGTCTAACACAGAGGCTGCTGCTGAATACTTTAACACAATGTCAGGGGATTTCATGATCCTGCTTGCTTTTTGGTTTTATTTTTGTATGTTTTTTTTTAAATGTCATATTGTTCAATTGCTACAGTACAGGGTAGAAGGACATTTTTAGTGTCTAAATGATACACAGTATCTTTACTCACTTTGGAAGTTTAAAATTGGCCAATTCTAGAAGTGGGAGGGTTCAAGAAAATGAACATATGTGGTTAATTGTACTTTTCATGACTCAGGTTTGCGTTCCGGAGGTATTGGGTACTCAAATTAAAGACAAGCATATCTGTAACTGCTCCAACAAGTCTGGTATTTAAAATTTTTGTTGGTTTTGTGTGGGAGCTTCATAACCTGCATGATATTACTCATGTGTATTTGTAGGTTTAGCTTTGAATGTGGAAAGGATGCCACTTGGTAAACTTGCTTTTCTTTTGCTTCTTGGAATTTTGGTATCAAGCTCAGAAATCACTAATATCTGCTCCCTTGGGCTTTAGGTATCTGTTTGACTCTACATTTATATTTCTCCCCCTTCCCCTTTTTTGTCAGTAAACTTGATAGATGCATAGAAATGTCATCTGCACAAATTCACTCTTCTATGTAGCAGAGATTTTTTTGTATCCCCTTCCACTTGATTTTCCTTATACAAATAGCCTTGCAGATCATGCTGTGATATGCTTAGGCCTCAGAGTAGCCACTGTGGTAGATAATGTCTGAAATTCTATATGTACATTGATTTCTGACCCCTTGGAAAATATAGTCCTTGAGAAGTTGAGTTGAAACCCACACAAACTTTCAAATGCTGGATGGTTTCAAATTCAATACCCTTTCCTTTGAAGTTGTTGCTAGGAAATAATTTGAGTAACAAGTCTAGTCATCACCATGTCCTGATAACCCACAAGGAAGATAAATTGCTTCCTGTAAGTTACAACATTTCACCTCCTCCCACACCAGTTCATTATGTTACCCAGTTGTCTTCTAAGCAAATGATGTCTGAAAATAGTTAAAAGGAATCCAGTGTAAAATATACTCACAAGTAGTCACCTAAGTACAAAGTCACATAGTATTTAGAAATAAATAACACAACCTTTTCTCCCTTTAAACATGTCAATTACTGAAGCTTTCTGTGGCATCCTGATCCTAAAAGGAACCTCACAGAACCATGTAATCCATTCTCAGACATCTGGACAGACTGGCTAGCATTATGCTAGTCTCTCACAAAGTGGCCAAGGTTCTTTGTACCCTTTAGAGTTTTGCTTTGTTTGTGGCTTGGGTTTTTTCCTCTCAGCTGAATATATCTACTTGAGAATATTGGGTCAATGACGGGTTCCACCTAAAGGAGCAGAAAAGAGAAAAATTTGCCAAGACCAACTTACTGGGGACAACTACCGTATTTTAATTTGGCAATTGTTTTCAGACAACACAATATCCAAGCAGACATGACATGCACATTATTATGAAATTATGTAAATGTGGCTTTAAAAATACCTTCTAATGGTTCTGTAGCTTGGCTGTTGTTCCTTCTCTACCCACTCAGAAATGGAGCTTTCACGACTATTTTCTAACAGCTATGCATCCATACCAGTTGAGGAGTAATCTGACATTCGATCCGTGGCACAATGATATAGATCACGTGCATGTTTTGGGAATGGAGCAGACAGGTCATTTAGTAAATCGCAAGTTTGTTTCTTTGATGGTCCAATAAGTTGTCCAGGACTAGACTACATCACAACTGTGTGTACTTCTTATCATAGTTCCTTTTTGCCCACTGGAATCCTTTCGTGGCTTTTCAGTGTTTAGATCTAATTTAGCAATTCCCCAAAATTATACTTTTTGAGAAAGTCTATCTTTTGTGCTTGTTTTCTGTGATTTAGTTGCTTTGTCTTTCAGAAAGTCTTTTACCCAGATACCCTGTTTATTTAAGGCCAGTTTATTCACTTTGGTAGTATCTGTTGTCATAAAAAGCATTGCATTTTTATCCTAATGGGAATTTATCTGATCTATTCCTCTCATTTCAGGGTTAAAAAATACTGAGCCCAGAGAAACTAAGTGAGCTCTTTATGGTTAATAGACACTGGGGTAGTTGACAGAGCTGAGACTACAACCTTCTAGGACTTTTTTGGGGGAAGGGAAGAATTTTCATCACTTTATGTGTTTTATCATATGGATTTCAAAAATCCTAGTAATCCTACTAATAATTTAAACGAGTGGCCAATTTCTCCTCTGATTATTAAGATTACATTAACAGTTCCTTAAAGATTTAAAATCTAGTGCAAGTAGGGCTTTCTCCCACTTGAAAGTGGGGACAGTATTTTCTGGATTCACTCTTCTAGGGGCCACTAAAAATATAAGCAAAAATATTTACACTTAGATGGATATAGTGTTGTACCACTTAACTTGCTAGTAATCAGCCTGGACCTATATTTGAAACAATTATGTTTACATTTGTTTTCTCCTTCCAGAGAGTGCCAAGAATACAAAGCAACTCCCACCAATCTTGCTGAGGTCTCATTGGAAAGAATTTCAGGAAAAAAAAAAAAAAACAAACATTCAAATATCCAGTACTGGGGAATGCAAGCTACATCAGCAAGCAGGCAGTAAGCAGTTTCTTGAGACAATCAGAAGGATTCAAAGAAGTTGGAAAAAGGAAAACCTACCTCTACAATGTCATGTCCCCCATGATCATGCCATGCCATAATCCTGGGAACTTCCATCTGTTAGGCAGGGCACAGAGCTCATGCTTACCTCAGTTCCTTGGCACTTGCTATTCCCTTCCACTGGATAGATTTTCCCCAGATCTTTACAGAGCTCCCTCTCACTGACTGCTACTTAAATCTGCTTTATCAGCGAGGTCTTCCCTGACTGACCACAATCAGTAAAATAGCTCCCCATCTACCCATCCACTCACCCATCCAGTCAGTCATTCAGTTGGTCTGGGTTAACTTCCATTGCAGTCTGTCTTGCTTCCTTCCTTATCTGACTTGATTCCTCATTTTCTTTACATTTTTGGGTGGTTGATTTTATATTAATTTCTTCTCTTGTTAGCTAAATGATATTGTTTGGTGTGTACAGTAGGATTAATTTTTGTAAAACAAATCTGCATATGCAAAAAATATACAGGAGAATACACAAAACATCTTAACCAAGGGGTAGTTACAGTGATTTTCATTTCCTTTGTTATACTTTTCTTCATCAGCTGATTTATTCTAAGTAAAATCAGTCAGAGATTACACAAATCTCTGTTTGTTTGTTTTTTTGTTTTTTTTTTAATCAGAGAAAACAATAGTGCCAGTTCCATGTGGGAGAATGAGTGCTGTTTAACAGAAGTCTGGAGGACATTAAACTAGGGAGTCAGAATAAGGGCATAGAATCAAGCCTTGTTTAGGGGAGTAAATTTAGTGAAATTCTAGTCTACAAAGAAAAAAGGAAAAAGAAAATCTCATCTACAGAATGTAGATTTTTTTATTTTTAAAAGATTTTATTTATTTGAGAGAGAGTGAGCACAGAGGGAGAGGCAGAGGGAGAGGGAGAAGCGGACTCCCTCCAGCCCGACTCAACTCAGGGCTCGATCCCAGGACCCCAGGATCATGACCTGAGCTGAAGGCAGACGCTTAACCAACTGAGCCACCCAGGAGCCCCAGAATGTAGATTTTTTTTAATGTGACTGTGATCACATGGGGTGATAGAAAACAAATCCAGGCTTCTATCCCACTGATGGTGGATCAGGTGTCTTTCTCTCCCAGGACGAAAGACCGTGCCAGCTTATATAGCTTATCAAGTCTTCAGCAATCAGCACTTTCCTCCTGCCCTCCCTGGATTCTGCTTGGAGCATTATAGGGCAGACTAATGAACCAACAAAATTAAGACCTGTTAAGTTAAATAATTTCATTTTCCCCAATTAAACATTTATTTTGCATTTACAAAATTGAACTATAGCCTTGTGTTTATTTTCAATGCGGGAAAATATTAGGGAAGCAAAGTTGGCTTCTCCATTTAGGTATTTTGGAGCAAGTTTTATTTATACTCAGTGAAATGATAGCTTCTCTGGTAATTTCTCCTTTTCTCAGCAAAGAAACCTTAATCTCCTTTCTGAAAATGATTCCATTTGGGCAGCAAATCCTACGTTGCAAATTGTTCCAGATCTCAAGTTATGTAACTGAACAGATGGCTGTCTCATGGCTTTGACATGTTAGGCTGCAATCGTAGGACTTGCTGAGGAACCAGCTCTGGAGCCTTCCAGTGGTCAAGCAGGCAGATCCTGTGAGCAAGCAGACATGTGTGGCTGTGGGATCAGGTTAAGAACTGCACTCTGGATCAGCTTCCCATGTTCACCACTCAGGAACAAATTCCTCAGGATCTTGAAAGAGGTACAAATAGTTATGGAGACACTAGTGGTAACTTTGATTGAATCATAAAAATAAACAACTCTCTCCTGTGGGAGAAAACAAAATCTCTCAGGGAATGCTATACCAGAAGAATGATTTTGTTTATGGTGATAGTTGAAATGTCACTGGCAGATGGATATTGAACTGAACCCATTCTAATTGTACCTTGGGCTTGGAGCACAAAGGGACACAATGGATAAAAATCCCTGTCTTCACAGAGCTTGCAATTTAGTAAGGGAGAAAGATAATCAACAAATGAACAAACACATATATGAGAGTGATAAATGCTAAGAAGGGAGAAAAAATAACACAGAGAGGAGTGTATAAAATTTTAGATAGAGTGGCCACAGAAGTCTTCTTTTAAAAAGATCACATTTGAGGGGCGCCTGGGTGGCTCAGTCGTTAAGCATCTGCCTTCGGCTCAGGTCATGATCCCAGGGTCCTGGGATCCAGCCCCGCATCGGGCTCGCTGCTCCCTGGGAAGCCTGCTTCTCCCTCTCCCACTCCCCCTGCTTGTGTTTCCTCTCTCGCTGTGTCTCTCTCTGTCAAATAAATAAATAAATAAATAAATCTTTAAAAAAAAAAAAAGAGAGCGGTGAAGTGGTAGCTGGATAGAGAGAGAGGATCAAGAGAGAATTAAATTTTTTTTTATTAAAGCATAATGTACATGATAAAAATGCATATTTCTTAAGTGCATAGCTCTATAATTTTCACAATCAAACACACCGGGTAGCACCCATTTTCCATTTACCAGTCCCCAAGAAGCCTCATGCCTATTCCTTCCCGGTCACTGTACCCCCTCCACCTCCCTCAAGGGCAACAACTATCCTGACTTTTGAAACTATAGATTCACTTTGTCTGCTTTTGTACTTCAATAAATGGAATCATATAATTCATGCTCTTTTGTATTTGACTAGAGTTATGTTTTAATCATTCTTATTGCTGTATAATAATCCACCATGTGAATAAATCAAGATTTATCTCTCTGTTCTGTTGCATGACAATTGGGTATTTTCCATTTGTATTTTCTATTTGTATTTTCCATACAAATAATGCTGTTATGTACATTCTAGTATAAGTCTTTTGGTGAACATTTATTGGGTATATTTCAATGAGTGGAATTGCTGGGGATAAAGTATACATATATTCACCTTTAGTTTTCCAAAATGGTTATAGCAATTTACTCTCTCACCAACATTGTAAGAGAGTAGTAGGAGTGATATTATCTCAATCTGTCACTTCTTTGTCTTATATCTCAATTTTTTGAGAATTAAGGTAATGTAGAGGGCTAATACTTATTGGGGCCCCCTCAAAACCTTAAGGATAGGGGCGCCTGGGTGGCTCAGTCGTTAAGCGTCTGCCTTCGGCTCAGGTCATGATCCCAGGGTCCTGGGATCGAGCCCCGCATCGGGCTCCCTGCTCCGCGAGAAGCCTGCTTCTCCCTCTCCCACTCCCCCTGCTTGTGTTCCCTCTCTCGCTGTGTCTCTCTCTGTCAAATAAATAAATAAAATCTTTAAAAAAAAAAAAAATTATAAAAAAAAAGACAAAAAAAAACCCTTAAGGATAAAATTCTACTGCTCACAGGGTGGTCGTGATGACTGACCGACAGTAAAGTGCTGTCACCATGCCTGGCACAGGATATGTATCCAGAATGTGTTTAATTGTGGCTCTTATTTTTTTTTTTTTAAAGATTTTATTTATTTATTTGAGAGAGAGAGAGAGTGAGAGAGAACATGAGAGGGGAGAGGGTCAGAGGGAGAAGCAGACTCCCCACTGAGCAGGGAGCCCGATGTGGGACTCGATCCTAGGATTCCAGGATCATGACCTGAGCTGAAGGCAGTTGCTTAACCAACTGAGCCACCCAGGCGCCCGTGGCTCTTATTTTGTAGTCATCTTCTCAGACCTGTCTCGAGGCAGAAGTAGGGGAAAGCAATGATAACCGCACATGCCTTCTCCCCCAGCTCTGGCTTGTCCAACCATTCTTGCTTTGTAGGGTTGGGAAAGGATGAGAACTCAGGATGCTTCACCGACCATATTGTAGTGCCAAGAACAACACAGAGGCTCAAATACCCCTTTCCATAACTTTCACTGCATCCTTTAACTGGATGAGGCATTTCACCAGGTTGTTGGAGAGGTTGAGGAACAGTAATGCCCTGGCTGTGTTAGGTTTCATTGTAAGTCAACTAATATACTAGAAAGAATACTCTAGCCAAGCACTGAAATTCTAATGGTAGAGATCCTGAGAAGGGCTAATTATGCAGCTAGATATAGTTTCTTAGCTTTTGCAATTATCTGGAAATTGTAATTGTTTATTTAGCCAATAAATTAAATATACTTCTGGATTTAAAAAAATCTCTTTTCCAATATCTTTTTTTTTTAAAGATTTTATCATTTATTTGACAGAGAGAGAGCACGAGAGCAGGAACACAAGCAGGGGGAGGGGGAGAGGGAGAAGCAGGCTTCCCGCCGAGCAGGGAGCCCGATGTGGGGCTGGATCCCGGGACCCTGGGATCATGACCTGAGCTGAAGGCAGATGCTTAACGACTGAGCCACCTAGTTGCCCCCCAATATCTGTATCAAACTGAAATCATCATTACATCTAAGGGGATAAATTGATTTTCTACTGATTGTGTCTAATTACACCTTTTATCCCCACGTTGAAACTTGTTTATGGAATTGTTAAGAAGCAATATCTTTCGGTGATGCGATCTTCTAGGTAAAACCAAAACTTCCCCTATTTAAAAAATGTACTTCCATTTTAAGTAGTTTTATACTTAAATGAAAATTACAAAGATAGTACAGAGAGTTACTACCAACCCCATGCTCAGTTTCTCCTGTCTCTAAGATATTAATATGGTATATTTGTTACAATTAATGAACCAATATCAATATATTATTATTAGCTAAAGTCCATGCTTTACTCAGTTTCCTTAGTATATAGCTAATGTTCTTTTTCTATTCTAGGATCTCACTCAGGATACCACATTACATTTAGTTGTTGTGTCTCCTCAGGCTTCTCTTGGCTGTGACATTTTCCAAACTTGATTTCTTTTTGAGGAGTGCTGGTCAAGCATTTTGTAGAATGTGCCTTAATTGGAATTCATCTGATGTTTTTCTCATGATTAGACTGGGTTATGGGTTTTTAGGAGGAAGCCTACAAAGATAAAGTGCCATCTTCATCACAGTGTATCAAGGGTCCATTCTATCAATGTGACCTATTACTACTGATGCAGGCCTTGATCACTTGGTTGAAGTAGTTTGTCATGTTTCTCCACTGTAAATTTAAACTCTTTCCATACTGTACTCATTGTAAGGAAGTCACTATGCACATCCCATGCTAAAAAAAGTGGGGAGATATGCTCCACCTCCTTGAGAGCAGAGTATCTACATGAATTATCTGGAATTTTTCTGCAAGGGAGATTTGTCTCCTTGCCCTCCTTTATTTATATATTCAATCATTTATTTATATTAGTATGGATTCGTTGATGTTTATTTTTATACTTTGGACTATAGTCCAATACTACATTATTTATTTTATTGTTCAAGTTGATCCAGGTTTAGCCATTAGGAGCTCTTTCTGTTGGCTTTTATATCCCTTTGACATCCCCCTATCATTGTGTGTGTATGTGTGTGTGTGTGTTTTGTGTGTGTGTGTTAATATTTCCTTACTTTCTGCAACTACAAGGTGCTCCAGGACCATCTTATGTATTTCCTGACCTAGTCCTAGAATCAACCATTTCTCCAAGGAGCCCTGGTTCCTTTTATTGGAGAATGGCATTAGAAACTAACATCTAGGCACTAGGAGTGCTTCTTGGTAGTGGGTTGTCATTGCTTCTCAGCTTACTCAGCTGACAACATGGAAATATACTTGTGTACACTAACTCCTGTATATGCACTAACATAAATATTTTTGTATGTAACCATATGTATCTATGTTAAGCTAAACATGAATTCATACTGATAGCTCCAAATCTAGTCCATTACCACATAGAATATTCTAGCTTCCTCACATTGTTGATCTGTAAACTCCCACTCCAACAGTGAGAAACCTGGCTCTTCCTAATCCATTTACTTAATTGTTCAATTTCAGTGTATGTGTACAGCACTATCAAAATTCTTAACCTGAAACCCCATGGGAAACAACTTTATATTCAACTAGAGTTATAGTTTGATGTACATTTTCTTTTGCCTTTAGAGGGTTTTCATTTTTTTAAATGAAGTATAATTAATATACAGTGTTATATTAGTTTTGGGTATACATGTAATAATTCAACAATCCTATAAATTATTCAGTACTTGTCACAGTAAGTGTACTCTTGAACCCCTTTATCTACCTCACCCCTTCTCCCACCTACCTCCCCTCTGGCATCCACCAGTTTGTTCTCTCTATTTAAGAGTTTGTTTTTTCCCTTTGTCTCTTTTTTTCTTTGTTCATTTGTTTTTTAAATTTCATTTATGACTGAAATCATATTTGTCTTTCTCTGGCTTATTTCATGTAGCATTGTACCCTCTAGGTCCATCCACATTGTTGTGAATAATAAGCTTGCTTGCTTGCTTGCTTGCTTTCTCTTCCTTTCTCTTTCTCTTTCTTTCTCTTTTTCTCTTTTCTTCCTTCCTTCCTTCCTTCCTTCCTTCCTTCCTTCCTTCCTTCCTTCCTTCCTTCCTTCCATCTTTCTTCCCTTCCTATCTTTCTTCCCTTCCCCTCCTTTCCCTTCCCTTCCCTTTCTTTTAAATTTTTTTATTTGAGTGTAGTTGACACACAATGTTACATTATGTGTTACAGGTGTACAACATAGTGATTTAACAAGTTTATAGACCATGCTATGCTCACCACAAGTGTAGCTACCATCTGTCATCATACAACACTATTACAATATCACTAACTATATTCCTTATGCTATGCCTTTTATTCCTGTGACTTATTCACTTCATAACTGGAAGCCTGTATCTTCCACTCTTCTTCTCCCATTTTGCCCATTCCCCACCCCTCTGGCAGCCATCAGTTTTCTTAATTTATGGGTCTGTTTCTGCTTTTTGTTTGTTTATTTATTTGTTTTTTTAGATTATACAGGAATGAAATCATATGGTATTTGTCTTTCCCAGTTTGACTCCCAGTCAAAAATTTCACTTAGCATAATACTCTCTAGGTCCGCCCATGTTGTCACAAGTGGCATGATCTCATCCTTTTTTAATGGCTGCATAATATTCGTGTGTGTGTGTGTGTGTGTGTGTGTCTCCTACATTTATCCATTTGTCTATTGATGGTCACTTAGGTTGTTTCTATATCTTGGCTATTGTAAATAATCCTGCAGCAGACATAGGCATGCATGTATCTTGTTGGATTAGTGTTTTCATTTTCCATGGGTAAATACCCATTAGAGAAATTATTGGATCATACAGTATTTCTATTTTTAATTTTTTGAGGAAATTCTGTACTGTTTTCTACAGTGGTTGTACCAGCTTGCATTCCCACTAACAGTACACAAGGATTCCTTTTTCTCCACATCCTTGCCAACATTTGTTATTTCTTGTGTTTTTGATTCTAGCTATTCTGGTGGGTGTAAGCTGACATCTCATTATGGTTTTGACTTACATTTTCCTGATGATGAGTGATGTTGAGCATTTTTTCATGTATCTGTTGGTCATCAGTATATCTTCTTTGGAAAAATGTCTACCCAGGTCCTCTGCCCATTTTTTAACTGGATTATTTGGGTTTGGTTTTGTTTTGTTTTGTTCTTTTGGTGTTAAAGTCTTTATATATTGTGGATATTAACTCCTTATTGGATATGTCATTTGCGAATATCTTCTCCCAGTAGGTTGTTTTTGTTTTGTTTTGTTGATGGTTTCTTGGCTGTGCAAAAGCTTTTTATTCTGGTGTATTCCCAATAGTTGATTTTTGCTTTTATTTCCCTTGTCTGGGGAGACATATCTAGAAAAATGTTTCTACATCTGCTGTCAAAGAAATTACTGCCTGTGTTTTGTTCTAGGAGTTTTATGGTTTCAGGTCTCATGTTTAGGTCTTTAATCCATGCTAAGTTTATTTTTGTGTGTGGCATCCAGAAAGTGGTCCAGTTTCATTGTTTTACATGTTCTTTTGCCTTAGGTCTTACAGACTCCACCCATTTCCAAAATTACTTAGGTCAGCACCTTTACTCCTACCTCCTTCAGTGAAGTTGTTTCAAATATTTTTTTTTTTTTTTAAAGATTTTATTTATTTATTTGAGAGAGAGAGAATGAGAGAGAGCACATGAGAGGGGGGAGGGTCAGAGGGAGAAGCAGACTCCCTGCCAAGCAGGGAGCCCGATGTGGGACTCGATCCAGGGACTCCAGGATCATGACCTGAGCCGAAGGCAGTCGCTTAACCGACTGAGCCACCCAGGCGCCCTGTTTCAAATATTTTTAATATGTTTAGATTGTTCTGTCACTTTGTGCATTCCATCCTAGGATCCCTTGACCTCCTAAATAATTTTTAAATTTACATGCATTAAGGTTCACTCTTTGTGCTGTAAATAAAGTTCTGTAGGTTTTGACGCATGTGTAGTGTCACGTACCCACAATTACATACAGAATGGTTTCACCACCCAAAGAAATTGCCTGTGCTTGATCTACTTAACTCTTCCTCCTCTTTCTCTGAGCCCCTGGAAATCACTGATATCTTTACTGCTCTATGGTTTTGCCTTTTCCAGAATGTTATGTAAGTGGAATCATATAGTATATAGCCTTTTCAGACTAGCTACTTAGCACTATGCATTTAAGATTCATCCATGCCTTTTTGTGACTTGATAGCTCATTTCTTTTAATCTCTGTATAATACTTCATTGTATGGATGTACCACAGTTCGTTTATCCATTCACCTATTGAAGGACATTTTGGTTGCTTCCAGTTTTTGGTGATTATAAATAAAGCTTCTTTAACATTCGTGTGCAGGTTTTTGTGTGGACATAAATCCTCAGATCAGTTGGGTAAATACCTAGCTGAGTTATGCGGTAATTGCTGAGTTAAATGGTAAGACTGTGTTTAGCTTAGCTGCCCTATTTAGCTCACATGCATCTCCTCAAAATCGGGTGGTGACCACCCCTGCACTTACTGACAGCCATCACTATCAGTTATCTGTTTCTTCTGCCCCCATTTGAATTTTTGCACATAAATACAGTTACTGAGCTTCCTTCCTATGTCAGAATAAACATTCTGTGCACCTTTCTCAGTCCTTTCACATACATGATGGTAGGAGCAGTATAGTAACTAATCTATTCAAGGGAGAATCCTGTTTCTGCCCCTGACCTATAACCTGACCCTGGGAAAACACCTGAATCCTTTCACCTGTGAAAGGGGATACTAGTAGCACCTATATAACCCTACCTCAATGGTTCTGAGGATTTAATGAGTGCTTAGAGCAGAGTCCTTCTTTGACCAAGCACAAGGCTGTTTGAAGGCCCTGCCAAGAGCAGAGTGTGGACCTGTTCATTCCTATTCCTGTGCTTCTTCCACTGGAGAGGAGACAACACCCCAGCTTCGTTTTCCTGTTACCTAGCCAACATATGGACCTGCTGACACCGAAGCAATTGATCTACCCAGTCAATTTAGGAAAGACTCTGGTAATTTTCATGTATACGCATGGTAGGCAAGGGATCTGTTTTTAGTTAATTAGGATGATCTAGTAGTCATTAGCAGAAATAATTAATATTTTTTCATCTTTAAATGGAAGAAAAAGGACAACAGACCTCACTTTAAGGTATAGGCTTGCAGATGAATGAATGGGCTAAGCACTGAAGTGGTTTAATGATCCATGAATTAAACTGCATGAACATGAATTAGTGCATTAAACTTCATGGACATAAAATGGATCTGTTCAGAAACAAGTTTGGGCAGTTCACATCTGGTACATAGTGTTTTCAGAATAAGGTTTAATTTTTAAGAGGTTTTAGAGCTCTGTATCCTAGCCAGAGAATGCTTATCTGCTTTATGCTAGTTTTTACCTGCAGGGTTTTTGTCTTTGTGACATCATTTATTTGCTCCTGTATTTTTAAATGCATTGCACAATGGTGGGAACTCATCTAAGAAAGTTAATCATACCCTGGCAATCCTTTTTTTTTTTAAGATTTTATTTATTTATTTGAGAGAGAGAGAGCACGCGCGCGGGCACGCATGCACAAGCTGGGGGAGGGACAGGGAGAAGCCGACTCCCCTACTGAGCAGGGAGCCTGATGCAGGGCTTGATCTCACGACCCTGGGATCATGACCTGAGCTGAAGGCAGAGCTTAACCAACTGAGCCACCCAGGCACTCCTACCCTGGCAATCCTTGAGCATGCTGGTAGTTACTGAGAAAATTTTCAGGAGGATCTTATATCAAGACACGCTAGATTTTCTATATGCTCAAGTTGATTTCCTATGATCATTTGGTTGAACAGTGAATGTGCAAAAATCCTAGAGAACTGACAGGCAGAGATTAATACTGTGTTAGCAAGATCAGCAAACAAAAAAAGTCCACAAATGCTTTCACACACAAGCACACAAGCATGCACAAACATATCTTTGCTGTTATCTGTTTGGCTTGGACTAGTTGTATGTGTGGGATGTAACTGGAACTACCAAAAAGGATCACCACGTTTCCAAATCACTTGCAATGACTGATATCAGTTAAAACTGCTTGAATTATCCAATTGATCAGGGTCACAGCCTAGTTTGGAAACCATTTATAGATAAAATTACATTCTAAACATAGAGCAATTTATATCTCTATAAAGATATAAATACTTCAATTAAATGTTAATTACATGCTAGTGTCTTTATCAGGGAAGAATAATAATCAAATCATCCAGTGTTCTTTTTACAATTATAATGTGAAGGATAACTCTCTATTGGATGGGTCAAATATGTGTATCTTGAATATTGGTATCAGAACTCAGAGGTATTTCTTTTCTTTTTTATTTAAAATCAATTAATTAACATATAGTGTATTATTAGTTTCAGAGGTAGAATTTAGTAATTCATCAGTTGCATATAACACCCAGTGCTCATTACATCACGTGCCCTCCTTAATGCCCATTACCAGTTACTCCATCCCCCCACACACCTCCCCTTCAGCAACCCTCAGTTTGTAGTTAGGAGTCTCTTATGGTTTGTCTCCCTCTCAGAGGTATTTCTTGACCTATATACTCCTATCAGGAAAAGCACGAGGTGTAGAATATTTTATTCATTAATTCACTTAGTTCATTCATTCACAAATATTCAGCACTTACTATGTACCTGGTATTGGACTTGTTACTGGGGAACAGACAATCCAATGATTGGTTGTTTCGGGGAGTTGAAACAGCTATAGAGCCAAGTGATTTGATTGACTAAATGTTTTTGTTTAAAGTTGAAGACTCAGGAAAATTAAGCAACCAAAAAGTTTTGACCAGTTTTACCTGTGCACACCCAATATGCCCACACCAACCTTCCACAAATCTCTCTTGGAATCTTTGCCTGCTTTCTAACCATTGCCTGTTGGCTGTAACTCCAGTTGGTATATTGGCTATAATTGACAAACGTGATGGTTTATAAATGCAAAATATCTTATTCACTTCATCTACTCTGTAGGTACAATGAGAGTCAAATAAATGTCATCTAATACTGAACAATGAGCTATGAGGTTTTAAATTTTCGCTTAAAAACATCAAAATGGACCCAGAAATGACCACAACAGAGGCAGGTGGACATCCCCTGGAACCTCTTTCTACTGTCCATTTTCTGACACTGTTTTCCTATAGCTTATTCCTTCATTTTGTATCACAGATGACTACTTGGTAAATGTGTTTAATTCCCCTGCAATTAGATTTGCAGAACATATTATTTCATTTTAATGAAAAAACTTTTTGAACCACAACCAAATAGCTGTAGGACAAGCAGATTTTGTTTTCTTACAATTTTATTAGTAAAAAAAAAAAAAAATGAAGGTCCCAATATTGAAAAGTCACAAATATGAAGTTTTAAGTCAAATATCTGTGTTCTCTTAAAGGAGAAGATCCTTTTTGAAGCTTGGGAGTTTCCATTAGAGGACAAATTAGTTAAATAGACATTTGCAATGGAACAAAATTCCCATTAGTTTGGTTAAATTTTTTTGTTTCACTTCAGGTTTATTTCATTATAAAAATAGAAAAAATCCACATAAAATTATTGAAGAATAAGAAAGAAAACAATTAACTTTGGCTCCACCATGTAAATGAGTCTGATGTGCTTCACTGAACACAAAATGTAGCCCGAGACTCCAAGAAGCTGGTTTTTTCCCCTGGCTTGGCAGAGCATCTGTTTCTCACAGATGCCTGAAAAAATACTCAGCTCTCTGGATTGCTGGACCTCATTTCTGGTCATTGCACTACCGTGGCATGGAGTATAAACCATGTAATCTTTATGTAAGAGATGGAACACTGTAGGTGGTTGTGTTGAGTGTACTTCAAATTCTATGTATGCTGAATGCTATGGACTGAATGTTTGGGTCCCCCCCTCCACAATTCATCTGTTGATGTCCTGATCTCCAATATGATGATATTTGGAGGTGGGGCCTTTGGAAGTTAGTTAGCTTGTGAGGGTAGAGCCCCCTTGAATGGGGTTAGTGACATTATAAGAATAGACATGAGAGAGATGATCTCTGCCTCTGCCACGTGAGAATACAGCAAGAAGGTGGCCATCTGTAAATCAGGAAGTAGTTCCTCACCAGAACCCAACCATTCTGGCACACTGATCTCAAACTTCACGGCTTCCAGAACTATGAGAAAGAAATTTCTGTTTTTTAAGTCACCCAGTCTGGTATTTTGTTACATAGCCTGAGCAGATTAAGGCATTCCAGTACAAAAAAAAAAAAAAAAAAAATCACATCAAATTCATGGTCCATGGTTATACAAACAAGAAGAAACACTGTGTTTAATACTGCAAAAAAGCAAGTGCAAGAAAATAACAATCTCTTTTTTAGATACAGACGTAGAAAGTACATACCCAGTACAAAGGAAGGTGTGAGTGCTCCTCTTGGTTTTGGGAATTTTATCTTTAATAATTCCAGAGAGATGCTGACAAGCTGGAAGGTGAGTGCATGACTGTTGTGTTTCCTCCTGAATACACAGTCCTGGTGTGAGGCATTTAGTGGACACTCACAAACAGTGGTTGAGTAAATACAGGGAGAGCAATTGGAACTGTGGTGGAGTTCTAAACAGACCGTGTAGTTAAAGAAAATGAAGATACCTTCACCCGGGAAAAAGATGACTCAGGGCACACAACAGTTCTCTTTAAAGTATTTGGAAGAAATATTCATGTAGAAGGAGACCTAGACTCAATCTATGGAACAAAATAATTGGCATTATAAATAGGAATTTACCACTACAGCTGCTCCCAATGGAAGAGTAACCACTGGGATAACTCTTGATATGTCTTGACCACTTTAATTCTTAATTAGTTCCCACAGCTTCCTGTCACTGGGGTTGCTCATTTACTCATCTATTCATTCAAAAACATATACTGAGCATCTTTAAAATACTCTATGAGGTACCAGGAAAACAACAGTGAACCCAACAAACATGGCATCTTTCCTCATTCAGCTTATAAGCTAGTGAACAATGAGATCAGATACTGCGGTGAGTTGCTTAAAAAGAAGCTGCATGATCATCTGTTAAGGCTAGCAAAAAGGGAAATTCTGAATCACACGTAAGGGCTGGACGAAATGATCTTGCTAGTTCTTCCAAGCCTGGAGATTCCTGGGATTCTTCATTTTCTCCCTGGATTCCCATTTTTTAAAGACCACTTGATGACACTTGGGAGTCATTATGTTCACTTTCATCCTCCTCACCTCCACTCTCAAGTCACCACTTTCTTTTTTGATCATTCTAGTTCTAGTTTCCATACCCATATCACAAACTCATCCTCATGGTTGCTGACATCTCCTAATTGGGCCCGTATCACTAGTCCAGCAGTATGCAAATGACAGAGCGCAGCATTCTAGGTCCTCCAGAAGACCCTAATGCAACTTTTCTGCAGATCAGAGGTTGAAAAATACTATTCTGTAGTGGGTTGAATGATGATTCCCAAAAAGAGAGGTCTACATGCAAATCCCTGGAACCTGGGAATGTTACCTCATTTGGAAAAAGAGTCTTTACAGACGTAATTAAGTTAAGGATCTTGAGATGAGATCATTCTGGATTCCCCAGGTGGGCCTTAAATGCAAAGACAGGTGTCCTTATAAGAGACAGAGGAGGAAAAGACCAACAGAGAAGAGAAGGTGATGCAAAGACAGAGGCAGAGATGGAAGTGATAGGGCCACAAGCCAGGGAAGCCGAGGATTGCTGACAGCCACCAGGGGCTTGAAGAGGCAAGCAAGCGTTCTCCCAGAGAGCCTCCAGAGAGAGTGCAGCCCCGCTGACACCTTGATTTTAGACTTCTGGCCTCCAGAACTTTGCGAAAATAATTGTTTGCCTTTTAAAAGCTACCTAGTTTGTGGTATTTGTTGCAGCAGCCTTAGTAAACTAATATATTGTGCCTTCCACCATCCAACAACCAGTTTCTCACAGTGCTGTCAGGGGGTTCTTGCTGAATGCAAACATGACCATCTCACACCTCTGCTTTAAGCCCTCCCTTGTCTCTATGCAGCCTCTAGCAGCCCTTCCTTTCCTCGCCATGACTCCAGGAAAGACAGTGTTCTCTTGAGTGACACACACCCCTGGGGGTACACAGGTGATGCTCAACTCGCAGCACGATGGAATTAATGCCACTTTTCCTCCCACTCAAGAATTCATGTCACAATGGAACAGAGATGACTGATGTGTGATGATGATTATAGGGGTAGACACTCTGATCTCATTAAACCTAACAAAATCAGAGAAGAAACCATTTTCAAACTGTTGCCTGCCATTAGACTCCTTGAAACTCATCCCTGCTGATCACACTTTGCTGGTTGCCCGGTGTCACCTGGTGTCTGCCTTTCTCTCAAGCTTTTTTCTCCCGTGAGCATGCCATGCTTCAGCTGTGCCAACCTGCTTCTAGTCCCTGAGACACAACTTGCTCCTTCAACCCTCTTTGCCTTTGCACATACCCTTCCCTTTGCTTGGAATGCACTTCCACACTTAGCCACCTGCTAACTCCTATCCATCTTTTAAAGCCAATTCATATGCCATTGACTCTAGGAAGTCTTCCTAACTCTGGGAAGACTTTTTCCCCCATAAGGTTTGATCGTGTCCTCTTTTTAGTAATGAACTTACTTTTTATAAAATATAAAGTCTTATTTTACTTATTATACTATACTGTAATCCTTTGTTTATTTGTCCATTTTCTTGACACCCAGGCCATTTAAAACTCACCTTAGTATTCTGAGTTTCTAGCACAGAGACGAAGCTCAGTACCAGTCTATTGAATTCTATTGATTCAGGATTTACACTCTGGAGTCGGTGATCATGTTTGAGGCTTGTGATACTTCTTTTGTGACGAAAATAGCACAAATATCAATATTTAATAGAATTTTCCATGACTTTAAGGGAGCAGCTTGTGGTAGAAAGAGTGAAGAAAATGTATTTATTTCTTAGGACATTCAATTATTAGGCAGCAACATTGGGTTTTGTACAATTAATTTGAGAACTGAGAACTTGATGATCTACTTTTATGAAGGCCTGGTGATAAAATTAAAAAAGAGTTACTTCTATTCTCCACAAAAAGAAACAAAAGTAGTTTTGAGAGTGAGACAGCATTTTCTCTTCAGGCTTCATGTGTGGCTTTGTCCTGGACCCTGGTCCTTATCAATTGTCGTCTGCCGGCATCCCTTCACATAGCTCTCTCAGCCCCTACCTACCACAACAGGCCCGGTTCCCCCCAGAGACGCAGAAGGACATTGCGGCTCAGGGCTCCTTTGGGAATCAATGTTTGGAATAAAAATAAGGCAACGATACCATTTCCATGAGTTCTCTAAATGGCTTGAAAGGATGTCTCCTGGTAAAAGCACCATTTCTATCCTTGTCTGCAAGCTCAGATTCTGGCCGAGCTATTTTCAGCATTGTTTCCAGTTGCCACTGGTCAGTGGCAGCATGTCACACTTGGCTGCCACTTCTCATTACTGCCCACGGCTCCCCTTCTTGGTAAGGCTTGTCCTCCCAGGCTGGCGAACGCGGAACTGCCCCCGCCTTGCTGGGCCAGAAAGAGGCTCTGTGCAGTCTGGTGCATTTGTGTTTGCCAGGTTAGGTCCTGCTCGTCACCTTCCAGAAAGATAGTGCTTTCTCTATCCTGGAACACTGAGCTGTACGGACAACATCTATAGGTTTCCTTGCACTTGGGCTTCAGGTGGGGCTTGACCAATGGTGGGGGGCGCCCAATAGGGTGTTGGAGGCAGGGAAGTGAGGTCAGGATACATTTCTCCCCCGACTCTTCCCTATGAGGTCACCTCAGGCTGGCTGCGTTCCTTGACCTAAGTCACTGCTCTTCTCAAGGTGTTTCTCTGCACAGGACTCTTTTTCTGAGTTCCAGTAATTGTCTCCCCCTTTGTTCTTTTGGGCGCAGGGGTGGTAAATGCTCTGCAGTTACTAACCTTGGGTTTCTGCACAATCCCCTGTGGCTCTAATCAATCCTTCCCCCGCCACACACACACCTTTGAAGTCTTCAAGTTGAGTGTGCCTTCTGTTTGCTGTTGGGGTTCTTATCGATACACTCACCTAAACTGGAGTTACACTAAAAGGTTTAGTGAAAAGGGGTTTTTTGGTTTCCAGGGATTATTTGGTTTCAAGGAACAGAGACTCACTCAGACTTTGAATGAACAGAGGGTTGACTGAAAGGACACCGCCAAGAGAAAAACAAATGAAGCACAATAAAGGCAAGTCATTCCCTCCGAGAACTAGGAAGACTCTATTTCTTGATCCCAGCTCTTGTGGTTTCTTGTCTCTATCATCTGTTCCATTCGCTCTATAGAGCATCTTCCCCTGCTTTCTCCTGCTTCTTCCTTCACTCCCAATCCCCAAACTTTACCTTATGCATGACTTTGTCTTGCCAAGATACAGACTTCATTTTTCACCTCTAACATGGCAGTTGCCTTAATAATTAAATAGACATTAATGGATCATAAAGCAAATTAATAAACTAACAAGATTGTAAATATCAATAAGGAGATGAAAGCAAAGTCAAATCCTTTTTGGAAGATGCAGAGTACAGTAAATGTTTGCAAAATATGGAAAGTTGAGTTGCTTAAGATATGCACTAACCTATTTCTGTAGGTTCATAAATGCTGACATATGTCTACTATGTACCCGTATTTTTCAGAAATGAGGGTCAAGGCTTCCAGCCAGTTGAAGAGGACATTGTTGTTCTCAGACATGATACTTTAGGGATAACATGGAATGGGAGGCTAGAGTCTTCTGTACATAGCAGCCTACTGGCTCTGCCTCCCTCAAGCTGGTCTGAATGTCTCTGGGACCTCAGAATGTTTGCACCTTAAAATGGTGATAAAGAATCCACAGCAACTTCATAATGGTTGAGTTTATTAGACCTCAAGAAAGAATCTGAGTAGACTAAGACTGGACACCTGACCCTTCTTTCTGGTGTGTGGCCCAGACCATAAGCATGGATTAGAGAAAAGAGTAGATGGCTAAAATAAGGTTGTTTCATCCAAAATGACATTTATTGCTGAAAAGATCATTTACTTGAATGTTCTTATTTTACATGAGGAAATTGAGGACCAGGAAGTTGAAGTGACCTCCTCAGAGTCTCACAGAGAGTTGATGTATACTGTCCCAATTTCTCTATAGTTGATTACCTATAGTACCAAAGATGTTTTCAAATGTAGGATGGCCTGAATAGAAGCAGATTTCAGGTTCATGGAAAACGCTTCAGTAGGTTGACAAGATATGGCAGTAACCATATAATTTATCGTTCCAAATAAGACCATTTTGAGAGTGAAAATGAGTGCTGTTAATAACTGGGCCAGAACATCAGGCATAACATGAGAGTGTATTCCCAAATAAGAGGCCATTGCAGAGAAGTGGTAAAGAGGAAACTTTATGCTAATCCTGGACAACAGTGAAGCCTGAAGAATCTGTGCCTATGTGAGCAGGTCCTTGTCAGCAATGTTTGCCAATGTTCTGAGCCTCTGGCTACTGAAATCTAGAAGAAAGGCTCGGGCTGAGATGCTTCATATAATTGGGGGTGTACTATTCTTTTTGGTGGGAAAGGGGAACCGTTTATCTCTCCAAGTATAGACCACTAGTGTGTTGGACAGTTCTCAGAAGCACTCATGTCTTCTCAAATTATGGGGTCAAGTTTTCCAGCCTAGTACCTTGTGGGAGGAGCAAGGAGGTTATGGTATCAATTCCACTACCGATTTTGCTCTACTCTCTTTTATTTTGTAAAAAAGTAGGTACAAGTAATAGAGGTCCTTTCATAGTACAGATCAATTCCCTCATTTATCTCACTCCATATAAACAGGGGACCAAACTCTATAGTCTGTTTTCAGGTCACTGGCCATTACTACTTTTTCTGTGACTGTGTCATGACACCGCCGTCAAAGTCTTGGCGTTTATTGAACTCCAGCCCTAAACTCTACAAAACTGGACTGTGTTCTAAGTTCCTTATCTCTTCTTTCCAATATATATTTAAATTACCTTATTACCATTATGCAAAAGAATAGGACCTATGCCTTTCAGGTAGAGCAAAAAGGAAGACAAATTTTTGCTGAGGGCTTGATTATATTTTTTTCAAAACAGAAGCAAATGAGCCTATTGACTAATAATTTCCAGGAAGAACAATATGGCTAAAGAATACTAAAACTAAAGTCTCTCAATTAATCAACAATCTTTCCTCAATTAGTTGAAATATGAAACAACTCCATCACATAGATAATTTATTCACTCATTTGTTCTTTCCTTCCATCAATAACTCTTGAATTCCTTTGGTCTGGCCCTGAGCTAGATACTAGGTGCCAGGTTAATTTATCATGTTAGTTTTTGGTATATTTTTCTTCTAATCTGTCCTGCCTAACTTATCAAGAAAAATATGGAGAATTAGATGTTTTCCAGGAGACTTAGTGAAGCTCCTTCATGATCAAGGCAGTCAATTGTTAACACCTATTCTTAACATTTTTCGTGTCAAAATCATATTTTCCATGTTGGCACAGAACTCTGCATTGTCAACCAAGTACCTGCCTACATGCGTGGGTAGATTCAATGCTTTCCTTTTGGAAAAATATTAGCTTCACTGCCAGGTACCCTCATAGCTTGCACCAACACTGAAGAGGAATGACTTTCTTTCTGGCTAGCTCTGAATGACAACTCTTCCTCCCTCATTCCTGTTTTCTTAAGTGCCTGGCTAAATCTCCCTGCAGTCAAAAATAGTGTCTCCATACTTTCCAGTGTCAGAAAATGCCCTTTCACATTTTCCAAGGCTTCCCTTGTGACAGCTGATATTTGAAAAGGACAATCCAAAGGATGTTACCTGGTTCTTCTCCCAGGTTCTCTCCCTGTGTTGAGCTAGAGCACCTTCTCAGCCACAGTGTCTACTCAGACCTACATACCCTTTGGGAAACTCTCAGAATTATACAAGATGGAAGGCATTCCAAGACCTCATTTTTAATGATTTTATTTAATGAAATGTCCTATATACAGATGAAAATTAGTGTTGAAATATGAAATTATATAGAATTTTCTATCCTCTATGTAATAAAAGGAATCATATTTCTGTCATTTAGTTTTCTACTCCAGGAAAGGGCATTACTGCCTCGTAATCCTTCTAAGTTTAACATGAAGTTGGGCTGGTTCATATTTGACACCACTAGAAAAATATCAAAAGGAGAAAATCATGGGGAAGACATGGATTTAGACTTTTCAGTGTATGATACTAAATAGGTAAATGGTAGTTTCTCCTGAATCATTCTCTCCCCTAACCCCCTAGAAATGGGGGTATTGCTGGACCACTCTTTGTGTCTTAACTCCTGTAAAATCCAAGTAGAGGACTGCAAAGCTGTCATCTGCTAATAACTCTACTGTAAATAAAGGATCAAGTAAAGTTTGAATCAAGACCATGATCAAGGTATGGAGTTTCTTGGAGATCACACTTACTAATTCCTTTTATGAGAAAACATAAGGGTTGTACTAAGGAATTAGATTGTTAATATATTTTGAACCTCATTAATAGACAGTAAATACTTCTATTTAGTATATGTTTTGCACTTAAATATTAAACATAGACTCTTGAAATAATTAAATATTTAAGTTGAGAGGGGTCATGGGAATGGAAGAAAGGAGAGGGGCCATTTTGGAAAAGAGATCATGTTGCCAGTAATTTGATATTAATACTAGTTAGACCATTGAGGTTTTTTTTTATTATGTTATGTTAACCACGATACATTACATCATTAGTTTTTGATGTAGTGTTCCATGATTCATTGTTTGCATATAACACCCAGTGCTCCATTCAGTACATGCCCTCTTTAATACCCATCACCAGGCTAACCCATCTACCCACCCCCCTCCCCTCTAGAACCCTCAGTTTGTTTCTCAGAGTCCATAGTCTCTCATGGTTCTAGACCATTGAGTTTTGCCAGTGATTTAACTTCTTTTAAAAATATTTTTGTTTGTGGGAGGGATGGGGTGACTGGGTGATGGACACTGGGGAGGGTATGTGTTCTGGTAAGCGCTGTGAATTGTGCAAGACTGTTGAATCTCAGATCTGTACCTCTGAAACAAATAATGCAATAGATGTTAAGAAAGAAAAAAGAAGAAGAAGAATGTAGCAGGAGGGGAAGAATGAAGGGGGGGAAATCGGAGGGGGAGAAGAACCATGAGAGACAATGGACTCTGAAAAACAAACTGAGGGTTCTAGAGGGGAGGGGTTTGGGAGGATGGGTTAGCCTGGTGATGGGTATTGAGGAGGGCACGTTCTGCATGGAGCACTGGGTGTTATGCACAAACAATGAATCATGGAACACTATATCTAAAACTAATGATGTAATGTATGGGGATTAACATAACAATAAAAAATTTAAAAAAAAATATTTTTGTTTGTTTGTTTTGTAGAGAGAGATAGAGCATGCACAAGTTGGGGGGGGTGGCGGCAGAGGGAGTTGGGGGGGGCAGAGGGAGAGAATCTTAAGCAGGCTCCACACCCAGTGCAGACCAGTACATAGCCCCACCCTGAGATTACGACCTAAATGGAAATCAAGAGTCTGACACTTAACCAACTGAGCCACCCAGGCATCCCTTACCTTCTTTTCTAAAGTAAAGCAGTATAAAGATTATGCTTATAATACTCTCCCCTTGATTTGCATCCAGATGTGCTCTCTTAAATGGGAGAGAAAGAGAGAAAGGGATGCAGAAGGAATTAATTATCCATAACTGATAGTTTTGTGGCAATATGTTACACTTTTAAACATATATGCACTTCTGTTTCGGTGGAACTACAAAATTAAATCATCATAAATAAATTTCTTATTCAACTTCACGCAATCTTTCCAGTGAAATGCCTTCACTGAGTAACAGTTTAATTTTGTATCTTCAGGCTTTATATAGGATCAATACATGAAAGTTCTCTAGAACACTTTCATAATTTTATAAAATTATTGTTGAAGAAATTATGTCCCATTGTTTAAGGACCACACAGCAATTCATCCCCGAATTCAGGTTAAAAATTTTTTAATTTTATGCAAATTATGTTTATTTCCTTTTATTAGACAAAGATACAATACAGCCGTCTGTTCCTATTTTTCTCAAAGCTACTAAGAAGCTCCAAATTAGATTCACTGCCCCAGCTGGAGCAATTCATTTAGTTCAAGAGCCTGGTGACTCTTATTTTCTTATTTTAAAAGTTGGCCATATGATGATTCATACTGACCATGTTAAAATGAAAAGGTATAAATATGAAATAGATTATAGAGTACGTGTTTACATTCATAAATTCTGTTTGGTTGCTTTTTTAAAAATTCTCATTATCCTAGAGTCATACTGTTTTTGCTTTGTTTTTGCCAACATGAGCGTTATTTATAATGTTGAAATACAACTTCATTGATATAGTAAATGGGGATTATTATAAATAGCAAGTTTGTTAAAAATATACACACACATTTTCCCTCACATCACAGTAGAGGGGATCATAAAATTAACTTCTAATCCCTTGCCAAATTGGCCAATGGTCAGGAATAAATATTGGTTGCTTTGTCAATGTGTTTACTTTCAAAATTTACCAATATGGTCTTCCTTGCTATTTGCCTTAAAAATAATTATGGCTACAAATTTTGTTCACCTTGGTAAATGAATATATTCTCTCCTTTACCGTGTCTTGATGGAAAAAAGGAATATATTTGCATGAAGTAAGTAGCATCCTGCCTGGGGATAGATGAGCTCTGACTGAAAAGATGGAAGTCGTTTTCTGGGACGGCAGCTGCACTGCAATATGTGCAGCAAAATCAGTGAGTTCTGATTCTTGGAGAACATATGTTCACAATTCCTCCTGACTTCCAACAGGCGTCATGCTCATAGTTCCTAAGGATACTCACTTCATCAGTATTGCATGTAATAATTCTAATCAAAAGTATACATATGACTTTATGGTTTATAATATAAACCGATAGGCAGCCCCAAATTTTGTCAATGTCTGCATCAGTTAAGATTAAAGTAGGCTATATAGACAACAAATAATAATAAAAAAACACACACATAAATATATAAACAAAATTACACTGGCTGAAAAAAGTAGAATGGTAATTCTCTTTTAGTCTAAGAGAAGATCCGAGATAGGCTCTCTGTGGTTCATGTACTGGCTTGACGATATCTTGCTGCTCTGTCATCCTTATTATTTCACTTTATGGCCCATAATAGCTGCCTGCACCCCAAACTTTGTGTCTACATTCCAGTCAGAAGAAAGGAGGAACAATGCCTCCCTCCATTTTAAGGAAATTCTGCAGAAGTGCTACATAACAGTTGCATTTATACACATCAGTCAGAATTTAGTCACGTGATCACATCTTGCTGCAGGGGAGGCTGGGAGCTATTGTCATTTAACTGGGCACATTGCTTTTCCAAATAAATACAGAGTTTTGTTACTAAGGAAGAGGGAGAGAATGGATATTGTGCCACGCACTGTTTTGTTCCCTGGATGAAGAGCATCATGTTACGGTCAAGGGCGTGGGTTTGGAATCAGGCTGCTTGGTTTCAGATTCTGGCTCCTCCCATACTAGTTTTGTAAATTTGAGCGAGTAACTAAAATCTTTCGGTGCCTCAGTTTAGAAAATGAATTGACAGTGGCAACTAACCCATAGGGTTATTGATTATAAGAATATAAATGACAATATGGTACCAGACACATAGAAAATTATCAGTGATAGCTATTAATGTGCTTTTTTATCTTATCTCATTGATTCTTCAGAACAAGTCTATGAAGTACAAATTCTTATCCTTATTTTACAGATAAACAATCTGTAATAAGCACAGAGGTTAAATAGTCTCTCTATGGGCATTCCGTCAGCAAATGGCAGAGACTAGACCAGAACCCAAGTCCCTTGAGTCCAAATCCTCACTCTTCTTATCATACAGACCTGCTTCATTACTACATGTTGGTTATGTGATATCTCAGCAGTAAGAAAGCCCTGGGGTAGAGGGTCATACATGTATCATGGACATGAGGCAAGGCACTTTTAGGATGTTCCTGTGCAAAACTGAAGCCCACACAGAGTTGGTACGAAGAGAAGTGGCTGGAGCAGAACCAGTGTCCATGGACCCTGGAGACAGATGAGGTCAAGAGGATAGAGGGAGTGCATAGAAGTTTTGACAAATATGGCTACTGTTATCCCTTAATAAATTTTTCATAGCTCTTAGCTTGCACCTACGTCAAACAGGATATTGCTTAGTGCAATTGTCTAGTTTATTCTTACACTTCCAGATTTAATAGAAGTTAAATATAAATAGGAGTAAATGCATTTTGACCAAGGCACCATGTAGCTGGGGTTGCCAGGTAAAGTAGAGGATGACCAGTTAAATTTGAATTTCAAACAAATGATGTATAAGTATGGGTCAAATATCTCATGGGCACCATGTTAAATTTGACTTTTGGCAAAGTATTCATCGACAATACCTTTTTTACTGCAAATATGTCCCAAATATTGCATAGGACATACCTATATTTAAAAATGCTGTTTGTTGTGGGCGCCTGGGTGGCTCAGTTGGTTAAGCATCGGACTCTTGATTTTGGCTCAGGTCACGATCTCAGGGTTGTGAGATCAAGCCCCGTGTCAGGCTCTGTACTGGGCATGGAGCCTGCTTAAGATTCTCTCTCTTCCTCTCCCTCTGTCCCTCCCCGCCTCTCTCTAAAAAATAATAATAAATAAATAACAAGTTGTTTGTTGTTTATCTGACATTCAAATTTAACTGGGTGTCCTTTCTTTTCTTCTCCTTAAACATAAGTGCTATCTCATGTGACCATTTAGGATTCTAGCTAAGCACCCAGAACTGGCTCCACACAGAAGTAAGCAGGCATATAATACATGTGATTGAAGAAGGTAACAGACCTTTTCTACTTAAAAAATGTTCCCAATAAATTTGTAAGATAGGAGCTAAAATTTCTACCATTTGAATAATTTGCATTATGACATTTTTCACCATGACAGCTCCATAATTTGTTATACTTTATTTGAGCATTGCAAAATCCTAGAAGTTATATGAATATAAGTAGTCCCATTTTACAGATTAAAAATTTACAACTGGAAGATTAGGTGACTTGCCTGAGGTCACAAAGGTGGTAAGTGACAGGAAAGAGACTGATCATACATTTCGTGACAGATTTCCTGCACTTTCTACATCAGTAGAGCTCAAATTTACTCAAGTGGCTGAGCCCCTAAAGCTAAGGTATTCCTTGTGGAACATCTATTTCATTAAAGACTACATTATGTGTACACAACACAAAAATCAAAATCAGGGATGCCTGGGTGGTTCAGTTGGTTAAGGGTCCAATTCTTGATTTCAGCTCAGGTCATAATCTCAGGGTCCTGAGATCAAGCCCTGTATCAGGCTCCACAATGGGCGTGGAGCCTGCTTAAGATTCTCTCTCCCTTTCCTTCCACCCCTCTCCTCCCTCATGCTCTCTCTCACACACACTCTCTCTCTCTTAAAAAAAAAAATCAAAATCATAAGCACGTATATCCACATCAAAAACTGGCTATTAAAATACAGATGAACCATCTCCAAGTTTTTCCATAAATATTGCCGTAGTAATTGATAAGCAATTTACAACAACCCTACGAGACAGGTGCTGATATTACCCTCTTTTGCAGATGAGAACATGGAATAGAGAAGTTAAGTAACTGGCCCACAGTCACGCAGCAAGTGGTGAAGGTAAGAATCAAACCCAGGATATCCGACTCTAGAGCCCATGTTCTTTAAGCTTTATGCTGTCATTTTGTCATTGATGAGGAGGAACAAAAGTGTAAGAGAAATTTAAGAATAAAAAAACTTTAAATGGGGACAAGATTATATGTTAATTTGTGTGTGTGTGTGTGTATGTGAATTAGAAGAGGTTGACATTATTCAATTTTAGTGGTAAAACACCTCAATCCACCAATGGTGTCCACCGCTTAGAGGGAGTCCAGTTTGAGCATTTCAGCATTGGAGTATGAGAGAAAGACATCTGATGAAGTATGACTATAAGAAAAATAGGAGTGCCCTGGGCATCTTCAGTGACAGGCTCTCATGGTCAAATATACTCTATGGACAATGTTGTCTAAGATTATTTCCAAGCCTTGACAAAGAAGTAGAGCTGTATAGTCCCCACATGGGATACACGTATTAAAAGGCCAGATGCCAAGTTTTGTTTCATGAACAATGGGCAGAAATTCAGGGGATAGTCAAAAGTCACCTACCTCCAAGATTTATCTACATTTGTACCGCGTCCCCCAACCTGATTATTTTATTGAGCACTGCAACCTACACTTAACACTATTTCTGCATTCTGGAGAGCTGCTGGGCAATCTGAGTCAATGTCTGGTTGCAAGAAAGGCCAAGTAGCTTCCCTGGAAGAAACTAGGCTTAAGGTAAGAGAATCAGGATGCTTGATATCTTTCCTTGAGGTAGAAGAATGAAGCTGTTTGGTTCAAGGACAATGGGTCATGGTCCAAGGACAGGGGGTAGAGACTTTTTTAAATGTCAAAAAGCTGCCCTTTACTCAGTCTTTTCTAGCTACATGGGGAAAGGACTGCAAAATAGAGTCAATAAGGGCCATTTCAGACTTTTTGCTTTTGCTCGAAACAAGTTCACTCTAGCTCTGATCTGAGAAAACACATTCAACCAGGCATAATCCCAAGTTAACCCTACCCACTCTGTTTAGAGGCAGGTCTATTACAGTATGGCGGTTCCTCAAAAAGAACTACCCTATGATCCAGTAACTGCACTACTAGATATTTCCCAAAGGATAAAAAAATACACATTTGAAGGAGTACATGCACCCTGATGCTTACAGCAGCATTATCAACAATAGCCAAACTATGGAAAGAACCCAAATGTCCATTGACTGATGAATGGATAAAGAAGATGTGGCGTGTGTGTGTGTATGTGTGTGTGTGTGTGTGTGTGTATATATATACAATGGAATACTCAGCCATCAAAAGGAATGAAATCTTGCCATTTGCAATGATGTGGATGGAGCTAGAATGTATTATGCTAAGAGAAGTAAGTCAATCAGAGAAAGACAAATACCATATGATTTCACTCTTATGTAGAATTTAAGAACCAAAACAGATGAACATTCAGTAGGGGGAAAAAAAGAGAGAGAGAGGGAAATAAATCAAACAAATCATAAGAGACTCTTAACCATAGAGAACAAACTGAGGGTTGATGGAAGGAGGTGGGTGGGGGATGGGCTAGATGGATGATGGGTATTAAGAAGGGTACTTGTTATGCTGAGCACTGGGTGTTACATGCAAATGGATGAACCACTGAACTCTACTCCTGAAACCAATATTGAACTATATGTTAACTAACTAGAATTTAAATAAAAAATTAAAAAAAAAAAAAGAAGCTGGTCTATTGACCAGCCGCCTCTTGTTACCATAGAGCGTGGCTCTTGAAGGGAGAGGATGTCTCATCTCTTTTATTCCTCCTTCTCTTTCACCTCAAACAACTCACAGAAATATGTCTACCGACCACATTACATACTTCTCCTGAAATGGTTTCTGAATAATACTGTTTTCTCAGTCTTGTTACATTTTTTTGATGTCTTATTAACTCAGTGATACTTTAATGTGCCTTATAGACTGGCAGCTGCTTCAGGGGACTCTTTCATCCAGCTTAATGGGGGGAGCTGTTTTTGTTCTGAAGTAAATGAATGTCCTCCTTGTAGATGGTTGAGAACCATTATGTTGGAACTCTACAGAGAGCTAGAAATCAGTATTTGGCAGATGAGCACTCCAAAATATTGCTCTCTTACTATTATTGGGACCTTTTTGTGCCCACAGGTGGATATTGTTTGAGCAAAAGTGAGATTTGTGGGTGATGGTGTAAGTAGATAAATCATTACCTCCCTAAACATCCTGATTATGTGTATTGGCCAAGGTTCTAGCAGGAAACAAATGGCATTAAAACGGGATGAATGGGGACAGTTTAATGAAGGGAATATATACAAGGGTGAAGGCAGGGTGAGGTAAATCAACAGGGGATAGTGTATACTGCCCCTCCATTCCTAGCAACAGCAGGGCACTGTTTTCCTTCCTAGGACCTCTAGACCTAAAAGGCAAGAGGAAGAGCAGGTTACAGGTATCTGGAGAAGTCTACTTATAGGAGCTGTGGCATTTGGTTGAGGAATGTAACCATTGTCAGACTGTGACCTGGCAGGGTGGAAGCAATCTCTCTCTCTCCTTCCTTCTTCTGAACTCTTGCTGGTGATGCTCATTGGTCTAATCCCCCAGAAACCAGAGGGCCAAGGAGGCAAATTGGTGCAATCCTCAGAAGTCAGCCTCCTGGAGCCACAGAACAAGGTAAAGAATAGATCTAAATCAGGCAAATGAAGAAGATCCAATGCATCATGTACTGCAATTAATGATGACCATATTTTAAAATGGACTGAATCTGCTCAGATTATGTTAAATACAGTGTGTACACTGAATCTAACAATTATAGGTAGTTACTTACAACCGGATCTTAAGTGTACAGCATGATTAAAGTCATCCCTCTTGTCTATACATATTGCAGATGAATTCCATAACATTTCTGAATTCATCTTTTAAAAAGAACTACATGTTTTTACACGGGTTTCTTAAAGGAATAATTACCACATCAAAAACACTATAGTATGTTCACTAAAGGCTATAATTAATTTTAGACAACTTACAGACTTTGAAATGCCTTATTGAAAGGCCAAAATTTCTGACCTTTTCTGGAAGAAAATTTACCCAAGAGGCAAGACAGGAACGTTATTGTGGATTAATAGCTGTTCATGTAGTGTGATTCACCAGCATCAGAAAGTGCCTCCCCACTGGACCCTGAGATGATACATCAAATAATTCAAAATTTCTTTTTATGGCTTAGTAGTTGGTTGTTGCCACCCCTTTTCTTGTAAAATGTAAATGCCCTGAGAGAACATCATTTATCTATTTAATTCTTCCCTCATTAACATTTACTGTTACTATCTGCTAGTAGTTTGTTAGGCCTGAGAGTAACAAACATGAACAAGGCAGTCCTTGTCCTCAAGGTGCTCAGATCTAATGGAGATTAGACACAAAGTATTCAAGGACTCCAGAATTGGTTGATACATACTATGGGACAAGTATAAAACTGTGGAGGAATATCTAGCTCTTTCTCAGAGGATGGAAGAAGGGAATGAAAGTGGTTAGAATAAGGAAAGACTCTTCACATCTGAGATAATACCTGACTTGAAGATGAGAGTAAACCAGGTGGACAAAGAAGCGAGTGTAGAAATTAGACTTTCCAGGAAAAAAAAAAAAAAGGCCCTTCCTCAGATCATATCCAGAGACTATGAAACTAGAAGAGTACTCTGAGGTCAAATAATAAAGGGCCTTGAATGCCATCCTAAGGAATCAGTGAATGATTAAGTGGAGCAGTGGTCCTTTAATATCTGATCCACAGAAAAATCATCTTTGAGGCAGTGCAGAGGATTGGATGTAGGAGACTAGACTAGAGAATGAGTTAAGAGGGCCTTGTGATGGTTTTAACAAGAGATGAGGATGTATGAATGAGTGAGATAGAAATGGAGGGATTCTAAAAATATTGAGGAGGTTCAGAGCATTAGACAGTAACCAGCTTGCTGTGGTGAAGACTGGGAGCGGGTGTGAATAATTGAGGAAGAGAGATTAGAATGATGCCTATATTTTTGCCTTGGGTGACTGGGTAGAGGCTGTAGCATTGACTGAGATGAGGAATATAGGAGGAGGACCATGTCTGCAAAGGAAAACGAGTTTGGTTTTAAACATCTTGAGATAGAACCTGAGAGAGAGGTCTGAGGGTATCAGAGTATGGGTGGTAATTAAAGCAGCAGGTGCAGGAGCTTTCCTCCAGGGGGTAAGCAGAGAAGAGGCTTAAAGATTGATCTTTTGGGGAGCACCTATGTTTGAGGAACATGTGAAGGAAGGTGATTATATAGTTGAAACTCAACTGACTATCATGGAGAGAAGAGTTTTTAAGAGAAAAGTGGTCTGTCTATAATATCAAATGCTGTGGAAAGAAGGTATATTAATTAGGATATACTTGGCTGCAAGTAACAGAATAAAAGTGACTAATGTTATTACGAATGACTTATCAAGAAGTCTGAAGTAGGTGGTCTCTGGATGGGTTTTGTGACACAGCAATGCCATGGAGGACCTGAGCACTTTCCATCTTTCTGCTCTGCCACCTTCAGTGTGTCAAAATGTTTCCCACAGGGTCACAGGCTGGGCATGTCAAGTAGCTGAGGGCATCCCAAGCAGAAAGCAAGGGGGGGTGGAGACAATAAGATTTTCTCTTTGTGTGCTTCATTCTCATTCAAGGAGGAAAATCTTTCCCAGGAGAACCATCAACTTCCCCTTATGTCTCATTGACCAAGGCTCATTCCCACTCCTAGATCAATCACTGGCAAAGTGAAAGGGGTTGCCACGACTGGATTAGATCAATCATGATTCATCCCTTGAGGCTGGGCAAATGAACAGGAGTTCTGCTAGCAAGGAGGACAGGAAAATAGCAATTTTCACCGCCTTTCTCCTACAGGAGTTTATTAAGCATAGGACTTAGGAGTATCCATTGGATAAGTGCAGTTAGGAGCATACTGGTGGCCTCAGTAAGAGAAGTTTCAGTGAGAGCCGAGTTAGAGGTTAGCCAGAGCCAGATTACAGTGGGTTGAAGAGTGTATAGCAGTAGACCCTAGACTACTCTTCAAATAAATGTAAATATGCTTTTCTAATCCTTTTCTGAAAACATGTCTTGATGAATGAAAAGATGGCAAGGATTCTCCAAAGGATTCAGGGGGAAAGAAATCAAAAAAGAAGTTGGAACCTGGAAGACAAACCTTGCCTAATTCATCACTTGAACAAGGACCTCTCTTTGGCCAGGAACATGGTTTTCTCCAGATTTCTCCAAATTTGAATTTCTCCTCATTGCTAGGCTCAGCCACAGACTATAATTTTTAGAAATCTGAGTCAGCAACAAGAAAGAGGTTGTTTTGAACTCTAAATAGAGCCTTACTATTCCACAGCTGTGTACAATTGGGGGGTGGGAAACGTGATTAAAAGGTTTCTACAAAGCACTTAAATTAAATTAGCAAAGAGGAGATTCAGTTTTGAACTCCTTCCAAGATTTCTAATAAAGAGATTATATATTTCATTAAAAAAATAAAATAAGGCAGAGGGTGGAGTGATACATCTAACTGAATAAGAGCATAGACTTTCTACCAAAGCTAGGCACTCTACTTTTTTCCTCTGGCTCTTGGGAATAGTTTGTGTGCCTGTTATCAGCCTCAAAAGCCATCTTTTCCTCTGTCTGCTGATCACTGAGTAGAATAGTATATAGCCTCTTTTTGGTATCAATCAGTTTGAAAACAGACATAATCAGCTAATCTTTTTGGTTGATGAGTCTCTTTTTTTGCTCCTTTTGTTTGTTTTTAATAGACTTTATTCTTTCGGGCAGTTTTAGGTTCACAGCAATATTAAGTAGAAGATACAGAAATTTCCTATATCCTGTGTCCCCACACATGCACAGCCTCCATTTTTATTTATATCCACATAGAGTGATACATTTGTTAAAGATGAGCCCACATTTACATATCATCACCCACAGTCCATAGTTTACATTAGAGTTCACTCTTGATGTTGTGTATTCTATGGGTTTGGAAAATGTATAATGACATATACCCATTAATATAGTGTCATACAAGGATGTTTCTGCCCTAAATTCCTTCATGCTCCTCCTAATCACCCCCCTACCCTACCCCTGGCAACCTCTGATCTTTCTACTCTCTCTCTAGTTTTGCCTTTTCCAGAATGTCATAATAGGTGGAATCATACAGTATGTAGCCTTTTCAGATTGGCTTCTTTCACTTACTAATATGGATTTAGGGTTCCTCCATGTCATTTCATGGCTTGGTAACTCATTTCTTGTTAGTGCTGAATAATATTCCATTGTCTGGATGTATCACAGTTTATTCATTCACCTACTGAAGGACGTCCTCTTCCAAGTTTTGCAATTATGAATAAAGCAGATAGAAAACAAACATAATCGGCCAGTCTTCCCAGTTGATGCGTTGTCTCTTATGCAGCTCTGGTCACTAGAGTCCTAGCTTTTGAGTTTAAGAAAATATAAAGCAGTAAGAGAAAGGTTGTGGCTTGTAGATAAATTTACTGGACAGAACAAACAGAAGACAATAGATGACCTCTTTTTCTGGTTGTTAGCACTATCTCTAAATACACATTTTAGTGAAAGAGTCTTAAGTACAGAGAAGTTAAATACAGGGTAATTCAGTCTGACTCTAGCTGGCTGGCGCCGTCTTGAGCTCCTTTGGCCAATTTGGAACAGAATTCACCATGGGTTTTAATAATTTAGAAGTATAACATACCAGAGATGAAGGAATCTAAGAAAGCATCTGATTAATATGGGAAAACAGAGATCCAGTGATTTCTGTCAGATACAGCAGCCCCAAACCAGAATCTGGGTCTCCTGACGTTCAGCTTTTTCTCTGTTTTATCCGGGGACCTCACTTTCACAATATCTTATTTAATTAAGACAAAACCTTAAGACAGTCTTAAAATCTAAATCATTGTCAAGCTAACTTTAATTTTCAGGCACTTCAAGTAGCTTAAAACCCATATTGACCTTGTAGCTCTTATTCTAGGCGATGACAGGCAGCCAGCTCAAAAAAGCTTTACACGTGTGGAATTGGTAAAGGAAGGTTAAGCTACTGTTTACTTATTTATCCAATCCTTCACATTTATCTCTCTTTTTTTGTCAATTGAAATTTAAAGGGTGCTTCATAATTATTCTTCCTTGCAATAACAAGCCAAAAGGTAGGCATTGTAACAGTCAGAGTTCTTAGCTGCAAGCAAAAGATACCAAACTCTGGCTAAGTTAAGCAGAAAATGGAATCTAATAAAAGGATATTGGACAGTTTCTAAGCTCTCTGGAAGGGGTAAGAATCAGGTTTAGAGGATACATATCCAAAACAATGTTGAAAATTATGTCATGAAACCATGCCCTACTGTTGCTGCTGGGGGGTAGGCATTGTCTACGGCATTCCCAGAATCACCAGAATTGGACCCTGGATGTCGCTACTTTCCCAGATGACTCTGGGAATTGGATGTACCTACCATTCCTGCCCTCTCTTAACCGCTCTTAACCGCTCCATTGCCAGGAAAGATTTGGTTTGGTCCCCTCTTTGTGTATTTTCTAATTTAAAGTCTGGGGGAACTGCATGTGATTGGCAGAAGCTTGGTCACGTGCCAATGTGCTAGCAGCACAGGAGACAGGAAAGTGAGCACCTGGCATATTCAGTTTCTACAGCGGGAGGTTTACTCTACTCGATAAGGTGAGTGGTTCGGAGGCTGGGCAGCCAAAAAGAAGGACAATCGTTGACTACAGTGACATGTCTATCACAGGAGTTTCATTTTAATATTTTTACTATTTTTTACTGTTTTGAGTAGGTAATATATTTATATGTTGCAAAATTCAAAAGATATGATGTGGTAAATAGTAGAAGAATGTCTTCTCTTTCCTTGGCTCCCAGCCGTTTACTTAGCCTCCCTTATATGGTGGGTTGTTACTGCCACCAATATTCACTTCTATTCCCTGGAAAAGGGAGAGAGAGATTAAGATTTATTTTAAGGAACTGGCTGATGCAGTTATGGAGGTTGCAAGTCCAAAGTCTGAAGTTCAAATCTGAAAGCTGTCTGCTGGCAGAATTTCCTCTTGCTTGAGGGAGGTCAGCCTTGTGTTCTATTCAGGCCTTCAACTGATTGGACAGGACAACATTATGGGGGCAATCTTGCCTCAAACCCCACCCATTTACATGTTAATCTCATCTAAAAATACCCTCACAGAAACATCCCAAATAATGTTTGATCTGGTACCATGGCCCAGATAAGTTGACACGTAAAATTGACCATCACAGGGGGTTATGTGACTCATGGGTAGGACTCAGTGCAAAATATTGAAGGAAATGGTAATCTGATTCCATTGGCAGAGGTGTTTTAAAAAATCAGATACATGTCAGTCAGTTTATCTGTCAGTGTCAATCAGATTAGACACTGGGTAAAGTCTAAGTAAAATTTCCAGATTTATTTTTGTATGAATTTCCTTTAGAATCCATACAGAACAATTCCAACCATGTAGCCAGAAGTATGGATTTTAGCATCAGACAGTTTTAGTTTTGAGCCCTGGCTCTACCCTTTGCTTGTTTGGACAAGCTCCTTAGAGTCTTTTGGCTTTGGTTCTCTCATCTATAAAATGTTTTCTTTAATGTGAGGATTAATTAGAAAATGTATACAAAGCATTTAGTATCTGAAGCAAAATAGATGCTCAATATGAGTATTGTTGATACATAATCTTCAAAAAAGATTGAGTGCAAAATTGTATTTCAATTCGTAATCACATGAAAAGAGGCAAATCACTATGAAGTCTTTTAGATATTTTCTGTTTGAAATTTTAAGAAATTGTGGTAATGTAACTCACCACTTGCAGACTTTTATCTGATGCACAGGGACCACAAGAGGCAAAGAAAGGGGGCTTGGCTAGGTGGGTAGGAGAACAGCTCAAATGTCTTAGCATTCACAAATCTTATGTCTGGGAACAGTTTCAGATTTGGGACAGCTACATGGATGTATTGGCAAAAAAACCTTCTCTCCTTTGACTAATTACAAATTCATTGCTAACCTTAATGAGAAAAATGAGAAAGGAAGTGTGAACCCAGCATTGGCAGGAAAAGTCTATGTACATTGTCTTCTGCCTTTTAGTGATCAAGACTGTGATATATTGTATGAATCTAAGCCTCTCCTTGTTTGCAGGGCAGAGAAAACTGATGCTATTGAGTCAGGAGTATATTCAGTTTAACACAAGAAAGGGTCAGGGATGAGATGAGCAGCGATCTTGTAGCTTTCTAGGTAGAGGTAAGCAGAGCTGACCATGTACTCTCCAGAGTCATGTTCTTGACCTTTGCCTCACCATTTTAGCTATTTGCAATATATCTTATGGGCATTTACTAACATTCTGAGCTCATTAGTCTGTGATCATCACAAACCATGTGTTTGTTAAACTGATTTAATCCCATGCTGCTTGAAAGATGGAGGATGCAACAGAGCAGTCTTGAAATTTGGGGGTAAAATTCCATAGCTTCCCACAGTGCTCTGCTGCTGTTCATATGAATGCTTTTGGATGGAACAACCAATAAATGTGTTCCCCTTTGTATAATGCTCTTAACCCTTTCTTTACTCATCATATTTTTCTTTGCTCTGTTGATTACCCAGGTCCTAAGACATTAGCATCAAAAAATTCTGGTAAGAATTCTTTTGGATCTTTTGAGTGTCTGGTCATCTTTTTTTATTTTTTTATTTTTTATTGTTATGTTAATCACTATACATTACATCATTAGTTTTTGATATAGTGTTCCAAGATTCATTGTTTGTGCATAACACCCAGTGCTCCATGCAGAACGTGCCCTCTTTAAGACCCATCACCAGGCTAACCCATCCTCCCACCCCCCTCCCCTCTAGAACCCTCAGTTTGTTTTTCAGAGTCCATCATCTCTCATGGTTCGTCTCCCCCTCCGATTTCCCCCCCTTCATTCTTCCCCTCCTGCTATCTTCTTTTTTTTTTTCTTAACATATA
The DNA here is from genome assembly GCF_004348235.1 of Phoca vitulina. Taxonomy (NCBI): domain Eukaryota; kingdom Metazoa; phylum Chordata; class Mammalia; order Carnivora; family Phocidae; genus Phoca; species Phoca vitulina. The sequence goes on along the minus strand of NW_022589710.1, from coordinate 34,010,216 downwards.
TTGCATTATTTGTTTCAGAGGTACAGATCTGTAATTCAACAGTCTTGCACAATTCACAGCGCTCACCATAGCACATACCCTCCCCAGTGTCTATCAGCCAGCCACCCCATCCCTCCCACCCCACCCCCCACTCCAGCAACCCTCAGTTTGTTTCCTGAGATTAAGAATTCCTCGTATCAGTGAGGTCATATGATACATGTCTTTCTCTGATTGACTTATTTCGCTCAGCATAACACCCTCCAGTTCCATCCACGTCATTGCAAATGGCAAGATCTCATTCCTTTTGATGGCTGCATAATATTCCATTGTATATATATACCACCTCTTCTTTATCCATTCATCTGTTGATGGACATCTTGGCTCTTTCCATAGTTTGGCTATTGTGGACATTGCTGCTATAAACAGCGGGGTGCACGTACCCTTTCGGGTCCCTACTTTTGTATCTTTGGGGTAAATACCCAGGAGTGCAATTGCTGGATCTTATGGTAGCTCTATTTTCAACTTTTTGAGGAACCTCCATACTGTTTTCCAGAGTGGTTGCACCAGCTTGCATTCCCACCAACAGTGTAGGAGGGTTCCCCTTTCTCTGCATCCCTGCCAACATCTGTCGTTTCCTGACTTTTAATTTTAGCCATTCTGACTGGTGTGAGGTGGTATCTCATTGAGCTTTTGATTTGGATTTCCCTGATGCCGAGAGATGTTGAGCACTTTTTCATGTGTCTTTTGGCCATTTGGATGTCTTCTTTGGAAAAATGTCTGTTCACATCTGCTGCCCATTTCTTGATTGGATTATTTGTTCTTCAGGTGTTGAGTTTGATAAGTTCTTTATAGATTTTGGATACTAGCCCTTTATTTGATATGTCATTTGCAAATATCTTCTCCCATTCTGTCGGTTGTCTTTTGGTTTTGTTGACTGTTTCTTTTGCTGTGCAAAAGCTTTTTATCTTGGTGAAGTCCCAATAGTTCATTTTTGCCCTTGCTTCCCTTGCCTTTGGTGATGTTTCTAGGAAGAAGTTGCTGTGGCTGAGGTCGAAGAGGTTGCTGCCTGTGTTCTCCTTTAGGATTTTGATGGACTCCTGTCTCACATTTCGGTCTTTCAACCATTTGGAGTCTATTTTTGTGTGTGGTGTAAGGAAATAATCCAGTTCATTCTTCTGCATGTGGCTGTCCAATTTTCCCAACACCATTTGTTGAAGAGACTGTCTTTTTTCCATTGAACACTCTTTCCTGCTTTGTCAAAGATTAGTGGACCATAGAGTTGAGGGTCCATTTCTGGGCTCTCTATTCTGTTCCATTGATCTATGTGTCTGTTTTTGTGCCAGTACCATACTGTCTTGATGATGACAGTCTTGTAATAGAGCTGGAAGTCCGGAATTGTGATGCCGCCAGCTTTGCTTTTCTTTTTCAACATTCCTCTGGCTATTCAGGGTCTTTTCTGGTTCCATACAAATTTTAGGATTATTTGTTCCATTTCTTTGAAAAAAGTGGATGGTATTTTGATGGGGATTGCACTGAATGTATAGATTGCTCTAGGTAGCATTGACATCTTCACAATATTTGTTCTTCCAATCCATGAGCATGGAACGTTTTTCCATTTCTTTGTGTCTTCCTCAATTTCTTTCATGAGTATTTTATAGTTTTCTGAGTACAGATCCTTTGCCTCTTTGGTTAGATTTATTCCTAGGTATCTTATGGTTTTGGGTGCAATTGTAAATGGGATCGACTCCTTAATTTCTCTTTCTTCTGTCTTGTTGTTGGTGTATAGGAATGCCACTGATTTCTGTGCATTGATTTTATATCCTGTCACTTTACTGAATTCCTGTATGAGTTCTAACAGTTTTGGGGTGGAGTCTTTGGGATTTTCCACATAAAGTATCATATCATCTGCAAAGAGTGAGAGTTTGACTTCTTCTTTGCCAATTTGGATGCCTTTGATTTCTTTTTGTTGTCTGATTGCTGTGGCTAGGACTTCTAATACTATGTTGAATAGCAGTGGTGATAGTGGACATCCCTGCCGTGTCCCTGACCTTAGGGGGAAAGCTCTCAGTTTTTCCCCATTGAGAATGATATTCGCTGTAGGTTTTTCATAGATGGCTTTTATGATATTGAGGTATGTACCCTCTATCCCTATACTCTGAAGAGTTTTGATCAAGAAAGGATGCTGTACTTTGTCAAATGCTTTTTCTGCATCTATTGAGAGGATCATATGGTTCTTGTTCTTTCTTTTATTAATGTATTGTATCACGTTGATTGATTTGCGGATGTTGAACCAACCTTGCAGCCCAGGGATAAATCCCACTTGGTCGTGGTGAATAATCCTTTTAATGTACTGTTGGATCCTATTGGCCAGTATTTTGGTGAGAATTTTTGCATCCATGTTCATCAAGGATATTAGTCTGTAATTCTCCTTTTTGATGGGGTCTTTGTCTGGTTTGGGGATCAAGGTAATGGTGGCCTCATAAAACGAGTTTAGAAGTTTTCCTTCCATTTATATTTTTGGAACAGTCTCAGAAGAATAGGTATTAATTCTTCTTTAAATGTTTGGTAGAATTCCCCTGGGAAGCCATCTGGCCCTGGGCTTTTGTTTGTTGGGAGATTTTTGATGACTGCTTCAATTTCCTTAGTGGTTATAGGTCTGTTCATGTTTTCTATTTCTTTCTGATTCAGTTTTGGTAGCTGATACATCTCTAGGAATGCATTCATTTCTTCCAGGTTATCTAATTTGCTGGCATAGAGTTGCTCATAATATGTTCTTATAATTGTTTGTATTTCTTTGGTGTTGGTTGTGATCTCTCCTCTTTCATTCATGATTTTGTTGATTTGGGTCATTTCTCTTTTCTTTTTGATAAGTCTGGCCAGGGGTTTATCAATCTTGTTTTCTTTCAAAGAACCAGCTCCTAGTTTCGTTAATCTGTTCTACTGTTCTTTTGGTTTCTATTTCATTGATTTCTGCTCTGATCTGTATTATTTCTCTTCTCCTGCTGGGTTTAGGCTTTATTTGCTGTTCTTTCTCCAGCTCCTTTAGGTGTAGGGTTAGGTTGTGTACTTGAGACCTTTCTTGTTTCTTGAGAAAGGCTGGTATTGCTATATACTTTCCTCTTAGGACTGCCTTTGCTGCATCCCAAAGATTTTGAACAGTTGTGTTTTCATTTTCATTGGTTTCCATGAATTTTTTTAATTCTTTAATTTCCTGGTTGACCCATTCATTCTTTAGTAGGATGCTCTTTAGCCTCCATGTATTTGAGTTCTTTCCGACTTTCCTCTTGTGATTGAGTTCCAGTTTCAAAGCATTGTGGTCTGAAAATAGGCAGGGAATGATCCCAGTCTTTTGGTACTGGTTGAGACCTGATTTATGACCTAGGATGTGATCTATTCTGGAGAATATTCCATGGGCACTAGAGAAGAACGTGTATTCCGTTGCTTTGGGATGGAATGTTCTGAATATGTCTGTGAAGTCCATTTGGTCCAGTGTGTCATTTAAAGTCTTTATTTACTTGTTGATCTTTTGCTTAGATGATCTATCCATTTCAGTGAGGTGGGTGTTAAAGTCCCCCACTATTATTGTATTGTTGTCAATGTGTTTCTTTGCTTTTGTTATTAATTGCCTTATATAATTGGCTGCTCCCATGTTAGGGGCATAGATATTTACAATTGTTAGATCTTCTTGTTGGATAGACCCTTTAAGTAGGATATAGTGTCCTTCCTCATCTCTTATTACAGTCTTTGGTTTAAAATCTAATTTGTCTGATACAAGGATTGCCACCCCAGCTTTCTTTTGGTGTCCATTAGCATGGTAAATTGTTTTCCACCCCCTCACTTTCAATCTGGAGGTGTCTTTGGGTCTAAAATGAGTCTCTTGCAGACAGCATATCGATGGGTTTTGTTTTTTAATGCAGTCTGATAGCCTGTGTCTTTTGATTGGGGCATTTAGCCCATTTACATTCAGGGTAACTATTGAAAGATAGGAATTTAGTGCCATTGTATTGCCTGTAAGGTAACTGTTACTGTATATTGTCTGTGTTCCTTTCTGGTCTATGTTGCTTTAGGATCTCTCTTTGCTTAGAGGACCCCTTTCAATATTTCTTGTAGGGCTGGTTTCGTGTTTGCAAATTTCTTTAGTTTTTGTTTGTCCTGGAAGCTTTTTATCTCTCCTTCTATTTTCAATGATAGCCTAGCTGGATATAGTATTCTCGGCTGCATATTTTTCTCATTTAGTGCTCTGAATATGTCCTGCCAGTCCTTTCTGGCCTGCCAGGTCTCTGTGGATAGGTCTGTTTGCAGTCTAATGTTTCTACCATTGTAGGTTACATATCTTTTCTCCCGAGCTGCTTTCAGGATTTTCTCTTTGTCTCTGAGACTCTTAAGTTTTACTATTAGATGTCAGGGTGTTGACCTATTTTTATTGATTTTGAGGGGGATCTCTGTGCTTCCTGGATTTTGATGCCTGTTTCCTTCCCCAAATTAGGGAAGTTCTCTGCTATAATTTGCTCCAATATACCTTCTGCCCCTCTCTCTCTTTCTTCTTCTCCTGGGATCCCAATTATTTTAATGTTGTTTCATCTTATGGTATCGCTTATGTCTTGAATTCTGCCCTCATGATCCAGTAGTTGTTTATCTCTCTTTTTCTCAGCTTCTTTATTTTCCATCATTTGGTCTTCTATCTCACTGATTCTTTCTTCTGCCTCATTTATCCTAGCAGTTAGTGCCCCCATTTTTGATTGTACCTCATTAATAGCCTTTTTGATTTTGACTTGGTTAGATTTTAGTTCTTTTATTTCTCCAGAAAGGGTTTCTCTAATAACTTCCATGCTTTTTTCAAGCCCAGCTAGTATCTTTAAAGTGATAATTCTGAACTCTAGATCCGACATCGTACTAATGTCCGTATTGAGTAGGTCCCTGGCAGTCGGTACTACCTCTTGTTCTTTTTGTTGAGGTGATTTTTTCCATCTTGTCATTTTGTCCAGAGGAGAATAGATTAATGAGAGAACAAAATGCTAACAGGGTAACAACATCCCCAGAAAATATACTCTAAACAAATCAGAAAAGACCTGAAGCGGGGTGAAAGGAAAGGGAAAGAAAGAAAAAAGAAAAAGAAAAAAAAAAAAGATAAAAACAAACAAAAACAGAACAAAACAAAAAAAAAACAGAATATGATCAAATATGACCAGGCTGGTGCATAGATCAGTGCCCCACACTAGATTTTGGGTGTATTTTGGTCTGTTAGAAGAAAGTGCCTCCCAAAATTTTAAAGAAAGAACAACTTATATATGTACAAAAATAAGGGTTGATATGATGAAGGGATGGAATATGACTGTAAAGATGAAAATTATAAAAAATTTTATAGAAGGAATTGATAAGATGTTTGAAAAAAGAAAGAAGAGGATTTTTAAAAAAAAGAAAAAAAAAGGGAGAGAATGTGATCAGGCAGGAGAGTAGAACAAAACCATACACTAGAGATTTAGGGTATATTTTGATTTGTTAGAAGAAACTATCTCAAAATTTTAAAGAGAGAACAACTTATATATATATATGCCAAAAATAAAGGTAACTACTATGAAGGGATAGAATATGACTCTAAAAATGAAAAATAAAAATGTTTTTTAAAAAAGGGATTGATAAGATGTTGGTTGAAAAAGGAAAAAGAAAAATTCAAATAAAAAAAGTTAAAAAAAAATTAACTTTGAAAGACTAAAGAATCATGGTAAAAAAGCCATGGATTCTCTGTGCATTATTCTCCTAGCGCTGGAGTTCTGCGGTTCTCATTGATCGGTAAACTTGGTCTTGGCTGGCTGTTCTCGCTGATCTTCTGGGGGAGGGGCCTGTTGCCGTGGTTCCCAAATGTCTTTGCTGGAGGCGGAATTGCCCCGCCCTTGCCGGGTCAGGGCTAAGTAATCTGCTCGGGTTTGCTCTCCGGAGCTTTTGTTCCCTGCAAGCTTTCCGTACAGCTTTGGAGGCCGAGAGTGAAAATGGCGGCCTCCCAGTCTCCACCCTGGAGGAGCCGAGAACTCGGGGCCCCGCTCCTCAGTGAACCCCAGAGAAAAGCCGTCAGTCACTCCTGTCTCCCCGGTCTCCGCCTGCACTCCGTGCTCACCCGGCCTGTGACCGAGCGTTTCTATCTGGCACCCGACCCCGTGTGGAGTCTCCAAACCCAGCAGATCCCTGCGGTGTGCTCCCGCACCTCCTCTCCCGGGGGAAGAAGGTGAGTCTCCCCGGATCTGCCGCTTGTTGGGTCCCTGCTGGAGGAGCAGTGGCCCGACTGTGCCGCGGATCACGGTTTATAGCAACTCCGAGCTGAGAGCCCGCGCCTGGGCTCCGTCTCTGCAGCCGGCTTCCCCACTCCGATACCTGGGAGCTCTGCCGCACTCAGGCACCCCCGGTCTTTCTGTGATCCCGAGGGTCCTGAGACCACACTGTCCCGTGACGGTTCCACCCCCCGCTTAGCCACTGGAGCGACGTCCCTCAGCGGAGCCGACTTCTAAAAGTTCCGATTTTGTGCTCCGGGGCTCTATCACTTGCCAGAAGCGGCCGATGGAGGCCCCTCCCCCGCCGTCTATCCTCCCAAATATCGCCTCGGATTCACTTCTCCGCACGTCCTACCTTCCAGAAAGTGGTCGCTTTTCTGTTCAGAGAGTTGCTGCTATTCTTCTCTTCGATCTCCTGTTGAATTTGTAGGTGTTCAGAATGGTTTGATCCCTATCCAGCTGAATTCCTGAGACCAGGCAAAATCCAGGTCTCCTACTCCTCTGCCATCTTGCTCCACCCCCCGAGTGTCTGGTCATCTTTTATATGCATCCACAAAATACTGATAAATTTTTCAGAAACACTCCCCTGTTTCATGTTTTCCCACTTTTAAAAGTAAAAATATGAAACAAATTTCCTATGAACTTAAGGAATTCCCAAGTTAATGTCAGTAGGGTGTAAATATTTTCACAATATTCTCTCATACTTTCAGAAGGCAACTGATTGTATATTTGACAGAAACCTTCTTCTAGAAGCATCAACATTTCACGTTTGTTCTTACTGTCCTCAGGCGTGTTTCTTTTTCTGTTCCTTCCTTTCTTCCACTACCTATTCCTTCAGGAAAGATAATGTGGGACAGGAAAATGGGAGAGCTGGTGAGGAAATAGGGAAGACAAAGAAATCGGTAGGACCCAGACTTCCTTGATCACATGTTCTAATATTTGGACTCTGTAACTATAATGGACTTTGAGATACAACAGAGTAGAGCAACATCATCCTTAAGTGTCTCTAGCCTCATAATTCTATGAACCCCTTGAAGCATGTAAACAAGTATGTTGTCCTTTCCAAATGAGGAAATGCCAGGCTTACAGAAGATGCTCCTTCATCCTCAGGTTTAAGGCTATCCCTTAGTGGGCCATAATTTTATCCCTGTATTTGAAGAATAGTGTATTTTTTGACATTCTAAAAATTACAATTATTAAAATGTTTTTAAAAGATTTTATTTATTTATGAGAGAGAGAGCGAACGGGGCTGGGGGAGGGGGGAGTGGAGGAGCACAGGGAGAGGGACAAGTAGAGTCCCCAATGAGCCTGAGGCAGGGCTTGATCTCGGGACCCTGAGATCATGACTTGAGCAGAAACCAAGAGTCGAACGCTTAAGTTGAACATTCAAGAGCCACCCAGGCACCCCTAAAAATATCGATATTTAACTGGTTACTATCTTACAGGGTATCTTTTTAATGTTTTTTTTAATTGTGGTAAAAAAAAACACATAACAAAATTTACCATCTTAACTATTTTATTAAAAGGTACAGTTCCATAGCATTAAGTGTATTCACGCTGTTGTGAAACACATCTCCAGCACTTTTTCATCTTGCAAAACTGAAATTCTATACTCCTTAAATGACAACTCCCCTCTGTTCCCTGCACCCAGCCCTTGGTATATTTTCTATTTCTATGGATTTCAGTGCTTTAGATCCCTCATATAAGTGGAATCATCTAGTACTTGTCTTTTTGTGACAGGCTTATAGCACTTAGCATAATGTCCTTAAGATTCTTTCATGTGCTAACAGGTGACAGGATTTCCTTCCTTTTTAAGGCTCACTAATACTTTATTGTGTGTGTATATATATATATATATATATATATATCACATTTTATTTATCTATTCATCTCTTGATGGAAATTTGAGTTGCTCCCACCTCTTGGCTATTGTGATATCCTTGTTTTTTAAATATTAAAATTTAACTTTGACCTTCTGGTTCCTTCTGGTAGATATAATAAACATGACATCATCTGTAAAGAACTTCTGGCAATCAGGGAGAGAGGGTAGCATGAGAAGAGACTTGAAGACAGAATCCCAGGGAACCCGATCCCTTTAAGATGCTGGCAGAAGAAGAATAAGGAGACTGAGAAGTAAGAATCAGTCGGAAAGGAGAAGCCCAGGGGATGGGGGTGTTCCTAAGGGGAAGAAGACAAATGTCAGAGAAGGCAGGGGAGCCAAGTAAGAAAGGTGTTAGCAGTAATAGAGCTGTTAGGATTGTTTGCAGTTTCAGAAGAGGACAGAAGCTTGGTAAAAGTGGGTGGAGGAGTGGGAGGTGAGAATGGGGAGAAATCTGTTGGAGACTACTTGGGGAGTTTAGATATGAAGAAAGGAAGGAGACTGAATAGTACCTAGGAGTGTAGAGCTTTTTTGTTATATTGTTGTTTTTTAAGCTAAGAGAGGGTTGAGAATGTTTAGTTGTTGGTTTCAATTGTGGCTACATAAAAAAAAAAAAAAGATCCCCAAACTAAGTGTCTTAAAAAACCACTTTATTGTGCCCCATGATTTTGTGAGTCAAGGATTCAAGAAGCGCTGCCTGGCTGGTCTGGCTTCTATCCACGTGGTGTCAGTAGTGGTGGGGAGGACTGGAGGGTCTACTTCCAGGATGACAGTTTCACCCACCTGTGTGGGGCCTGGGTGCTCCTTAACACCTCTTTCTCCTCAAGGGCCTCTCAACATGGGTTGGGCTTCTCACAGGATGGTAGTCTCAGAATAACCACACTCATTACATGACAACTCACTTTTAAGAGCTATTATTTTAAGGGACTCAGATGGAAGCAGCAAGGTTTCTTTTGATGGGAATTAAAAGCCGGGGGTCAATTCCACTGCTTTCTATTGGTCACACAAGTTGTTAAGACTCATGCATATTCAAGAGGAGTGAAGGACTAGATGCCACCTCTTGACTGGGATGGCATGAGCCTGTAGTGAGGGAAGGACTTCATGGCAGCCATCTTGGAAAGAAGTAGAGGAAGAAGATGTGAAATTACCCAGGTACCTGAGGTTGCAGGAGTGAATGAGACTTTTGAGATTTGAAACCAAAGACAGGTACACTGAAAAGCCTTTGGCAAGAGGAGGAAGATCCTTTTATGACACTATTAATCCTTTATAAACCACAAACTCAAAGGTAACCCAAGGACGTTTTTCAGTATGCTACAAAGTCGCAGAGTTCTACCTACTTTTTTCAAGTACCTGGCACATCCTGAGAGGAAGTTCCAAAGCTTGGGGAGCACTTTTCTAAGGCAGAGATTATGCAGAGGGTCACAGCTACATACACTAAATGGTCTACTGCCATATGCTGATCTTCTAAACTCATTCCAAATGCTTGCTGAGGACATCCCTGCTTGCTGAAGACATCCCTTGCTATCTTTACCCACCCACCTTTATGTGTGATCAGCTGTAACAATTCTAATAAAACTGTTGTTCTATCTCTTGAAGAGGAAATACAGCATATAGTCCCTGGAGTTAACGACTCCATCTACTAGCTATGTGACCTCGAGGCAAATTACTTGGCCTCCTAGAGCATCAGTTTTCCCATCTGTAGAAAGGCACTAATAACCTCAGTAAGCTCAAAGGGTTGTTGTGAGAATAAAATAATTCATGTAATGAGGCACTTAGTAAGCTGTCAGTAAAGGATAGGTATTTTTATTATTAAAGCTGTTTATCTTCAGATGAGCTCCTCAGTTTCATCTTTGGGTGGGAAACAGAAGTTTAGATCATGAACATCTAAAAGCATTTGCTAGACAAGCCGGAAATCATTGTGACTCACTCTCCACAAATGGTACACTTTGAACCGGAGTGGAATTTTACCTTGTGTGCCACAAAATCTTTCCAAGCTTCTCCAAGGCCTAGTTTATAAGGAGAAAGTATCTTGGGCACTTACATAAGATAATAAAGCTCACTGAATCAGAGGGATAAGAAAGGGACTTTGAGCACCTGTCTAATTTGCTCCTACTTAAGCCATCCAGACATGTGAGAATCTGCCTTTGTGAAAACAGCTCCTGAGTCTTACCAGTTCTGTTTCCAGCGCCCTCCTCCTCCAGCCAACTCTGCCCTTCTTGGACCCAGTTGGGCTCCTGGAGTTTAGTCTGGCCTGGGTTAGAGCCCCAGGCCTCCTTCCTACTGGGGAGCAAAATTAGAATGTTGGTATCAACCAATCTTTTGCCTTATTTGAAAATGAGATATGGTAATAGAGCACGTTGACTAGTATTTTTATAAATACTATGAAAGAAAATCTTTCTTGGGCCAGTTTCAAGAATTTAGGTCATTGTGCTGGTGAGTAATGATTCAGAACTGACTTGATCCCTTTGTTTTGGCTGCCAAATACCCATGGCTGGTCACAACCACCTTATGGGTTCTTCAACCTCCCCCTTGCCCTTCACAATATTTAGCTTTCTGCAGCTAGAATAATTTCTGCACATGACACTGAGCACTCCCATAGCTCTGTGTTACCCTCCAGAGTCCAGACTAAACATTGCCTGACCTCGAAGTTTCCCTGGTGCCTGCTTTCATCTCCTGCCCTTGCCATGACAGTACAGGGGTATTGGGTGGATCTTGGATATCTTTTGTCCTGCCTGTGCACGACAAGGCTTCTCCCTCACATTCTTGGAAGGGTTTCTTCACCAATTATTCCGTTCTAACTCTTCATTCCGGATAACACTTGACCGTCTCTTTCCAGTGAACTCACTTTCATAAAGATGGAGTTTCTATGTATGCTTGCCTTTTTTTTTTTTGTCTTGCTGAAAAAAAAAATAAAAGGAAAAAACCCTAATTCAAGCTCTTAATCCAAAGTGATTTAGCCCAGACTGTCAGGAAAGGGGAATGAATGATGCAGGTGAGGGTGGGGGGCTGAGAAGTGGGTAGGTGGCTAAGGGTTTAAGTAGCAGCAGGGAGATTGAGGTCAGCAGGACTCCCTCACCTTGTTAATGACAGGTGTTTGTCTCTGGGTCAGAAGTACCTTGTAGGCCAGGCTCAGGTCTGCTTTTCTGTTTTTTATAATTATTATTTCATTATTATTGTGCCAGATCCCACAACTGACATAAAAAAGAAATTGGAAGTCAATATTCATATTTGATCAGTCATTCTAACAAATGAGATATTTTTATTTTTGTCTTAGTATTAGTATGAGTCCATGCCCCCTGTCAACCCTTTCACAATATTTCTCAGCCTTTGTAAAAAAAAAAAAAAAAAAAAATTAACCCCCTAAGGAACATTTTTAGACATTTTTTTCTTAATCGTCCCCACGTGAATGTTTATTATAACAGATATACTGTAAATTTGTTAGTGTACTGTGTGTATATCTGTGCTTTATACATAAAAAGAGTAAAATTTTGCTACCCCCCCAAGTACCCAAGTTTCACCCCTTGAGGACTATATCACTCCTGTCGAGGATGTATGCCCCAGAATCAAACCAGGACAAGCAAGAAGTTTATTTAGGAGATGAGGAGAACACTGCTAGGGGAGAGGGAAAGTGAGACAGAGAAGGAAGGAAGCCAGTAGAATGTGATTTCGAGCAAGAGACACCATGGGCAATTTGGGGTGTAAGCTAAGTGGGTGCTCTGGGACCTAGCACGAGACACCCACCTCCAGCCATCTTGCCCGAGGGACCAGGTATATACCCAGCCACTTTCATCAGTCGTTGGTTGAGGGTTGTTCCCAGGAGGATATGAATTCTCCAGCAATTTTATTTTGTCCCTCGCTTGGGCAGGCTGAGCTGTAGAGGACAGAGAAAGTCCTCAGGCAGAGCTGTGGGTGCTGGTAGCTGTCTTCTGTGCTCATTCAGGCCACATAAAACAATGCATGCTGGAGGGCATAGTGGGGCGGGGGGGACTGATATTTGTTGCATTTTTTTTAAATAGATTATTTTTTAGAGCAGTTTTCGGTTCACAGCAAGTGAAAGTACAGAGAGTTCTCATATACCTGCTGCCCCGACTCATGCATAACCTCCTTCACTACTAACATCCCCCTCCAGAGTGGCCCATTTGTTACAACTGGTGAACCTCCACTGACACATCATTATCAGCCAGTCTGTAGCTTAAATTCCCAGCTGCATAGTTACATACATTGTATGTATCAACGATGGATAGTTCACTCTTGGTGTTGTACACTCTATGGGTTTTGGCAGACGTATAATGACATGTATCCACCATTATAGTATCGTACAGAGTAGTTTCACTGCCTTAAAAATCCTCTGTGCTCTGCCTGTTCATCCTTCCCTCCCAGCTGCATTATTTTTATGTTTCCTTCTAGTCTGTGTTACCATGTTATACAATTTTTACATAGTTATAATCACAGTGGGGATATAATTTTGTACTGTGCTTTTTTAACTTGAAGCATTTTTTTCAGGTTGATACAGTCTTCATAATTATAACTGTTAAAGACCCCATAATTTTTTTTTTTAGATATTTTATTTATTTGATAGAGAGAGACACAGCGAGAGAGGGAACACAAGCAGGGGGAGTGGGAGAGGGAGAAGCAGGCTTCCCGCGGAGCAGGGAGCCCGATGCGGGGCTCGATCCCAGGACCCTGAGATCATGACCAGAGCCGAAGGCAGACACATAATGACTGAGCCACCCAGGCGCCCCAAAGACCCCATAATTTTGCTTCTTATGCATACACCATAATTCCCACAACCATTTCCCCATTGTTAAACATTTAGTTTATTTCCATCTTTCCTGCTATTATAAATAAATAAATTGCTCGAAAAACCAGAGCTAGAAGAGACCCATTAAAGCAAAGTGTTAATAGTGGTTGTCTGTATGTGATAGGATTCTACACACTTTTTTTGTTTCACTTATTTTTCTATAATTGCTTTTATGACAGGAAAATAACAGTTTTATGTGTTAACTTGACTAAGCTAAACCCGATTGTTCAATTGAACACCACACTAGGTGTTGCTGGGAAGATATTTTGTGGATGTGATAAATAGCTATATTCAGTTAACTTTCTGTGGGGGAGATTATCCTTGATAAGCTGGGTTAGCTGATGCGATCAGTTGCAAGGCCTTAAAAGCAGAAGTGAGGCTGATATGAGGGAGAAATTCTGCCTCGTGCTACAGCCTCAGCCGCTGCCGGCGCCTCCTGCCTGCCTGTCCGACGCCCTGTCCACGGACTTGGGACTCGCCTGGCCAGCTCCCATGGCCACGTAACCTAATTCCTTGCAATAAACTCTTCATATATATATATATATATATATATATATATATACACACACACACACACAAAGTAACATATATGTTTATATGTTATATATACTATGTTTATATATTTTATATATAATGTCATTTATGTATAATATATATGATGATTGCTTTACATATATACATCCCCCTTTCCTTCTGGTGAAACTTAATGGCCTAATAACCTCTTATTGCCCCACCCCTCCTCCCGAAAAAAGACATCGCAAAGAACATCTTAAGGCATGCAGCTTATTTCTGCTCATTTTGTCCTTTTTGTCTTCTCAGGATTGAGATTTCTGGATGTGGCATGAACATATTTAACTAACATATACATTCTTTATTATGAACCCCAAACAATTAGGGTAATGAACTCAGGAGCCAAATTAAAGGCTGAGCCAGATGGGCCATGTGATGGGGTGTCGATCTAAAATGGGTCCTGAAAATATCTGGAAATGTATGTAATAAGATGGAGCAAATTTTGTTCACCGGGAGCCCTCTCAGGGAGAGTACTGTGTGTGATTAGAAGGAACGATTTGGTAAGTTGCTTGGGCTGGGGCAATGACACTTCCAAAGAAAATGCTCAAAGAAAACACTGATGGCCTAAACCGCCCTCTAAAAGTGGTGGTTCCCATTAATTGTAGTACTTCTTTTGCTGACTGGAGTGTGCCAGCTTGGGACAAGAGCTGAACTGCAAGGGACAAGCAAGGAGAGGCACACTTCTGTCCCCCCAAGGAGCCCTTTGCCCCCACTCTAAGAAAATTTGAACAAATATTTAAACAAATGTCTGTTGAATGGAGTGCCAAAATATTAATCAGCTTGAGTCGCCCCCTCACCTAGGCCATCCCTTATGGACCTCAAGTTGGTCCCTGAATTAAGTTTACTAATCAGATGCAGTGTACATTTAATGCCTTAGGACAATAAGGGGCAAATATCATGATATTGTTAGGGTTTGGAACAGAGAGAGTTGCACAGTGGTGAGGATATGAAGAACCTGAATCCCAGAAGATCGCAGGAAAGATGTGGAGATTCAAGAGCTGTTTTCCATTTATTCAAGCATATATTTCAGGTACCAGGCATTATACTAAGTGTGATGGGTACAGAAGTGAGAGAGTTATGGACCCTCCTCCCAATGGAGTCTGGGGGAAATATGGACAGGAATTGCATAGAGATTACATATATAATTATTTAGTAGAAAGTACAGTGAGGGAAACACGTCTGATGCCGTGAAGACATATAACAGAGCGAACAGATCTAGACCAGTCAGAATGGTGGAGGCAGCTTTGTAAAAGCAGAGGATATTCTGGGGGGACTGTCAGAGGAAGCTGACTTTCCTAAGCTGTACCCGAGTCTCTGAATTAGAGGGGTGTGTGCGCACATGCGTTGGGGGTGAGAAGAAAGAGCAGATGGGAGATAGGCTGAGGAAGCTGGTGCTGGTGGCCATTCATCTTGGTATTTAGAAAGACCATCTAATTACCTCTTAGCAAAGTAGCAGGTGGGAAGGCACAGCAAACACAGCACAGATATGAATAGCTTTCTGGTACCTCAAATAGCTCTTGGTCCTTAGCAGGTCCTCACTAAAGACTAAATGAGGGAAAGATTGCCCGGTGAGGTACTATGTGCCAGGCACTATGTTAGGGTGCTTTATGTAAGCTTTCTTAATTTTCCCATGATGATGTCACTACCCCGAAAGAAAAAGGAGAAAACCTCAGTCTAGAGATTTTAAAGAACTTGCTCAACATCATCAAACCTAACACAAAAGCAAGGTGTTTGTCACAGCTACAATGGAGAGAAGAATGGAATCAGTAGGGATAGTTTTGGAAACGAGTAGAGTTTGAACTGAGTTCTTATACTGAATGTTACTCCTGTGATATGTTATAGAATTAATGTTTCTCTGCAGCTTATGGATGAGATTTCCATTCCTTTGATCTGAGAACATTCAGAGCAGAGCAAGCAATTAAAAATAAATGGCTAGATGAGACATTTTAAACTTGGCTTTCAGACTTCTACTGACAAGGTACCTTGTGTTTCTCTATTATTTCTCTTTTTGTTTGCCTTAACCACGACCCTTACTGGATACTTTGAAAATGGTTTTTGCCCCTAATTTATTTTACACGGAGTAAACTCCATATAGACTTTTCTAATCAAAGAGAGCCTCTGGTTTTTGTCTTGTCAGACCTCCTAAGACCAGGCTAGGGTGGTCAGGGACAGTTAGTGTGTGAGCTAGGCTTTGACATTTCCAGTAAGACCACCGCTCTGTATCTTTAGGGCTCTTATTTGTCTGCTGTAGACAGTTATCATGGACTTCAGAATCATCCTCAAAGTCTTCCTTTGAATTAGGAACACCAGTAAGAGTTTTTGACAACAAGTAACACACTGGCTCTGGTTAATTTAAGCAGAGAAAGAATTGACTAGAAAGATATCACGGAGCTCAGAGAGTCAATTGCACGCCCGTTGAATCAGGCTTAACAAACACGCAGAAACTGAGGTACATAAGAAGGCCAGCCTTAGAGCCCAAATCACAGGACAGAAAGGGTCTGGTTAAACCCCTCTGCTACCCCACTGCCGGCCCCATCACCACTCCCACGAGAAGGGATTCCAAACTATCCCTGCATCTTTGAGTCACTTGCTTCAGATTCAAAAGTCCAGGTGGAATCCTGCTGTCTCTGGTAGGCCAAGCTTAGGTCAAGTGTCCGCATTCTAGCTGCTGTAGCTCAGAGAGTAAGCAAATGTACTTTTGGGATTTCCATAGCAGGAGGCATGGCTAGGAATCAGGGGAGGCACAAAACTGAAGGAAGCGCTCACTTTCGGCGTGTCTCATTTTCAAACGATTAACAATTTTCATAAAGAATAAATTTTAATTTTGAAGAACTTTAAATGCAGTACAATATTCCAGGTATGACCTGAAATTTGCACATAAAACAAAAATATTACACCATGCAGTTTGCAATCCGTTTCCCCTTCTTTTATTTTATTTTATTTTATTTTTGTTTCATTGTCTTGACTGTTAAGCACAGATGAAAACTCCTCGGGGTCAAATAGGCTTGAGACAATGCGTGTCCTGTTTCTTCATCTAGACAATGGCTGTGTTATCGTCGCTTATTCTGGATCTGCTTCAACGCAGGAACGTATGGTATCACAGGGGTTGGAGACACACAAAATGTGCTGAAGGGAGCTTGGGCGATTCCAAGCAGGCCCAAACTTACTTTCAAAAGGAACACCTGTGGCCGAGTCCAACAACAGATAAGCGATTGTTTAGAGCTTGTAGGCAGAAGTACTTTATCACGGATACTGTTTAAATTGTCAGCATGGGTGATAAGGAGCAGCAGTTTTATTGATTTGTCAGTTTTATTATTGTTTGTAAATTCTCGGCCGCGGCGTATGCTCTTACTGCCCGTGCCCCCCTCCCACCGCCCCACCGCCGCCCACCTCTGCGGGGAGCATACAGGGGAAGCTGGTAATAGACACTGACTCCTGGGAGGAACACGGGTCCAGCGGGGGGAGGGAGACCTGGTTCGTAGCAGCCTCCTCTACGACCGCTCCAAAGGCAGAGATAAAGCAAGATGGCTTCTGAGGGCTGTCTTCGTTCCAGCCCTTTCTTACGCGGAAGCCCGGCGTTCATGAACCAGCTGGCAGGTCGTGAGCCCCGGGCTGTGTGGCCCAGTTAGCCGCCCCCAGCTCAGGACTGGCCGGCGGCGTGGAACCCAGTGCGTCCGGCCGCGCTGGCCACAGGGGCCGGCGGGTCGTCAGCTCGGTTCCCATCCGTTGCGACTGTGAGAAAAACAAGAAAAAAGAGTCTGCCCGTGATGTGTCCTCATCTCTGAAAGAGGGGACGCTACTGATTAACATCAGATTCCTATCCTAAAAGCAAATCTTCCGCTAATTAGGCACATTAGCTTTGTGCAAGGCTGGGTGTAAAATAACTTCCATTTCACTCATTTCAGAAGACAAGGCTGATGAGGGCGAGAGGATACGCCCCACATAACCGGCCTTATTGTTCAGCTCCTGAGGAAGGTACTCCCAGCGCAAGACAGGGACTGGCCCAGCCAGGCTCACCTCCAAAAGAGCGTTTTATAAATAGTGTTCTTGTGTTTTTTTTATCTTTTCCACTTCATTAGAAAATAAAAGAGATGTCTAACCCTACCCCTAAGCCCTGGACGAATAGACATAACGGATTCCCAGACGCATAGACTTGGCAATGACGGCTTCACCCCTGAAAGGTTGCCCTGCACTAAGCGCTTCTGACACTAATGTTCATGCTTAAGCAAACCCATTACTTAGAAAGAAGAATGGCTCTGTCCGCCTGCCCGGGCTGTTCGGCGCGATGGGAGCTGCAGCTGTGCCAGGTCTCATTCAGACACACACGGAGACCCTGGGCTTTGCACCCTCTTGCTTACACGCCACATACAATCAGCATCGGGCAGTGGACTTCAGGCAGTTCCTGAGGAGCAAGAGAACCCTTCACTGGTTATTAACAAGCCCGACAAGTTTGCAGATATTAATAAGCCTGAAATACTTGTAATATTATCTCTGGATTCTCTGCCATGCTTGTTTCTTCCCCTTGTTTCTTTTTTCTTTATGTGAAAATCTTCACATTTGTGAAAAGAGGCGTGTTGGAGAAGCAAATGATTTGTAAAGAGAGCTATATTTGGGAGCATTTCTTAATGTTTTCCACAGGAGCTGGTTCGTTGGAGTGTCTGCGTTCACATTAGCATTTCTGTCTGGGGCTATGAATTATGCTGTCAAAGGAGTTTCAAACTGGGTTTGTTACCTGGATACCCACAAATATGCTTGGTCTGTTTGTATAAATCTGAAAAACCTTCCTTGTCCTTAGGAAACCAGGCCACTCTGCATATTAGGAAGGGGACAGTGAATCCAAGCACCCGTTGGTGCTCCAGGCCGTTAGGGGAACGGTGCCTGGATAAATAGCTGTAGAAGGGAGCCCAGAGTCCATTCTTGACTGGGGTGGTTGTATTCCATTCACAAGGAGGTAGACTTCCCGGTGGTCGGAAAGGCAGGGTGGAGCATGCCGTTAGACATCCTAAAGGCGAGCTTAAGACCAAGTCGTGTCTGTCTAGCTGCGTAGCAGAAAGAAGAGAAAGCTCCTTCACACGGTGCACGCTCTGCCACCACACAGTCCAGCTGTTGAAGCCGCAGCCAGAAGCAGGGACGAGTGGAGGCAAGGGCAAAGCAGGCACTGGAGGGAAGACAGAGTTCTGTGGCTAAAGTCCCGGACCACGTGCACAGGGCAGGAGCCCACCGGGAGATGTGCTGAGACATGATGGGTCAGCCTGTTCTCCTCCCGTCAGGTCAGACTCAGGCATTTGCCTCCGACAATGTCCCACATATGTCATTCTCACTCCTTTCATAGCCACTTGCCCCAACCCACGGCCCAACCTCAGGAAGCCGATTGTGAGTAAGGGCGATCAGGTCAAGCTCAGGCACCACGCCCACAGCATCCTTGTGAGGGAAATGACTCCGGGCCTTCCTGTCCCCGCAGATGCCCTCCGCAGATGGCTGTTGTTGATTTCCACCACCCAAACCCCCCCTCCCCGGGCCCGGCCCACTGAGGTTGGCTCTCACAATAGCTGCCCGGGGCAGGGCCAGCTGCATTGAATGTCATTTCTTTGCTGCTGGTGCTGGGCAGATGTCCCACCGCCCTTGCCCCTGCTGGCTCATTTGCTAGCACTCTTGTGGTAGCTTGGTGTAACCTACTTCATGGTGCCTCCAGTGTGGCCCAGGGTCTACTTACAGGGGAATCATTCGAGGTGTACGTTTAAAATGCAGGTTCAGAATCTCTGGATGTGAGGCCCCCAGATGTGTTTTTCAGCAGGTACCTCAGTGATTATCACGCACATCAAAATTTGAGAGTCCCCGGGGTTCTTTGGCCACTGGCCGTTTGTATTTCTATTTTATTTGGTCCTCGGGAGAATGGACTAGAGTAAATCACTCATCAGTTCATGTACCACAATCATCACTGAGGTCTAGGTGACATACAAAAACGTGCCCCTGTTTAAAGTTTACAATTTGATCACTTTTGACATATCTATACACCTGTGAAATGATCTCCACAATCGAGATAAGCATTTCTTATCCCCATTTCTTTCTCCACCATAGGTATTAACTTGAACTTCTGTGATTCCTTCCAATCCACTTCCACTGTTCCATATATTCTTTTTTTTTTTTATTTTTTTTATTGTTATGTTAATCCCCATACATTACATCATTAGTTTTAGATATAGTCTTCCATGATTCATTGTTTGTGCATAACACCCAGTGCTCCATGCAGAACGTGCCCTCCTCAATACCCATCACCAGGCTAACCCATCCTCCCACCCCCCTCCCCTCTAGAACCCTCAGTTTGTTTTTCAGAGTCCATTGTCTCTCATGGTTCTTCTCCCCCTCCGATTTCCCCCCCTTCATTCTTCCCCTCCTGCTACATTCTTCTTCTTCTTTTTTTCTTTCGTAACATATATTGCATTATTTGTTTCAGAGGTTCAGATCCGAGAATCAACAGTCTTGCACAATTCACAGCGCTTACCAGAGCACATACCCTCCCCAGTGTCCATCACCCAGTCACCCCATCCCTCCCACCCCACCCCCCACTCCAGCAACCCTCAGTTTGTTTCCTGAGATTAAGAATTCCTCATATCAGTGAGGTCATATGATACACGTCTTTCTCTGTTTGACTTATTTCGCTCAGCATAATACCCTCCAGTTCCATCCACGTCATTGCAAATGGCAAGATCTCATTCCTTTTGATGGCTGCATAATATTCCATTGTATATATATACCACCTCTTCTTTATCCATTCATCTGTTGATGGACATCTTGGCTCTTTCCACAGTTTGGCTATTGTGGACATTGCTGCTATAAACATCGGGGTGCACGTACCCTTTCGGGTCCCTACTTTTGTATCTTTGGGGTAAATACACAGGAGTGCAATTGCTGGATCTTATGGTAGCTCTATTTTCAACTTTTTGAGGAACCTCCATACTGTTTTCCAGAGTGGTTGCACCAGCTTGCATTCCCACCAACAGTGTAGGAGGGTTCCCCTTTCTCCGCATCCCCGCCAACATCTGTCATTTCCTGACTTGTTAATTTTAGCCATTCTGACTGGTGTGAGGTGGTATCTCATTGAGCTTTTGATTTGGATTTCCCTGATGCCAAGCGATTTTGAACACTTTTTCATGTGTCTGTTGGCCGTTTGGATGTCTTCTTTGGAAAAATGTCTGTTCATGTCTTCTGCCCATTTCTTGATTGGATTCTTTGTTCTTTTGGTGTTGAGTTTGATGAGTTCTTTATAGATTTTGGATACTAGCCCTTTATCTGATATGTCATTTGCAAATATCTTCTCCCATTCTGTCAGTTGTCTTTTGGTTTTGTTGACTGTTTCCTTTGCTTTGCAAAAGCTTTTTATCTTGATGAAGTCCCAATAGTTCATTTTTGCCCTTGCTTCCCTTGCCTTTGGCGATGTTTCTAGGAAGAAGTTGCTGTGGCTGAGGTCGAAGAGGTTGCTGCCTGTGTTCTCCTTTAGGATTTGGATGGACTCCTGTCTCACATTGAGGTCTTTCAACCATTTGGAGTCTATTTTTGTGTGTGGTGTAAGGAAATGGTCCAGTTTCATTCTTCTGCATGTGGCTGTCCAATTTTCCCAACACCATTTGTTGAAGAGACTGTCTTTTTTCCATTGGACATTCTTTCCTGCTTTGTCAAAGATTAGTTGACCATAGAGTTGAGGGTCCATTTCTGGGCTCTCTATTCTGTTCCATTGATCTATGTGTCTGTTTTTGTGCCAGTACCATACTGTCTTGATGATGACAGCTTTGTAATAGAGCTGGAAGTCCGGAATTGTGATGCCGCCAGCTTTGCTTTTCTTTTTCAACATTCCTCTGGCTATGTGGGGTCTTTTCTGGTTCCATACAAATTTTAGGATTATTTGTTCCATTTCTTTAAAAAAAGTGGATGGTATTTTGATGGGGATTGCATTGAATGTGTAGATTGCTCTAGGTAGGATTGACATCTTCACAATATTTGTTCTTCCAATCCATGAGCATGGAACGTTTTTCCATTTCTTTGTGTCTTCCTCAATTTCTTTCATGAGTATTTTATAGTTTTCTGAGTACAGATCCTTTGCCTCTTTGGTTAGATTTATTCCTAGGTATCTTATGGTTTTGGGTGCAATTGTAAATGGGATCGACTCCTTAATTTCTCTTTCTTCTGCCTTGTTGTTGGTGTATAGGAATGCCACTGACTTCTGTGCATTGATTTTATATCCTGCCACTTTACTGAATTCCTGTATGAGTTCTAGCAGTTTTGGGGTGGAGTCTTTGGGATTTTCCACATAAAGTATCATATCATCTGCAAAGAGTGAGAGTTTGACTTCTTCTTTGCCAATTTGGATGCCTTTGATTTCTTTTTGTTGTCTGATTGCTGTGGCTAGGACTTCCAATACTATGTTGAATAGCAGTGGTGATATTGGACATCCCTGCCGCGTTCCTGACCTTAGGGGGAAAGCTCTCAGTTTTTCCCCTTGAGAATGATATTCGCTGTAGGTTTTTCATAGATGGCTTTTATGATATTGAGGTATGTACCCTCTATCCCTATACTCTGAAGAGTTTTGATCAAGAAAGGATGCTGTACTTTGTCAAATGCTTTTTCTGCATCTATTGAGAGGATCATATGATTCTTGTTCTTTCTTTTGTTAATGTATTGTATCACGTTGATTGATTTGCGGATGTTGAACCAACCTTGCAGCCCAGGGATAAATCCCACTTGGTCGTGGTGAATAATCCTTTTAATGTACTGTTGGATCCTATTGGCTAGTATTTTGGTGAGAATTTTTGCATCCATGTTCATCAGGGATATTGGTCTGTAATTCTCCTTTTTGATGGGGTCTTTGTCTGGTTTTGGGATCAAGGTAATGCTGGCCTCATAAAATGAGTTTGGAAGTTTTCCTTCCATTTCTATTTTTTGGAACAGTTTCAGAAGGATAGGTATTAATTCTTCTTGAAATGTTTGGTAGAATTCCCCTGGGAAGCCATCTGGCCCTGGGCTTTTGTGTTTTGGGAGATTTTTGATGACTGCTTCTATTTCCTTAGTGGTTATAGGTCTGTTCAGGTTTTCTATTTCTTCCTGGTTCAGTTTTGGTAGTTGATACATCTCTAGGAATGCATCCATTTCTTCCAGGTTATCTAATTTGCTGGCATAGAGTTGCTCATAATATGTTCTTATAATTGTTTGTATTTCTTTGGTGTTGGTTGTGATTTCTCCTCTTTCATTCATGATTTTGTTGATTTGGGTCATTTCTCTTTTCTTTTTGATAAGTCTGGCCAGGGGTTTATCAATCTTGTTTTCTTTCAAAGAACCAGCTCCTAGTTTCGTTAATCTGTTCTACTGTTCTTTTGGTTTCTATTTCATTGATTTCTGCTCTGATCTTTATTATTTCTCTTCTCCTGCTGGGTTTAGGCTTTATTTGCTGTTCTTTCTCCAGCTCCTTTAGGTGTAGGGTTAGGTTGTGTACTTGAGACCTTTCTTGTTTCTTGAGAAAGGCTTGTATTGCTATATACTTTCCTCTTAGGACTGCCTTTGCTGTATCCCAAAGATTTTGAATAGTTGTGTTTTCATTTTCATTGGTTCCCATGAATTTTTTAAATTCTTCTTTAATTTCCTGGTTGACCCATTCATTCTTTAGTAGGATGCTCTTTAGCCTCCATGTATTTGAGTTCTTTCTGACTTTCCTCTTGTGATTGAGTTCTAGTTTCAAAGCACTGTGGTCTGAAAATATGCAGGGGATGATCCCAATCTTCTGCTACCGGTTGAGACCTGATGTATGACCTAGGATGTGATCTATTCTGGAGAATGTTCCATGGGCACTAGAGAAGAACGTGTATTCCGTTGCTTTGGGATGGAATGTTCTGAATATGTCTGTGAAGTCCATTTGGTCCAGTGTGTCATTTAAAGTCTTTATTTCCTTGTTGATCTTTTGCTTAGATGATCTGTCCATTTCAGTGAGGGGGGTGTTAAAGTCCCCCACTATTATTGTATTGTTGTCAATGTGTTTCTTTGCTTTTGTTATTAATTGCCTTATATAATTGGCTGCTCCTGTGTTGGGGCATAGATATTTACAATTGTTAGATCTTCTTGTTGGATAGACCCTTTAAGTAGGATATAGTGTCCTTCCTCATCTCTTATTACAGTCTTTGGTTTAAAATCTAATTTGTCTGATATAAGGATTGCCACCCCAGCTTTGTTTTGGTGTCCATTAGCATGGTAAATGGTTTTCCACCCCCTCACTTTAAATCTGGGGGTGTCTTTGGGTCTAAAATGAGTCTCTTGCAGACAGCATATCGATGGGTCTTGTTTTTTAATCCAATCTGATAGCCTGTGTCTTTTGATTGGGGCATTTAGCCCATTTACATTCAGGGTAACTATTGAAAGATAGGAATTTAGTGCCATTGTATTGCCTGTAAAGTGACTGTTACTGTATATTGTTTGTGTTCCTTTCTGGTCTATGTTGCTTTTAGGCTCTCTCTTTGCTTAGAGGACCCCTTTCAATATTTCTTGTAGGGCTGGTTTCATGTTTGCAAATTCCTTTAGTTTTTGTTTGTCCTGGAAGCTTTTTATCTCTCCTTCAATTTTCAATGACAGCCTAGCTGGATATAGTATTCTTGGCTGCATATTTTTCTCATTTAGTGCTCTGAATATGTCCTGCCAGTCCTTTCTGGCCTGCCAGGTCTCTCTGGATAAGTCTGTTGCCAGTCTAATGTTTCTACCATTGTAGGTTACATATCTCTTCTCCCGAGCTGCTTTCAGGATTTTCTCTTTGTCTCTGAGACTCGTAAGTTTTACTATTAGATGTCGGGGTGTTGACCTATTTTTATTGATTTTGAGAGGGGTTCTCTGTGCTTCCTGGATTTTGATGCCTGTTTCCTTCCCCAAATTAGGGAAGTTCTCTGCTATAATTTGCTCCATTATACCTTCTGCCCCTCTCTCTCTTTCTTCTTCTTCTGGGATCCCAATTATTCTAATGTTGTTTCGTCTTATGGTATCGTTTATCTCTCGAATTCTGCCCTCGTGATCCAGTAGTTGTTTATCTCTCTTTTTCTCAGCTTCTTTATTTTCCATCATTTGGTCTTCTATCTCACTGATTCTTTCTTCTGCCTCATTTATCCTAGCAGTTAGCACCCCCATATTTGATTGCACCTCATTAATAGCCTTTTTGATTTCTACTTGGTTAGATTTTAGTTCTTTTATTTCTCCAGAAAGGGTTTCTCTAATAACTTCCATGCTTTTTTCAAGCCCAGCTAGTATCTTTAAAGTGATGATTCTGAACTCTAGATCTGACATCGTACTAATGTCTGTATTGAGTAGGTCCCTGGCAGTCGGTACTACCTCTTGTTCTTTTTGTTGAGGTGATTTTTTCCGTCTTGTCATTTTGTGCAGAGGAGAATAGATTAATGAGAGAACAAAATGCTAGCAGGGTAACAACGTCCCCAGAAAATATACTCTAAACAAATCAGAAAAGACCTGAAGCAGTGGGAAAAGAAAGGGAAAGAGAGAAAAAAGAAAAAGAAAGAAAAAAAGAAAAAAGAAAAAGATAAAGATAAAGATAAAAACAAACAAAAGCAGAACAAAACAAAACAAAAACAGAATGTGATCAAATATGATCAGGCTGGTTTATAGATCAGTGCCACACACTAGATTTTGGGTGTATTTTGGTCTGTTAAAAGAAAGTCCCTCCCAAAATTTTAAAGAAAGAAAAACTTATATATGTACAAAAATAAGGGTTGATATGATGAAGGGATGGAATATGACTGTAAAGATGGAAATTATAAAAAATTTTATAAAAGGATTTGATAAGTTGTTTGAAAAAAGAAAGAAGAGGATTTAAAAAAAAAAAAGAAAGAAAGAAAAAAGGGAGCGAATGTGATCAGGCAGGGGAGTAGAAAAAAACCATACACTAGAGATTTAGGGTATATTTTGATCTGTTAGAAAAAACTATCTCAAAATTTTAAAGAGAGAACAACTTATATATATATGCCAAAAATACGGGTAACTACTATGAAGGGATAGAATATGACTTTAAAAATGAAAAATAAAAATGTTTTTTTTTTTTTAAAAAGGGATTGATAAGATGTTGGTTGAAAAAGGGGAAAAGAAAAATTCAAAAAAAAAAGAAAAAAAGAAAAAAGAAAAGAAGGCAGTTAAAAAAAATAATTTACTTTGAAAGACTAAAGAATCATGGTAAAAAAAGCCATGGATTCTATGTGCAGTATTCCCCTAGCGCTGGAGTTCTGCCGTTCTCATTGATCGGTAAACCTGGTCTTGGCTGGCTGTTCTCGCTGATCTTCTGGGGGAGGGGCCTGTTGCCGTGGTTCCCAAATGTCTTTGCCGGAGGCAGAATTGCCCCACCCTTGCCCGGTCCGGGCTAAGTAATCTGCTCGGGTTTGCTCTCCGGAGCTTTTGTTCCCTGCAAGCTTTCCGTACAGCTTTGGTGGCGGAGAGTGAAAATGGCGGCCTCCCAATCTCCGCCCCGGAGGAGCCGAGAACTCGGGGTCCCGCTCCTCAGTGAGCCCCCAGAGAAAAGCAGTCAGTCACTCCCGTCTCCCCGGTCTCCGGCCACACTCCGCGCTCACCCGGCCTGTGACCGCGCCTTTCTATCTGGCACCCGACCCCGGGTGGAGTCTCCAAACCCAGCAGATCCCCGCGGTGCGCTCCCGCACCGCTCCTCCCGGGGGAAGAAGGGGAGTCTCCCCGGATCTGCCGCTTGTTGGGTCCCTGCTGGAGGAGCAGTGGCCCGACTGTGCTGCGGATCACGGTTTATAGCAACCCCGAGCTGAGAGCCCGCGCCTGGGCTCCATCTCTGCAGCCGGCTTCCCTGCTCCGATACCTGGGAGCTCTGCCGCACTCAGGCACCCCCGGTCTTTCTGTGACCCCGAGGGTCCTGAGACCACACTGTCCCGCGAGGGTTCCACCCCCCACTTCGCCACCAGAGTGACATCCCTCAGCGGAGCAGACTTCTAAAAGTTCCAATTTTGTGCTCCGTGGCTCTATCACTTGCCAGAAGCGGCAGACGGAGGCCCCTCCCCCGCCGTCTATCCTCCCGAATAACGCCTCGGATTCACTTCTCCGCATGTCCTACCTTCCAGAAAGTGGTCGCTTTTCTGTTCAGAGATTTGTTGCTATTCTCCTCTTCGATCCTCCGTTGAGTTCGTAGGTGTTCAGAATGGTTTGATCCCTATCCAGCTGAATTCCTGCGAGGAGACGAAATCCAGGTCTCCTACTCCTCCGCCATCTTGCTCCTCCACTGTTCCATATATTCTTAAAAATACATTATATGGTGCCATTTTGTGTGAGTGTTCTTACTTCACAAATATGGTTCTCTGCAGTGGAACTCACTCTGCTTCTTATCTATTTTATTCATCATTGAGCTTTGGTGACCCAACCAAATTTCTATACAGAAATCTCTTTTACTACCTCTGGCTAGCCTAGTGGGTCATATTGTTTCCAGTTTTGCTTAACTAAACCATTGCTTTATTAATAAACACCAGGTTTCCTCCAAGTTCTTCTTTACACACACATATACACGTACCATTTATGTGTTTCCTTATGATCTACATGTGTGAGTTGCACTGGGCACATACTCAGGGCTAAGATGGTGTCCTTCACATCTCAGGACTGACTGCTGGGACGAGTGGCTCCAGCTGTTCAGACTCACTAGCTGTTCGTCTTTGCTATCCTTGACGTTATCTAACTTTCCAGGAAGTGATCTCTCCTTGATGTTTTAATTTGTATTTCTGGTTGCTCGTGACGTTGAGCATCTCTTCATATACTTGCTGGCCTTTCAGAAGTTTCCCCTTCTATGAATTGTTTATTCATATATTTTGCCAATTTTTTCTGTTGTTTTCCCTGTCCATTTCTTACTGTTTTGCAGAATTTCCCACATATAGACTTTTTTGGTTTGGGATGTTAATGATATCTTTTTCCATTCTAATGTCTACCTGTTGACTTTGTGGCATTTTTGTTGGAATAAATCTTTAATTTTGTTTTATAGACAAATCTATCCATGTTTCTTCTGCTTATGGTTGTACGTTTGGGGTTTTCTTTAAGTTATGGGTCTCCACTAAAAGTTACAGAGATAGTCACCCATATTCTCTCCTATTAATATCCAATTTCACATTTAACATTGGACCTTTAATACATTTGGGGTTTCTTTTTAGATCATCTGAGTGGGACTGAATGTAGTTAGTTTTCCCAACACTCTCTACTAATTGATCCCTCAGTGATTTTGCAGTGCTCCCTCTTATTATATACCAAGTTCCCAGCTACAGCTATGTCTACTTCTGGGCTCTCTATTCTGTTGCATTGGTCACCTTGCCCTCCCCCCCTCCTTTTTTATTGTGGCATTGTGATATGCCTTAATATCTAGGAAGGCAATCTCTTTTTTGCTTATTTTTAAAAATTAGCTGTGTGTGTGTGATGTTTATTCTTCTATATACATTTAAAACTTGGTTTTTCAAAATTTAAAAAGTTGGACAGTGGGGCATTTTACTGGAATTACATTGGATCTGTAGTTTAATTTGTAAAGTGATATTCTTAAAGCATTGTCTCATATAATTGGTGTATCACTCCATTTATTCAGGTCTTTGTTTATGTCCATTACTGGAATTCAAACTTTCTCCAAAAAGCAAAAAAGAGTCTTGGACATTTTTTTTTAAAGAATAATTTTTTAAAAAGATTTTATTTACTTATTTGACAGAGAGAGACACAGTAAGAGAGGGAAGACAAGCAGGGGGAGTAGGAGAGGGAGAAGCAGGCCTCCCGCTGAGCAGGGAGCCCGATGCGGGGCTCTATCCCAGGACCCTGGGATCATGACCTGAGCCTAAGGCAGACGCTTAATGACTGAGCCACCCAGGCACCCCGAGTCTTGGACATTTTTGTTAGATTATTTCCTAGATTAGAACGTTTAAATTTTCCATTCCCAATTCCTCTGGATCTTCCTGTTGCTGACTATCTGCTTGGACTTTTCCTCTACCCTGGTCTTGTTTTCCCCTTTGGTTTTTATAGCCTCTTGGTTTCTCTTTGCTTTCCTGGCTTCATTCCTCACTCCTCTGCCTCTTCAATTCTGTCTCCTCATCCCTTTTCCTTGACCTGTAGCTACCTGGTCATCAGGTGTGACCATTTAGATCTTCTTTGATCAGGGTGCTTTAGAGGTGCTCCCTAAAGCTATATCTGACTTGTAGCCTGGGATGTTAATGACGATTACGTCTGAGAGTAGACTATAACTTATATGGGGGCAGAAACAGGAACACTCATTTGCTTATGCTTAACACTCATATACCCAGCTTTCATAGGATTCACATGAAATTGGATTTGTTCCAAAGTGTATCAGTTTGAGAAAAAAATGTTGGCTCTTACAATATAAAATTCAAATAACAGTAACCTAAATAATAAAGACATTTATCTCACCTAAAAGTTTGGAGGTGGTGGGGTGCCTGGGTGGCTCAGTCGTTAAGCGTCTGCCTTCGGCTCAGGTCATGATCCCAGAATCCTGGGATTGAGCTCCACATGGGCAGGGAGCCTGCTTCTTCTCCCTCTGTCTGTCGCTCTGCCTACTATGCTCTCTCTTTCTGTCAAATAAATTAAAAAACAAGAAGAAGTTTGGAGGTAGTAACAAGGTTACAGAAGTTCAATGAGGTCATTCTGGCATTTCTTCAGGGCTTTCCCCCATGGTTGCAAGATAGTTGCTATTGTTCTAAACATGATATACTCACCCTACCACATTTAAGAAGTGAGGGGTTGGGGGAGAGGTGGCTAAAGAGAGCTCTCTTCATATTTTTCTTTCTTGCCATCAAGGACAAACATCTTTCCAAGAAGCCTTCTAGATATCTCTTACCAGCTCATTAGCCAGAACAACCATGGCATACCCATTCTGATCCAATGCTGGAACAAAGGAATGGGATTGTATGATGGATTTAGACCAATTCATGATTTAGTTCTTGGGCTTGTCTTTTTGCCAACTAAACAAAATCCATATTCTTTTTTTTTTTTTTTAAAGATTTTATTTATTTATCAGAGAGAGAGAAAACAAGCAGGGTAAGCAGCAAGCAGAGAGAGAAGCAGGCTCCCTGCTGAGCAAGGAGCCAGATGTGGGACTCGATCCCAGGACCCTGGGATCATGACCTGAGCCAAAGGCAGACGCTTAACTGACTGAGCCACCCAGGAGTTCCCAGAATCCATGTTCTGATAGCAAAGAATATGTGGAGAATAGCTATTGGGTAGAAAACTAACAAATGTTCCTGGTGTGGATGGGAAAAGATTTGAGGCAAGATCATCTATGTTCTTCAATCTTAGGGCATTTCATTGCAACTGAGTTAGTGTGAGTATATCAAAACAACCTTATGGGGAAAGTGCTATTATTGACTCCTTTCTATACACAAGGAAATTGAGACTCAAATAAGATAAGTAAATTATCCAAGGTCATGTAGTTAACAAACAGGTTTTGAACTTGAGCCCAATGTGACTTCATAAACTCTATGCTTTTAACCACTTACAAGATACTACTTAATAAGATGGTAAATACAGTAAGAAGTATAGATGAACTTTCAGGATCATGTTGAGGAGGAAAAGATGGCTTCTAAAAATGGAGGACCGAAGAAAGCTTCATCGAAGAGATAGCAATTGATTGCATCTTTTTGTCCATGTTGTCCGTCTTTCCTTGTTAACAAACAATGGTGGGAAATTGTCAGTCTTTGTCAGCTAACTTCAACGTCTGGATCACCCGTCTGTTTCTACTGTCTTTTTCCCCTTGGTTTTTCAGTCATGTGATCCTGTCCCTTGGTGTACCTAGTAAATTTTAATTGAATGCTGGACATTACGTATACTAAGTTGGAGAGATGTCAGATGATATATTCTTTTAGAGAGGGTTTACCAGCCCCCTGCTGTAACTGACAGAATGGTGTCTGATCATGTTCTGGTGATTTGCTGAGTCAAGGTTGAATTATAGCTCTGGTAAATCTCAATCTTCCACGGGTTCATCTCTGACCTGGGTTTCCCACAAAAAGCCTATTGTATTCTACAAGGCCCCTCCCATGGTGGGTACGAAACTCTAATCTTAGTCTTACAAGACTACTGAAAAACTTCCGCTTGCTTTTCAGAGGCAGGGTTTCCACTTGCATTTTAAAACCCCTGCTCTAAACAGCCCCAGTACTTGGCAAAAGTTCTCAGGAGGAAAATAGGCTGTGTGCTTGAGCCCCTCCCAAGCCCTTCACCGAAACTCTACTGGTTTCTCTCCTTCCTTAGCAGCCCTCTGCCCGGCTTTGCACTGCATCTTGCTCCAGGATTCTCAACAGGCTGCAAATGCTCTGAGAACTTGAAAGTCCTTCCTCTTCCAATGCCTTCACTTTTCCAGTTTTCCTTGCCTCAGCAGCTCTCAGCTCCCTTCAAAGGATAATTTCTGTGTTTTATTTGGCTTTTCTAATTATTCTGTGGGTAATGCTGGTCTGCCGACAGCAATTCCCTCCAACCAGAAAGAGGAGGCAATGGAGGTGGGAGGGTGGATGGATTTGAATATGGGAAGTAACCTACTCTAAAAAGCAGCTATGATCTCCCTGTCACAAAATCCATTGGTTGTTTTCCTCATCCTCAACCTCGTTGATCTTTCTGTATTATATGGCTCCCCCTCAGAGACTCTCCATTCTCCACTGTTAATCCTTCTTTCCTTCTCCCACAGTTTCTCCTCTAGGTCCTCCTTCACACTTTCTTTTCTTGGTGTGATACAAGGTTCAGCATCCATCGCTCTTGTTCTCTACACATTCTTCCTTGTAAATCCACATGCTCTGGGCTTCAGCAGTCACCTCTGTGTGAATAACTCCTGGTTCTCTGCTAAGAGCCCTGCCCTGTCTCTGAAACTCCAATCTTACTTTCATAGCCACTCACCTATGCCCACCTAGTGTGGGGGAAGGGGAGCAATTTGCAATTTCTTCTTAAAGGCAAAGAGGTACAAATACTCTTAAAATTAGGGGTAAGCAGAAATGCTGGTGGCAGGAATGTGAGAGAGGTTTAGAGGAGGAACTGGCTTGCAGAATATATTTCAAAAAAAAAATACTCAGTTTTTTTTTTAGAGCCATTTCAGATTCATAGCAAAATTGAGGAGAAGGTACAGAGATTTCCCAAATGCCCTCTGCCCCTACTCATGCACAGCCATTATCAACATCCCCCACCAGAGTGCTACATTTGTTGTAATTGATGAACCTACACTGACCCATCAAAATCACCCAAAGTCCATAGTTGATTTTAGAATTCACTCTTGGTGTACATTCTGTGGGTTTGGACAAACATATAAATGGCATATATCCATCATTATTGTGTTATACAGAGTATTTTCACTGCCCCCCAAATCCTCTGTCCTCCTGTGTATCCTTTCGTACCACCATTCCTTGGCAGCCACTGCCTTCATGGTTTTGCCTTTCCAGAATGTCATACAGTTAGACTCATACAATATGCAGCCTTTTCAGATTGGCTTATTTCCCTTGGTAATATGCATTTAAGATTCCTCTGTATCTTTTCATGGCTTGATAGCTCATTTCTTTTTAGCGCTGAATAACATTCCACTGTCCGGATGTACCAGAGTTTATCCATTCACCGACTGAAAGACATCTTGGTGGCTTCCAAGTTTTGGCAATTATGAATAAAGCTGCTATAAATATCTGTTGTACAGGCTTTTATGTGGACATAAATTTTCAACTCCTTTGGGAAAATACCAATGAGAGCAATTGCTGAATGATGTGATAAGAGTATGTTTACTTTTGTAAGAAAGCACCAAACTGACTTCCAAAGTGGCTGTACAATTTTGCATTCCACCAGCAATGTCTGAGAGTTCCTATTCCTCCACACCCTTGTCAGTGTTTGGTGTTGTCAGTGTTCCAGATTTTGGCCATTCTAATAGGTGTGTAGTGGTATCTCTACACACCTATTGTTGTTTTGTTTTGTTTGTTTAATTTGCATTTCCCCAATGACATATGTCGAGCATCTTTTCATGTACTTATTTGCTCTCTGTATATCTTCTTTGGTGAAGTATCGTCAAGGTACTTGGCCCATTTGAAAAATCAGATTGTTTTCTTATTGTTGAGTTTAAAACTTAAACTCTTTTTTAAAAAGATTTTTATTTATTTACTTGAGAGAGAGCACAAGCGGAGGTGGGGGTGGGCAGAGGGAGAGTGAGAGAGAGAATCAAGTGGATTCCCTGCTAAGTGCAGAACCTGATGCAGGGCTCGATCCCAGGACCCTGAGATCATGACCTGAGTTGAAGGCAGATGCTTAACCGACTGAGCCACTCAGGTGTCCCTAAAACTTCAACTCTTAAAGAGTTCCTTGTATATTTTGGATAATAGTCCTTTATCATATGTGTCTTTTGCAAATATTTTCTCTTGTCTGTGGCTTGTCTTTCATTATCTTGACATTATCTTTCACAAAACAGAAGTTTTTAATTTTAGTGAACTACAGTTAATCGATTATTTCTTTCATGGATTGTGCCTTTAGTGTTTTATCTAAAATGTCATTGTTATACCCAAGATCATTTAGTTTGAATTGTACACTTAGGTCTATAATGCCTTTTGAGTTAATTTTTGTGAACGGTGTTAAGATCTGTGTCTGGATTCGTTTTTTTGCAAATGGATGTCCAGTTGTTCCAGTATCATCTATTGAAAAGACTATTTTTGATCCATTATTTTGATCCTTTGCTCCTTTGTCAAAGATGAGTTGGTTAGATTTATGTAGGTCTATTTCTGGGCTCTTGGTTCTGTTTCATTGATCTATTTGTCTATTCTTTCACCAATGCCACACAGTTTTGACTACTGTAGCTTTATAGTTAAGTCTTGAAGTTGGATAGTATCAGTCCTCCAATTTTGTTTTTCTCCTCAGTATTATGCTGGATATTCTGGGTCTTTTTTCTTTCCCCATAAATTTAGAAACAGTTTGTCAATGTCCACAAAATAGCTTGCTGGGATTTTGATTGGGATTGTATCGAATCTATAGGTCAAGCGGGAAGACCTGACATCTTGATGATATTGAGCCTTCCTATCCACGAATGGGGAATGGTTCTCCACTTATTTAGTTCTTTGATTTTGTACATCAGAGTTTTATAGTTTTCCTCATATAGATCTTGTACATATTTTGTTAGATTTATACCAAGAATTTAATTGGGGGGGGGTGTTAATGTAAACATCATTGTTTTTTAAATTTCAAATCCACTTTTTTTTTTACTGGTAAATAGGAAATTGACTTTTGCAGATTAACCTTGTATCCTGCAACCTTGTTATAATCATGAGTGTCAGAACTCATAAGTTCTTGGGGTGCCTGGGTGGCTCAGTTGGTTAGGTGATTGCCTTTGGCTCAGGTCATGGTCCTGGAGTCCCTGGATCGAGTCCCGCATCGGGCTTCCTGCTTGGCGGGGAAGTCTGCTTCTCCCTCTGACCCTCCCCCTTCTCATGTGCTCTCTCTCATTCTCTCTCTCTCAAATAAATAAATAAAATCTAAAAAAAAAAAAACTCATAAGTTTTTTTTTTGTCAATCCTTTTAGATTTTCAACATAGATGATAATGTCATCTGGGAACAAAGACAGTTTTATTTCTTCCTTCCCAATCTGTATACCTTTTATTTCTTTTTCTGGTCTTATGCATTAGGTAGGACTTCCAGTATGGTGTTTAAAGGAGTAAGGAGAGGGGACATTCTTGCCTTTTTCCTGATCTATAGTTGGAAAATTTTTAGTTTCTTATCATTAAATATGATGTTAATTATAGGATTTTTGTAGATATTTTTTATCAAGTTGAGGAAGTTTCTCTCTATTCCTAGGGTTTTTTTTTTTTTAAATCATGACAGAATATAACATTTTAAAGCAAAGGAGAGAGGCAAAGGGAAGGAAATTATGAAAATGTGTTTTTTCAGTGGTTGTAAGAGATTGATATGAAATTGTTATAAAAATTCTGAAGACAGTTGTAAGGGGAAAAGTTTTATTATAAATTATAATATGTGAATATATTGAAAATATAAATATTAAAAGATGAAAGATTATTTAATAAGTAGTTTCAAATAACTGGTCAGCCATCTGGAAAAAATAAAATTGTCTAGAAACCTAAAACTTTAGACCAGGATAAATTTCAGATAGATTAAACATTTAAAACTAAAAAATAAACCATAAATGTGTAAAAAATAAGCCATAGGATTTTTTTTTTTTTTTTTTACAATCTTAGATTGGGAAAGTATGGCAGAAAACACAGAAGCCATAAAATAAAAGGACTTTTAAAATGCCAACAATAAAGTTAAAAGGCAAACAACTGGGAAAATATGTGCAACTAAAACCACAGATAAACTGCTGGTTGCTCTACTATATAAAAATCTCTTACAAATCAATAAAAAAAGATCAATAACATATTAGACAAAACCCTAAGGCTATTAATAGATTCTAGGACAGAAATGCAAATTGCCTTTAAATATATGAAAATATTCTCAATCTCACTCATAATAAGAGAAATACAAAATAAAACCGTACTGAGATACCATTATTCACCTATCACATGAACGAAAGTTAAAAAAGAAATAAAGGTTGGTACCATACTACATTAGCAAAGGTATGAAGAAACATGCACTTTCTACACTACGGGGAGGCTTTTAAATTGGGTACAATTTCTATGAGGGGAAATTTAGCAATTTCTGTCAGAATTACAAAAGCTCGTAAACTTATATCCCACATTTCCCTTTCTGGGACTTTGTTCTCAGTATAAATTTGCGAATGTGTCAAATAATATATTAGTTGCAGCATTGTGTGTAATGGCAAAATTCAGACAATAAATACCTATATGGGAACTGGTTAAATAAAATAGTCTTTATTCATACAATAGAGTATAATGAAATGTATCTGTAACAAAGAACGAGGTAGCTCTTTATGTACAGACACAGAATATCCTCAAGATACGGAGTAAAAATGGCAAGGTGCAGAACAGTGTGTGTAGTATGCTACCCTTCATGTAAAAATGTTCACCAAAGAATATGTGTGTGTACTTATATGTTTAAATATGGGTAAAATAACTCTGGAATGGTCTATAAGAAACTAGAACTTGTTTTTCCCCAGGACAGGAACTGGATAGCCATGGGTGGGAGGGAGATTTCTCACTGTATATTCTTTGGTATCTTTTGAATGTTAGACCATATGACTATATTTCCTATTGAAAAATAAATTAAACTCAAAAATATCTTTAGGAAACTACACATATGTTTAAAACTTCAGTGACCTTAGATAGAAGGTTGTTGATTTTTTTTTAAGATTTTATTTATTTATTCATGAGAGACACAGAGACAGACAGGCAGAGGGAGAAGCAGGCTCCCCGCTGAGCAAAGAGTTCAATGCGGGACTCAATCCCAGGACCCTGGGATCATGACCTGAGCCGAAGGCAGACAGACGCTTAACCGACTGAGCCACCCAGGGGCCCAGATAGAAGGTTGTTTGCTAGAGAATGGATTTCCGTGGGAGGGGTGAGAGAGAGCCTGGACGGCTTTTCAAGACTATAGTTTGAAAATCTTCTCGATAGGGAAAAGAAAACACAAACCTAGCAGAGCTCTTCTCAGATGATCAGTTTCCTCCCCTGCCTTGGCTATAAAGCTGTTCTCCTTGGCCAGGCTCCCAGAGCCACACTTTGCCCTGCCTCTCAGCAGCCTGCTCTTGCTGGCATCTGACCTGAATGACCTGTGCAGAGCCAACCAGGGCGAGAGTGGCACTTGGGAGACATGTCTGAAACTTCTCTTCGAAAGGCCAGTGCTCGCTATGCTGCTTCTACGGCACGTGCATGCCTACTTGCATGCTCACTATTTAGCAGTCTGTAACATGGAGAGATGTTTCCTTTCTGGGGGGAGTTTTCTAAGGACCTGGTCAGTTCTAAGGAGCAAGGGCTCCTCCACATTTAATAAGTGCTGAGAAAACTTCTCATTTTCTTCCAAGCTGTTAGATTCTGAAGATCTAGGACAAAAAGATCCTTTTATTAGTAGGACCTTTTGCTGTCCTTGATAGACCCTCACTGTAACCATCTTCATCCAGCATGGTTTTAGGGGACTATGCCTTGGTTCTAGTCTCACCTCTCCATTAACTAGCTTCGGTTCAGATCTTGGTTCTAGTCTCAGATCTGCACTGCTAGCTGTCCTAACCACAAACAAGTCAGCTAATATTTCTAGCACTCACCTATAAAACTAGGAGCTTTGAATAGAAGGTCTTCAGGTCTTTCCACATCTGAAACTCTATGACCTAGGGGGGAAATTCTCTCCTTTATCCCACCTCTGAAGTAAGTAAATAGACTTGTTCTTTCTATTAGAAATAGCAGCCATTATTCTAAAAGCTTGAGGGGTCTAGGAAATAAGAACTTTCAATCTAGACAGTTAAAATAACAGTTCTAAAAGACTAACACACATGGCTTTGGGGCTTCAGTAAACTATAAAAAGGCAAGTAACGGAAGAGCTCAAGTATTTGTAAGAATTTAGAATATGGTGGTGAAGAAGGTATTTCAAATCAGTAGGAAGGATATGGACTGTTCTGTCCAAATGTTATTGACAACTCGTTAACAAGTTAGAAAAATAATTTGGGTCCCTACCTCACACTACACATCAAGTAAATTCCAGATGGCTTAAAAATATAAATGTAAAAGACAAGGGAAAATAGAAAAAACACAGGTAAAAATGATAGAATTCTAGAATGATAAATACCATTCTAAGCATGATTCAAAGGTAAGAAACAAAAGGAAATTATTGACACATTAGCCACTTAATGCAAAACAAAACTTCTATATGTCTAAACTACACAAAGTTATGAAAAACTGAGAAAAGAATTCACAACATATATGACAGCAAAGAGTTGATATTTTTGAATTATGACAAACTCTTAGAAACCAATGAAAAAATAAAAAACCCATTAGAAAAAATATAGTTGAAACATGATCAGGCAAGTTACACAAAAAGGAGAAATGCAAATGGCCAATAAACATGAAAAATATTTTACCTCACTAGTAATAAATGAAATGCCAATTAAAATAAAAATGAAAATACCTTTTAACCTATAAAACTGGAAAATTTTAAAAAGAGTTATAATAACTATTGTTGATGAGGGCTTGAGAAAGTAGGTACATTTATACACTTTAAAGAGAATGTAAAGTGGTTCAAACTTTCTGGAGGGCAATTTGGCAAATTAATGTAGCATTTTTAAAATGTGCATACTGACATTTAAACGTTCACATTTAAGAACTTATCCTAAGGAAATAACAGGATAAATGCACAAAAATGCCTGTACAAGAACATTCTTCTTTCTTTTTTAAGATTTATTTATTTATTTTAGAGGGAAAGAGAGGGAGAGAGAGTGAGTACAAGCAGAGGGCGGGGCAGAGGGAGAGGGGAAGCAGACCCCCTGCTGAGCAGGGAGCCCCACCAGGAGATCATGACCTGAGCTGAAACCAAGAGTAAGACAGTCAACTGACTGAGCCACCCAGGTGCCCCTACAAGAACATTCTTTAGTGTGTCATTTACAATAACAAAAAATGGCAGACCTAAATATTTGTCAACAGAGGAAGAGAAAGCTGCAATATTTTAAAAATATGGACAGAAATGCCCTCAACATACTAAGTGAAACTGAAGATTATATAATGAAATATATAGTATGATCATATATACATACATTTTTTGCATATTTGTTTTAAAAATAAAATCTGGAACACCAAGTGTTAATAACTATCTCTGAATGTTTTGGATAATAGATCATCTTTACTTTCTTAGGTATGCTTACAGGTGTTTTCTGATTATTCAGAAATAAAGAGTGTTTATTTATTTTTATTGTAAAGAGAAGCAATAAAGCTGTGACACTCTTTCCACAACTCAAGTATGATCCTTAGAGATGAAAAGAAAACCATCAGAGATGAGTGACGCGTGTATTTCCGTGACATGGCTTTTGTTACCATAGCAAAGCGCACAGAGCGGCGATGTCCAAGACTAAACAACTGTGTGTCTGTCAAGTGTCTCAGCAAGATCTGCTTCCTCTATTGCAGATGGAAAGCTAAATTTTCCAGTGAACTTCCCACAAAGCTGTCACTTCACCAGGTGGGCTCCAGCAATAATATTTTGAACAAGGTTTGTCATGGAGATGGTCTTTGGTTTCCATTTTCCATACAGAACAGACATCTAAGAGCAACATACAGTTCCTTCTGTCTGTCTGTCCTACCCTCTTTCTCTGCCCCCCCATTCTCATTCCCTCCACTTCTTCCTTGACCTTTCTTTCTCTCTTCTTCCTTCTTTTTCTCTTTTCTTCCTTTCCCTGCCTCCCCCCTTGTTCTTTTAAAGCCATTGCCTCCCCAGCCATTGCCTGAGAGCTTCCCAGATGCTGCGCACTGGGCTAGATGCTGAAAGCAACTTCGGAAGCCTCGTGGGGATGAGGGCCTGAGCGTGTGCTCTGGGTCCCTGCGGCAGACGGCAATTCCAAGGAAAAATGGTAATTGCAGGATTTTGTGATTTACTTCACTTATTGGTGAAAAACTGGGATGGATACTGTGATTCTATTCTTAATAAAAAACAGTGAAACAGTATGTGCAAGACATGTCGAAACAATACCTTTATAAGCCTGTTTCAAAACACGAAGCAAACAAATGTGTAAGTCATTAAAGATGTGAGCATTAAATATCCAGTATTAAGTTATCACAAGTGAGGCGATGAACAATATAACATTAAAAATAAGCAGTCATAAAATGAAAATTTAAATTTGAAAACAATTATATTTGAAATATCCTCCTCCTGTTATTTGATTTTAAAAGAGAGTCCAGTTTTAAAAACAAAGTGCTTCAGTGGTGTCCCTGTTGAATTGCCAGTGTATTTGTATGCCAAATTTCTCAAGTGGTGAAAATAACTCTATGATCCTGAGGACTGATTATAGATTACCTTTAAATTATTTTCTTCTGACTCAAATTATAGGATTTCCTGCTTTATAACTGAGGATTTCTGGGGCCTCTTAAGAGTCGTGTGTGTGTGTGTGTGTGTGTGTGTGTGTGTACAAGTTTATGGTATGTGTGTATAAGGTTTGCATGGGTCTATGTGAGCGTATGTGTGTTGTGTGGAATATATGTGGGTGAGTATGTATGTGTGTGTGTGCGAATTGTGTGTGGGGTCTGTATGCACGTATGTGATGTGTGTGCTGTCTTGTATGTGTGTATGTGGTGTGTGGGCAGCTGGGGTGGGGAGCTGGCAGAGACGAGCAAAATTCCCTCACTCTGCAGTTTGACTCTGAGTATAGATCTTTCTCTACCTAATCTTGGCGGACTGTGGTCAGAAGGTCAGGTTTGGTACCTTGTTTATTCATGCAGGGACACGCTGCCACAAAACCACAGGTAGCTTGTGAGGCCAGAGGGCTGATAGAAAGTGTCAACCCCAAGCCACCCTGCAGCTACCAGGTCAGGGGAGGGCCAGACATTTGCCTTACGAGGAAGAAACCTCAAAGAGACTCTGAGCAGCCCCGGCGGGGAGGGGTGTCAGGGAGCCAGAGCTGGAAGCCGCCTCAGAGGGGTCCAGTCCCGTGTTTGCCAACCTGAGGATTCCACATTTTAGTGGGTAGTAAAATCAGTTTAGTAGACTGCAAAGCTCTTTTTTGAAAGGTAGAAGAGAAAAGTGGGCCTGGCACTAGTGTGGGTAAGTACAGATTCTTGGAACTTCTGTTTCAATTCTGTACGTGTGTGTGTGTACGTGTGTGTGCTGGGTTATGATGCAACATGAATTTGATATCCTTAGTTGTGGTCACTTTACATTTTTATTTTAGAACAAGAAAATGGAGAGCGTGCAGAGAAAGAGATCTGCTTTCTAAGTTCACAGCTCACTAGTGATGGGAACAGTCTTCCCATTATATCACATATTAGAGAGCCAATAGCGAGTCACTAGAAACGATCAGAATAATGACTCCTCTCTTCCTTGGGTGGAAAATAGCACTTTTAGTCTTGTTTGAAATATGATTGTTTCTCAAAAGTTTCAAACTTCCCGGAATTTCCAAACGAGAGAATCAAACAAGTTGGCTG
Organism: Phoca vitulina; assembly: GCF_004348235.1. NCBI lineage: Eukaryota > Metazoa > Chordata > Mammalia > Carnivora > Phocidae > Phoca > Phoca vitulina. Next base: position 33,969,680 of record NW_022589710.1, on the reverse strand, counting down.
ATGTTCAAAATTCCCTTCAGCTTTGAAAATTCTAGAGTTTTAGGATCTTAGGGAGGTCAGGGAGAGAGTATGTAAATGACTCAGTGGTGGTCTTTGGGGAAAACCATTTTTATCTAGAATCAGAAATGTGGATTCAAGTGTCACCTCAGTCCCTCTGGGATCTGTGGTAAGTCATTGGACACCCTCTCCACTATTAGAACAGTCTGTCTCATCGTGACTGTTGGGAGTCCAATGCGATCATTGTGTGAGATGCTTGGGAAAGCACAAGAGTGAGGCAAGAGCTGCTATTAGTGATCTAATACCTGCTCTAGTCTTGGCATCCTGTCTTGGAGCCAGTCTGAGGGGCCAGGTACAGACACTGAAGACCAACTTGGGCACCCTTCCCACACCTATGCAAGGGAAGGCAATGTACCTCTTATCCTAGTAAGAATTATGTCACATAATCGATTGTTATTTACTTAAAGGATTTTTTTAGTTTATGAACATATGATGATGAGTCTCATTAGAAATATTAAAATCAAAACGGAGTCTGGGACTAGATGAAACACTATGTCCTGACTTTCTCAGTCATTGTGCCCACACACTCAGTGCCCCTTGCAGAACCCTGCCCACCTCTGCAGTCCACATCTTGACCCTTGTCCCTCTCACCTGCACAGTCCAGATGCACTGCCTTCTCTTAGGCCTTCAAACTTTCCATGCTTCATCTTTGCCTTCGTGTGTGCTGCTCCCTCAGCCTGGAAAGCTCTTCCCGCCTCAATTTTCCTCTGACTACAATTGCTCAGCCTTCAGATCTCAGCTCCATGGTTAGTTTTCAGAAGTCAAGTTAGGACTCCTTGGGTGAGCTCCCATAGCACCTTGAACCTTGCCTTGGAAGGGTTTGGGTTGTAATTTTACATTCAGTTGTGGAATTGTTTGATAACTGTTTATCTTCTTGACCTAGAAGTTCCATGAGGGAAGGGAGGTTTTCTGTCTTTAACTCCCACTCTGTCCCCAACACCAAGGACAGTGTCTAGTGCATAGGTCCGTGCATAAAAATGGCATGCTGAATAAGTGAATGTGTTTGTGGGTCTATAGACCACACTCAGAAAGCATGTGTTTCATGCCCATTTGTAATCAAGTGCTATGCACATGGTTACATAGTAGGTGCTGAATGAATAAGGCAGTGCTTGAGCAACTTACTTTAATGTTTTAAATATGACCAAATAGGATTCTTCCAGAGAATGTCAGCCTAAACCTAAACCTCTTCATTGCCAGAAGAGTCTGTATTCTCAATAGGCATATCTTATGTTTTTCTGAATAACCAAATAGATGCTACAGTTTTCTTCCTGTTGCCTTTTGACCCCTCGGTAGCTGAGGAGAGAGGGAGTGAGAGAGGCCCTTCGTTTATTGTCTCCTCTTTATTTCTCATTCACTTCGTACAGTGGAGATTCAAAACCCATTGGTATCGGTCTGATAGGTACTGTCGTGTTGTCTGGTTCCATTGTGCATCTAAGAAAAAGTATTTGGGTGCCTGCCTATGAAATATTTAGCAAAGAATATTTGTGTAGCGTTTTGCAAAGCACCATTGCCTATGTTACCTGATTTAAACTCCACAATGCTGTTACGAGCTGAAAGCATTTTCTAAATTTTATACCCAATGAAATAAGACATTAAGTTACTTGCCCAAATTAATGTAGCAAGTATTTTGGAGAGCAGGACTCAAACCTGGCTCTCTATTAATCTATAATACCCTTTGTGCATTCATGTTTCATAGGATTCATAATACTTCATAATTGTTCCTTAGATTTTATGGCACTTCTTATTTTTCCAATTATGCCACATTAATTCATGTGATACTTATAATAACTTCCTGAGGTAGGTGGGGCAAGGATTCATCCCATTAGTAGAATGGCTTGGGGCAGATTTCACTTCTCTGCTCTCCACATGACTCCCTGTGGTGGACAGAACGGCTCCCCAAAGATGACCAAGTCTTAATCTTCAAATCCTGTCAGTAGGTTATCTTAGGTGGCAAAAGGGACTTTGCAGATGTGATTAAGTCAAGAATCTTGAGATGGGGAGATTATCTCGAATTATCTGGGTGGGTCCAATGTAAACACAAGGGTCCTTATAAGAGGGGGGCTGGAGATTAGGAGAACAAGATGTGATAATGGAAGCAGGGGTCGGAGAGAGAGATTTGAAGATACTACATCAAAAGCTGTGTAGAGGAGCCACAAGCCAAGAAATCAAGAAATGCAGGCAGCCTTTAGAAAAAAGATAATTCCAGAAGAAGCAGATACCGCCTCCAGAAGGAACATGGCCTTGCCAACACCTTGGTTTTGGGATTTCTGACCTCAAGAACTATAATAAATTTGTGTCATGTTAAGCAACTAAGTTGTGGCAATTTGTTAGAGTAGCAATAGAAAATGAATACACTACTCTAAACAATGATTGACTTCAGTAGTTAAGGAGAATTTCAGACATTTCTGGTGTTTTCCAGACCCCAAGCTCAGAGGGAAGGGCTATGGCAGGTAAGAGACAGGCCTTAGGATGTAGAGAGAGATCAGTATGTCACAAACTTCTGCTGTCTCAGGAGATGTGAGGTCCTGTGGTTCTTGTCTCCAAAGTCTTCCATTGGCCTCCCGCTGCCTGACCCAGCCCACCTCTCTGACCTATCTTAGCTTATCTCTCCCTCACTTACCACGCTTCAGAGACATTCTTCCTGTTCCTAGAAGCCTCAGCACATCCTGTCTCTTCTGCCTGAAATACTCTCACTGCACAATTTCACATTGCACCTTTTCATCACCTCCCCAGACAGGATGTACTTGACCATCTCTCCAAAGTGGACCCCAAATCATTCTCAGCTCCATCAGTTAATTTTATCTACTTTATAACTTTATTACTACCTAAGACTATCTTCTTCATTGTTCCCTCCAATTTTCTGGTGACCCTCACTAAAATGTCCACTCCATGAAAACAATCTGGCTCACAGCTCTAACCCAAGTGCCTGAATATATTAGCTGCTCAATAAATGTCTGTTGCCTGAATGAAGAGAACCAGAGGCAGCCTGACATCAGGAGCACCTGACTTCCCTAAGCCTCTCTTCCAGCCCTCCAGAAGGAGTTTCTGCTTAAAACATGAACATTGCAAGCCCTCAGGTTCTTTTCTCTCCAGGGTTCCTGGCTGCTTTGAGACACAGACCTCAGTTCCAATTCAGAAAGAGAAAAGCAGCCCCCGAGATCTAGGACCTAGCCTGGCACTCACAGCTGGCCTTTGGAGTTCTCCTGTTTAACAGAAATATTTCCATAGAAAGAACACCAACATCAGACAAGGCCGCTCTGTGACCTTGATGGGGGAACAAAGCACAAACAAGATTACTCCATAATCATGCCTGAACTCAGACAAAAATACGAACATTGTCCAAACCACAAAAATGACCAAATATGCCCCTTTTTCCTGGCTTATATGAGTGACTGATATTTCTTAACTAATTATAGCTTTAGGCTTGTCTCACTCCTCTTAGCCTTTTACATGAAAATAATCGAGATACCCAATCATAGAATCACCCCTGCTTCTGATAACATCGAATCCAGAGCCAAGTCCCACCTCTTTGAGCCCTCCGCAAAACCCCCTGAGCCAAGCCTTGCTCCTGTAAGTTCCCTGTCCCATCCTCTGACCGAGATGCCCCACGGCTCCCCACGGCACATGTTAGCCCTCGCTGCAACCGCTCCAGAACCCCAACACCATTCAGCTCCAGGTGATCCTGGTGACCCCTGGCTGGAGGGCATGGACGCTCTGGACTGGAAGTCAGGCCCAGCTGCTTTGCTATCTTGGAGGAAGAAATGCTAGTTGGGCCAGCTAGTCAGCTAGAAAATCCTGAACGACTTCGCCAGTGAATCAGTAATACTGGCTACCCACTGGGTGTGTATTGCCCAGCTTGCACAAGAGCGAGCGGGGTGGTGAGGCTCCAGGGGGAGCGGCTTCCTGACAGGCGCGGGGCGCGTAGGGGCCCAGCAGGTGCAGGGGCGGCTGCCTGGCTGTCTGTGGGGGCGCCTCTGCCCCAGACACAGCTGCTCCCTGTTGCCAATCTAGTCAGGTCAATCTCCCCAATGCAGGTTCAAAAGCCAGTCACACCTCCACTCTTTTCCCTGCCCATTCTCCTTCCTGAACCGATTCCCTTGTGGAGCTTCTTAATACCTTACCCCCACCCCCACCCCTCCCCTCAGCTGAGTTGGAGCCACCACCAAATCAGCCTCTGCCATAGGTATGTGGTCTGTGCCACTGGGCTCTGTGCTCTGGGCCTCCTTCCCTCTTTTAAAGTCCTGCTGGATGATCCCCAAAGTCTTCTCAGTTGAGCCCAGCTGGCTACCCCGGCTGATAGCAGCTGTTCTCCACCGAGCAAGCTCGGGTTACAGTAGCTGTCCTCAGCTTGATTTATGGGCTTGGGATAATCGGGTGGACGGTATGTTTGTTTAATTTGGTTGGGGCGGTGGGAGTGAGGTCCGTATAGATCATTACCCCCCCACGAGAGCTTAATGGCCCAGGCACCGAGGCCACACCTGCTGGCTCCCTTTTTTGACCACTCTCTCCCCACTACCAGCGTCCAGAATGGTGAGTGCCCGGCACCCAGCAAGCTCTAGGTGCTCTAGCAGAAGGTCAGGCAAGGACTGATTTCCTGTGAAGTTGAGGAATGGTATGGATTTCTCAGGCCATCCCCCATCCCACCCCCAGGCCAGCATCCGTGCTGCCAGGAAGGTGGCAGAGGGAGCTGTTTCCAGGGATCCGAGAAGCTTCTTGGCTCTCCTGACCCGTCCCGTCCAAGTTGTTTGTTCCTAGCTCTGAGCTTCATGGCCTTCTGGTCACAAAACATTGACCCTAGAGTATTGTTTTTTTCTAGAACTGGACATTGGCCAGCCTGACAACTCCAGGGACCAGCTCACTCCTGTTAAGGGGGAGAGTTAATCTCTGATGTCCTTCTCATCAACCATCTCTGTAAACCACCTGATGACACTTTACACAGCAAGGTCAAAGATATATCCAGACACTTTTATTTTTAAAGGGGAGCATTAGGATAAAGGATATTCTCCTGCTTTAAATAGAACCAGATTAATGTACATGCAAGATATGGAGAAATGTCCAAGATATAATGATCTTAACTGAAAAAAAGTAAAGGTTGCAAAATAGTATTTACACCATGAGCTCATTTTTATAACCCTATATATTTAATGCCTTTATGTCTAGAAAAAGAGTTGTTGAAGAGATGTTTACCAATCTGTTATAGAAGGAGAGTTATGAGAGGACTTTCAATTTTTTATAAAGTCATGTCTGTTATTTTTGCAATCAGTAACTAGTTTTTTGAAAAGCAGACTTGAGATAACAACTCTTACTTCAATCCATTTTTTTTTTTTGCTCTATCATTAGAAGAATTTTACTTACTTAAAGGATTTTTTATGTATATCTTTAACTTTTTATTATCTGTCATTTCTAATTTATTCTTTCCTTTTAAAAAAAAAATCTCAGAGCACTTCAGATTTCTCACAAGCTTCACACTGATATCAGCCTGGGGAAATGCAAGAAGCAGGGATCATTGTAGAGCCCCTCAGAAAAATAGTTCCTTGGGGAAGTGGTTGAGGGGCAGTTATTCGTTGTATTTATTCAACAGACCTTATTGAGTCCTGCTGAGTGTCAGGTTGTGTGCTTGCTGCCAGGGCCAAACAGTTGACAAAAAAGAGATTAGAATTTCAAGGAAACCCTCTAGGCTCTTGGGACAGTACATGGCCGTGGGCAAGAATGGGGCATGGAGAGTCAGGCTGCCTGAATTTCGACCCCAGCGCCACCACCTAATAGCCTCAGGGGCATATGCCAGTTAGGGTCTGGGACAGATGCTAATAACAATAACCAGAAATAACAAACTATAGAAATGATCCCTGGAAGTATAGTCTTAACAATAACCAGAAATAACACAGGTTTAAACAAGATAGAAGTTTATTTTTCCTTCTCTTAAACAGACATGTCTGGAGGGAGGCAGTGTGAGGCTGGGACAACAAGTCATGGTCATCAAGGACCCAGGCTCCTTCTGTCCTTCTGCCCTGCCCTCTTTAGCTTGTGGCTTCCTTTCTCAAGGTCACAAGTTGGTGCTGGGGCCTTAGCCATCAAATATGTACTCCAGGCAGGCAGCTGGAAGCAGGCGAAAAGAGTCAGAAAAAAAGCCCATGTAAGCCCACACCCTTTTTAAGAAGGTTTTTTTGGAAGTCTAACCCAATGACGGCTACTTGCATATTATAGGGATAGCTGCCTGCAAAGGAGTCTGGAAAATGTAGAAAAATGTAGACTTTGAGCAGTCCACATTGCCTGCTCAAGTGAAGTCAGGCTTCTCTTCACACGTAAGAAGGAGACTTTACGTCCTACCTGGGTACCTAGCTGTCTCTGCCCCAGGGTCATAAGGTCGCCTGTTTCCCCAGTACTGGAAGATTCAGTAAGATGATACTTGCAAAGCCTTCAAATGTCACTTCTCCTTTGAAACCTTCCTCAGTAAAGTTGGTCGCTTTTTTACTTATGGATCCAGCAGCACATTCTTCACGCCCAAATCCTAACACTGGCTGGGGTTTATTATAATTTTACATGACTCTCTCCACCACTGGACTTTGAGGCCAGGGCTGAGGCCTTATTCACCTTTGTACCCGCACTGCCAGCGCACTGTAAATTCTCCATCAATCTTTATGGAATAAATCAAAGAATTTTCCTCTATTTCTTTTTGATGGAACTTCCAGAACCAAGTTTATTTCTAAACCCAAATACCCTCCGGGCCCTAAACCTTCATCTTTGAAAAGTCACTTTTGAGTTTGGGTCTCAGGCCTGAGACAGAGTGGAAAGAACAATAACACTGGCCTCAAATACCTGCTTGGTCCCTTATCTGCTGTGTGAGGTTAGGAAAAGTGCTTAACCTCTCTGAGCTTTAGTTTTCACTGGGAAGTAGGGATAATATTAATGATGCATTGTATGTGATATAAAGATTAAATGAAAGTATTCAGCACGTATCTGGCATGGACCAGCACTCATCAGTAGACATAAGCCTCTTTGGTCTTCTTTTGATATTTTCCCCTGTACTTTAGTAGAGCTAGCCCAGGCAAGTCAAAAATAGCCAACACTTTTTGAGTGTTTACTATATGCCAGGTGTTACCTTGAGGTAGGTACTATCATATTGCCCCATTCTACAGATGAGGATACTGAGGGTCAGGGAGTCAGAGCCGTCTGGCCATAGAGCTCATTCTTCTACACATGCCACCATACTGCTTTTCAGGTTGGATTTGGCAATGTTTAGCTTCAGCATATCTCCAGCAACTTTTCCAGGGTCCAGTCATTGACAATTTCTCTGGGTCCTCCAGAGCCTGCATCACTCTGGAGGTAGGCAGGGAGGATTCTGGATCAGTTTACCCACAGAGATGATTTTCTCAGCTCAAAAGTCCCCACAGAACCCAGCAGCTACTCCTACTCCTCAGAGAACATCATGAAAAGTTCAGTTTAAGAGGCTGAGAACAGCTGTGACCTCAGAGCTGTTGTCATTGTAAGAGTCACCCCTACCTCATGAAAATGCAGCCTGTGAAAAATTCAAACTTATAAAAAAAGATCAATGCGTGTGCATGGGAAGGATGATGTACAGTATCTAAGAACAATGTACTTCATAAAGTATGGCACCTAAGCTTTCCTTTATTTGGCAATCTTTCCCTGTGTACTTACAGCGATTTCATTTTTTAAAAAATTCCATTTATGGGAAAGTTCACAGGGACACAGCTATTAAACCAAGTGAGATACACCCATGTAATTCTGTGATCTTGATATTGCCAGGAAATTGCTGCAAACGCTGCCCTATGCTACCCTTCCCCTTGTATTCTTCTCTTCCATATTTTCCTCTGAGGAGGTACTTTTGAACCCAATTAGAAGAAGAACATCATTGAAAATCATTCGATTATCACGATAGAAAGAAGCTAATTTTGGCTGTGCCAGGAGCTCCCATCAACCACTACCATCCTTTTTCAGCACTGGAAAATTACAAAGTTTCCTTACTGTTTTAAAACTTGCAGAGCCTTTTGGGAATCAACCTAAAAGATCTGGCCGACAGCCAGTAGCAAAGGGGTGGGGGCAGATCGCTCATGACCTCACGGAACTTGGAGGCCCGCGAAGGAAGAGACGGTCCAAGGAGCTGGCCTCCTGAAGCTGGCCTCGGCTGTTCCTGGGCACACTGTGCTACCCGCCATCTCAGTGTGCCTTTCTGACCAGCCTGCCAGTCACGGGGTGTGAGATCACTGGCCAGCAAGGGCGAAAGCAGTGGGCAGGAGGAAGGCTGGGAATGAGAATTCATAAAACCTTGGAGAGAGAAATGAAGTGTATGTTTTCATTACATTTTCAGAATGTTTAAACCCTACTTGAATATGAAGCAGAAGTTATGGGTTGCCAGGGACTAGAAGCTACTCAGACCTTGTCAGCCTCAACTGCAAAAGAAGGAGGCACCCAAACATTTGATAATTTTTGTGAGTGGCCTTCTAGAGGAAACTGGCGCCAGCTGCGAGTTTACATTTCAGGAAAACCTGGCCTCGTGAAGCCTATTCTGACTCATGTTTATGGGCTAGAGCTCATGTCTATTGCTGGAGAAGGTTCACATTTCCTTGTAAAGCAACAAAATGCAGAGATGGGACCCAGGGCTTCTTAGAAATCCCCTACAAGCTCTTCTCCGAAATCCTGCACCAGCTTCTCTTTTATTTTTATTTATTTTTTTAAAAGATTTTATTTACTTATTTGACGGAGAGATAGAGAGCACAAGCAGGGGGAGTGGCAGGCAGAGGGAGAGGAAGAAGCAGGCTCCCCACGGAGCAGGGAGCCCAATGCAGGACTCCATTCCAGGACCCTGGGATCATGACCTGAGCCAAAGGCAGACACTCAACTGACTGAGCCACCCAGGAGACTCCCCCCAACCTACTTCTTTTAACAGGGCCTATCAAGGTGAGGCCAGCAGGAGTATAGGACACAGATTTGAGGATTCCCTCACTCTCAGGGTTGTGCAACTGCATGGTAGGTCCCAACAGTGAGGGCCTCCTTAAATCTGGCTCCCTAGACCCTTGCTTTGCTTACTCTCCTCCCCGCCCCCATCTTTCAAAGTCCCCACTAAGCGGCCCCCATTCTAAGTCCCTTGGTTTGGGATAGGGTGTGAGATATCTAAACACTCCTCAGAAGATTCAAATGTGTAGCCAGGAGGGAGAAATACTCCTTTAAGTGAACAAGGGTTGGTGGCAAATTGAAGGAATCCAACTAAAAGCCACGAATCAACCTTGACTTCATCTCTTCCCAGCATGTTAAGGGGGGAAAGATTCTTACCAAATTCATTTTGGTTCAGTCTGTTCACTGTATTATAGGTCACGAAGGGTCCTCTATCCAGTTGCCAGATAAAATACAGGACACCCAGTTGAATTTGAATTTCAGATGAACAACAAATGATTCCAATCCAACTAGGCATCCTATGTTTCTGTTTGCTAAATCTGGTGATCCTCATTTTGCATGACATGTCAAAGTATGTGGACTTGATTGTGGGCAGCATTTCTGAGTTCGTATTACAGAACAAAGTTGCAGTGGCTATAACGTGTATCATCCAAAGAAAAAAATTCCATAGTCAACTAAATTTGGCAAACAGTGGGTTAAACCAAGTTAGCCAGATTTTTTGACCACAAAACTTCTTGGAACCTTTAATATGTAAATGTACACTGTGCCCCTTCAAGTTGGAGAACTAGGGAGTTCTTACATACCTGGGAGACATCTTAAATAACAAATATTCCAAAAAACTTAAATGTGGAAAACACTACAGTGAGAGGCGGGTGCTGCTGAAGGGTTTTAAGCAGGCAAGTGACAGAGACCAGTGATTGAGACAGATAATTCCACTTGGAAAAGTAGATTTTTGAGAGGGACAAGACTGAAAGCAAAGGACTGAGATAGAAAGCTCTATTAGTTTGCTAGAGCTAACATAACAAAATACCACAGACTGAATGGTTTAAATGACAGAAATTTATCTTTTTACATTTCTGGAGGCTAGAAGTCTAAGATCAAGATGTCAGCAGGGTTGGTTTTTTCTGAAGCCTCTCTTTTTGGTTTGTAGATGGTCATCTTCTCCCTCTGTCTTCATGTGGTCTTCTCTCTGTGCATTTTTGTGTCCCAATCTCTTCTTCTTGAAAGGACACCAGTTATATTGGATGAGGTTAACACTCACAGGACCTCATTTTAACTCAATTACCTCTTTGAAGTTTCTATCTCCAAATATACATTTCTGCAGTACTTTGGGCTAAGCCTTCAACATATGAATTTGGGCAGGGGAATACAATTCAGCCCATAACAGAAGCTATTACAATAATCCTACTGAAAGATGATGGAGTTATCAATTAAGTTGGTGACAGTGGGAATGCAGAGAAGAGATTGGATCCTAGAAATATTAGAGGCAGGACTGAAGGGACAGATGAATTGATTAGATGTGGTGAATGAGCAAAAGTAAGGCATAGTTCCTAGCACAGAATAACACTCAAATATCTTTGTTTCCATCTCTACTTTTCCCTGAGTCTGGAATAGAATCTTTCCTGTAACAAAAATCTACACTCATGAAGTGTTCTTGTTGGACTGAATTCATTTCAAAGATAGAAACATGAACAACACAGTTATTAAATATTTCCTCCTTATTTCAAAAAAATGACCACTAGTTTTTGTATTGGGATGCTTGACTAATCTCTGCATCATCTCTCCCTACCCTTGGAAAAAAATATTGAGCATTATGGGAATGTCTGGCTTACCCGTGCCAGATTCATTCTGGCTCCAGTGAGTGGAGTTCTGGTGGTTTCCAAGGAGAACAAAGGCTTAGTGAGGAGCAATGTCTTGGAAAGACCTGGCTCCTCTGGAGGCTGAGGTCCTCAGGCCCTTTAAGACACACTGAAGACCAGCCCTAGTCCCTGCCTTCAACCTAGGAGTTAGCCAGAGTAGACAATAACTTCAGAAAATTGAAATCCTGCTCAAATTTTAATCCTATGAAAAAAAATCACTGAGTGGTTTATAAAGATGAAAAAGTAGCCAAAAGACATTTTGGGGTGGGGGGGCTTCAGTTCTGCAGAATCTATAGAAAAAATAACTCCACAAAAAAGAAATTCTTTGGATTTCTGGAATTAGGGACTAAAGATCCATAGGTCAGTGCAACCTCTGAGTACCAGCCGCTAAGCTCTCGTGGCCTCATTTGGCCTGGGCACCAAGAACATCAACAACTGGATGGCTATAGTATGAAGGGGGAGTCCTGGTAACACCTTGAAATTCTGCCAGACCTACCACAAGCTAGGACCCATCTTTGCTGAGGTATACAGAATTCTTGTTGATACAAGTGTTCTTTAAATTAAAAGCAATAAATTCCTTTTGGTTTAACTTTAACAAAATCAGTTGAGAGAACTTGGATTCTTTTCCCTTTGTCTCCTGAGGATTGATGCATTTCTCAGCCTTTTGGCCTTTCTACCTATTAAATAAAAATGCTGGCCAAAGTGCAACCACCGCCTGTAATCTTCGTCTCTTTTGAGTCTTTAATCTTTCCATGGCTTCTTCCTTTCAGCCTACACTTGAAGTTTACCTCATTCCAAAGATTTTCCCTTGACCAGTCATCTTATAGCATTAATATTCTGCCTTGTCGTAGGGCTGGAGTCTTGCCCTGCGCTCCTTATTCAAGTAATAGCTACTTGAAAGGCAGCAAGGAGTTCCCCGTGACTCTCCGTTGGCTCCCAGCACATACCCTCATTATGGCAAATACTCATCCAGTTGTCCTGAACCTGATGCAGAGCCTCTACTACTACCTCTTCTACTTGCAACACTCAACGATTCTTAGTATGCTCCAGGGCTGACGTCTTTTCTCCCTAAATTTAATTTAAATTCATCCCACAACAATTTCAGTCCACTTCGTACTCCATTTGTAGTATCTTGTTTGCAGAAATGGTCAAAATCATTCCCTTCCTTGTATTCATGCCCCTTTGCAATGTGACTTCCCATTTCCTCCCATCAAGGGATAGAATCTATTTTTCCACCCTCTGAATGCGGGCTGACCATGGGCCCTGCTTTGACTAATAAATCGGAGCAGAAGTGATGCTGTGCCTAGCCTTTTGGAGACTTGGTGAGTTTCTGTTTTATCTCTTAGAATTCTGTCCAGCTACCATGTGAACAAGCTTAAGCTATGTGAATGACCACATAGCCAAGTCAACTTTGTCACCCCTGTTGGCTTCAGCTGACAGCCAGTTAACTCTCAGAAGCAGAGCTCCTTAGCTGACCTGTAGCTGACCGTGGATGCATGAAAGAACCCAGCAAAGACCAGAAGAATGTACAGCTGATCCCCACTAAACAGCTGATTTGCAGAATCGTGAGTTAAGAAAATGATTGCTGTTTTAAGCCACTAAGTTTGGGTTGTTTGTTCCACAGCAATAGTTAACTACACACCATCCAAAATGTTCATTGGAACATTTGAAGAGTGGAAGGAATTTCCAGGGAATCAATATGGCTCCACAAGTTTATGCTTTTATACAATTTTGGTGCTCTAAACTCATAGTAATAAGAGATAAAATAGGAAATAAAAACTGGATAGCTGGCTCATGGACAAACATCTCAACAATCCAGAAATTTACAGTGCTCCAGGAATGAAAGCAAGGAGACGTCACTGGAAGTTCGGCTTCATCCACTTAAGGCAGAGGATGAAAGCCAGTTTTCTGTTGAAGCCAAGGTTTGGTGGGAGGTAGATAATGCCCCCAATGTCAACAGCTCATGAAAGGAGGCTTAAAAATAATTGCCAAGTATTACCATCCAATCACACATTCTCCCCTCGCCTCCCCCTACCGACTTTGCTAAAACCAGTGGTCAGTTTTCACTCTTCATTTTACCAAGCAGACTTTGATAGAGTTGATCTTCTCAAACTTTCTTCTTTTCTGTGTGAGGATACAACACTTCCCTGGTTTCCCTTTACCTCATTGGCCACTTTTCTCAGTTTCCTTTTTTTCTTTTTTTCTCAGTTTCATTTTTAATGGTTTCTCCTCGTCTTTCCAAACTCTTAATGTTGGAGAATGTTTAGATTCAGTCGGTCCTGTTCTCTATCCATCTTCACTCCTTTGGTGATCTTACACATGTTCATGGTTTTATTTATTTATTTATTTATTTATTTTAGATTTTATTTATTTATTTGACAGAGACACAGCGAGAGAGGGAACACAAGCAGGGAGAGTGGGAGAGGGAGAAGCAGGCTTCCCGCCGAGCAGAGAACCCGATGCGGGGCTCGATCCCAGGACCCTGGGATCATGACCTGAGCCAAAGGCAGATACTTAACGACTGGGCCACCCAGGTGCCCCATGTTCATGGTTTTAAATATCATCTAGATCCTGGCCACTTCCAATTTATTTATTTATTTATTTATTTTAAAGATTTTATTTATTTATTTGAGAGAGAGAGAATGAGAGACAGCATGAGAGGGAGGAGAGTCAGAGGGAGAAGCAGACTCCCCGCTGAGCAGGGAGCCTGATGTGGGACTCGATCCCGGGACTCCAGGATCATGACCTGAGCCGAAGGCAGTCGCTTAACCAACTGAGCCACCCAGGCGCTCCTAGCCACTTCCAATTTAAATTTCCAGCTCAGATCTCCCTTTAAACTCCAGGCCCATATATCCAACAGCCTACTTAATATCTCCATTTGGATGTCTAACAGAAATCTCAAATTCAAATGAACTCCTAATTTTCCCCTGCTTTACCTGCTTTACCCTCAGTCTACCCCATCTCAGGTAATAGCAACTCTGTCCTTCCATTCCTGAGGCCCCAAACCTGGATATAACCATTCTTTCATATCTTTCAACAAATGTACCAGGAAACAATGTTAATTTTACCTTCAACATTTATCTAGAATCTGATCATTTCTTATTTGGGATCATGGCTTTTGGCAAACTGTGAGCCTGGGAAAGTGAGAGGACCAGACACAGTCTCATGAATGGAAAATGAGTAAAGCTACCTGCTGGCTCAGTGCCTAGATCTATAGTATCCCTAATCTCACCAATAGACAGAAACCCCACCTGCTTCTGAGTCCAGGTGAGGCTTCTGTGAAACTACTATTTGGGGCAAGTGGGAAGAGAAAAAAGTAAAAATCTTCCCAAATAAGATTTGGAGAGCCTGCAGATCAAAATTCTAAATCCTACCCAAAAAAGTCTAATGTTAACAAAGTAAGTCAACAAATTATTTATCCTGAACAAAATTATTTTTATAGAATAGCCTGAAAAATACTTTAAAAATGAGTATGTTTTAGAGTATTCAAAGAAGTAAAATAAAGGACTAGCTTCTGTTTTTTTTTTAAGAGCATTATATGAAACACAAATAGGCACAAACAAAATAAATTATGTAAATATGAAAAATAAGCTATTTGAAATCTTTGAATTAAAAATGATAGTAATTTGAATGTAAAATTCAATCAATAGGATAAACTCTAGATTGAACACAAATACATAAGGATTGCAAAATAGTACTGAGGAATTTACCCCTACACAGCCAAAGATACAGAGAGAGAAAAGATACGAAAAAAGACAAGGATCATAGTTTGAATAGCTACCACACATGGCAAATAGGAGTTCTGAAGAAGGAAACGAGGGAAGCAATCTTCAAAGAGGTAAATAGCAGAGACTTTTCGATGACTGAAAGAAGAGAGGAGTCCTCAAACTGTGTCCTAAGATGACTAAAGGAAGCTCAGGCTTGCCAGACACACTGAAGTAAAACTGCAGAATGCTAACATTAAAGAGAAGAGCTCAGAAATTTCCGGAGGGGAAATACTATATTATCTACAAAGAAGTGACAACTGCATAACAGATTTCTTATCAACAAAAACAGAGTAAACCACTCCACTAAAAGAACTATTAAAGGATATTATTCACTAAGAAGAAAAGTGAGTCCAAGGCATAAAATACAAGAAATAATGATACAACAGAAATTGATAACATTTATCAGTAAGTTCAATTAATCATTGACCATGAAGACATACATATTAACATACTTTTGGATATTAAAAAAGGGTAAAATTCAAGCTCTACACAGCAATGGTAAGATGGGGGAAAGGAATACCATGTTTAATCTCTATTAGGCTTATGCAATAGTAAAGAGAAGGATAGAAATTCTGAATAACTTTGGCTTTTGTTAAAAAAGTTTATGGCTAAATATGTATGCCTAAAAAATTAAAGGGAACCGCTGTAATCAACAAATACATTTATATCTATTCAAACATTCTAAGTATATGCAAACTTTATTTATACAGAAGGCAGAAAAAGAGAAATTTACAAAGCGAAAAAAAGAAATTATGGTAAGGAGAAAACCCAAAATAAGAAGGCAGAAACTCAAATACACCACAACAAATATAAAGGGATTACATTTATCTACTGAAAATGGTTATCAGAGTGGATTTTTTAAAAAATCCAGCTATATGCCTCTTATAGGAGACATAATTAAAACAAAACCAAAAGAGAAACTTTGAATATAAAAGAATAAAAAAGCTGTACCATGCAGTAATAATGAAAAGAAACCTGGTACAGCAATATTTATATTAGACTAAATAGAATTTTGGGTAAAAAGCACTACATAATATTAGAGGAAATAATCCACCAACATGTAGCATTCATGACCCTGTATGCATCTAACAGCACAGCTCTGAAAACTACAAAACCACGGCTGAGAGAAATATAAGGAGACATCAACAAATCTATAATCATAGTGTAGATTACTGAGATCAAGGAAAATGAAAACTTATCAGGAATGTAAAAGATTTCAACAACAAGTTTACCAGATATGTAGGAAAAAGTCCTTATATTCAACATTCGACCTAAATACATATTTACATAATCTTACCTCTTTTGAAATCACAAAGGATACCTCAACGAATATAAAAAGATATTATAGAGACCATATTCTCTGATTATAGTGCAATGAAATTTGAAATCAACAATGAAAAGTAGTACAGAACAGTCACTACAACACATGTTTGGAAACCAGTAATCTACTAAATAACATATGGGTTAAAAAGGAATTTGCAATGGATATGATAAAATATTTGGAAGTAAATGAAAATGCAACTACCTCATATCACAACCTGTGGGAGCTGGTCCAAAAAAAAAAAAAAAATACTGTTAGGGATATTTTTGGGATAACTGGCAAAATTTGAATAAGGTCTATATATTAGATAATAGTATTAAATTTTCTGATTTCAATAATTATACTGTGTCGTGAGCATCTTTGTTCTTAAGAAATAGTCACTAAAATATTTAGGGATAAAGACATAGAAACTTACTCTCAGATCGATCAGATGATGACAACGATGATGGTGATGATGATATCTAGAGGGAAATAACAAAAATGGTATGCAGGAGTGAAGGGTAAACAGGAGGTTTTTTTTTTACACTATTTTTATCATTTCTTGTAAGTTGGAAGTTGGAATATCAAAATAAAAAGTTTAAAAAAGAAAAAACCTATATAATACAGTGAGAGTTAAAGGGGACTTTATTTAAAAATCCAAATAGTTGTCTTTCAAGTGGGATAGTGATTTGCCAGACTTCGTTTCCTTCCGAAGATTCTCGGTTTCGCTGATTGGATAAAACAAAAACCTGTTGTGTGAGAAAACTGTGGGTTCTGCAAATGAGCAAAGGAGACCACAATGCCTGTTGTGTATGAAACAGCATCTTGGGGCTGCCTGCACCATTCGTTAGGAATTGCCTTGGGGATAAACACAGACTAGTGACTAAAGAATGATGTCACACAATTGTTTTAAACAAATGAACCAAAAGGGCAATTTGTGCCACATTCCAACTAGATCATAAAACTTTATTTAAGAAGTTTTGACCCTAGGATTTCTCTAAGCCTTTCCGAACACTTTGTTTTGACTCCTCTCTCCATGGGCCATAATTCAAAACAGTGCAGCCCAATCTCGTTCTCAACGTTTCCTGCGAAATCTGGCTCTTCACTTCAGAAGAGTGCTGAAGTGTCAACACATTACCAAGAGATTGTTTCCAGGCACTCAGCACTGTAGAGAAAGATCCAACGGTGGAGGACAAAAGCAGGAATATGGTGAAGCACCGTGGGATCACCGAGGAGTAAACATGAGTGCGGAGGAAGGAGGAGAGAGAAGTGAGAAGAGAGAAAAGACGGAAGAGCAACATGTGGTTTCAAGAAGAGCTTTAAGAATAGGTTTTGGGGAAACTCTACCAGCCCCTACATGTTCACAAGATCTCTCCGTTGCCAGGGACACCTTTTTGGTGAATAAGGAGAAAGTTCTAGGCTGAGGGCCTTGGGAAGGTTGGAGTAGAGAGGCATTGCTAGAGATGGAAGAGGCGAAGACACAGTCCAGATGTGTGATATCACTGGTTTCTCGGTCAGTAGATCATGGTGGGCCGGATGGGGCAGGCCATGTGGATTGTTTGGGGACCTTACTCGTTTTGCAGCAGATTCACTTTGCAAGCCTCCTTTGGGACACCACTCTCCCTGACCCATCAGACCCACAGTCTTGGTCCTGCGTTACTTCGCAAAGTCAGAGCGGCTCGAGCCAACGGCCCTCAGAGCACATTGGCAGCCAGAAGGAGACTAGCAAATTATGGCCCTTCTATAAGACAGCACAGTTTAGGTTTTTAATGAATTCTTCACCTCTTTATTTTATGTCAAAGTCTGTCTATTTTAATTAAAATGACTTCAGAAGATAGATGGGACCGATGCTGGAAGCGCACACTTAACTACGAATATAGAGGGTCAGGAACTATCTGCAATTTGTATGCTGTGCCTAAGTATCACCTAAGTATCACCACCTCTTGGGAGATGACTGTGCTTATGGGGGTTCCAGCCCTGGTCCCTATTTCACCTGACCAAACCCCTGTCACAGCTGTTTCCCATCGGAAACCCTTCCAGCCTGGATGGGTCAAGCTGAGAATTCCTAATTCTCTTTCTAACCTTTCCTCCCTGACAGTTATTAGCTTTGGAGGATAAAAGAAGAAAAATCTGACTATCTGAAAATAAATATTTCACAGGAGCACTCAGTGAAGGTTCTGGTGCAATTTGGGGGTGGGGCACAGAAAATAGTGCTAGGAGACAGCAGTGTTCAAACTTTCCCTATGACCCCACATTTTATAAAGATGCCTCAAATGCCAAATCATCACTGCCACCATCATCATCATCATCGAGTCCATCTCGACTCCTTGCCCCTGCAAAGGGTTTCACTGAACACCATTTGAAAACCTCCAACTTAAGAAAATGAGGCCCAGAGAAATTGCAAGCCATACCCCAGGCATGCCAGCTCACAGGTGACAGTACTGGGACCACAGCCCTCTTGCCCATGGTAGCATTTGCTCATTGCCTGGAAGTCACCACATCACAAAAAATGGATGGCAGAGACTCCAGTAATTTTCAGTGTAAAAGAGACACAGTCAGACTCAGCACACACACAAATGTGTTTTCAAGCCCTCCAAATACGGGCAGCCAGGCTAAAACTCTTTGCAGCATTTATATTAATACATAGCAGACTAGGTCTCCAGGAATTTGTAGGATTCTCCTCCAGCCCAACAGGAGGTCCAGGCTATTGAGACGGTGTAAGAAAGCAAACAAGACAGAGATGCAGGGTGTGTGTATTCCTAGGAACTCTTGGACCGATCCCACAATAGTGTCAGCCTTCTCCACTCTGGCCAGGACTTAAATCAGGCGTGCCATCACATGGTTTGGCAAGGATTTTGTTCCTTTGTTTCTTCCCAGGGAGAATAGGGAGAAAGGATAGGAAACACTACTTCACATAATAGCATGGTTATATTTGTGTACTATTTTAAAACTCTGCCCAGCTCACCCACATACTCACTGCAAATTAGGTTTTACAATAATTTTGTGAGAGCGTAAGAGCGATATTTTCCTTATTCTGCAAACAAGGAAAGGAAGGGGAGAGAGGTCATGTGGTTTGCCCAAGGCCACTCCATCAGTTGGTGACAGATGGGATGATCAGTCAGTGACTGAAAGAGGAACACTCCATTTTCTTTTCCAGCAGACTCTAGACTGGATTCGGGCTCTGTCCTTTAGTGAACAGGTTGTAGACCCAAACCGAGGGACTGTTCCAATTTGAAGAAACAGAACCGAGAAGACATTTCCATGGTGCGTGGATCAGAAGGAAAACCCACCACTGTAGAAAAATGGTAACAGACATCACAGAATTCCCTCTGACCTGTGTGTTTATAGATCATCTATATCCAAATATAGACTTACATTTGGTAAATAAATAAGTTGTGGTACCACAGATTTGCATATCCTTTGGTGGTCGAAACTACCCTTCCCTCTGAAGGGTTTTAAATCAGTTTAATTCACCCCTGAAATAAGGTTGAAAAAACTTTTTAAATGAAGAGTGGACTCTGAAAGGAAAGATCTGTGGTCATGCCAAAGCAACCCCAGGAGTGAGAGGGCTAATTTGGCAGCTGTCAGGACAGATCAGTTCATGGAGGGAGAAGTGGGTTGAAGGGAGGACGCTCTGTCTACAAGGACAAAGCGGGGCATGTGAGCCTAATTGTTCAAGCTTCTTCTCTTCCAGGGGGAGCCACCCGTAAACCCCCATATGCCTTGCCACCTCGTCCGATGGAAGCAGAATGCAACCTCTGGGGCAGAGCCATTTCTAATCTCAATGGCATTACTCGGGCCTGAGACATCCATGCTCAGAAGTCCTGAAATAACACAGGTTTTTCAGCGGCTTGTCTGAGCACTCCTGGAATTCCTTTAAAATGCAGAAGGATGAGTAACCCTGGGTTCATTTCTGCACAGAGGGCTTGGGAAAGACCCAGATATAAGACACCAACAGTGCAAAATTTGTAAAGCAAATCTAGTGAAAAGCTATTCCTTCTCAGATCCAAACCTGTTGAGAATTAAGATGTCTTTCCAGCAACCCAGGTGTTGTTCATATGCCTGATTCAGTCGTACCTGTGGCTTCAGGAAATGGCAAGGTAGGACAGCCCACAAGAAAGCTAGCATCAACCACAAAGGATGATCATGGCTCAGGCGGAACCAAACTTGGTTACAAAGGCTTTTCCAATAAGGAATCACTTCCCACTCTAAGAGTTTCTGATCATCCCAGAAGGTGATCCTGGGAACTTCAGAACCTTACAGTAAATATGAATACCAAAGTACAAATTCAAGTGTTTGGGGGAAGACAAATTCCTTCTGTCTCTTTCTCAGTGACCAACGTTCAAAGCCCCCGACAACATTCCTGGGGAGCACATCCTCCCTTGTGTGCAGGGAACTGGAAAGCTGTCCTTGGTGTGGCAGCTGACTAATCCATTGACCTTGGGCTAATCATTTAATTTGGGATTGGTAATTCACAGTCAAAGCCGTGATTGCTGTGATCTAACAGAAGTAAGCCTGCCTGGGCATGGGGACCTAAGGGTTATAATTTTAAGGATTTATTCCTTGGGAGTGGAGGCAAAATGCTGATGGAAATAAAGCAGCCCAGATTTGAATGCCTTAGCTGTGAGTTTTACCAGGGCTCCCACACCTTCCAACAAGGGCTCCCACACCTTTCCACAAGCCTTGAGGGCTTTCTCGTGGGCCTGGGGAGGCATAACCCACATTCGCTCAGACGTATAGAAGCAGACTTGTGCGGTTCATCAGACTACGCGTGGGACACTTGGAAGACATCGGAGAAATGACCTTCTGCTCACCATTGTCTCACCAGAGCAATCTTCTGGAAACTTAAATGTAATGTTCCCATCCCCTGACTAAAATGGCTTTCTACTGTTCTGAAATAAAAGCCAAACTCCTCAATACTGTTAACACATCCCCGTGTGATCCAGCCCCTCCCTACCTCTCCAGATCCCTGCTTCCCTCCTTCCCTTCAATCCAGCCTCAAGGACCCTATTGCATTTCCTCCAGTGACCAAGCTCTTTCTATCTTGAGCACTCCGTTACCTCTCTTGACTTTTTAAATATCTGTTTCTCTTTCAGTGCTCAGCTCAAATATCACTTCCTCTGAGAAGCCCTCCTCGAATCTCCCCCCATTAGATCAGATAAAACCTAGTGTTCTTGTAGAGCCTCCTATTCTTGTCCTTTAGGGCTTTTATCACAGTTGGTAATTACATGCTTACCTGTTTACTTATTGGATTATTTCCAGACTCTCCCACTAGATTATAAGCAGTATCTATTTGCCATTGTACCTCTGATGCCTACCAAGTGCCTGGCACATAGCAGACACGAGATCCAGCAAACTCACCAGGATGAAGGTGATGTAAGTGGAAGATAGCAAACTGACTCTAGAAATCCAGAACACTGCCATGATCCACACCTGTGGGCCTTATTGGGCAATGGCCACTGATGTTCCAGCTAGCCCAACACCTGCTTTTGGAGGAGCACTAATACCTGTGAGTAAAACAAATCCATTCTTTTGTTTTGGTTGTTGGGAACACTGGGGGAATTTGAGGAGAGATGAAATCCCAAACTTCCTTGTTTACTTTCCTTAAGCAGAGACCCAGCTTGAACACCTTCCACCACCTGCCCCGTCTCTGGGGAGTGCACAGGGCGAAGAGAAGGAGTCTGTGTGGGGACACTCTGGCCTGACTGTGGGATCTAATACAGCAGATACTTTAAAATATGCTGATGGGGAGTTAAGTCTCTTCAGTGCACTGGAGGCAAAAAAGCCCTTGTTTTTAAAACAAAGCATTCATACAGAGCCAAGAATGTCCCTGAGTCAATAGTCCTAGTCCTTTCTCAGTCTGCTTGTGAGGCCCTGGGTCTCAGATGGATGAGCCAAGGACCTGCCACCTAGAGATTACTATCTGCTAAACCCAACTGACACTGGTCAAGCACAGAGTGTGTACAATAGGAGCTTGGGAGATAACAGGAGATGCAGAACATAGAAGGCTACTGATGGATTTGTGTAGACAGACAGGAACAGGACAATTCGAGAATAAATCCAAGGTTACACAAAAACAAGAGTGTGACTTTCCTTTGCATTAAGGATGAGATCCCTAGGAGCTGAGGTCACTCAGGAAGTCTTCCTGGAGGTGGTGAGTTTGAGCTTTAAGGGAAAAAAAAATGGATTGGCAAAGTGAGCCAAACTGTGGGGAACAGGACCCACAGTTACCAGGCTGCCTGGGGCCACTGGGAGTCTGTGTTAGCATTGTCATCACGTGGGATGCCTCTACTCAACCATTTGGGGAAAAATAAATCCCTTTGTTGCATCTAGTGTAGATTGCCCAGCAGTGAGGAGTTGGGGGTGAAGTTTTGTTCTGCTTTCCCACTATATGTTAGGATGCTATGTAGTCCCAGTGCCTCTCTGATTTTCTCACTAATCCAGGGTCCCAAGTAATCATCACTTTGTTCCGCCAGCTGAATCAGGGTCAAAACAAAAAAAAGTACAAAAAAATTTTATAACTTGGACTGTGCGCTTTTGCTTACTGTTGGTTATCTTTCCTGTTTGTCTGAATCATTCTCCAAGGAAACGTTGAAGTGCCAGCGAATTTTAAGCAGCTGTGTCCACTTCACTTCTGTTCAGCTAGGCAAAGAGGCGAGAATAAAAGCACATGGCATACCGCAACAGCAATTACTTTCCACGCGGAGTCAGAGACTGGAAGGAAGCTGAAGCATCTTCAGCTGTAATGGCATCTCTTTTAAGGCAAGCCATTTCCCCAGGGAGAGTTTGCAGCTTGGCGCAAAGGCAGGACAATAAAAGATCAAGGGATGTCTTTCTAAGGCTGCAAACAGAGCAGCTGACACATTGAAGTTGGTCTGCTTCTGACCTCTTTAAAAGCCAGGACAGCAGCGAAGTGCCCACGTCACATTTGCTGTAAGCTGGCCAAGCAGCTCTCCTTTTTAAAACTGCGAGCCCCCAGTATTTGTAGAGAAGAGGCAGGGAGGGGCATCCTGCGAGATCAGACCCCTGTCTCAGCTGGTGTCACTCATGCCTGTCTTCCCCAGAGCAGTTTTCTGCGCTTCCATCTTTCCCCTGTCTGTCCCACTCTGGAAGTCTGTCCAACTCTTTGCTCTTACCTCCCATGGTTTCTGCACCTTCATTTTCGAAGGCCAATGAAAACAGTGCTAGGCAGTGCGAATGAACTGCTCCAGGGTGATCCTTCTCCCATTCTCCCTAAGGTATTTGGTAGTTAGACCTCAGAACTGATTCCAGCAGCACTGAGGTCAGAGCTGCTGCTAAAGCTAAAGCCAAATTCGATTTTGTGTAGGAGGCGGTCCCTTGTCATTTTCATCTCCAGACAGAAGACCTCAGTTTTCCCAGAAAATAAAATAATAAAAAAGAAGTAGCCCAAGGTGGGTGACACTGCAGACAGGTGGATGAGGTCTCTAGTGGAGGGAAGGAGATGGGTCCTCCTTGCGAGTGTGGCCATCATGTCCTGCAGACAGAGCTTGGAGAAGTTTCATCCATCTGTTGTGGTTTTCCCAGGTAGGAGAAAGAGATGACTGGGACTCCCCTAATGACCACTGTCAGCAGACTTTGGGTTAGGTCTCTCAAACTTGAACATGTTTGCAGATCCTCCTGACTTTAAAATGCAGCTCTCCTTTCGGTCTGGCCTGGGACAGAGCTTGCATTCCTACCAAGCACCTTGGTGATGTTGATGCCACCGATCCCATGCACATTTTGAGTAGTAAAGGATTAGGTTTTTATTTACTGCCTTCCTACCCCCAGCTGAGCTTTGTCATTTTATCAAAACAATATGGTAGGAGTGAGATCCAATTAT
This sequence comes from Phoca vitulina, assembly GCF_004348235.1. Classification (NCBI taxonomy): domain Eukaryota; kingdom Metazoa; phylum Chordata; class Mammalia; order Carnivora; family Phocidae; genus Phoca; species Phoca vitulina. The sequence continues at coordinate 33,945,947 of NW_022589710.1, read as the reverse complement.
TAGCCTCCTAAATCATCCATTGTTAGAGCTATTTCTTGCAGTTAAATTAAAAAAAAAAAAAAAAGCCCCTCCCAGTAGTTCCCCGTTGCACAAGAAACCAATTTGTAACAAGACACTTTAGGCAAGCAAGCCATTATGCAAAACATTTTGGGCTCTTTCTGCCGCCTGACAGGTGGCTGCTGGTTGATGTTGGAATAGGAAGTTTTATAGGATAGCGTTGATGGTGCTGATTCGGAAGGGAGTGACGAGTACTTTGCTGTGGCAGCTTCAGCTCCCACTCAATGCCCCCCCCCTTTCAACCCTGGGGCTTATGGGAAGGATGAAGAGGAAGCTGGGAGAGAAGCAGTGGGCCATGCTTTGCAGACTGGGGAATATTATTTTTCACTTTCTCTGCTACTGGGCATCCCACGCCTTTTATAAATATTTATAGGACAATTTCTTTCTTGAAAGTACCCAAGTGTGGGGGATGGTGAGGAGGATGGTTGAACAGAGAAAGTAGGGAAGAAGTGGTGCTCACGTGTATGAAGATTAGAAGGTGGAGGAAAGCCCCCAGGGGCTTGTTTTAGGCCAGTTTCCTCACCTGCAAGAAGAGGAGTTGGACTAGATTGGAGATGTCAAGCCTGGGGTCTGTGGTTTAAATTAGCAACTAACTCCCTGTAGCTGTAAGCAATGTGTGGTCGGTGTGTAAATTTTTCTAAGGTGAGAGCCCAGAGATTTCAATGGATTCTCATAGAGTCCATGATTTACAAAAGGTTAATCAGCACCTTTCAACCAGGATCGTCTTCTAGCCCCTCCCAGAGTGAATATTTAGAGTGCAAGTCTTCTAGAAGTAGCAGACATCAAGCTCAGGTCATGGGATTCGGAGGGACAGGGCAGCCACTTAGAATCATTTTCTAGCAGAGGCGAAAGGGGGTCAGCTCTCCGCAACCTCATTTTACAGAGGGAAAGCTGAGCTACAGTCAATTCAAGCGACTCCCCTAAACCACGGGTTTAGAAGATAAGCCCGGACTAGACAGGCCTGGCACACAGAACACTGGTCTGCACCGAGCGAAAAGCCCCCTTCAATCAGGCTGTCGCCTGGGAAGGGCAAGACATCTGTGGCCACAGCGCCAGGAGCCCAGCTGGTTATTTCTAGCTTGCTGAATGTCAAAAATCCAGGCCGCTTCTCACAGCAGCCTCCACTTGTCAGACCAAATCAAGGCATCCACGCGTCAAGCAGGCGAATCAGCTGCCTCCAGCTCCGGCCGCGCTGAGCCTGCCCCGCCCGCGCGGTGCACCTGACCTTGTCGGAGCGCAGCCGGCCGGCGCGCCCAGCCCCCGCGCCCCTGGCGCCTGCTCCCACCTGCAGCCCCCGCGTCACGCCTGGGCGGCCACCGCGGTTTCTCAGCTTGGGGCCAGCTTGGCCGCCTGCCTTGGCCCAGTGTGGCCACGGAAGACGGTCTCCCACGGCCTTTGACCCCAGCGAGGGATTGGGCAGGAACCCTCTGGCTGCTCTCTGGTCTGTTTTGGAATCTCCCACCTTCACTTGCTTTTCTTCTCAACACACCGCCCACCCCTGAGCCCAGTTCCTCTCTAGGGCCAAATCATTGCGCTTGTTGGTGTCTGCAGAATCCAGTTTCACAGCAAATGCAAGCAGTCCCGAGTGTCTGCTCTTGGTTTCTCGTCCCCACTTCCCTTCATTGAACAAATGTTGGAGCATCTGCTGGCTAGGCGTTGGACACAGCAGGCTGGCCTCGATCCTCAGGGAGCTGACAGTCTTCTAGGGGAAGAGAAGGTGATGTTTTAAAGCTGTGATTTGATGGTTGCATTGGGGTTTGCTAGAGGAAAGGGGGGCCAGGGGCAACAATCATTGCCGGCAGGGAGAACCCCGCAAGGTGTAAGGCCTGAAAGAAGGCAGGGTGGCACTGCGTGTAGAGAGATGGGAGCGAGCAGCATGCGATGAGTTGGGAAAGAGCCAGAAAGGGACTTGTGAGCCAGAGAAGGGAGTGTAGACTATCCTGACAATGCAGGGCTTTGGAGGGAGTTTTATGGTTTGGGTTGGGTTGGGTTGTTTGTTTGTTTTGCCTTGGAGGGTTTTTAACAAATGATCAATCAGATTTCCTAGGTGGGACTGGAGGCAGAGCTCCTGTAAGTCCCAGTACAGGGGCATAGCAGAATTTTCAAGGGCAGGGGCCATATTGTCCCATGTGGAGCGCAAATTACCCGGTTTTCTGCACCCCCCCCTCCTGGCTTTTTTCCATCCCCTACCCACACTGTGACTGGTTTGGCCTTCTGCGTCCCATTGGCCCTTCCTAACCTTAGGTGACACACCAGGGTGACAGTACTCCCAATCCATCACCCTGTTTTCAGTCATTTATTTACTGGCCTCATTTATAGGTGGTTGCTATATGCCAGGTGTTGTTCTAAACACTGGGGGATACAGAAGGGAAGACTCACATGTTTCCTGATCTCAAAGAGCTTAGAATTTGTCCAGTGGTTCCTCAGCTTGCCCATGCATCAGAGTCATCTGTAAAGTTTTTTTTAAAAAAATACAGCTGACTGGGGGCACCTGGGTGGTTCAGTCGGTTGAGTGTCCGACTCTTGATTATGGCTCCAGTCATGATCTCAGGGCCGTGAGATCGAGGCCCCGCGTTGGGCTCTGCGCTCAGCAGGGAGTCTGCTTGAGGTTCTCTCTCTCCCTCTCCCCCTGGCCCTCCCTGCACCCCACTCCCCCCCACACACTCTCTCTCTAAAATAAATAAATCTTAAAAAAATTATATAGTTGATTGAACATCACCAGACTGACTAAATTGGAATCTTTGGGGGTAGTTTCCATGGAGCCGTATTATTTAAGCTCTCCTCCAAGTAACACTGCTGAGCAGTTAGAACCGCTGATCTTGGGAGGAATTTCTCTAAGGGCCGTTCCTCTACATGGTCGATGGGGAGAACAAACCCAGAGTCTGGCTTCTGGTCATAAGAAAGTCAGAAATCACCACACCAGAAAGGAAGACAGGGGCAAGCTCAGTCCAATGAGCTGTAAGCCTGGAACCTGCTCACATGCCTTCAAAGGAGGAGGAGGGGTAGCACTGGGGAGTAAATGGAAGGGCAGAGTAGAATGTATTGGGATGTTGGGGAAGGCTGTGCCTGCCTGGAATGGACAGTGCCTCTTCCTCAACCCGAATTACGTACATTGTCCAGTTAGAAAGCAGGACACCAGCTTGTTGACACAAAAACTCCTTTTCAGGACCACCTTGATTGTCATGGTCAAGACCTAGGGATGTTCACACTGGCCGGTTTCAAATGGTGACTGTGAGGAATGATAAAAATGAATCAGCAAGCCCATTACACACAAGCCCGCAAACCTCCACCAGCTGTCTGAGCACTAGGGCAAACTGAAGTGAAGGGGTCTGTTCACCCACTGTTCCCAGAAATAGCCCCCATACACGTAGAGCCACTCTCAGGGGGGATTCCAGGCAGGGACTGTCCTGTCCAATCATGCCTGGAATCTCACCGCCCCAAGGATGGGTCTTCGAGGAGTTGGAGAGCATTAAATTTCCAGTTCCACTTTTTCTCTTGGTGAAGACTGTTCTGAGAAATCTAATTGTTAAGTATTTGTTGAAAGCTAAGTATGGGCCAAGTCCCGTGAAGCCTCAGTGAATATATATACAATCCACCTGGGAAGATAGGACACAATTATGTGTAAAAGTAAATAAATATAAGCCAGATATTTCCAGACCAGCCTGGAAGAACTGGCTTGTGGTTGACTGGGGTTTTCTACCCTGACCACTTAGCGACCCAGCATGTATTTGAGTACGATGTATTCTGGGTCATATGTAGACATGTAAGGCATGGTCTTTGCCCTCAAGAAGCTTGCAATACAATCGGGAAGACAGAATATATCAGTATGAAATATATAAAAAATAGCGTAGGCTGGGACAAGCGAGTGATTCAGTGTCTGCTTTGGCATTAATAGGGCTTGTACTGAAATATCCAACTCTTTTTTTTTTCCCCATGTGCTGGACGTCTTTCAGGAAGATGGTTCTGATCACCTTGGGATTCATCTTCTTGGAATAAGCGGTCAGGACACAACAGCCTCTTCTCTCACCATGATCAGACCCTGTGGTCTGGCCCACATGCTAGCTTTCCCTTCTCCCTCCACTCGTGTACATCCCCTCTGTTTCGGCCGTACACCCATCTCTCCTACCAGGAGCTGAGTCACTCTGGGTGGGAGGGTGAGAAAAAGAAGAGAAAACTTAATACCTGATCATGTCCAGAGAGGGGGGAAGGAGAGCACCACTTAACAGTAGCAGAGTCTCATAAATGCCAAGCATGTGAACTGGTCATGGGGGTTTGCACTTCTTCCAATTACTTCCCAGAAATGCTTGTGATTTAAAATGACAGGCCTCAAAAGCATCAAACCTAGACAAGTGGGTGGAAAGCGGTTTCCACCTGGACAAAGTCACTGCACCCCTGGGCAGAGGCAGGTGCCCTGAGCCTTGCCTGAAAGCTGGAGGTGGCTCAAAAGAGGCAGGGAGGAGGGGGTCACTTGGTGTCTCCCTGAGCGGAAGTGAGCCGTCTGGCTGCTGCTTAAAAACCTATGTGTGCTTGTGTGATGTTCAAGGCCGGACCTGTAGGCAGTTACAGAGGCTTCGCCCGGAGGGCCCGGGGAAGGCGCCTTGCGCTCAGCAGCCTTGGGGCACAGCCCACGGATGGCATCTGGAGGGAGGTGCAGTCACTGCACTGGGGCCCCCTCGCTGGTCGTGCGCTTCGCACGCCTGCATTCCTCGCTGGGAGGCACCCGCATTCCTGTCTCTGTCTGAGGCTCGGGCAGTGGCCCTCTTCAGGTGCCCATCTCCGCTGAGGCCTCCTTCGAGGGGGAGTGCAGGTAGGGGAGGAAACCATGAAGACACTCTCCCCACCGTCTCAGTCCCCGGGACTTTTCCACTCTGAGCCCTTCCCCCCTCCCTCTCCTCCCACCTCAGGGGCCCTAAAACTGCCTTTTCTTCAGGGGCTTCCTCAAGAGCAAGACAACCCTCACATCTACAACTGATCCATCTGCCCCTGACTCGTATGCAGTTCCATGGGGGAAAATGGAACAGGGGATGGGCAGCTTCTCTGATTTTAGACTCTTACTTGTACCATCGCAGCAAGTGATTAAAGGCTTGTTGCTTTAATTGGCTACTCCGACTCCGGACAGCAAAGCCCGCTCTCTGTCTCTCTCCCCCTCTCCCTAGCTGAGCTCCCTACCCAATGGGAGCACACACTCCAACATGGCCCCATTTCTGTTGGAGCCTATGGCTTCTCCTACATGTGTTCCTATTTCAGTTCTCCACTCGATTTCTCTTTCTCCCAGTACACAACAGTACCCAAGGACAAAAAGAAACCCAGGGTCGCCATGGGGGCTGGGCAGGGAGTCAGTAGGAAAGGGAGGAATAATGAAGCAGACCCTGGCCAGATCCAGACTCAGAGACCAACTTCTTCCCATCTAAACTACAGAGGAAGAATCAAAGAGTCGGCAAGGTGAGTGACTTGGCTGGGGCCACCCAACTAGAACCCAGGTCCTGATTATTTCGGGGCTGCCTCCTTGATCTTCCAACTTCCTGCTAAGGATTCTGGGCAGGGCTGGGCCCCTGGATGCCGAGGACTGCGCCATGCCCTCTGTAATCTGCCCTCCGGGGAGCCTCGGCCTCACTGCGGAAAAGGAGACTAGAGCAGGGTTCTCAACTTCAAGCATGCCCAGAATCAATCACCTGGAGGGCTAGTTAAAACACAGATTGCCAGCCCCACTCCCAGAGTGTCTGATTCAGTAGGTCTGGGGTAGGGTCTGAGAATTTGCATTTCTAACAAGTGTCCAGGCGTGGCTGATAACCACTGGGCTAGACTATAAACAACCAAGAAGCAACAGAGCAGGAAAGTAAGGGAAGGAAGGAGGAAAGGAGTAGGGGCGACATGGTTTATTAGAGCAAGAAATGAACCCCAAGGGCTGGTCCCTGTGAGGTTTTCCTCTTCCTCACCCACCCTGACCTCAGACTTGTCTAGAAGTTTTCACAGTATCCTTTAAAGCCCTCCCCCACCTTCCCTGCTCTGGCCCACAGGTGAGGCCAAAACCTCCACGTAACGTCCTTAGAGCTGGTGCTTCAAAAAGCCCAAAGCGGGCTCCCCTTCCACCACCTCTCCTCTCCACTTCCCCGTTCAGAGGCTGCGGGCTGCACAGCTGCCTGCCTCACGTGAAGCCCTGAGGATCAAGAGTCACGGAGGGTGGTTGTGGCCAATTTACCCATCTCTCCTTGGCCTCCTCCACGCACGCACAGGAGCCCTGGAAGAGCGCGGTGCTCAGAGAAAGGTAAGGGGGGGGCACATTACAATAGGATGGGTGGAGGAGTTAAAAACCACAGCTCATATTGACTCAGCTCATCTTTCAAGTTCTCCTGAATCATCAGTGAATGCGGACTTGCTTTCATAGTCATCAGGTCTGAATGTGGGTCATAAATGTGTTTGAATGTAACAACACAGAAGTGAGCCAGGAATGCAGGAAAAAAGAGCTTTCAAGTGGGTGTGACAACCCAGGAGCGACCCTCCTCTCCAAATCTGGTAACTGTTTGCTTAGCTCCAGTTGGCCGGGGGGAAAACCAAGGCACCGGTTCTGTCCAGGGGCCCAAAGCTGCTCTAGCGACAGCAGGAGGGGGGGCCAGAGATTGGTCAACGCCAAGGCCGAGAGAAGGAACCCTGCCCCTGTAGCAGAGGCATGGGGGGTGGGGGTGGGGGAGGGGGGGTGAGGGCAGCTGGAGCTGTGGTCCCTCCGGCTGCCTAGCGAGCCCTAGAGGACCACCCGACAGGCCGCGGCTGTGAGCTTCTCAGCCCCGGGCGGTCGCTGCAGGTGAGAGGCCACCCTCACACTGAGGAAAATGCAAGCCATGCCACTCAGAACGCAGAGACTTCTACCTCCTTTCATTGTTGCTGTGAGCTCCAGAAGAAAAAAAATTCAAAACCATGAATGGATTTTCTGTTTCAAAAGACTGAAAATCTTTCCAGAAGACCTAGAAGAATCTGGGGCTTTGAGGTCTCTCATCTCCTCCCTTTTCCTCTAGCCCCACGGGTGGGGAGCTACCAGGCAGCCCCCCTTCAGTCCCTCTCAGAAGAGCCTGTGTGTGGCTGGTGGGTGGGTGAGGCCCTGGACATGCTTCCTTAAAGCCACCGGGAAAGAGGAGGTTGCTAATTCACCCACAGCTGCTTCCTGGAATTGCAGGGCCAGGCTGGCAAATGAATGGTATTTTTCCAAGGTGATCCAGAGCTGTTACAACATTCCTGCTCTATCCCCAGCAGACCTTCCTGTAAGTCAAACCAGAAAGTTACCCGAACCATGCATTCCTGAGCAGTCAAGCACATGAGACTGCAGACACAGTGTTTCCAACGTGCCTCCATAGCCCTCTCGAGAGCTGAGGTCCCGTCACCCACATGGCCTCTGGACTTCCCTAGGGGGGCCATGCATCTGTCTGGCGGGCACTGGAGTCATGCGGAGGCCTATGTGTGGCTCCAAGTCGTCCAGGAAGTGCAGGACTGGCCTGATTCCCCTAAGAGGACCATCAGCTGAGAAGGGAGTGGAGCCTTGAGCCTGCTTTGTCCTGCATTTCACAAAGACCCTTTCTCTCCTCCTGCCCGGCTCTGCAGCTGGTATGAATAGAAAGCTATCGGGTCCCGCACTGAATCGGTCTTGGCTTTTTCTCAGAAATAAGGCACCGGTTTGCGAGTGCCCCTGATTAACCCTTGGTCTCCTTCTCTGTCTCTCACATGAAGGAGGCATGAAGGAGAGAATCAAGTTTCTCTGCTGCTTTGGAGGGTAGAGGCTTTCACTTGGGGATGTGCAGAGGGGGGCGAGGAGAAAATTCTAGACTTCTCATGTTCTGCCTCTGAGACAGATTGTGCGATGGGAAACAAATAAACCTACTTGGTTCCACTCTCCTTATCCCTTCCCCAGTAAGTGGAAAGCTACTGAGCACGGAGGTGTCTCACGGAGCTGAGCACTAGGGGCTTGCTAAGAGCCTTCCCTGGGATGAACTGGAGTAGGACTTCACCCTCCCTCCCCCTTGACTGATGGCTTCTGGAGCCTTTGGATGGGAAATGCTGACTGAGCTGAAGGTTCCTGCTTTTAAACCTAATTCCTCAGTTACGGTGAATAGAATATAACTATAATTTGTACTGAGAGTTAAGAGTTTACAAGGTATCTTTTTTTTTATCCTCGTCACAGTCCTCTGAAGTTGGTATTATTATTATTATTGCTGTTGAATCAGTAAAGAGCAAGGTTTGGGAGGGTTTAACAACTGGCCCAGGGTAAATGCAGAGTCAGGTTTCAAATCCATGGTCTCCTGACTCCAAGTCCGTATTCTTCAGAAACAAGGCACGACTGGCTAGGAAATCGTGTTTTCTAGGGTCCAGCGAGCCAGCTACTGCAGAGCTGGAGGACTGATTGGTGTTAGGGTTCTTTGGCAGGTGTTTCCTGTTAAGCGCAGGCTGACTTAGATTTGTGACAGGGCCGGACCACTGGGGCAGCCTCTGTTTTGTGGGTCCCTGATACACGAATTGGCTTTATCAGGGCCCTAACATTCTGAGAAAATAACAGATGAAATGGAGAAGTCTGCTGTGCCTGTGACTTTGTGGAAATGTTGGTCTGCAACAGGCACGTGGTGGTTGTGATATTGTAATTTATCATAAATACGTATTTGGTTTTTGACCCATTCCTAGCTCCTAAAACCCCTGGAATTTCCGGCATTGAGAGCAATCAAGGTGTCTTTTGTTATGTCAATGAGGTGTGTTTTGTTTTGTTTTTTTGAATACCTAAGGACAGGACTGCTTGCCAGTGGAGCCTACCGCCTGATTAGAGGGTTGGAACGTCCAGTCTCAGCCCCTCCCCCCTCCCCCCCCTCTGGTGAGAGAAGAGGGGCTGGAGATTGAGTTGTGTCACCAATGTCTAATGATGTAATCCATCATGCCCCGATAATGAGGCCTCCATTAAAAACCCAATGAGCTTCCGAGGTGAACACACGGAGGTCTGGCGAAAGTCGTGTGCTCTGAGAAGCGTGGAAGCCCCGTAGCTCTCCCTGTACCTCGCCCCGGGGACGCATCCCTTCCATCTCTCTGTTCTTGAATTCTGTCCTTTTATAGTAAACCAATAATCTAGTAAGCAAATGTTTCTGTGAGGTGTTTTAGCAACTTAGTTAAAACCAGGGAGCAGGTCGTGGGGACCTCCAATCTATAGCTGGTTGGTCAGAAGTACGGCTGATAATCTGGACTTGGAATTGGTATGGGCGGGGCAGTCTTGGTGGACTTAACCCTCAGGATCTGATGCTCTCTCCATGTAGATGGGGTCAGAATTGTGTTGAATTGTAAGGCACTCCGATGGAGCTGCTTGGAATTACCCCTCATGGAAACTGGTGACCAGAATCCTCGTGGTCGTGGTCCTGACAGGAGGAAGAGCAGAATGAACAGGGCAGCATGTCTTATGCTCTCCGTATACGTTGAGGAAGTTTCTTTTCTTTCCTTTTTTTTGTCCTAATTAATATTTCTTTTTGAGAAGTATTTGAAAGGTTATTGTCTATTGATAATTTTACTATTTTTATTGATGTAATTGACATGACCCGTATTTCAGGCGTACAACATCATGATTTGATGTGTGTATATACTGGTGTTGTAAGACTCCCAGTAAGTTAACATCCATCCCCTCACATAGCCACACATTTTTCTTGTGATGAGAACTTTTAAGATTTATGCTCTTGGCAACTTTCAAATAGACAACATGGTATTGTTAACTGTAGTCACCATGCTGTATGTTACATCCCCAGGATTTGTTTATCTTCTCACTGGAAGTTTATACCTTTGACCATCTTCACTCATTTCACCACCCTTCCTGCCTCTGGCAACCACCAACCTGTTCTCTGCATCTATGAGTTTGGTTTTTGTTGTGGTTTTAGATTCTACATATAAGTGAGATCATACAGTATTTGGCCTTCTCTCTGTCTGACTTATTTCACTTAATATCCTCAAGGTCCATCCATGTTGTTGCAAATGGCAAGATTTCACTATTTTTTTTTCTTTTTGTTCCTAAAAGAGAGAGCATTTGAGCAGGAGGAGGAGCAGAGGGAGGGGAGAGAGAGTCTCAGGCAGACTCCCTGCTGAGCACAGAGCCCAATGCAGAACTTGATCCCATGACCCATAAGATCATGACTTGAACGGAAACCAAGAGTCAGCCTTTAACTGACTGAGCCATCCAGGCTCCCTAAGATTTCACTATTTTTTAATGGTTGAGTAATCCGTTGTGTGTGTGTGTGTGTGTCCCATCTTTTTTACCCATCCACCTGTCAATGAACCTTTAGATTGTTTCATGTCTTGACTGTTGTAAATAATGCTGCAGTGAATTAACATGGGGTGTATATTCTTTTCAAGATAGTGACTTTGTTTCCTTCAGATAAATGCTCAGAAGTAGAACTGCTGGATCATATGGTAGTTCTATTTTTAATTTGAGGAACGTCTATATTCTTTTCCATAGTGGCTGCATCCATTTACATTCCTACCAACAGTGCCCAGGGTTCCTCTTCTCCACATCCTTGCCAACACTTGTTTCTTTTCTTTTTGATAATAGCCATACTTACAGGTGTGAGGGAATATCCTGTGGCTTAGATTTGCACTTCACTGATGGTTAGTGATACTGAGCACCTCTTCATGTACCTGTTGGCCATTTTGTGTGTCTTCTTTGGAAAAAATGTGTATTCAGATCCTCTGCCCATTTTTAAAAATCAGTTTTAAAAAAATCAGGTTGCTTGTTCTTTTGGTATCAAGTTGTAGAAGTGCTTTATATGTTTTGGATATTACCCCCATCAGGTATACAACATGCAAATATTTTCTTCTGTTTTGTACATTCCCTTTTCATGCTGCTGGGTTCCTTCACTGTAGAGAACCTTTCAGTTTGATACAGCCCCAGTTGTTTATCTTCTGTTGCCTTTGCTTTTGGGCATCAAATCGAAAACAATCACTGCAAATACTGATGGCAAGGACCTTACCCCTATGTCTTTTTTTTTTTTTTTTTTTAAGGAGTTTTATGGTTTCAGGTCTTACATTCATGTTTCTAATTCATTTTGAATTGGGGTGTGTGTATGTGTGTGTGTTTTACAGGACAGTGACCCAGTTTCATTCTTTTGCCTATGGCTGTCCAATTTTCCCAACACCGTTTATTAAAGAGCTTGTCCTTTCCCCACTGTATTTTCTTGGCTCCTTTGTCATAAATTGAACATATATGGTCACTCCCATTTGTGGGCTCTCCATTCTATTCTGTTGATCCATGTGTCTATTTTTACGCCACTACCTACTATTTTTGATTACTGTAGCTTTGTAATGTAGTTTGAAATCAGGGAGAGTGATGCCTCCAGCTTAGTTCTTTACCAAGATTGGTTTGGCTATTTGAGGTCTTACATGGTTCCATACAAATTTTAGGATTATTCTATTTCTGAGAAAATGCCATTGTAGTTTTGATAGGCCTTGCTTTGAATGTGTGGATTGCTTTGGGTAGTATGGACATTTTAACCATACTCTTCAAATCCGTGAATATGGACTATCTTTCCATTAACTTGTGTCTTCTTCAATTTCTTTCATCGATGTCCATAGTTTCCAGTGCACAGGTCTGTGACCTTCTTGGTTTAAATTTATTCCTAGGTACCTCTTGCTTTTTGGTGTATTTGAAAAATGGGGTAGTTTTCTTTATTTTTCAGATACTTTGTTGATGGTGTATAGAAACACAACTAATTTTTGTATGTTGATTTTTTTTTCTTTGTATCCTACAACTTCACCAAACCTGATTATTCTAACAGTTTTTTGGTGGATTGTTTAGGGTTTTTCTATATATAATATGTCCTCTGCAGTAGAAATAATTTTACTCTTTCCTTTCTGATTTGTTTCTTTGTCTTGCCTAATTGCTCTAATTAGGACCTCTAGTACTATGTTGAATAGGAGTGGCAAGAGTAGATATCCTTATTTTTTTTTTCCTGATCTTAGAGGAAAAGCTTTCAGTTTTTCACTGTTTGGTATGATGTTAGCTGTAGACTTGGCATATATTTGGTCTTATGTTGAGGTACATTCTCTCTATACCCAATTTATTGAGCATTTTTATAATGAAAGGATGTTGAATTTTGTTACTTTTTCTGCTTCTACTGAGATGATCATATGATATACATTTTTTTAATGAGGTGTATCACATCAATGTTGTAGATGTTGAACCATCTTTGCATTTCTGGAATAAATCACACTTGATCGTGCTGTATGATCCTTTTGATATATTGTTGACTTCAGTTTGTTGAAGATTTTTGCACTGGTGTTCATCAGGGATGTTGACCTGCAATTTTCTTTTCTTGTGGTGACCTTCTCTGGTTTTGGTATCAGGGTAATGCTGGCCTCATAAAATGAGTTGGAAGTGTTCCTTCTTGTTCTATTTTTGGAAGAGTTTGAGAAGGATTGGCATTAATTCTTCTTTAAATGTTTGATGGAATTCACCAGTGAAGCCGTCTGGTCCTGGGCTATTGTTTGAATCAATAATTTAAAACTTCTCAACACCCTTACTAATAATCTCTCTGTTAAGATTTTCTATTTCTTCATGATTCAGTCTTGGTAGTTTGTATGTTTCTAGGAATTTATTTCTTCCAGGTTGTGCAATTTATTGGTGTATACAGGCATACTTCAGAGATACTGTGGTCCAGACCACTGCAATAAAGGGCGTATTGCAATGGAGTCAAATTAATTTTTTGGTTTCTCAGTACATATAAAAGTTTATACTGTAGTCTATTAAGTGTGCAATTACAGGTCTAAAAATGCACATACCTTAATTAAAATATCCTTTATTGGTTAAAAAATGCTAACCATCATCTGAGCTTTCAGCAAGTTGTAATCTTTTTGCTGATGGCTTTGATGTTAATGGTTGTTGACTGATCAGGGTGGTGGTTGCTGAAGGTTGGGGTGGCTGTGGCAATATCTTAAGATATTGCCAGATAAGTCCACAATGAAGTTTGCTGCACTGACTGTCTCCCTTTCACAAATGTTTTTCTGTAGCATGCGATACTGACTGAAAGCATTTTACCCACAGTAGAACTTTTTTCAAATTTGGAGTCAGTCCTTTCAAACCCCATCAATGCTTTATCAATAAAATGTATGTAATATTCTAAATCCTTTGTCATCATTTCAACAAACTTCACAGCGTCTCCACCATGAGTGGATTCCACCTCCAGAAACCACTATCTTTGTTTATCCATAAAAAGCCATTCCTCATCCTTTCAAGTTTGATTTTATAGAAATTCAGTCACATCTGTAGGCTCCAATTCTCTCTCTCTCTCTCACTTTTTTTTTAAGGGGGTGAGGGGTAAAGGAAGAGGGAGAAGGGGGGTGGAGAGAGAGAGAAAATCTTAAGCAGGCTCCATGCCCAGTATGGAGCCAGCCCAACGCGGAGCTCGATCTCACAACCCTGAGATCATGACCTGAGCCGAAATCAAGAGTCGGACACTTAACCAACGGAACCACCTGGGTGCCCCAAGGTTGCACTTCTAATTCCAGTTCTCTTGCTATTTCCTCTCACATCTGCAGTTACTGCCGCCACTGAAGTTTTGAACCCCTGAAAGTCATCCATGAAAGTTGGAATGAACATCTTCCAAACTCCTGTTAATGTTATTTTGACCATGTTGTTACAGATACTCTTCATGGCGTCTAGAATGGTGAATTCTTTCCAAAGGGCTTCCAGTTTACTTTCCCAGATCCATTAGAGGAATCCCTATCTATGGCAGCTATAGCCTTATGAAATATATTTCTTAAGTAATAGTTCAAAGTCAAAGTTAACTTCTTGAACCATGGGCTGCAGAATGTATTTTGTATTAGGCATGAAAACCAACATTAATCTCACTGTATACCTCCAGAGCTCTTGGGTTACCAGATGCATTGTCAGTAAATGGTAAAATATTTTGAAAGGAATCTTAGCAGCAGGTCTCAAAAGCAGGTTCAAAATATTCAGTAAACCATGTTGTAAACAGATGTGTTGTAATATAGACTTTGCTCTTCTATTCATAGGGCACAAGCACAGTAGATTAACATAATTGTTAATCCCTAGGATTTTCAGAAGAGGCAATGAGTACTGGCTTCAACTTAAAGTTACCAGCTGCATTGGCCCCTAACAAGAGAGTAGCCAGTCCTTTGCAACTTTGAAGTCAGGTGCTGACTTCTCTTAATTTTATTTATTGAAGCATATTCAACACACAATGTTATATTAGTTTCAGGTGTAAACATGATTTGTGGAGATACCATCTGTCACCCTACAACATTATTGCCATACCATTGACTATATTCCCTATGCTGTACCTTTTCCCCTCATGGCTTATTCTATAACCGGAAGCCTGTATCTTCCACTTCCCCACTGTTTGGCAGGGTTCTGGAACTAGTTTCTTTATATTCCAGTTGCCCTTTTATTTTTTTAGTTTAAAAACCTTTTAAATGGGATGCCTGGGTGGCTCAGTCGGTTAAGTGTCAGCCTTCGGCTCAGGTCATGATCCCAGCGTCCTGGGATCGAGCCCCGCGTCGGGCTCCCTGCTCAGCGGGAAGCCTGCTTCTCCCTCTGTCCCTCCCCCTGCTTGTTCTCGCTCTCTCTCTCTCTCTGTCTGACAAATAAAATCTGTAGAGAAAAAACCCAAACATTTTAAATTAAACATTTTTGAGTAAAGTTGACAGTGTTACAGTAGGTTTCAGGGGTACAACATAGTGACGTGACGGGTATATACGGTGTGCTGTGCTCACAGGTGTAGCTGCCATCTGGCCCCGTACAGCACTATTCTAACACCACTGACTATATTCCCTCTGCTGGGCCTTGTATCTCCATGACCGTTAGTCCATAACTAGAAGTCTGTGTCTCCTACTCCCCTTCACCTATTTTGCCCATCCCAACACCCCCTTCCTGTCTGGCAACCATCCATTCTCTGTACTTACAGTTCTGATTCTGTTTTGTTTTTTCATTTTTTTTCTTGTATCCACATATAAGTGAAATACATTTGTCTTTCTCAGTCTGATTTATTTTCCTTAGAATAATACCTTCTAGGACTCCATGTTGTCACAAGTGGCAAGATTTCCTTTTTTATGGCTTATTTTCCATTGTGTGTGTGTGTGTGTATGTGTGAATATATATACATAACCTCTTCCTTATCCATTCATCTGTCAATGGACACAGGTTGCTTCCATATCTTGGCTAGTGGAAGTAATGCTGCTATAAGCGTAGGGGTACATAGAGCTTTTCAGATTTGTGCTATCATTTTCTTTGGGTAAATATCCAGTAGTGGTATTACTGGATCATAGGGTAATTCTATTTTTAATTTTTTGAGGAACCTCCATACGGTTTCCCACAGGGGCTGCACCAGGTTGCATTCCCATCAACAGAGGGCTCCTTTTTCTCCACAGCCTCCTCAACACTTGTTTCTTATCTTGATTTTAGCCATTCTGGCAGGTGTGAGGTGATATCTCCTTGTGGTTTTGATGTGCATTTCCCTAGTGAGGACAGTGGTGTTGAACAGATCTCTTTTCATGTGTCTGTTGGCCATTTGTAGGTCATCTTTGGCAAAATGTCTATTCAGACCCTCTGCCCATTATTTTAAATCAGATTATTTTTTTGGTATTGAGTTGTACATGTTCTTTATATACTTTACATATTAACCCCTTGTTGGATATATCATTTGCAACTATCTTCTCCCATTCAGTAGGTTGCCTTTTTGTTGATTCTAGTTGTCCTTTTAAAATGCAGCTTTTTCCTGTGTTCCAGGGCAAATGCATCTGCTCATGGTCCCTCAGTATTATCCTTCCGCACTACAGTTCACAGCATCAGGGGTGGGGATTCCCTTTATTACTATGTCTCTGTCTCCATTGTTCTCTATGTGGTCTTTCTATCTTTTGTTGTGAAGAAGCTGTTCAGTCTGCCCTCAATTCTATATCAGGAAGAATTGTTCTATAAGCAGGTGTAGATTTGGTTGTGTTTATGGAGGTGAGTCAGGGTCTTCCTGTGTCACTATTTTGGACCAGAGGTCTTCTGACTTCTCCTCTTTAACTATGAAGGTTCTAGATAAACCATTTTATCTAGAAGGCTGTTTCCTCTACATTCAAAATCTGTGGTTTATTTATTTTTAAATAAATAAGGCTGTTTCCTCTACATTCAAAATCTGTGGTTTATTTATTTTAAAAAGAAGGCTGTTTCCTCTACATTCAAAATCTGTGGTTTATTTATTTTTTTAATTTGAGACTGAGTGAGAGAGAGCATAAGTGGGGAGGAGGGTCAGAGAGAGAGAGAGAGAAGCAGACTCTCTGCTGAGCAAGGAGCCCGATGTGGGGCTTGATCCCAGGACCCTGAGATCATGATGTAAGCTGAAGGCAGACGCTTAACCAACTGAACCACCCAGGTGCCCCAAAATCTGTGGTTTAGTGTAGCCACCTTCATTATCTAACTGAGAGCATCTTGGCAACTTGTTGCAGATTTTACATCAGCCCTTGCTGCTTCACCTTGCACCTTGATATTATGGAGATGGCATCTTTCCTTAAACTTCATGAAGCTCTTCTAGCTTCAGACTTCTGCAGCTTCTTCATCTGTCTCAGGCTTCACAGAACTGAAGAGAGTGAGGGCTTTGCTATGGATTAGGCTTGAATTTAAGGAAATGTTGTGGCTGGTCTGATCTTCTATCCAGACCACTCAAACTTTTTTCATATCAGCGATAAGGCTGTCTTGCTTTCTTATCATTCATGTATTCACTGGACTAGCACTGTTTTTAAAAAGATTTATTCATTTGACAAAGAGCACAAACTGGCTGAGCAGGAGAGGGAGAAGCAGGCTCCCCACTGAGCAGGGAGCCCGACTTGGGGCTCAATCCCAGGACCCCGGGATCACGACCTGAGCCGAAGGCAGACACCTAACCGACTGAGCTACCAAGGCGCCCCTGGACTAGCACTTTTGATTTCCTTCAGGAACTTTACCTTTGCATTCATAGCTTTGCTGTTAGGGTGAAAGCTAGGCTTCTTATGCCAATCTTGGCTTTCAATATGCCTTATTCATTAAGCTTAATAATTTTTAGCTTTTGATTTAAAGTGAAAGATGTGAGATTCTTCCTTCCACCTGAATACTTAGAGGCCACTATACGTTATTAATTGGAATGATTTCAATATTGTTGTGCCCAAGGAGAGGGACAGAGTTGGGGAAACAGCTGGTTGTGGGAGCCGTGAGAACACACCCAGTAAGTTTGCTATCTTATTATGGGCATGGTTCGTGGTGTCCCGAAACCATTTGTAACATCAAAGATCACAGATCCCCAGAACAAAAGTAGTATTTCAAACTTCGTCATTAATATTAAAAGAATTACCAAAATGTGAGAGAGATATAAAGTGAACAGATGTTGTTGGGGAAAAATGGTGCCAATAGAGGGGCCCAAGGCAGGGTTGCCACAAATCCTCAATTTGTAAAAATAAAACATCTGTGAATCTCAATAAAATGAAGTGCAACAAAATGAGCCATGCCTGGAATTGTTCATAATAGTCTGTTAGGATCCTTTGTATTTCCCTGGTATCAGTTGTAATGTCTCCTCTTTCATTTTCTGATTTTATTTGAGCGCCCTCTTTTTTGGGGGGGATCTAGCTAAAGTGTTATCCATTTATTGTCTCAAAAAAAAAAAACAAAAACCCTTTGGTTTCATTGGTATTTTCTCTCTTTTAGTCTCTATTTAATTTATTTCCACCCTCCTCTTTATTTCCTTCTTTCTAACTTTGGGCCTCATTTGTTCTTGTCCTAGTTTCCTCATGTGTACAGTTAGGTTGTGGGAGATCTTTCTTGTTCCTTTAATGTAGGGGTTTATGACTTAGAAATTCCCTCTACATCAAAAACTAATGACGTACTATACAGTGGCTAACTAAACATAATAAAAAAAAGAAACAAAGTATATAAAATCAATTGGAAAATAAAAAAGAAATTCCCTCTTAGAACTGCTTTTGTTGCATCCCATAAGTTTTGGTAGGTTGTATTTCCATTAATCATTTGTCTCAAGGCATTTTTTAAATTTCTCTTTTGATTTCTTCTTTGGCCCAGGGGTGGTTCAAGAGCATGTTGCTTAATCTCCATCTATTTGTGAATTTTCCATTTTTATTCTTATAGTTGATTTCTAGTTTCAGAAAAGGTGCTTGATGTTTGTTAAGATCTGTTTTGTAGTCTAACATCTGATCTGTTCTGGAGACCATTCCGTAAGAGTGTATTCTCTTGCTTTTGGGTGGAATGTTCTGGATATGTCTGTTAAGTCCATTCATCTACTGTGTCATTTAAGGCCAATGTTTCCTTTATTGATTTTTGTCAGGATCATCTATATATTGATATAAATGGGGTATAGAAGTCCCCTAATATTATTATGTTGCTATCTTTTTCTCCCTTTAGATTAATATTTGCTTTACAGATTTCGGTGCTCCTATGTTGGGTGTATAAATGTTTATAAATATCCTATCCTGTTGCTGGATTGACCTCTTTGTTACATGATTTTCTTTGCCTCTTATTACAGTCTCTGTCCTAAAGTCTATTTTGTCTATATAAGTGCAGCCACCCCAGCTTCCTTTTCATTTCCCCTTGTGGAATATCTTTCCATCCCTTCACTCTCAGTCTGTGTGGGTCCTTAAAGTTGAAGTGAGTCTTGTAGGCAACATATAGTTGGGTCTTGTTTTTTCTACTTCATTCAGCCCCTTCATGTCTTTTGAGTGGAGAATTTAGTCCATTAACATTCAAAGTAATTATCGATGGATATGGACTTAGTGCCATTTTGTTAATTGTTTTCTGGGTGTTTTATAATTCACTTGTCCCTTCTCTTGCTGTCTTCATTTGTGATTTGATGATATACTATAGTGGTATTCTTTTGTGTATCTACTGTAGGCTTTTGCTTGTGGTTACCATTAGGCTTACATAAAACCTATTTATAACAGTGTATTTTAAATTGATAACAAAGTTTGAACATATTCTAAATCTCAACATTTTTACTCCCTCACCCCATGTTTTTGATGTCACAATTAACATCTTATTTTGTGTATTAAGTTATTGTAGTTGCTTTTACTACTTTTGTCTTTTAAATTTCACGCTAGATTTATAATTAACCTACTACCACTACAACAGACTATTTTCTGCATTTATATATTTACCTTGACCAGTGATTTTTATAATTTTATATGCTTTCCTGTTGCTACTCAGTGCCCTTTCCTTTCAGCTTCAGTCCCTTTAACATTCCTTGTAAGACAGGTCTAGTGGTAATGAAATCTTCCAGCTTTTCTTATCTGGAAAACTTTGTCTCCAATTCTGAAGGACAACTTTGTTGAATATTCTTGGTTGGCAGTTTTTTCTTTCAACGCATTGCGGGCAAAAAGGGAATGGCATAATATATTCAAAGTTCCTGCTGAAAAATATTTGCTAATAGTTTTATTAAGGTTCCCTTGTAAGCCTTGTATGTAACAGGCTTTTTTCCCCCCTCTTGCTCCTTTTGAGATTCTCTCCTTGTCTTTAATTTCTGACAACTTAATGTGCCTTAGTGTAGGTCTTTTGGGGTTCATCTTATTTGGAACTCTGACTTTCCTGGATATAGAGGTCTGTTTCCTTTCCCAGGTTAGGGAACATTTTAGCCGTTACTTTCTCAAATAAGCTTTCTGTCCCTTCTCTCTTTTCCTTCTGGGATATCTACAATGTAAATATTGGCCTGCTTGATGTTGTCCCATCATAAGTCCCTTAGAAGTTATCTTCACTCATTTTTCTTTTTGTTCTGTCAATTGGGTGAATTCTATTGTTCTGTCTTTGGACTTGTTTATCTTTTTTCTCCTTCATATAGGGTGCTGTTGAACCCCTTTATTGAATTTTCCAGTTCAGTTATTATATTCAATTCTGTGATTTGTTTGGTACTTTCTTATATTTTCTATCTCTTTGTTGAAATCCTCACTTTGTTTATACATTGTTCTCCTGACCTTGGTAGCCATCTTTATGATTGCCATTTTGAACTCTTTATCAGATAAATCACTTACTGCCATTTCATTAAGGTCTTTTTCTGGGGTTTTATCTTATTCTCTCACTTGGAACATATTACTCTGTATTTTTAATTTTCCTTGACTCTCGGTGTTGGTTTCTATGCATTACGTAAAAGAACCACCTCTCCAAGTCTTGATGGAGTGACCTCATGTCGGAGGTTGACCCTTATTATTTAACCCTGCCCTAGCTCTTTGTTGGCTGCTCGGACAATCACAAAGGTGTGAGAGACATCTTTTTTCTTAGTGGCACCCAGTAGTTGAGGGTGTGCCAAGACCTGTCAGTGTCCCAAGGGGAGACTCTCTGTCAACACCTACCTGTAGGCTGATTGGAAGCTGGACCCTCAGACAGCAGCTTTTAAAATATGCCAATATATTTCTTTCAAGGGAAGCCTGGAGATGAGTGTTTCTGTCTGTTCTCTCTGCACTGAGCCATGAAAGGATAGTTCGTTAAGAACTGTTTCATTGCTTCCCACTGTCCCATTGAACCTGTGACCATAAGCCCTACTGGCCACCAGACTCTCAAGGGTGTGTCCTCAGGCAGCAACCACAAAAGCTGGGATACCAGATGTATTTCTAGTAGAAGCTCCCTTTTGAGAGCTACCAGTGACCTGGGGTAGAGCGGAGGTAGAGTGTGAAAATGGTACCCACTGGCCTCCCCAGTCTCTGGAGAAGATTGTAGTCAGAAGCCTGCCCTCAGGCTTCAGCTTTGAAGATCTGCAATAGGCCTTTCTTATGGAAAGACTGGACATTTCAGTCTGCTGTCTCTGCGCTGTGCCTTGGGATGGTTAAGAACGGTTTCTGTTATAGTCCTGTGAAATCCACAAATGTAAGCCCCACTGGCCACCAGGATCAGGCAATCAAGTGGTGCCTCTCCTGAGTGGCAGCTATAAAACCTGGGGTGCCAGATGGGCATACAAGTTCCTTTTGGGGAGAGTCTAGTGACCGGAATGAGGCAGGGTACAAAGATGGCACCTGCTGGCCTCCCCAGTCTTTGGAGAGTATTGTGGTTGCCCCCTAGGTATGTGTTAAATTGGAAGCCTGTGCCTCAGGCCATAGGTTTTAAGATAAACAAGTAGGCCGCTTATGGAAAGACTGGGCATTTAATTCTGCTTTTCTGTACTGGGCCCTGTGGGGGATAGCCATGGTGAGTCCATGTTTTCACTGTTTCTTAGCTTGCTATAGCCTTGTGGGTCTCATGGACACAAACTCCATTGGCTTTCAGAACTAGAGGTTTTGAAGGCCCATCTTTCAGGGGGAAGTTTTAAAAGTTGGGGCACCAGATATGAGTTCTAAACCCTTCACTCCTCAGGGAGAAGATTGGAGTTTTGTGTTCCTTCCTGGCTGTGTGTCACAGCACTGTGGGTGAAGTTTCTGACAAGACAGTCTCTACCTCTTCTACCCATTTTGATGAGGGTTTTTTCTTCATTCACCCCATGTGTAGGAGTTACTCAGCTAGTTTCTGGATTTCTTTCAGAGGAAATTGTTCTGTATGTAGCTATAGATTTGGTATGTCCATAGGAGGAGAGGATTTTGGACCCTCCTATGTCACCATCTTGAACCAGAACTATAAAAGCTTAACCTTTGGGGCGCCTGGGTGGCTCAGTTGGTTGCATCTGCCTTCAGCTCAGGTCATGATCTCAGGGTCCTGGGATCGAGCCCCGTATCGGGCTCCCTGCTCAGCAAGGAGTCTGCTTCTCCCTCTCCCTCCCCACCCCCCAGCGACTCATGCTTGCACGCTCTCTCTCTAAAATAAATAAAATCTTAAAAAACAAAACAAAACAAAAAAAACTTAACCTTCTACCTACCTACCCTTATTTTCTTAAATCTTAATTCAAGGCTTCACTTCTGTTCTCAAACAGTTGAGTATCTCACTTCTAAGAACAATCATTTATTAATGCCTCTGGTTTTCCCTGCTGAGCTCTTTGCCCCAGAAAGGTCCAGTAGCTGGGAATGGAGTCTGGGGCCAACATTCCTGGTTACTTGATAAAACCATTCTTTCTTTTATCCCTCCCATACTCCTAGAACCTGATTTGATTATCCATCCTTATCCTTCAGAGGAAATTGAATCCCTCTCCAGCCCCAGTTGGCTAAGTCATAATTTGTCTAAGACTTAGACTCTAAGCCACTGGTTCTGTATTTTAACTGCATATTGAAAGAAACCATCTGAGGAAATTTAAAAAAATGCCACTGATCCCACCTGGGCTCTAGGTACCCTTGGGGACAGTGGCTTGGCTTCCATTTCCCTTGGCAAGTGATTGATTTTAGGTATGATCATGTGATGCTCAACTGGTCAATGGGATATGGGGATATGAAGCTGAGAAACTTCCAGGAAGGCTTTCTACTTTTTTAAAAAAGGTCTTTTTAAAAATTTTTGAAAAGTCATGATTTGGGGGGTGTTCTTTTGTCTCTGGAAGGTGTTGTCTTCATGTGCCCCAAGGTGAAGGAGCTTTGTTTAATTTAGAAAGTGACCTGTGGATATTATCTCATTTGATCCTCCTATCCTCTGAGGTAGTTACTAGCTTGCTGTTGGTGATGATTCCCATTTTACAGTCAGGGAGACTAAGGTTCACAGAAGTTTCAATGCTTTCTCCCCAGTGACAACAGCCCATAGTAGCAGAGCCAGAATAAACCCAGCTCAGCCTGGTTCTGGAGACCATGATTTTCAGCCTATTAGCAGGGGTGTGCTGATAAGCTGCCAAATATATAAAAAAACAAAAACTTCAGATTGGTAAATGCTACAAATGTTCATGGTATAAATATTCTCACTATGCCCAATTTTAAGCTATGTTGTGAATTCACTGAATACTAACTTAGGAAGAGTTTCGTGCAGTTGATTCTTGTGAGCCTGTATGAGCCAGCTTCAGCAAACCACCAGAAAGTGGGGCAAGTGCTTAAACCCAGTCTTTGGTGCTAAGAACCACATTTCTCACCAACCTCCTAAACGGAGCTTTCTCTTAACACATGCCTCCCCAGAGCAGATCTTTTTTTTTTTTTTTTTTAAGATTTTATTTATCAGAGAGAGCTTGCACGAGAGAGAGAGCACAAGCAGGGGGAGTGGCAGGCAGAGGGAGTCCCCACTGAGCAAGGAGCCCAATATGGGGCTTGATCCCAGGGGATCGTGACCTGAGCCTAAGGCAGATGCTTAACCAACTGAGCCTCCCAGGTGCCCCCCAGAGCAGATCTTCATGCTGGAGTTCTGCCTTGTTAGGACGGATGCTTATTAGCTCTTGTCCCTAGAAGGCAGATAAGCACCCTGAGGAACAAACCAGTAGGGGTGAACTTCAGAGGTGTTCTACTGCCTCCAGGATGCCAGAGATGCAGACAGGAGTCCCGGGGGCCATTTACCATTCTTCGGTACAGTGAGCCAGGAGAGCCTTCAGCCTTTGCTTCATCTCTTTGCCCTCTGAGCTGCTGTGCCTTTTGTACACACTTGCTGAGCATTCCAAGCAATGCTGTGCCCAGATTCATGACGGGGGGCGGGGGGGTGTACAGTGAAACTGCAGGGCCCGGGGCATTTGGCCCGTGGAAACATTATGGTAGGACAACTCCGGGCCTGTTCCAGTGGGCCAGGGGAAACAGCACAGTTAGAGTGTGCTTGCTAAGCCCATTCCAAACTGTGGCATGATAGTCCCTAAAAGCTGGCAGGGACCTCTCTGATTGTTCAGTCTGACCCCCTGCCCGTCATCCCACCAAGGGTTGTAGACTATGTGAAGATGTCCAGGGATGGTAAACTCCCTCCCTCCTGAGGAAGTTGACTGTACATTCGAGTACCTTTGTGTAAAAAGTTCATTTTTTAAGGTTAGAACAAATTCTGTAACCCCTGTTGAAGTCTGACATTCTAGTTCTAACCCTGGGGCTATAAATTTCCAGGCTAGTCTCTCTGCATATGGCAAGTCAGTCAGGATAGACCAGGTTATGCTACACTGATGAACTGCCATAATCTGAGTGGCATTAAACAGAAATAAAAATAACTATTTCTTGTCATGCAACCTGCCCAACAAAGTTTGGCTGAGGGCTTGGCTCATGTTAATCACTTGGGATGCAGGCTGTCAGAGTCCAGTTGTCCTCTCTCAACCTAGCCATTCACTGGAGGAAAGAGTCTGGTCTGCTGGAAGAAAAGGACAGTCTCTCCACAGCACTGAACTGTTCTAGTCTGCAAATATTGTACATCATTCTGCTCTTGTTGGTTAGAACTATTCTTGTGGCCTTACCTGTCCATAATGAAGCTCCCGCTACCTGCCCAGGAGGCAGAGAGCTGGAACCACTCCGAGCAGCCTTCATGATTACCACAGTAGTTTTTCATCTATTTGAAGGTAGTTAGGACATTCTCCTGCCTTCTTCCTCAGGCTCCCCCCGGTTTACCTCCTCACTACTGTGGTCTATGCTTTTTGCTCTCTTCATCACTCAGTTGACTTTCCTCGGAACGTGATAGAGCTTTGTATCTCTTCCTGCTGGGTGTCTAGAGCAGAGTCCAGTTTTCCAGGCCCGGCCTGATCTTGGCAGAGCTCAGTGGGGCTTATCCTTTCCCCCGTCTGGGACCCCACGTTTAGGACTCGGGAACCTAAGATTGCATCTTTATCTTTGCAGCCGCCAAGTACCCTGCAGTTGTGTAGTCACTAGTCACTGGACTGTAAGCTCCAAGAGGGTGGGGACTGACTGTTTGACTTGTTGTAGTGTCCCCATCACTTGGAAAAAGGTCTGGTAAATCCTAATTTGTTGAGTACATACACTTATTTTCCTCTGTCTCCTTCTTTACTCATAGTGTGAAGTCCTAACTCCATCTTGTCCTGACATAATTAGCTTTTCAGACTCAAGCACAGGCTATATTTATTTCTTACATTTATTCCAGCATAGAGCTATGAAAGAATATTGTAGGAGTCAAAAAATGTGTTTGACACCCAGCTGTGATTATATCCTTCAATAGCACATTTAAGCACCTACAAGGTGCCAGGTGCCATGGATACAATTATGAGGAAGACCTGAGGCCATCATTCCACTGAGTGGGTTAATTCAGGCAAACAATATAACCTCTTCAGACTGTACATTACATGAATACAAGGCTCTTTGGGTGTTTTTTCACTCTAGTTTTCCCAGCAACAAGATCATGCCCGGCAGAGTCAGTGCTCAGTAAATATTAGTTTAAGGAGTACATGGACTTCGAAGCTTTAGTTTGCTCTTTTGTATCAGAATCTGCTGGGAGGGCATGTGTAGTTTGAAAACATAGTAGCTCTTTGTCCCATTGTCTAGTTTTTGTTTTTCATCATGTTGCTTGTTTGATATAATAAGATTAAAGAAAGGTGTGAAATTTGTCTGTTAATCCCAAAGGAGTAGAGGTTATCTAAGGTTGTAGAACACTATTCCAGATTAGTATACATCTATTAGTTACCATACTTAGATTACCATTGTTCATTGAATTCCAGCTAGGCCACAAGTTAGTGAGATTTTGTCACATATGTTACTGAAGCTCAGATATGTGAAACCTATCATATACCTCTGGATTAACTAGTCTAGAAACCACCCAAAAAGAAAATGAGATTTAGACTTTCCAGATTTATCTCTACGAGCTTCTGTACAGTCCTGATGATCAGTACCCTTTCTGGTGCTCCTGAATACTACTAGAGTAATTCTGTTCTGCAATTTTGCCTCTACTTGCTTCGATGCTTTATATAATCTATTTATTTACCTTGGGCTACAATTCATTTTACCAATAACTTTTGTGATCTTTTATGTCTTAAATTCCTTTTCCTCAAGGAGAAACACAAGAAGTAGAGCTAATCTTTTTCTTTCATTGTGTTCTATTATCAGTTTTTAGAAGGGGGCTTATCTTCTCTTCATCTTGTGCTGATCTTTAGAAAGCCATTTTTCCTTCCCATGTATGAACATGAGAAACAATCAGGTATGAGAGCTTGACATATGATTTTAGGGGCTGGTGATCTGTATGAGCCTCAGGGGTATTCGGGATTGAGACGGTCTGCAGAGAGGGTATGTGGGTGTGAAAATTGCATGGAGATGGACAAGGAGGCAATCTGAGTGATAGTCTTGTGTGAGGCATGAGCAATACAGCGTTGACCACCCATATCCCTCTGTCACCTTTGAGTCATGAGAGCACAAGGCTGGAGGAACTTGAGGGATCATCTAGGTTTTGATGTTAGGTCAAACAACTACTAGATTATCTCTGGTTTCTAATTTGAAATCCCTCCAAAGAAAATTCCTGTCTCAACCTCTGCAACCCACTTGCATATTTGACCACACTTGGTGCCTACACAAGCTTCACTTTGTTTAGCTGGAATTCTTCTAGCTATAGTCCAAGCCCTCAGACGAATGAAACCTCTGTGGGTTAGAACTGCCTTGGTGGCATGAGAAAGGCAGTCCTGGGAGGTGTGGAAGGGTGGTACATGGGAACAGGGGTGTGAAGCCCAGTTTCTAATAAGAATACATAGGACTTCAGGGTCTCTTATTTTATTAGGAATGATCGTCACAGAGATCTTCATCTAGGAAGTCAAATCCCTCGGTTCTACTAGTGGCTTCAAACCCTAGGACCTAGGAAACATCTTGAGCATGCCAGGACCTAGGAAACATCTTGAGCACATATCCTCTCTTCTCTGAACTGGTCCACGGGCATGCTGAGTGTCCAGAGGGTGACCAGCAGGTACTGGGGTTGGGGTATGGTCTCTGTTATCTGGTCAGAAGTGAGTTAAATGGGTCTTCAGGTTAAATATGAAAGAACAAAAGCATTCCTGAAAGGCTTGAGGGAAGAGCTACTTTAGGGAAAACCATGGATATTTCTTAGCCTCTTTTTTTATACTGAGCAGCACAGTTTCAAGCATAGTACTGGTCACGCATGTCAATCAGGGCAGGATGACCTCAAAACAGCCTGCATGAAGTTTTTAAGAGTCTCCTGAGAAATCTCTGCAGCCAACCAGTTAGAAAGGTAAAAGCCCTCCAGCTTAGAGCTGGCACAGCGCCCCTGTCAGGTGAGCTGGGCTGCATGAGGGACCCAGGGCTCCCCTTCTGCCCACGTTCTGGTGGATCCCCCTCTGCATCCTTCCCTCGGTGCTCTGCAGTAGCAGACAGTCATTGCCAGTACTGATGGACCGTTTTCTCTGTCCCAGCCCTGGGTTAAGTGCTTGACCTAGAATACCCCAGCGAATTTCTGCAGTAATAACCCAAGGCTGGCAAGTGCTATTCTCCCATCTCACAAATGAGAACATTGTAATCTAGGGAAAAGAACCCCTTTCCCGAAGAACAGAGAGTAAATGGCAAATCTGGTGCAGAGGTCTGCCCTGTACTCAAGTCGGTACCCTTAAGCCCCTGGGAGGAGGCAGGATTATGCTCCCAGCAGTCTGGGGCAGGGCAAAGATGCAGGAACGCGTGGGAGAAATCCAATGGCAGCTGCGCTTTCTGGGCTCTCAAGGAGCCTATAAGATAAATACACAAATCAGGATTCTATGGCTTCTTGGTAGTTGGAAAACTGCCTCTGACTGGTTGAGCTCTGAAAAATCCAATGCCAGAGGGAGAGTGCACAGAAGTGACCAGCTCACGGGGTGAGTGAGGAAGGTGGCAGGAGGGGATGAACACCTGCCAGGGGCATGGAGGTGAAGGTGGGGGCAGCCGGGACAGGAAGAAGCTGATGGTGGCATTCTTCGTTTTGATTCTAATTCAGCCAGGAAGGAAGGGAGATGACAAAGGCCCATTTATAGCTGCACTCGGGTCCACTGTGTTCAGCCTGCAATTCCGTTCAGAGGAACATTGGACCCCGGGGTTGATTTCCACTGCAAATGTCTCAGGCTGTATCTGAGGCTTATCGTCCGAGGATGTAAAATAAGTCCTAGGACCCACCGTGACTCTGTGTCTAGGGCATTTTCATTTTCAGTGTAGCCAGATTAAGCAATCAGGATGACCAAATTTGAGAATAAAGAGGACGTTTTATGATGTTGGCCCATGACATGGTCAAAGCCAAATCGGCTGTGGCTGGGACATTTTCGAGGCAGCATACACCGAATTAAGATCAGTAAGTGATAAACGGGTGTTTTCTTTGCTACCACACTCTATCAGTTCTGTAGCTGTTGCAGCTGCCAAGGTCGCCCCACGCTACACGCCTTCTTCCTAGCGACGCCACGGGTGGGTGGTGAGTTCCTGAAATAGGCACCTCTGGGGGTGTGGGGGGGCACCCGAAGAAAGGCCTGGAAACCCCACCACGGGTCAGAGGTTCCCCAGGGGTTCAGATGGGGTGCATATGGCTCAGTATGACCCAAACCATTTCCTCTTCCTCAGGGAGGCTCAGACCCAGATTGCATCACTCTGGCCTGCCCCTGTTTCTTTGGAGGTTGTTAGTGGTTCCAGGCCCTTGACACACAAATCATATAATCTCAGTGCTGATAAATGGTTCTGCAGACAGGATGACTAATCCTGTCCTGCTCAGCTGGCAGTTTATCTAGTGTTTCCTGCTAATCCCAGTCTACACCCTTCTTGTTTTCAAAACCCTACAAAACTGGGAAAAATAAAATTGGCCTTAATAGAAGGCACTCACCAACTTGACTAAAAGTAGGGATTCTGGAATTAAACCACCTGACTATAATGCTTTACTTGTAGGACTTGGGACAAGTTATTTAATCTGTACCTCAGTTTCCCCATCTGTACAATAGAGAGTGCTCACCTCTTGGGGTTTTGAATGAGTAAATACACTTAAAGTGTTTGGAAGAGGGCCTCAATACACCTGAATTAAATGTCAGGCATTATTAAGTGAAAACCTCTTCTGTGGTCCAAGCTGATCCACATCTCAACATATCAGTTCTTCTTTCAGAGACTCCAGCCTGCATGGACTTCAACGGGGGGATAGCTTGGGAAAGTAGGGAGAGATGGGTATGGGGATGAGGACTAGCTCGGAAGGACAGTAGGGTGATAAGGCCTGAGTGTTTTTCAAGATCCCTCATCCGAGAGGCAAGATGGTACTGCGCGGAAGGGTAAGTGTGACCTTGTCTTGACCTCCATGCTGTCAGCTGAGCTGCAGGGTGAACCCAGCAGCCCCAGCAGACTCAGCACCTGCTGATCGAATGGCTCGTGTCCAGTCTGTTGCAGGAAGTACGGGCGGGCGACCTCGTGGATCCTCAGAAAGGACCCAAGATTTAGGAGAATGGAGTAAAGTTGTGAAGTGGAGCCCTAACCCTGGACTTGGAGACTCCTGGGGCTTTTGGTAAATATCCCGTACCTCCAATCTCGTCTCCCATAGAAGAGGGTGGAAGGAGCAGCACTGGAAATTCTCTCCTAGCATGATTGTTGGTATTCTGGGATTGAAAGAATGGACTTAAACCAAACTGGGTGGCCCAGGTAGCAGGTCTGAATAGACTGTGGAGAGGGAAGCTGTTGAGTGACTACCCAGATTCATTAAAGAGGACATCTGGGGCCTTTGTGGGGCTATAATGGTATTTGTAAATAAACACAGGAGGCATGCTTTATGGTTCATCCTTCTTTACCCGTGTGGAGTAAACCACATCGAGTAGCTCCTCAGCCCCACACAGCACTAGAAGACTGTGCTGCAACCTCGCTATGAAGGTTCCTACTCCCCCCCTCCACCTCCCAAACTAGAAAAATCCCTCCCTTTCCAGAAGTCTACTGGATTAGAACTTCAATGATTTAGGCTCTAGACTAAATCCACTCCTTCCCAAGTCTGAAACCTTTGAACAACCAATTAAGCTTCTCTGAGCCTTTCTCTTCTCATTTGTAGAAATGAGCCTGGGTAGTCACACTGGAAACAGTGGTAGAAGGACCTGAAGCTGTAGTGGAATTGTGTAGGCTAGGTGCTAAACAAAAGTAAAGGGAGGCTCCTAGCAGCTCTGTTAATTCAAAAGTCATTTTTCAGCTGGTAATACAGAAAAGAAACTAGGACAGGTTTTCAATATTGGCTAGATAGCCTTTGGCTGCTCTGCAATTCCGCACCCTGGTTCTAGACGGAGGGCATGTTCTGGCCAATCTGCCGTGCGCAGAAGTGATGCGTATCCCTCCCTGTAGATGCAGTCAAGCACCTCCTCCATCTTTCTTCCTTGCTATTGCAACCTTGGAAGCTCTATTTTCCAGATGGCATATTTATAAGATCAAAGAGGGCCGTTGAACTTGCACTGTATTATATGTGGACAAGAAAGAAACATTGGGCCGAGGCACTGAGATTTTTGAGGATTACTCTGTTGCAGCACTGCTTTAGCAGTTAGTACCCTGAGTCAGAATAGAAGTTCTGGTCAGTAAGAGGCCAGGTCCACTTAGGGACACACAGGTTATACCAGCTTTTCAGGAATTTGCTTTAGGCGTTCTATTCATTCGGCTCAAAACCTTTAATTAGGTATCTTGTTGCCTAGTGGGGATGGGACAGATCGTTCTAGACAAAAAGTTTGCTTTTGCTACAAAATGCATTTATTTCCAGACAAAATTCTCCAACTGCATATATGAGTACATATTATAAGGTCCTTCAGTAAATGTCCTGTTTATGAGTCCTTTCTAATTATTAAAATGCATACCAAACATTTTTGTCTCTTAAAATATAACTTAAATAACCTGCTACTGTCTAAGCCATAAGTCTGGTCATTGACAGGAGTGGCGTGCGATTCTTCACGGAGTTCGGCGTGGTATCTGCACATCATCCCACGATGAGATTTCACAGGTCCTTAGGCAGCAAGCCCCTCGCTCGCCTGCTGTTTGTGGGGATAGTTGCTGTCGTGGCAGCGAGCCCTCTTCTGTGGACAAAGTTATGTGCGGACAAAGAAGCGTGATATATGCAAGGTGGAGAGGCATTTCACAGAATGCAAACACCATTCAGGTAAATGGAGCATGAAAGTTCCGTGCACACAAATCTGTTTGTTTACACTAGCAGGGCGCGTGGCACCGTCTCATGGGGCACTCAATAAATATCCGTTCAAGTGAGGATGAGAGAATTAAGCTGGAACAGTTGTCTTGGTGCTCAACATCTGTTTTCAAGATGGGGCTTGACGTGGTGAAGCCCCTTTTGTTTCTTCAGAGTAAATCATTCTGTTTGGAAAGCCATTCATTTCCCTACCGAATTCTTCATTAGCATTTACAGACTTCTCGAAGACTGCTAGTATTCCGGGCTCGCCGGCTTAAGAAGAGCACAGAGGGGCCCAGACCAAGTCTTGATTTGTCTTTTGAAGTGAAAAGCCGGTGGACTCAGAATTTCTAGGATCGAGTCGATTCTTCACACCTTCTCTTCTGTTGGTTCCTTCTAATATCCCAAGCCCAAAAGAGCCATAGAAACTCCTAGGTTGAGCAGTATACTTCTTCATGAAGTCTCATTCCGGTATCCACTCTTTCCAGTACCCTGGCTTCCTGAGGACTTGAAAGAGCTGACTTCCTGAAGTTCTGTCCTTCAGAGTTTCCCACCTGTGCTCTGAAGGTAAGGTTCTTGTTCTAAGGCTGATCCTGGGGAATGCCCCACAAAGGGAATTCCTGGGAAATCTGGAGCTGCTTGTGATTCTCAGGTCCTGTCTTTCATTCCCCATCAGGCTAAGGTTGCAATTCTGGAGACACAAAGGAAAAGTTTCTAAATTCATCCTGGTTAATCATAGGAAGATGTCCTTCATCAATTGGGGTTAAAACTGGCTCTTCCTTAATGAAGTCAGGGTCAAAATTACTGACATCTTCTCGGGATTTCTGTCAAAAGGAAACAAGGGTCAGATTTTAGGCACATGAGGCTTTCTCCTCGTCCGGTGAGGTCAGAAGGGCGCTGCAGCCCTGGGAGCAGCATTATTTACAGTTAGGACCATGAGGACGAAGCAGCGGGTTGTAGTAATTCTGCTGCACTGTGTATCGTTACGGGCATGTGGGAACCCCCCCACCCCACTTCACTAACCCCATGGAAATCTTGCTGAGCAGGCCCGCCTTAGGCCGGGAGGTGAAGCAATTAATTTGGTCACCTGATCCAGCCCTCTCACTCACCCTTTACTTGGCATTTCACCAAAGTGCCACTTCTCGACAGGCTCTACTGAGGGACATATATGCCTGGTTGTCTACAGAGTGTAAGTTCACACTTGGCCTCATCTATTGTTTATACACAGGACTCTAGGCGTGAAGAGCTTTTCTTGAAAGACGTGGAAGCGCTGAGTTTATTCCTAAACAAGTGTCCCTCGCTTTACTCACCAGCTGGCCTCCTGCTGCCTCGTTGGCAAAGCCTTCCCTCCTCCCCGAGGGGTTGGCAGCAGGGGGCCTGGTAAAGGAAGTGGCTTGACTGCCTAGTGGCAGTCATTATGTGGTGGTGCCTAGTGCCCAACCTTGGGGGCTGTCACAGATTAAGCCAGCTGTGTGTATGGAAATGTTGATCTTTTACATCTTTATAAACTAATGCTTGGAAAGCTCATTTCTGCCATTGTTAGACCTCTCATTTCTCTTACCTAAGTTGAAGATGCGTTTCTGCTTTCTCCACCATGGATCTCTTGACTCACAGATGAGAAAGAGCTTGGCTCTCAGATCAAGAGCTAGACCACCCTCAAGAATGCCCGCTCAGCTGCCTTGCTTGGGAAGGTACCCCTGGCGC
The DNA here is from genome assembly GCF_004348235.1 of Phoca vitulina. Lineage (NCBI taxonomy): Eukaryota > Metazoa > Chordata > Mammalia > Carnivora > Phocidae > Phoca > Phoca vitulina. Next base: position 33,913,351 of record NW_022589710.1, on the reverse strand, counting down.
TCCCAGGATTTCTCTAGTCAGAAGAGATTTGGCCTGAGCTCTGGGCTGCAGTGGTTGGTACAGACCCAGGCTCTCCAAGCCAAGGAGCCAGGTTCAGTGAGGTGGGTAGCCTTTCATGCCCTTTCTACTTCCTTGGGGGCTTGGGAAAGGCACCCGGGGGAGCATGAGGAAACTAGAGGAATGATGAATTTCTCAGCCCAACTCTTTTGGGGAAACCTAGAAAATTTCAGGTCTTTTAGGCTCCAGAAAGTTTAGGTTAAGGGAGGATGGATTCCAGAGCAAGCAAGAGGTGAAAGATTGGAGAGAAGTAAACTGGAAAGGGGGAGAGGTTTCCTCAAGGGCCAGCCTCCTCCTGGCTGAGGCTACCCTGCAGGGCTGAGGCTGAACTTCCAGTTTGGTTATTCCATAGGGGACAACAGATTTTGGTAGAACACGGAGGTATTTTAAAAAAGAGGAAAGTCTACTCTATGGTCTTAGACACTTACGATTCTGGGTCTGAAAGGTGGTTCTACTTGGCGATGGTTCAGCTGGGCCCAGTCAATTTCCTTAAAGAAAGGATGTCTCAAGATGGCATGCTCCCCACCCTGAGTCAGGCTGCCCAGGCGCATGGTGGGGTTCTTGGTCATGAACTAAGAGGGGAAGAAAGAGAGTCGATCATTCAATAATAGACAACAAGTAGGTCACAAGATGGTAGGCATCCGCTCTGGCAGAGAAGCCTGTGTGAGGCTTTCTGGCTGATCTTGCTTAACTAGCTGAATTTTCCATTATGGGCAGCACAGCCAACATGAATCATCCCTTAAAGGCGCAATTGCTTGTGTGTATTTATGGCCTTCGCCACTTCCATTTCAGACGTGGCCACTAAAATAAAGCTGAAGGGTCCAGTTTTTTTCACTGTAAATACCATGTATTTTTCTTTCCCTTTTAAAGAAAAACTCTTTATAGAACAGTGTGCCTTTCTCGAACACTGCAGTTGTCGACAGCCCACAGCTTATGAATAGGACTACTTTTAAGAACAGCTGTGCCATTTTCTGAGGACCTGACCAGCCAGCCAGGATTCCCGCTCTCTGACAAGACCACAGAGAGAAGAGTGAGGGTCATTATTTTGAAGATCTGTGGGAAGACGCTGTGAGAGTAAAAAACCCAAAGTTGGCCACTTTTCTTCATGCAACAAAGATGCTCCTCTTCTCCTACCCTTCCATTTTGAAATGTTTAATGATTGAGAATCTTGCTACATAGACCATTTAAGCAATGTGTATATATAAATCCTCTGTATTTCTACCAATTGGGAAACTTCCCTCGGGCTGAGCTCCTATCAAGATATTTGGAACTAAATCTACTCTGACAAAAAGGCCCTTAAGGTGTTCTAATCGCGTCCAAACCAAGGACTCGTACAGGATAATTTACTTTTCAGGGCCAGAATGTAATTTTTCAGTTTTAAAGACACTTAAGCTAATTCAAAATAAAAATTGCCTTGGATTAAAAAGTTTTGTTGTAAAGTTTAAATCATGTTATCTTTAAGACTGTCCCCCCCCAGGGCGCCTGGGTGGCTCAGTTGGTTAAGCGACTGCCTTCGGCTCAGGTCATGATCCTGGAGTCCCGGGATCGAGTCCCGCATCGGGCTCCCTGCTCGGCAGGGAGTCTGCTTCTCCCTCTGACTCTCCCCCCTCTCATGTGCTCTCTCTCTCTCAAATAAATAAATAAAATCTTTAAAAAAAAAAAAAAAGACTGTCCCCCCCCCAAACACCCCTTTCCAAGTTGTTTGATCTGTGAGCACAAGAGAAGAGTAATGCTGTGTTCCTAGAACTTGCTCTGCAGTGGAATTTCCAGAGTAAATAAAAAGCCCCTGCTGTTGGAGGGGTGCAGACCTGCCAGGGGAGTGTTTGGAGGCGGCATCCCGGCCGTGCCAGGTGTCCAAAGCTGCATAAGCCTCCAGTGGTGCTTCAGATGAAAACGACCCTGTGGCAGAAGAAGGCTGCAAAACTGCCTAAGCAAAGCTGACAGGAGCGACCTCAGAAAATGCTAAAAAGCCCTCCAAGGGAGCTAATAAAAAATGCAGACACCGATGGCGTTTTTCCTCCCTTCTATGGACAAGGAATGTGAGGCCCTAGGTGGGGCTGGAGTGAAGGTGGGCCCCGAAAGTCTGGGAAGCTTTCAGAGCTGCACAGGTCCAATCAGCACAGCGCAGACTGAGGAAGTACATGTCTCACAGCTCAGTTCTGTGAGAGCGAGGCGTTCATGCTGCTTGGGTTCTCCTGGATCAGCCTGTGCACTCAGAAAGGAAAGGGAAAATACGTACACACGGAAAATGAGTAGGTTCTCTCCTTAGGAACATCAAGGGGATGCAATCCTGAATGGAATAGGCATCTGTTCTAAGAGCTAATTAACAAACAATGCTGCAAAAAAACCTCAGAATACAAGGATGGTAGAACAGACCCCAAAGGCTTGTGGGAAATTTGCAGGCCTGCCAATGAGGAGAGCAGAGGACATCTTGTGAGTGTGTGGGTACAACTTGTTCTTCTGGGCAAGAGGAACAGTGCCTGGCTCTCACCGCCAGAGTGGCAGAAGCCCAGCGTCCAAGAGACTTTGTCCATTCTTCCTCGCCTCTGGCACTGAAGCCAGACTTCCAAGGCGCACTGGGGAAAGGCACTGTGCATGAGGGAAGGAGACCAAATCACGGCTGTTCTTCCTCTAAACACTGCATCCCTGGAAAAGGAGACTGTCAGAATAACCCTTTCACTAGCTTGATACCTTCTCTCAGGTTCTGGTAAGTCCTGAAAAACCAGACAATTTTGACTTTTAATATCTTGCTCTGAGCCCTTTAGACACAGCCATTCTCCAAGTTGAAAAGGGGATCAATTTACAAAGGTTTACGTGGTGTCTACAGTATGCAAGGCAGTGTACTAGCCGTTGTGGGGGTGGAGGTGACCAAGAAAGTGTGTCTCCATGAAGGAGCTGATGAAGTGAAGGGGGAAGAGGCCAGCAAGCTTTGTGGGCAATCACAGCTGGGTGAAATGAAAAGAGCAGAACGCGTGGCAGCTTTGAAGAGGGGCTGGTCATGAGGAGGCAAGTAATGGCTCCATGAAGGAGGCGGCACTTGACAAGAGAGGAGGTGGATGAAGGGCGTGAACACAGGCCTGAAGGAAGAAGGCAGTCATGCCCAGGAGGCAGCACAGGTGCACACAAGCACCGGGTACACTGGCAGAGGAACACGGAGTGTGGTATGACGGGCACGTGGGCATGGCTGGGGAGCCACCGAAGTCTGACAGAGAGGTGAGTGATGGCTCCAGCCATAGTGTACTGAATCCATCCTGAACAAGGAGGCATGAGATTGGTGGTGGGTGATCAGTTAAGAGATGGAGAAAATAGCTGAGGAGACCGGACAAGTTCAGAAACTAGAAGGGTTTCTGGTTAGTGGGAAGGCGAAGTTGGGAGCAAGTCCTAGAGGGCTTGTGGAAGAAGAATGAACACAATCCCCAGTGGCTGGCCTTGCAGTGAGTGCGGGGTCACGAGGTCTGCTCTGGCTGCCTGCTGGAGGGGTGGTATTGGATAACAGAAATCAGTAACAAAAGGAGGACAACAGATTATTGGTAGTATTAATCACAGAAGCAGTAACATGAGTAATAGCAGTATTTTTGGGGAATGAAACAAAAATATCCAGCATTTCTCAAGACCTGACAGTGTGCAGATCTGGCAGGCTGAGCTCAGCTTTGTATATGAAGTATGCAGACATCCCCATGGAGATGACTAGTCCTATTAATCTAGGGTGCAGGCGAGGATTAGAGATCTGACCGTCTGAGATATCAACATTTGGTGAGAGGGCAAGAGATGAAGCCGTTAGGGCAGGCAAGACTGTGGAAAAGGAATAAGAGTATAGAAGTAAGACCAGCCCCAGGCCTCAGACATCTTATTTGGCTCACACAGCATGTTTTAAAATAATTTTAATTACTTAAATACTTAAAAACTAGGAAATGTCATTTAAAAGTCAAGTTTTCCACTTTCTCTTGGAAAATAGGATATTCTAGAACACTAAACCTGCACTTCTTGATATAAAGGGCCTAGAGTCATCAGTGGCTGCCTTTTTAGATGGAGCATGATCCCTGGCCAGCCACATACCCCACCACTCTGCATTGCCTCACACCTAGTGGCTTCACTCACTCACTTTGCATGGCTCTGAGCCCTGGCACAGGGACAGAAAAAAGCCAGGGGAGGGCTTCTGGTTCAAGATGGCAACATAGGAAGGCCCCAAACTCACCTCATCCATGGACATATCAAATCACCTATTTTATAAAGCAATTGCCCCTGGAGAGGAACTGAGGGCTGACTGAATGGCTTCTGCACAACAAAAGCTAGATGGGGACATGATAACATGATCATAAAGGGAACACTCAATGCTGCAAACTGCAGTGGGGAGGAATAGTATTGAGGGACTTTGAGTAGATTCAATTATCCTGGAGCACAGAAAAAAGCATTTAAGAGTACAACTAGAATATAAAGCATTCAGCCCTAGAACCTTGACAAATGGCAGGAGACACCCTGGAAATCTCTCCAGGTTGGAGGGGCTGGCGAGTGCTATGATTACAGTCCCCCTCTACTGTGGTAGTAGCATGGAGAGGAGCAAGGTCCAGTGCCCTAGTGAGCCTGACACCTCAGTGAGCCCCGGGCCCCTAGTCCACACCAGTCCCATCTATCACACTAAAGTGGCCCCAGCATGGCATATCCCAGGGCACTTCTGGTCAGCACTCACTACAGTTCCAGCCTTCCTGCCAAGGTGACACAGGCACACAGCACTGGAAATACTCCAGGTCACACCACTTTGGCTCCAGATGACTTGCTAGGATGCCCCCAGTGCAGAGTGCTCTGGGACCTTCTAATTCAGCTCCAGCCAGGCCAACCAGGGCCTCCCTGCGTAGAGCACCCTGGGCAGCAACAGCCTTGGCTACAGGTGCCCCTTGTGCCGAACACTCTGGGACACCCTGGCTTGCACCAGCTTCAGCTATCCTGCTAGAGTGCCCTTTGCTTAAGGAGACCTGGGAGGGCCCCAGCCCATGCCAGCTTCAGCTGTCCTGCCAGGGCACCCTCTGCATAAAGAGCCGCAGGACTATCCCAGCCCACACCCACTTCAACTCCTGCCATCCCATCAGGGCAGCCTCATCATGGAGTCCTGCAGGACTCCCAGCCCACACTAGCCTCAGCTCCAGTGAGCCAACCAAAGTCACCAGGCACACATGGTCTACACAGGGGACAACCCTACACAAGACCATTCCTTCAAGTTTAGGAAAAGTAGCTGTTCTGTGTAATTCATAAAAATTAACACAAAGTCAAGCAAAATGAAACAGAGGAATATGTTCCAAATGAAAAAACAAGACGAAAACCTCAAAAAAAGAACTAAATGAAATGGAGATAAGCAATATGCTGATAAAGAGTTTAAAGTAATATAAAGATTTTCACTGGACTGAAGAATGAACTAAGAACTTCAACAAAGAAATAGAAAATATAAAAAATATCAGCTGAAATATATAATAAGTGAAATGAAAAGTACACTAGAGGGAATCAACAGTCCATTAGCAGATGCAGAAGAATGGATCAGTGATCTAGAACAAGATAAAGGAAAGCCCCCAAGCTGAACAGCAAAAAGAAAAAAGAATTTTTAAAAATGACAAATTAAGGGATCTCTTAGACAGCATCAAGCAAACAAACATTCACATTATAGGGGTCCCAGAAGAAGAGAAGAGAAAGAGAGAAAGGGGCAGAAACTTATTTGAAGAAATAACAGCTGAAAACTTCCCTAACCTGGGTAAAAACACAGACATCCAGGTTCAGGAAGGACAGAGAGCTGCAAATGAGATGAACCCAAGGAAGTTCACATCATGACACATAATAATTAAAATGTCAAAGCTTTAAAGATAAAGAGAATTTTAAAAGCAGCAAGAGAGAAGCAGCTAGTTACTTACAAGGGAAACCCCATGAGGCTATCAGCTGGTTTTTTAGCAGAAACATTGCATATATCATGCTACTCCCTTCTGGCCTGCAAAATGCTGAGTGGTAAAAACCTAAAACCAAGAACACTCTAAACAGCAAGATTACCATTCAGAATTGAAGGAGAGATAAGGAAGTTCCCAAACAAAAGTTAAAGGAGTTCAACATTAAACTGGCCTTACAAGAAATGTTAAAGGGACTTTTTTAAGTGCAAAAGAAAAGGCCATAATTAGAAGAAAATTATAAATAAAAAAATGTAAAACATGACAACATATACATAAAACATGGAGTGGGGAGTGAAAACAAAATTTTTTTAGAATATGTTCAAACTGGGGCACCTGGGTGGCTCAGATGGTTAAGCGTCTGCCTTTGGCTCAGGTCATGATCCCAGGGTCCTGGGATTGAGCACCACATTGGACTCCCTGCTTAGTGGGGAGTCTCCCTCTACCTCTCCCCACTTGTGCTCTGTCTCTTGCTTTCTCTCTTTCAAATAAATAATCTTAAAAAAAAAAAAAGTATGTTCGAACTTAAGTGACCCTCAACTGAATACGGACTGCTATGTATTTAGGATGTTTTATGAGCCTCATGGTAACCACAAACTCAAAACCTATAATAGATACACAAAAAATAAAAAGAAAGCCAGGCATAACACTAAAGAAATCCATCAATCACAAGGCAAGAGAGTAAGAGAAGAAGGAATGAACAGAGTAAAACTACAAAGACAACCGAAAATAATTAACAAAATGGCAAAAAGTACATACCTATCAATAATCACTTTAAATGTAAATGGTCTAAATGCTTTACTCAAAAGAAATGTCTTGTTTTGTTATCCATTCTGCCAACCTATCTATGTGCTGCCTTCAAGAGACTTACTTCAGAACTAAAGACACATACAGACTGAAAGTGAAAGGATGGAAAAAGAGTTCCATGCGAAAGAAAGTGAAAAACAAAGAGCAATACTTTTATCAGCCAAAATGGACTTTAAAACAAACACTGCAACACAAGACAAAGAAGGGCAATACATAATGACAGAGGGATCAATTCAAAAAGAGGATCTAACAATTGTAAACACCTATGCACCCAACACTGGAGCACCTAATTACATCAAGCAAATATTAACAGATATAAAGGGACAAATGAACAGTAACACAATAATAGTAGGGGACTTTAACACCCCACTTACTTCAATGGATAGATCATCCAGGCAGAAAATCAATAACAAAACAATGTCTTCGAATGACACATTAGACCAGATGGACTTAACATATATATAAAACATTCCATCACAAAACAACAGAATATACTCTTTTCAGACAACAGAATACATTCTTTTTAAGTGCACATAGAACATTCTCTAGGATAGATCACATTAGGCCACAAAACAAGTCTCAATAAATTTAAGAAGATTAAAATCACATCCTGCATCTTTTCTAACCACAATAGTATGAAACTAGAAATCAATTATAAGAAAAAAAAAAATGGAAAAAACACAAACATGTCAAGGCTAAACAACATGCTACTAAGCAACCTAGGAGTTAAAGAAGAAATAAAAAAATACATGAAGATAAATAAAAACACAGTGGTCCAAAATCTTTGGGCCAAGCAAAAGCAGTTCCAAGAGGGAAATTTATAGAAATACAGGCCTACTTTAAGAAACAAGAAAAATCTCAAACTATCTAACCTTATACCTACAGGAACTAGAAAAGGAAGAACAAAGCCCAAAGTTAGTAGAAGGAAAGAAATAATAAGATCAGAGCAGAAATAAATAAAACACAGACTACAAAAACAATAAAAAAGATCAAGGAAACTAAGAGCTGGCTTTTTCAAAAGATAAACAAGATTGACCAACCTTTAGCTAGACTCCTCAAGAAAAAAAGAGGACCCCCCCAAAAAATCAGAAATGAGACAGAAGTAACAACTGACACCACATAAATACAAAGAATTATAAAAGGCTACTACAAAAATTCTATGCCAACAAATTGGACAACTTAAAAGAAATGGATAAATTCCTAGAAACATATAATCTTCCCAAACTGAATCAGGAATAGAAAATCTGAACAGACTAATTACTAATGAAACTGAATTGGTAATCAAAAAACTCCCAACAAACAAAAGTCCAGGACCAGGTGGTTTCACACATGAATTCTACCAAATATTTAAAGAAAATTTAACATCTATTCTTCTCAAACTATTCCATATAATAGGAGGAAAGCTTCCAAATACATTCTACAAGGCCAGCATTACCCAGACACCATAAGCAGACAAGACAGTACAGAAAAAGAGTACAGGCCAATATCCCTGATGAACATAGATGCAAAAGTCCTCAACAAAATATTAGCAAACCGCATTCAACAATCCACTATAAAGATCATTCACCATGATTGAGTGGGATTTATTCTGGAGATGTATAGGTGGGTCAATATTTACAAATCAATCAATGTGATACATCACATTAACAAAATGAAAAAAAATCATACCATCTCAATAGATGGAGAGAAAGCATCTGATTCAACATCCATTCATGATAAAAACTCTCAACAAAGTGGGGTTAGAGGGAACATATCTTAACAAAATAAAGGCCACATATGAGAAACCCACAGCTAACATAAGTCAGGGGGGAAAAACAGAGCTTTCCTCTAAGATTACGAACAAGACAAGGATGTCCACTCTCACCATTTTCATTCAGCATAGTACTGAAAACCCCAGCAGCAGCAATTGTCAAGAAAAAGAAATAAAAGGCATCCAAATTGGCAAGGAAGAAGTTCAACTGTTACTATTTGCAGATGGCATGTTACTATATATAGAAAATCCCAAAGATTCCACCAAAAAAAAAAAAAAACCTATGAAAAATAATAAATTCAGTAAAGTCGTAGGATACAAAATTAACACACAGAAATCTGTTGGCATTTCTATACACTGATAACAAAGTAGCAGAAAGAGAAATTAAGAAAACAATTCCATTTAGTATTGCATCAAAAAGAATAAAATCACTAGGAATAAACTTTACCAAGGAGGTTAAAGACCTATACTCTGAAAAGTATAAAATATTAATGAGAAAAACTAAAGACCTCACAAACAAATGGAAAGATATTCCATGCTTATGGATTGGAAGGACTAATATTGTTAAAATGTCCATACTACCAAAAGCAGTCTACAGATTCAATGAAATCCCTCCCAATATACTAACAGCATTTTTTTCACAGAACTAAAACAATCCTACAATTTGTATCGAACCACAAAAAGACCCTGGATAGTCAAAGTAATCTTAAGAAGAACAAAGCTGAAAGAATCACAATCCCAAATTTCAAGATATGCTGCAAATCTATCAAACATTATGGTACTAGCACAAAAACAGACACATACTTCAATAGCACAGAACAGAGAGCTCAGAAATAAACTCATGCTACAGTCTCTTTAATGGCGCTGGGAATGCTAGATAGCTACATGCAGAAGAATGAGACTGGACCACTTTCTTACACCATATACAAAAATAAACTAAAAAATGGGTTAAAGACATAAATGTCAGACCTGAAACCATAAAATTCCTAGAAGAGAACATAGGCAGTCATCTCTTTGATAGTGGTCTTCGCAACATTTTTCTAGGTATGTCTCCTCAGGCAAGGGAAACAAAAGCAAAAATAAATTGAGACTACATAAAAATAAAAAGCTTTTGCACAGTGAAGAAAACCATCAGCAAAATGAAAAGGCAACCTACTGAATGAGAGAGGATATTTGCAAATGATATATCTAATAAGAGGTTAATATCTCAACTATAGAAAGAACTTATACAACCCAACACCAGAAAACAAATAATCCAGTTAAAAATGAGCTGAGAACTTGAATAGACATTTCTCCAAGGACTTACAGATGGCCAACAGACACATGAAAAGATGATCAACATCAGTAATCATCAGGGAAATGCAAATCAAAAGCACAATGAGAATCACCTTTCACCTAGTCAGAACGGCTAGAATCAAAAACACAAGAAATAACAAGTATTGGTGAAGATGTGGAGAAAAAGGAACGCTCACGCATTGTTGGTGGGAATGTAAATCAGTGTAGCCACTGTGGAGAACAGTAAGGAGGTTCCTCAAAACATTACAAATAGAAACACCATATGACCCAGTAATTCTACTTCTAGGTATTTACCCAAAGAAAACAAAAAACACTAGTTCATAAAGACAGATGCCACCTCTATGTTTATAGTAGCAATATTTACAATAGCAAAGATATGGAAGCAACCAAGTGGCCACTGAGATGAATAGATAAGGAAGGAGTGGTTTATATGTACAATGAAATATTCCTCAGCCATAAAAAATGAATGAGACCTTGCCATTTGTGACAACATGGATGGACCTAGAAGGTATTATGCTAAGTGAAAAAGTCAGAGAAAGACAAATGCCATATGATTTCAATTATATGTGGAATCTAAAAATTAAAACAAAAAGCAGAAACAGACCCATAAAAACAGAGAACAAATTGATGCTTGCTGGGGGGGAGGGGGGAGTTCTGCGGGGGATGGGCAAAATGGGTGAGGGGTAGTGGGAAATATGGAACGAATAAGTCACAGTGATAAAAGGTATAGCACAGCAACTCTAATCAATGGTATTGTAACAGCATCGTATGGAGACAGACGGCAGCTCACTTGTGGTGAACACAGCATAACACACAGACTTGTCAAATCCCTTACGCTGTACGTCTGACACTAATGTAACATTGTCAACTATACTTAAAAAGAAAAAAAAAAGTCCGGGAGGATGAATACCATGACACAGAAGCCAGGACAGGGCCCACCGCAAGGAGGAGCTTATAGCCTCTTCACGACTACCCCTCCAAAGATGCAAAGATGGGGAGTTAAGGGAATATTTATCACTAGCCCAGTCCTAAAATCTTTAACGGTGCACATTGGTGGAGGTGTGCAGGGCTAGGAGGAGAAGGGGCTTGCTGCCCTACGCCAGGCATGATACTCTCCCTAAACACCGTATTCCTGCTGCTGTGAATAGTGATGGCATGATCCCTTTGCAGAAAACGTCCTCTGTTTGCTTATGACCCTAATGGGACCCAAATGCCAAACAAGTTACCAACAATGTTGTTTGGAGCCATCGTCTGTCCATGTCTAAGGTCATACTTAAACTTGCCTCGCCTCAACTGACCTTTTCCCCGACTGTGGTCCAAATGAGAAAGTCAGCCAAGGAGGAAAATAAAGTGACTTCATGAAAGATTCTGGACACATTTACTAAAGGAGGCAGAATGTTTTCTAGGGTCAATAAAAGCACTTTATAAGCTGCAAAGAGTAAGTGAGAAGGCCAAAGTGGAAAATCTGCTTCCACCCCAAATGTAAGTGTCAAGGTAACTGGAGAGCAGGGACAGGAGAGGGGTCAAGAATGCATGGATTCAATTTGTAGTCTCCTTTCTTTGGGGTCCTCATTAAAGTGGAATTTCACTAGAGGATCCCGAAGTGATCAGAGATACATCTGTCCTGAGAATGAGAAACTTAACAGTTCTTTCAGGGCTGTAGAGAAGGTAGGACTACAGAGGAAAACAGACGTGTCCTCCTGAAAGTGGCTCTCCAGTGAAATGTAGGTCGGGTTTGTACAAGAATGTCCTGGGAAGCCTCCTGCACACTAAGGAAGGATAGAAGAGCCCCTCTGATAGGGAGGCACAGAGGTTAACTGGTTAGGCTCTGCAGTTTGACTCTGTATGTTCGTATGCCAATGAGCTGTGTGACCTTGCACAAATTTCTTACCTTCTCTGGGCCTCAGATTCCTCAACTATAAAATGGAGATCTTCCTGTACTTCATAAGGCTGTTACAACAAGTAAATGCCTGGCACAAAACAGGCCCTCAATAAATGTATTAGTAAGCATCTTGTTAAACCACTTGTAGGTCCATCCTGTTCTACCTAAAGCCAGAGGCATGGACTAAACACCTCCAAGAGTAAAATCTGAAGTCAGCCTTGACCCTGAGGCTCATCCGGCTCTCCCTGCTACTCAACTTTGCGGCCAAGAAAGACACAACAAGGCCTGTTTCTGCTTTCACAGTTTCCAACAGTGGGGTTGTTACGATGGTCTCTGGAAAACAGTTTTTCTGACAGCAAAGATTTCTAGAGACAATCTTGAAACAAGAAATACAAATAGCAGTTAGGTTTTGCTGTGCAGTTGCATCTGCTTAAACAACAGAAGGGAGATACTGAATGCAGGACGAAGGATGCAATGGGGCAACTTCTTTGTGAACCCCGTGCCAGGGGCAGCACTCTTATGTCTGGTAGGCTCTGCTGCACCCGAGGTGGCTTTGGTTTTCAGTGGCTGAATGTTCCAGAGGACACAGTTTAAACTAACCCTGTATAATAATGTGTCTTGAGAAAACAGGATCCAAATGTACTTTGAAACTCATTAAAATGTAGGCAATGGCTATTTTTCCCTCTTTCAAAATCTGTCTGATTTCAGAGGAAGACGACTGGTTATATAAATAGACCAATTAGTCTAATAAAATTTTCTTTCAGGAGGGAGAAAACACTGTATTTTCTCCTAATAGTTGGACTTGGCTGTTGGACAAACAAAATGACCTTCTCCTTTCATTCAATTTCAGACCAAAGAGCAGAAAGCGTTAATGTTGGCAAATCAGAAGGGAAGGAAACCATTCCACGGGACATTCCCATCAATATTCCAGGCAGATGCTCTCAAATGGGAAGAAGGCATTTTAAGGCTCTCCAGAGAATGCTGGGGAGGGAGGGCAGAGGAAGAACACACGACCCAGAACACGGGTTTCACAGCTATGATGGTCAACCTCACCGCGGGCGTCCAGCTGATGGGGGTGACAAAATGCATGCCTGTGTGTGCCTGTTGCAGTCACGGGTCTGCTGCCAGGGTCACAGGCAGTCTAGCCTGGTTAGGAAGACCAGTCATCAACCACCTGCTCGCGCAGCCCTTCGCGCTGGCTGCACTGACGAGGCACAGCCTGGGAATGACCTACACGGGCAGCACCAGCCAGCCCAGAGCAGGGGTGAGAGGGACAAGGGGAGGCATGTGAGTTAGCTGATGGGGCTGCCGGGGAGGAGAGAGACCCCAGGGCTTTGACTTGGCATTGCTAAGTCACTTTTCCATAGGAGAAGGCAGAGACAGATATTTAAACCCGAGATGAGGCTGACAACAACCCACACTGGGGCTGGGATGGGGCTCAGAGGCAGGGGGGAAGGATACATAATGTATTTTTTGAATAGCTCTGGGGAAACAAACTAATCTTCGCAAGTACAGGTTATTATACACACTGGTGTTGCCATGGAATACTGGAAGAGCCAAGAGAAGGAGAGTTGTTCTAGCTTGTTCAGATTGGGTCTGAGTGGAATTTACTAGGCTGGGCTGGAACTAGTAATCTGCATGCCTATGGCAATAGGACCACCTGGCCATCCTCAAAGCACATAGGGATCCAGATCCAGACTGATTTGGGCAAGGAGCAGCTGTAGGAGTGGAAAAAAGAATGGTACAAATTTTAGGATTATTTGTTCTAGTTTTGTGAACAATAGTATTGGTGTTTTGATAGAGATTACATTCTATCTGTAGATTGCTTTGGGCAGTACGGACATTTTAACATTAATTCTTCTAACCCATGAGCATGTTGTATCTTTCCATTTATTTGTGTCGTCAAATAACCCTTAAATTTGTATGGACACAAAAGACCCTCCATAGCCAAAGCAATCTTGAGTGAGAAGAACAAAGATGGAGGTATCACAATCCCAGATTTAAAATTATACTACAAAGCTACAGTAATCAAAAACAGGATGGTACCTGCACAAAAATAGACGAAAAGATCAATGGAACAGAACCCCAAAATAAACCCACACTTATATGGTCAATCTATGACAAAGGAGGCATGAATATGCAAACTCTCTTCAATAAATGGTGCTGGGAAAACTAGACAGCTACATGCAAAAAGAATGAAACTAGACCACTTTCTTATACCATATATAAAAATGAACTTGAAATGGATTAAAGACCTATATGTGAGACCTGAAACCATAAAACTCCTAAAAGATAACATAAGCAGTATCTCTTGGACATCAGCCTTAGCAACATATTTATGGGTATGTCTCCTCAGGCAAGGGAAACAAAAGCAAAAATAAACTCTGAGGAATGCACCAGAATAAAAAGCTTTTGCACAGTGAAGAAAACCATCAACAAAACAAAAAGGCAACCTACTGAATGGGAGATGATATTTGCAAATGATATAGCCAATAAGGTTAATATCCAAAATATGGAAAAAACTTAGACAACACCAAAAACCCAACAATCAGATTAAAAAGTGGGCAGAGGACCTGAATAGACATTTTCCCAAGAAAGGTATATAGATGGCCAACAGACTATGAAAAGATGTGCAACATCACTCATCATCAGTGAAATGCAAATCAAAACCACAATGAGCTATCACCTCACACCTGTCAGAATGGCTAATGTCAAAAAGACATGAAATAAGTGTTGGCAACGTTGTGGAGAAAAAGGAACCCTCGTGCACTATTAGTGGGAATATAAATTGGTGTAGTCACTATGAAAAACAGTATGGCGGTTCCTCAAAACATTAAAAATAGAAATACCATATGATCCAGTAATCCCACCACTGGGTATTTACTCGAAGAAAACAAAAACACTAATTTGAAAAGATATATGCATCTCTACGTTTATTGTAGCATTTTTTGACAATAGCCAAGATATGGAAACAACCCAAGTGTCCATCAATAGACGAATGGATAAAGATGTGGTATATATATACAATGGAGTATCACTCAACCATAAAAAGTAATGAGATGTTGCCATTAGTAACAATATGGATGGATCTAGTAGGTATTATGCTGAGTATAATAATTCAGACAGATACCATTGATTACACTTATATGTGAAATCTGAAAAAACAAAACAAAACCAGAAACAGACTCCTAAATACAGAGAATAAACTGATGGTTGCCAGTTGTGGGGGGGGGGGGGGGGGCAAAACAGGTGAAGGGAATTAAGAGGTATAAACTTCCAGTTATAAATAAGTCACTGCATGAAAAGTACAACATAAGGAATATAGTCAATAATATTGTAATAATTTTGTATGGTGACAGATGGTAACTACGCTTATCATAGCAACCATTTCATAATGCATATAATTGTTGGATCACTATGTTATAGACCTGAAACTTACATGATATGGTATGTTAATTATACATCAATAAAAAAATGGTATAGTTTTTGTAAATGCTATAGCTTAATAAGTGGTAGCCATTACTACTACCATATACACATATCTATGTGTTCTTGTATTATAGCAGGTATTGACCTAAGTGTTTCAAATTCATTCTGTATAATATTTACAGCGACCCTGATTATCATTCCCATTTTACAGACTGGAAAACTAAAGAACAGTCCAATCTGTAACCTCTCCAAGGCCACCCAGTTTGGGAGTGGTGGAGCTGGGATTCAAACCCCAGCCTATCTAGCACTAGAAGCCTTTGCTTTCAGTCACTGTGCTAACTTTCTTTTTGAGGTGACCAATCTTCTCCTTTGGATTCTGGATTAAAAAACAGTGTGGACTGAGAGGTCAGGAGGAATCATGGGATGACATTCAGGACTTCACTTGAATGAGAATGCATGGCACTTTGTGTGCTTACTTACGTTACACTTCCTTTGCTGGCCCATGGGACCAGTGGGTACTAAGAGAGGGCAGAGAAAACAGTCTTGAAAAGGACATAAAGAATCCTTTAGTCTGACCACCTTGCTTTACTTTAAACAAATGGGGGGTCTTTATATTGGAGAAAAAAAGATAAAAGGGCACTGTTGATATTTTCAAATACCAGGAGAGGTGTCGGCAATAAGAGGCACTTCTAAATAAAAAATATGTTTAGGGAGTGGGAGTTAAGGGGACATACATAAGCTTGTAAGGACACTTAAAATAAGTTTAATACTCGATGCCATGAAGTGAGAGAAAGGGCTTTCCCAGGAGCAGCATGACTGTCTTATTGGAAACATTAGCATAAGAACTGGGATTTGTCAAGGACACCAGATGACCTCTCTGGCATCAAGTGGGAAGGGAGACCAGACTGTGGTCTCTATTGTCTCTTTTTGGATTTATCATTAAAATTCGGGGAGAGAAGAACTGCCATTTTGAAGATGACTGTACCTTCTCCCTCAGCTAGAGAAGCCACATTTTCCTTGGGTCTCAAGTGGACTTGTCTTTATAAAAAGTAAAATGAAACAAAACTTGCTCAAGCTTATGTCCTTGGGCTAGTCATGAAGAAGGGGGCTCATGAGTATATCTGAAAATACCAATGGATCAACATCTATACTGATAAGTTACTTATAACTAACCTATATCAGAATATTCCGTAAGTATCTCCAGAGACACAGTACACAGTGTACTTTATTATCTCCTCATGAAAGCCAGTACAGTAAATGCCCCGTACTGTTGCTGTTCGTGCAAGGGGGCAGAAACAGTGCTAAAATCCGTAGCGGGTTTGTTGGCTCTATTTTTCATGCTGTCAGTGACTGGAATCCAACAGCCTTTCTGTGTGGGCATCTACTTAATTCCTTTTCAGTGCTTTTAACACTCTAATTTTCCTGTGTTTTATAATCATTATAGCTTCCCCTGAATCCCAAGTCATAGGACAATGTTGGTTTAAAAAAAGGTAAAGGTCAGAGGTGAGTCCCAGAGATCGAAGTCCAAGGTCAGGCATTTGTGCCAACACCCATGTTGTTGGCCAATATGATTTTATGCTGGCAAGTGAGTCTCAAGCATCCCTGACTGATGGGGCAGGTTTTACTGCTCTCCCGAGTGTTAAAGGACAAGAAAGCTCTACTCACTGTGGC
This sequence comes from Phoca vitulina, assembly GCF_004348235.1. Taxonomy (NCBI): domain Eukaryota; kingdom Metazoa; phylum Chordata; class Mammalia; order Carnivora; family Phocidae; genus Phoca; species Phoca vitulina. Next base: position 33,896,538 of record NW_022589710.1, on the reverse strand, counting down.
CACTCCAGAGGCCCAAACTACTTCTTCATTTCAGGTGCCATCCCCCCAAATGTAGCTATTTAAAGGAAGCAAGTACTAAACAAGGGTCCTCCAGAGGAGACTACACAATGCCTTTTATTTCCTCCTGATGAAACCCAGGCCAACACCCTTTTTTATCTAGGGTGTCCAAACCAAACCTAACCATCAACTGCTAAAAATTATTGATCTTTGATAGTTGGAAAGGACACATGAAAGAAAACAAAGTGTACTAGTTCTGTTCACAAGAATTTTTCCAGCTTAAAACAAAAAGCTCTTCTGACCCACAGATTTCAGTTAGCAAATTGCCACGTAGAAAAGGTATCCATGCTCGATTTACAAAACCTCTGATATCTTTATCCTCCTGGCGGAGATATGGAGATTAAAGGGGCAAGTGGTATTAGTACTCCATTAAAAAAAAAAGGAAGAAAAAGGAAAAAAATCCTTCACACTGCCAGCCACAAATAAAACATTAGGACCTCTATTCCTAAGTAAACTTATAAGCTAAAATGAGGGGGAGGGAAGCTGAGAACAGTAACTTTCATAAAATATGACTTAAAAATGCCAAATAAGTCTACAGGAGGATCAGTGTGCTAGGGTTTTTCTGTCTTCTGCCAACACTAGCATTGATCTGTCTGTAAGGAAATGGTTCATTTCTGAAAGGTGTTAATTGCACTAGCAGTTTCAATAAGAGGACTGTGGAGCAGCTCCATTTCTTCATATGGGAACTCCAGTCCTAGTAAAGGGCTGCCTGGCTGCATGTAAACCATTTCTCTTGCTAAAGGATCTTTCAGTAAATTTCTTTTGGATTTTCCCCATCACAGTGTTTGGAAAATCAGTTCTAATGATCCAGAGTTGGATCCTCTACCTTAATCTGGTCCCAGTTTTCCCTCCACTTCCTCAGCCTCCTCCTGCCTGACCACTTCCTTTGAGCATCTCGACTTCTGACAGGAGGGGAGTGGGAAATGGAGGGGGTCAAATTCAATGCTGCTCTCATCAACTGTATGGCGACAGACGTGGGACAGACTCCTGGCTAAAAGAGGATCCCAGCATTAATTGTGATTCTCCCTTTGTGCACATAGGCACACAGGATTCCTGCAGACAAGGCACAGATGATGAAATCTGAGAGGTGTGAGGACAGATAAAACCCACACAAGTACACACACACTTTAGTTTCTATAAAGCTTTGGAACAAAAGCACTCTGTAATCTCCCTCTAATGCCAAGTTTACAATGCCTCCTGAACAAAGGTGACTCAGGAGAATGCACCAAACTCCTTTCAGCACTTATTTAACCTGGCCACCTGTGTGAGCTCAGAGAAAGGGCACTGACTTCACCTGAGTCAGCACCGAGCCTCGTGATCCCTTGCAGGAGATGATTTAGCACAAAGGAAGATTCATCTCACAGAAAGGCCGTCACCTTCTTAAGCTCTGTGGATTCGTGAGGACTTTCCCAAATTTCAATCTCTCTGGAGCTACATGAAGGCAAAACTCAGCGCAACCACAAAACTCTAAGCAAACTCTCTATTTTCTTCTGTGTTATGATTATTAGCATTTTGGGATAATTTAGTGCCAGTTAAGGAAACTCAGCCAACAAAAAGCATGTATTATTCTCAAACCAAGGGAAAGAAAAACATTTAAAAAATTGTCTTTAAAGTCATAAATCCAGAATGCCTTTACCCAAGTGTGTCTTCACATATCTTTTCTGTGTTAACTTCTGTGGGTGTTGCCAGTTTTTATAATCTAGGAGAGTGAATGGGTGGGATTGTTTTGCTTTTAGAGCATGGACATGTGAGTATTTCACATACACATTTAAAGGGAAGATGAGAAATGAGAGACAAAAGGGCAAGAAAGAAAAATCGTCTTCCCATTGCAGTTTTTTTGAGTGTATGTGATGGTTATTTTTAGTTGTAAGGATTAGTGGTTAATGATTTGGGAATTTTTTCCCAAGAAGTCCTGGGCTAAACATTGGGTGTATTCCAGCTCCCCTCTTCTGGATGGTTCTGTGCCTCAGGGGACTGTCCTCACAAGTAAGTCCTCTGCCTCTCTTCACGTCTATATGAAATGTTTGGACATTCACACACAAAGCACTTGAAAGTTCACAATCTGGGGGGGGGGGGGCAGTTGGTAAAGGTGATCATGGGAAGGGCTAGGGTAGGAAAGTAACAATGGGCTGGGAGTTCTGTTGGGTAAGACGCCGGTGCCCATCCTGTTTAATCACTCACTTTCTGTGGAACAGGGGACAAGAACACCCCCTCATCCCCACTTCAGGGGACTCACTGACATTATTACACCATACAAAGCCACAAGGTCCTTACCATCTATGACTCTATGGTATGCTACATAAATGGGTATCCAAACAGTTTCTACAGATAATAATACCTTCCATTTTAAAAGGTAGGAAGGAATTCAGAAAGCATTTTGTTTTGAAGGGAAAAAAAAAAGGCAACCAAAATATCCAGCAGACACCAATTCCAGGAACAGGGCTGACCTTATGTTCCTAAGAAAAGAGTATCAGGAAATCTCAGGAAGCCAAGTAGGGATGGCCCACCATGCTGAGAGTGGTTCAGGGAGCGGATGTGAGAGGCTGGCTTGGAGATCTTGGACCTTCCTGTCTTGGTGGGAAAGGGCGGCCCCAGCCCGCAGGAAGGGATCCCACAGGGCAGCAGGGGAGCAGCTCAGGGCAGAGCTCACCATTGACGGCTCTCTTCTTCACTGCTCTTTGTTTAAAAATCCTTCTTTGGGGTACACTTAGTTACTCAACTTTGGGTTGAGAAATACTTCTTGGGAAGGTACGAACACTGTTTATGGATGTTGAAGAATGAATATGCTAAAACCGCTGATAAATTTTATCTCTTAGCATAAAAATGACCAGGGTTATGTCGGCTCCCAGTCCAGGACCTTGGGACTCTTACCAGCAATCAAAAAGGCATAGTTGGATCCAGACCCATTGTTACTGAAACATTTCATAATAAATTCAAAACTAAAGTGGAAAAAAAAAAAAAAAGATGTAGCTGGATCAGCCAGAGAGCTGGTATGTGGCTCACATTATTTCTTCTTTTTCTATGATTGTATTGTTAAACCATTTTGTTTCATTAAATGAAGGCTGAGTTCACTTTTTCTACACAGTCTGTAATGTGTGTGTATACATATATACATTATACACACACAGGCACATATGTATACACACACACTTTGTATAAAATGGATTCATATGTTAATTTTAAAATTTGCTATTGGGGCACCTGGGTGGCTCAGTTGATTGAGTGTCCAACTCTTGATTTCAGCTCAGATCATCATCTCGGGGTCATGAGATCAAGCCCCACACTGGGCTCCACACTGGGCATGGAGCCTGCTTGAGATTTGCTCTCTCCCTCTCTCCCCTACCTCTCTCCGACCCCCGCTGCCTCTCCCTCTCTCTCTCAAAAAAAAAAAAAAAAAAATCCCAGATATTTCATCTGCAAATGCTTCCGTCTAACCTACAATATCTCTTTATAAATATTCAGAATGATCACTTAAACATGAAAAAACATTTTGTCCCTCATACTTGCTTGAAGTCCTCCAATGACTCATCTTGGCACTCCTTCACATGGCCTCCAGTGTCCTTCATGCTCAGCCTCAACTCCTCTAACCCCCACGGCCCTATACCTTTGCTCATTACAGTCCTGCCACACTGCCAGAGAGTTACTCAAACTCACTCTTTCTCAAGATCTTTGTGTACTTCTTAAACCTAACTTGCCTTCAGCCTTTGGGTTCAGCTTAAATGTCATTTCCTCAGGATGGCCTCACTTGATGACCTAGATTAGGTTTGGTCTATCTCTTATATCTTCTCAAAGCACCTTAGACCTTTTTTAAAAATCGAATTCTAAGTTAACGATAACGTTATTTTATTTAACGTCAATTGTAAGGTAACATAGTTATTTGTATGATTTCTTTTTTCTTATCTGTTTTCTTCCCCATCCCAGCTGGACTTAAATTCCTTGAAGGCAAAGATAATATCTGGCATGGTCCTCTCTGCAACCCCAGCCCCTTGCTAGTACCTGAGCCTAGCAGACCCATGGCTGCTATGCATATATGCATGGACTCATTCCTGGTAAGTGAGTAGGCAGATCCGTATCTTTTTGGTTATTTACATCCCACATACATGTCTTTAGCTTCTGGAAAAATGCAATATAGTTCTCTCTGGAATAAAAATGGAACCCAGCTTCATGTACAATTTAGCACTTAATAATCTTGATGATGTTGGTGGATCTTGTTCAAGGAGAGGATGATGATAATGACACGTTCAGTATGTTATGAAATTACTACTCATAACTCAACAATACTAATAAATTACTCCTGTATTGCAACTTTACAAATGCTTTCATGTGTACTCCCTCATTTGAAGTGGGTACTATTGGTGTCCTCATCCCTGCTTTGCAGAGGTAGGCTGAAGAGCAGTGGCAGGAGTGGAAGGAGGTCCCCTGACTCAGACTAGTGTGTGCTTCTTCCACGCTACCATGTGAGGTTGGTTCACCTCTCTGGGTCTCAGCTTCATCTATCAACCAGGGATTCAGACCAAGTGCTTTTGAAAGATTTTCTATCTTGGCAATTCTCTGTGTTTTTAATCGTCACCAAGCTCTATGAAATGAAGGGTGATGACAAGTGATTATAATACAAAACTTAGCATGCAGGACCTCCTGACAATTTTTAGGACCATGCAGGACACCATCCAATGGAGTCAACATTCAACGTTAGGAACTCTTGAAGTCACCAAGCTCCCAGAATCTTAGGGGGTCACAAAATCCTGGAAAAGGGCTTGAAGTCTATATTTTTAAAGAAAGAAATGCACTTTATCTTGAACTGGAATTGCACAACAAAATGAAGTCTTGTTCAGAGTCCTTAAAAATGTCTCCACTTACATAACTTCTAACACAGATTCCCCAAGCCCTCAGTTATCTGGCCTAGGACTATTTGTTCCTACTTAGCTAGTAGTACTCAAAAGTTACTGCAGGCATCAGTTTCTGGGTAGTTCACACTGTAAAACCATTGGCCTATTTCGCCACAAGTAAAACTAGTAGCCACATTTTAGATTTAGATGTTTATACAACCTGAAGTCGTTCCTTCCTAATCTCCCCACTGAATCCTCTTCCACGGTCACTCTGTGAACCTTGCTGGGCCCTAAGCCCCATCCTCCAACCTCCTTTTATTCTTCAGCCTCTATCCTAGTCAGGTCTGTGCCCATTAACCATTTTTAAGTGTATAGCGCAGTAGCATTAAGTACATTCACACTGTTGTGCAACCATCACCACCATCCATCTCCAGAACCTTTTACATCCTTCAAAACTGAAACCCCACACCCCTTAAACACTAATTCCTTACACCCCTACCCCTAGTCCCTGGCAAGCACCATTTTGCTTTTTGTCTCTATAAGTTTGACTTTCTAGGTCATTCTAGGTACTTCATTAAAAGTGGAATCATACATTTGTCCTTTGGGGTTTGGCTTTTTTCATTAGGCATGCCTTCAAAGTTCATCCATGTTGTAACATACATCAAAATTTGCTTCCTTTTTAAGGCTGAATAATCGTCCATTGTATGCATATACCACATTTTGTTTATCCATTCATCTGTCGAAGAACACCTGGATTGTTTCCACCTTTCAGATATTGTGAATAATGCTGCTGTGAAGATTGGTGTACAAATATCTGTTCAAGTCCCTGCTTTCAATTCTTCTGGTGATACATCCAGAAATGGAATTGCTAGACCATGTGGTAATTTTATGTTTAATGTTTTGAGAAACTGCCTGCCATCTTGTTTTCCATAGTGGCTGCACCATTTTACATTCCCATGAAAACTGCACAAGACTTCTAATTTGTTTGTTTAAACTAATGTGCTGAATGGCCTTTGGTGAGTCACAATTTCTCTGAGCCTCAGTTTCCTTATCTATAAAATGAGGGGATTGGAATGGACAGTCTTTAAGGTTTCTTCTAGCAATAGAAAATTAATTAAATCTAATTAATTTTCTAATTAATTAGACTTAGTCTAGTCTAATTAAATTAGTCTAATTAAATCAAGTTGCAATTAAAACCAAAAAGCAGTCCGAAAGGTTTATAAGCGTGACTTGATACCTTAAACCTTCTTCCTAATACAATAATCATTTTTCAAAGGAAAGCACAAAGAGTCTAAAATCATTTCATAGACGCAGATGTCACTGATGATGGTAGTGGCCACCTCCTGAGCATCTCCTCTGCTGAACACTGTTCCAAGTATCCCACACACACTATCTCATGCCCCAGTTGTACAGGTAAGGAAACTGAGGCATGGCAAAATTACACTATGGGCCCAAGAGAACACAGCCAGTGAGTGAAAGAGCCGAGATTTGCCTGTGGACAGCTCTGCTGTGGGGACGGGTTCTTCACCACCAGACCCAGATGAAGCATTTCTTCCTCAGTGTTTCTCCTCAAGTCCTGACTGTTCTTAACTGTTTTCTTTCTTTTCCTTGATCATACTTCCATTTAAATGTCTCAGCCCTTAGCAAAGAATAGCTGAATTTCCTCCACTATGGCATTTAAGGTTTTTTATTTTTAGGCATAGAGGCTGAAATGTACAAAGCTGTCCCAGAAATCCTCTGGGTGAATGCTTTTTAGTAATTTCATCTGATACCTTTGCAAGTGTTTTTCAGAAAATCACTTTTAAGGGACGCTCCTTGAAGGAAGAAGAAATAGAATCCTTATGGTGTTCTGGATAATAATCTTATGACGTGGATTTTATTACCTTGATTTTGTAAGCAAAGACACTGAGATTCAGAGAGGTGTGGTAGCTAACCCAGGTCACCAAGTCAAAACAGAATAGAGCTGGGAGGTAAGCCTGTCACCAAGTGAAGCCCACACTCCTTCCTACGGGGAGACACCCCACCAAGAACATAGAATGCCACTTAGGAAAATCACTGCAAGGTCAATGACATATCACAATCTCAGGTGCTGTCTCTATTCAGTTGAGCAACTGGTGTCTGAAAGAAAAATAAAGGAAAGCGAAGAGGTTCACAGCTTCCCAGGAGCAAATCTGCAAGGAGAGGGAAAAACTCAGTCTCCAATGAAGATTAGATTCTCTTTGGGCACCAGAGGCTCTGTTTTCTCTTAGAGCAAAGATTGCGGAGGGAGGATATTACTGGATAACAAATATTCTAGTTACCAAAAAAAACAAAAAAAACAAAATACATATATATATATATATATATCAAAGATATAGTTTAGAGTAATTAGACTTACCTGGTTAAGAAGAAACCATCTTAATAGTTCCATATGGTTCTTAATCTTGCTTAGTATCCATTCTAGGTTTTATAGGGATTGGGTGAGGGGGAGTAAGATCTAGGTCCCAGATTTAGTTGGGAAAAACTCTCTCAAGAGGATTCTGAAATACTAGAATAAAGTTAAGGACTTCTAAAATTTTGAAGAAAAAAATTAAGAGAAGCACATGTGAGTGATGTCCTACTCAAACGATAAGGGGACCTCAAGATTTCCACTGGATTCAGACAAAAGTTAGGAGATATTTATCAGAGAAATGATGATCTGGATTGTTAACCCTACAGAGAACATTACAGTTTCTTGAGGCACAGACTGATAATTTTATTTCCTACCCTTCACCGTACTAAGCATAATGACATTTATATACCAAGCCAACGATGCACATTTCTTTATAGTTCAAACTAGTATTTTCATTTGAATTATAAACTCTGAGGTCTTTCTTTTAAGTATTAAAAATGCTAAATAGGCTACAGCAATTGAATTAAATATGTGCACCATGAAAAACAATGAATAGAACGACGGTGGCGGTTGTCAGCCACAGGGGGTTAGCATGCCTGAAGAGCCAGATTATGGACCACAGTACTGGAAAAGTAATAATGCAACATAAGCCCGATTCTGTAGCATGATTAGGTTGTGTTAAAGTAGCTTAGGTCATCAGAGTTGGCTGGGGCCAACCTAGGTGAGTACAGTTCCCTTCCAGAAGTTAAGACACTTCAGGGCACGAATCCACAGAGACAAGCCCTCCTCCATCTTTTATTCATGAAGTCATAAAAGCCACAGTCTTTGTTTCCTCAGTCTAAAACTTCTACCAATGATACAAATCAGTTGTTCTTGTGAAAACATGCTAGGTAGGAGACATTTGGTAGAATCCAAAGTGACTTCACTTTTGTTTCTATAAGAGATTAGTGTTTCCTCAATATCAGGAGAATACTGGCACCTAACCTTGAGAATCAAGTTACCAATTACAATTCACTTTGGCAATATTTGCCTGAGAAGTATTTCTATGATTATTTCACTTTTAGTGATAAGGAGAATTCTCAGGGACAGTCATGCCTTCAGCCCCAGTACACGGTGACCGGCATATAAAATGTTCTTGAAATGGCACGGACTATATCACTGAAGATTTCTAAAGAGAGATAAGTCTCCCAACAAGATAGCCAATATTTCCCAAATTAGTTTTCTGTCTCAAATCACTGGAAAGGGTATAACTTAAGGAAAGTAATTCTTATCCCCTAGAAACTATCTGACAGAGAATGGATTGTCCTGATTTTTCCTACTTGAAGAATTGACCTTTTATCCATCTTTATTCCCCTATGCATCTAGTAGGCGATAATACATGCTTTGTGAATTCAACTAACGTGGTTATAGGAATGACACAGATCACGTGTGCTTTTTTATTTTCAACATAAAGGCATCAAATTCATGTTTCCTCCTCACTTCAAAATAAGGCTTCCAGCATGGTACCTTAAATGTACACGAGAAAGACTTTTCATGATACATTAACCTCACTGCACATGAATCCTGGGCCTGGCACCTCACTTATTATTCATTAGGATAATGTGGACCCAAAAGGGATCTGCAGAAGTTTAGAAAACCTCTCCTGGCCTCGCCCAGCACTAAGGGAAAGACCCCTTCATCCCAGAAACACAGTCAATACCCAAACAAAGAAGGAATGGCATTCACCTGACCCAACCTGCTGGCGTGTCCTGACTGTTTAAAGGGGGTGCATTACTTCACCTACGCTAGAGCCAAAGTGCTAGAAATACTTGATATTTGGCAAACAACATTATCAACGGCTCACAGTTGGCCCAGAAAGAACTATTGCATAACCAGAGGAAAACATTCTGGTTCTTTGATTCTGCAGATTAAAACATATACTGCAGTTAGCACTGGGAGCTTACCAGTGCGAGGTGTTGGAAGAACACAAAGAAGTACACAGCCAGCTGGTTTGCAGTAGGCCGGAAGCTGGCTGGGTAAACCAAACTTACAGATTTCAGGATCCCTGTGGCATCTTCATGGAGCCATGTAGGGTAGACCACTTCATCATTCAGGATGGCCTCAAAGAGGTCATCTTCGTTCTCCGCCTCGAAGGGTGCGTGACCACAGAGCATCTCGTAGAGCAACACGCCCATCGCCCACCAATCTACTGCAGGTCCATAGAGCATTTCCTGGAGGATCTGTGCAGAGGGGGCCAAGGTGAGAACATCTGATCAATGAATGTGTCCTGAATGACTAGGGAAAATGATGGATTAGGTTATTTCATCTCTAGAGAGTGGTCTGTTTTCTCTGTGGTTCAACTCAGAGGACCTTTCATCCAGGTGATCAAACATTTATGGCCTATTTCGCCCAAGGTAATGGCATGTGCAGATCCAAAACAGAAAGGGTTTGGGCATGGTGTCCCTGTAGAGGGAGGAGGAGATTGGGCTCACTCACTTGCATGGGAAAGACTGAGGAACTTTTCTCTACTTCTGCTAAATGGGGCTGGGATCAAAGCACTGAGTAGAGGGACGCCTGGGTGGCTGGGACGCCTGGGTGGCTCAGTTGGTTAAGCGACTGCCTTCGGCTCAGGTCATGATCCTGGAGTCCCGGGATCGAGTCCCGCATCGGGCTCCCTGCTCGGCAGGGAGTCTGCTTCTCCTTCTGACCCTCCTCCCTCTCATGCTCTCTGTCTCTCATTCTCTCTCTCTCAAATAAATAAATAAAATCTTTAAAAAAAAAAAAAAAAAAAAAAGCACTGAGTAGAGACAAAGAGGAAAATAAATAGCTGGGAGTAGAGCACACTTTGTCCTCATTCAGGGCAAATGCCTAAAGCAATGGCAATGTTTACACAAAAATTTTTTAACTCAAATTGTTATTTATAGGAACCAAGGACATTTTCAGGCATCATTCACCCAATGAGGCATCAGGGAGTGTGGAGGTGTCAGCTTTCAACGCGCCCATAAAGCTCAGTGCACCAAAACAGCCTGTGACATTAATGCCCGGGATTGCCCAAGCGGCACTCACCTCTGGAGCAATATAGTCTGGTGTGCCACAGAAGGTTGCCGTGGTGACTCCATTACAGATCCCCTCCTTGCACATCCCAAAGTCTGCCAGCTTACAGTGGCCCTCATGGTCCAACAGTACGTTGTCCAATTTGAGATCTCTGGAAGAAAGAGCAAGCAACATGCGTAGGACAGCCAGGCCCCAAACCCTGATGGGCTGGCTCGTGGGGTGGCTGAGGAGACCACACCAAGCAAGTTTCCTGCATACACCTCCAAGGTAACAAACTTCTTTGGGTTATCTTGGAAAAAGCTTTAGGTCAACTCAAAATTTGCCTCATGGTTCCTAGATGATGGTCCCTTGTGAATAGGCTAACCACATACAACCCCCGAGGCCCGATGGTACCCCCTCCCGGGGGCATCTCCACAGTCGCTGTAGGACTGACCTTCTGGAGCCTCACCCCCACCGTGGGCTGTGGCGGGGCCCTCATGGCTCTGTGTGCCTAGCCCTGCTCTGGGAATCCAGTTCTGTTGGCCTGGCGTGACGGAAAGACTTGGTGTCTGTCCAGCCCGGGATCACGTGTCAGCTCAGAGGAGGCAGGTGATGCCAGCGCGGGCGGGACCCGTTTCCAAGCTGTGCTCTGGGAGCTCATGAATTGCTACAGCCTGACCACACAGGTCGCACAGAGAGCGGTCACCGGAGACACCCAGGAATGAAAACAAAGTCCTGTCTTCTAGGAATCCCTGATAAGTGAGGTGAAAACAGAGGAGTTTTCCTGGCACACATCAGTGGGAACGCAGAGCAGGCCTCCTCTCGGCTTGCGTGCCCCTGGCAGCAGTCTCCCTGGGAGTAAGCAAAGGTGTGCTGGGTCTCTGAGCGCCCACTTCAGAAAAGCAAGCCTTTTGCACTCGAAACCAAACCCGGCCTTGTTCCCCTTCTCCATACAAAATCCCACTTTGCAACAAGCAACCGTTTTCAGGGGGCTGGGATCTGTGGAAACGGTTTCCTTCCACCACAGCCCCCACACAATCTAAGCAAGACCTATTTAGCCCACGTGAAGGAGGACTCACGAGATGCAGGGTGGCGGGTGGGATGACTATGATCATGGCCTCGGGAGGGAGGCCACTGCCAGGAGCACAGTCTTTCTCAGCCATTCTTCCAGGAATGGTCACAGACCCTCTGCCCTATTAGCGCCTGGTTGTCTGGCTTCTCTGGGACAGATGGCACACATCAGACGTGTTCAGGGTTAGAGATTACAGTCTGCCGCCCCAGGAGAGAGCATGACCGTGGGGGATCTGAGTAAGCCTGGGGGCGGCCTCTGTCGGCACCATGTTCTAGCCCAGCCAGCCAGGCCCGTGTGGACCTGCGCCCAGAGCCTGCTCTCTCACATTGCCAAACAAGGGTATTGGGTCTCTGAATTCTCCTAAAGCTGTTAGCTTGCTACGGACTCGTAAAGGATTTTCTTTGGTAACAGAAAACAAGTGCTAACAGAAACCTACAACGGTCTCAAGAACTGACCTGTGATTGCTCAAGAGAGTTTGTGACTAACAGCCCAAGTAAGAGGTTTAATTGGATATTACTCAGTTGCTGTCATGGGTAGCAGGAATTGTTCTGGGAGAGACAACTGCTTGCGATCAGTTTTGTAAGCCACCCAGCACCATGCCCTCTGCACAGAGAAGTCCGGGGACACAGCCTCACTGCCTGGAAGACAGACTGAGCAGTATAGGGGGCTCGACTCATCCCCGTCATAGGATGCCCAAGGCCACACTTCAATCCTGATGTTTCAGACTCATTTTCGGCATTCCTCAGGACTGTATAAGGCCCGAGGGAAATGCCATTGTTGGTTTCATACCAGGTGCTAATTAACAGACAAAACTCCCAAATTGGGATCCCAAGGGGGTTCAATTAAGAGCATAATATAATCCCAGGCTATCAGTTCTACCCTTGGTCCAAATGTCTCGCACCTTCTCTCTAAGTTCTGACCCGATATCCCTGGATAGTCAACGTTGCCCCCAGAGTACCCAGTTCATGCCTCAATGATGGTACACCCTGCACTGTATTCCGGAAGGCTCTGTCTGTGTACCTGTCTTCCCCTTAGCTGGAGCTAAGCCTTCCTCCTCCCTCACTCCAGCTTGGGCCTGGCAGAAGGTGCTGCCCCAAGAGATAAACAGAAGCATTTCAGACAGACATCAGTGAGCTGCCCTAGCCAACCCAGAGCCTGTCTTATTTTTAGGGAAAGAAAGGAAGCTTCATAAACCTCACTGGGATCCTTGTTCCAAAGTAATTACACTTAAAAAAGGGATGTGCTTTTCCCCTTAGAGATGGATTCCAGAGGGAAAAGAAGAATCCTGAAATATAAGCTCAAATTCTTTGCTTTGGTGATGCTGGTGAAGGGAAACTACTTTCGGAAAGGCAGTTATGGACCCAATCATGATACTTTTCCTCGGCTTGCAGCCAGACGAAAGAGTGAAACATTGACGGGGTTGGTCAAATAGATCCAAAGGTTAAAGATTCATTCATGGCCACCATCAGCTTCCATTCTAAGGGTAATCATTATTTTTACTTAAAAAAAAAAAATGCAAAAGCAAAAAAGTCATCCTATGACTTCTGACTTTGAAATAGGCAGAGGTCAGTTTTTGGCTTTGCAGTAGTTCCCCAGCCTTCAATGCCAACATGTAACTCAACAGCCAAACTTAACAAGGCTACACAATGAAGATTACAAGTTCATACAGGGCAGAGGCTCAGATTCCAAAATGCCAAATACACAATTACGGGCTCATCATTCATTAGCACATTGAGCCCCCGTATTTCATAGCTATAACTTTTGTCATACAAGCACAGAAGGGTAGAAAGAGTTATTTTATACATTGTTGTTGCCGGGTAATCAGGGTTACTTAAAATGCCCACAGTGGTTTCACTGAGAAGCATCCCAAGTGGTTGAGGACAAAGGAAATTCAGAAATTCTATTTATTTTGTTTCCACAGTGAGCTATTCCGAGAGTCATAAAACAGAATAACATGAGTCTTTCTGCTTAGATCGCTGGAATCAGTGACTCCTCCAAAAGAAATAAAGGAAGGTGAGTTGAGAAGAATGACTCTAAGAGGCTATTCAGTAACTATTTTTAATGTATTTGAAAAATTTTTTTATCATGGAAAATTTCAAATCTATACAAACGTACAGAGAATATAACAACTCCCATGGTGCTCACAGACCATAAGCGACTATCAATGCATGCCCAGTTTTGTTTGTGTATACCTTCACTCCCTACCGGAGCCATCCTTTTTCAGATTTTGAAGCAAATCCAAGACATAAAATCATCTCATCTGTAAATATTTTAATATCTGAATCTAAGAGACAACAATTCTTCAATAAAATATAACTTTTGATATTGGTTATTATAAAGCATACAGTCAATATACTATTACAAGTATACGGCTTTCTGTCTGCTCGTTTGGGTATGTGCGTGCACAGCTAACGTACGCTGCATGTTCACCAGATGCTAAGTGCTTTAACCATATTACTTTATCCTCATAACAACCCTCTGAACTAGGATCTGCTGCAACATTATTTAGTTACCCAGGGGTAAATCCAGGACTCAAACTCAGTTCTGCTCACCTCCCCCCAAAGCATGGGCTCATAACCCACTGCCGCAGGCAAACACTCTTTTATACACTGGTATTGCACTGCTGGCTAATCCTCCTAGGAGATTATTTCCTGACACTTCCCCAACTGAAACAAGAACCATCTGAGAATCAGTAAGTATCTCAAGACTGAAGAATGACAAAGGGACATTTTTGTGCACATCACTATGAAGTGCATAATCAAAATTTTACCCAAAAAATTTTTTTTGGCTTTGGTTTTTAGTTTGTGCAAGGAGAGGGAATTCAGTGGATGTTACCCAACCTTTGTATGGGAATAGGGGCGTGCACAGCAAATGTGTCTCTACTGGTCAAATATTCTGAAGATAATTCACTGCTGTCTTCTAAGGAGAAGAGGCTGATGGGTGGGTAAGGGTGAAGAGGTGGCTGAAAAGAATGAATTTAATATTGTGATCACAATTTCACAACAAAACCATTTAGGGCTAGCTTGTATTTTGAATGTCTGGGTTTATAATAAACTTGCAATTTTTTTCAAGGCAAGACTGATTGTGTTAAATTGGTAAAAGAATGTTGAGGGGCGCCTGGGTGGCTCAGTCAGTTAAGCATCTGACTCTTAATTTCGGCTCAAGTCACGATCTCAGGGTTGTGAGATCTCACCCCACGGGCTTCGACCAGCTCCGACTGGCTCTGCTCTGGGCATGGAGCCTGCTTAAGATTCTCTCTCTCCCTCGTGTTCCCACACGTACTCTCTTAAAAAAAAAAAAAAATGGTGAAAAGTCACTGAAACAGCAAAAGTCTAATATCTGATTTTATCAGCAACTAGATAGACATGCCATTCATGTATTACTTAACACAAGATATTCAGCCATTCGCCCACCGCACAAATCTCAGAGGACCATCTCTGAGCCAAACAATACTCAAGGGGCCCAGAGTCCTGAAGGCGACAGGAGATAGCAGGAGCCTGATATGGTAGGGACCAGCCAAAATTGCAGTCTTGGGCCCAAGAAGAAAGAGAAACCATCAAAAGGTCATACACAGGAGATGGATAGCATTAACTTGTGATTTTACAATGAGCCTCCAGCTACAATGTGGACAACAGGTTAGAGGGGGAGGAGGGAACTTGAGGAAAGTAGCTGGGAAGCTACTGAAGTGTTCAGAAAACAAATGGTGGGGCAGTAAGGCAAAGGGAATTGGATGGTCCGAGAATGACTAGGCGGGAAAAGTAACGGGATGCAGTAATGGAAGGATATAGACAGTAAAAGGGAAGAAGGCGTGAGCATGTTCTGGCTCACAGAATTTATTTTGGACATATTGAGCTATTTTTTAGACATCCAAGTGGAGACATTTAAAGGCAGCTGAATATACATGGCTAGAAGTCAGAGGAAAGGCTGGGTCGGAGCTGTAGGACTGAGAGTCATTAGCTGGGCATGGATGAGTTCACCTGGGGAGAGGGAACAGAATGAGAAGGGTATCCTGAGGATAAGATCTCTGGTCTTTTTCACACCGGGACCACAAATACTGGTGATAAATTAGAGCCCGAGTGGGTAGCACCATTGAGTGCCCAGGGAAGCAAGGATCCAACTCCTCTGCCTCCAATTGGGCCATCCCTAGTCTTGTCAAGGCTTAATAGGGTTAGAAAACATTAACCTTTTACATTCAAAATCATCTAATGGACTCTTTCTAGGTTTAACCCTCAAACCCTGCTACGTGATGTGATGCCTTTGTAAGTGTAAACTGCAGTATTCTGTTTTATAAAAATGTTCGTTGCCACATCTTACGTAACAGCAAAAATTTGGAAATGAGCCAAATTATTTATTAATAGGGGAATGGCCAAACAGATTATGGTATATACATGACAGAATTTTATGGAAGCTGCTAAAACTTTATAAAGGACTAAAAATGTAGGGACATTTTTATGACAGAAAATTTATTTTTTGAAAATTATTTCTTTTGTGATTATAGGAGTAATATTTTTACTACATAAAATACTGAAAAAATCATGGGGAAAATGATGACAGTCTCACAGTCTTCAAATCTTTTTTTCTTAATGCTACACTAATATATATTATGAAATAACTTGCTTTTCTTACCTAACAAATATTTTGGACATATTTCTATATCCTATAGATCTTCCTCCTTCTCTGTAATGGTTATCTAAGATTCCATTAGAAAGGTGTATCATAATTTAACTAGTCCCCTCTCCATGAACATTTAGATGGCTTTTAATTTTTTACAACCTCAAACCAGAGAGTAATGAACATTATTTGCACACTTATAGGAAGGTTTACTTCGGATAGATTTTTTAGAAGTAGAAATGCTGTGTCAAAGGATATAAATGTTTATAATTTAAACAGATGTTGAGCAATTGCTGAAAAAGTTTGCACCAATTTATACTCCCACCAATAGTGCACAAGAGCATCCACTTGGCTTCCTAATTCAAGTTAGACATCATCATCCTTAAGTCCTTGCCAATTTGCTAGGGAAAATGATCTCATTGTTTTAACTTCATTTCTTGATTATTAGTGAGATTAAGCTTTTAAAAAGTATATATTTAATGACCATTTGTATTTCTTCTGTCTGTTGCCTATTCACATGTTTTAGCTATTTTAAAATTTGAGTTATCTTTCTGATTATTTTTTAGAAGCTCATTACATATTATGGATAGTAGTGGTTTATTACATAGATTGCAAATATTATTGCCCAATTTGTTTTTAAGTTTTATTTATGGTAACTTTCATATTTTTATACAGTCAAATCTTTCAATTTTTCCTTTATGGCTGCTGGATTTCATGACTTATTTACAGGCTGATACAATTATAAGTGGAAAAGCAGGATACAAAATTATATTTTCAATATTCTCTTAATTATGGTTGTTAGGAAGGTAGAGGGAAGGAAGCAAAACCGGAGGGAATGAGAGACGGAAAGCTAAGAGGGAAGGTTAAAAGTCTATTTCTGGGTGATATGTTTATAAATAGCTTTTGTTTGCTTTGTGTTTTCTAAATTTCTTATGGGAATTACATATTATTTGATAACCTGGAAGAAGTCATTAAAATATATGTTTACATGTTTTGGCTTTAATCCTTTTCTTTGGTTTCTGTACCATTTATGGCCATAATTCCCAAGGGAGATGTGTAGGGACTATAATCCACTGGTAGAGATGGAAAGGATTTCACCAATACCAGGCTGCAAGGGCATGTTGAAAAAAAAAACAACTTACTTGCACAGAACCTGAACATTTGTGGGCTCAGAATTCCGAACCTGTTGCCACAAGCTCATTGTTCACTCCTGAAGTTACCTGAAGTGTCTACCAAATACATAATTGCTGTGGATGGCACTGATTTTTCAACTGCCCCATGATGTGTCCCTGTATTCTTAACCAACTTAAGCATGAAAATGAGGCCCCTGCTAAAAAAAAAAGGGGGGGGGCGCGCCTGGGTGGCTCAGTCGTTAAGCGTCTGCCTTCGGCTCAGGTCATGATCCCAGGGTTCTGGGATCGAGCCCCGCATCGGGCTCCCTGCTCCGCGGGAAGCCTGCTTCTCCCTCTCCCACTCCCCCTGCTTATGTTCCCTCTCTCGCTGTGTCTCTCTCTGTCAAATAAATAAATAAAATCTTTTAAAAACTTTTTTTTGAAAAAGCAACCCATTCGTAATTATTAAATGAAGTCCCCATGCCATTTCTCTTCACGAAGTGACATTTTATCTGGTTTTGTGGGGCTGATCTATTGGAACAAATGAGGAATATGTGAAACATGAACACTCATTCTGAGGCTGAATGTAAAATAACTCATTTTCTAATGAATAAAGTCCATAAGACAATTTCCAACCCTGAAAGTATTACCAACTCTTCTCTGAGGCTCCCCCTATCCTTTTCTAGTTCTCCCAACAGCTACTTAAGTTGGGAAATGATCATAAAAATGACGCTGTACAAGTCTGGCTATTACACTCCCTTTAAAACAGGGCCAGGGACTCACAAACAAATCCCCCCAGGCCAGGTGTTGGTTTCCATCCAGGTCTGGTGTTGGATGCACTCAATATACAGGCAGCGTGTTTCCACCTTCACCACTGTGCATATACAGGACCAATTTAACTTGAGCAAAGGGACCGACAGATTTCCCCTTGCCTTGTCTTATGGTTGGAAAAAAAAATGTACAAAGAAAACACTCATTGCCTCTCTGGACAAATGTAGGAGGCAATGAGTTTGGTGAACGTCCACAGTGTGCAGCTCATATGTCTCACTAGGGACCATCAAGTAAGTGAGCCATCAAGTTGACAGTTGAGCCTTCTCCCTCAAGTTTTTCATTCGAAGCCCCCCCCCCCCCCGCCACTCCCAGGAGGGTTGAAATTCCCTAGCTGAAGTGGCACAAATTTATTTAGTAGCTCCCTACAGTACTTTTATTTTATGGTTGCCAAGAAAACCTCGCTCACGGACTCTCCTTGCCAAAATGCCTCCTCCATGATACCTGTCTGCATTCAGCGTGCAGATGCCCTCTGTGAGGAAAAGCAGGCAGGTGGGATGGAGGGCTTCAGACAAAGACACCAAGGAGATGACAGACCCTTGGTGGTTAGGGGTCTCCTGCCCAGTGGGCCTCAGTCTGACAACACAGAAAGGGTGCTGGAGCAAAGGATACACTTGCACTTGATAGTCTAGGGGGATAAGGTGGTCAACACGTTGAATTCTGCTTAACTCCTCAGGCTTCCCCAGTGCAGGGAGCTGGGTGCAGCGGACCCATGCAAAACCACTTTGCTTTCCGGCCACAGAAATCCAACAAAGAAATGGATCAGAGTGTCACAGGATTCTGAGAGGCTGCAAGCTAGGGATGGGATAGGTATGGAGGAGCTCCCTGCTGGCTGCTTGCAGGGCATGTTCAGGAAGACGAAGGAATGATTTCCAGTGAGGAGGAATCAGAACACGGGTCCTTCTTAACCCACATGATCTTAATGATAATTGGGGCAGCTGTGGAGTGGAGACGGGCAGGGAGGATGGAACCTGCTAGGTTTATGGTACACACGGCAGCAATACCAACAGAGAGGCCACAGAATGAAACTCTGTTCAACCTTAGAGGTCACACAGCACTAGGTAAATAACTGTCAGCCATTGTTGTCACCATTACGACTGTCAGTCAGTGGGTAAGTGTTGTGGCTGTCATCCTCAGAAAGATTAGCCAGACAACCGAGGTATCGATGCAAATACACAGACTGACAAGTGAAGGGACAGTAAGACTTCTTAGCCTGTCTAGCTGTGGCCGGTGCCCTCTAAGGAAACCCAGGGCCCTTCTGACTTGGGGGCACTAGACTGTCAACAGTGAGGCTGGTGCCCTGAAGGCATTCTGTTGAGAAGAAACAGTAGCATCTGAGAGGCGACATGGACACTGCGGGGGGAGGTGGGGTGATGAGGAATGCTTTACAACAGGAAGGAGTGCAGTTTATAGCACCCACCTCAGGAAATGATAGTCAGGCTGTTTTTGGCAACTGGCCAACCACGAAACTCTGCCAACGTTAGTAACGCCTTGCGTAATATCAAAGGGGAGGGGAGACAGACTTCCGACTTGAACCAGAACTTACGGCCACATCAGCAGGTCTCATTTGATTACCTGCTCTCTCCATCAGAGATTAAACCTGAGCTATTTAAACGGAAGTCTGAAAAACCCAAGAGAATACCTATGGTTTCAGAACCACTCCCCGGTCCTTGGAATTAAATAAGACCCTCATATTTTATTTTTTAATTTATGTTGTTATTATTATTTATTACTTTTTTTTTTTTTTTTAAGAACCTCACATTTTAGTTCTGGGTTATAGTTGGTATTGCTGTGTTCTCTAATTGTGTTTTGCATAAAGCCTTGTTTTCTCCAATGTGATCACAACCTCCAAGGGTAGGCCTGGAATATTTCTGAGGTCATTTCCAGAGTACCGATCACAGGCTGGACATATGACAGCAACACACATCTGAGTCCCTTTCCAGGGATTTACTGATCTCCTCCTAATGCTGGGCATATCACAGCAAAATGTGCAGAAGACACTGAATTTATCCCTAAGAAACTCCCTTTGGAAGAACTCACTGCTACTTCCTGAGCACCTACCCCTTCTATCCCTAGCACTTAGTCTTACAACCAGGTTTCCCAAAACATCCATTCTGTTGAGTAATCCATTTGAGTAAATGTGGAGACATCATCCAAAGATTATTTCCAATTTCATGTAGTAGTATTCTTAATAAAAGTAATCTCTTAGATGCATAAGTAAAAGTCATTATAACTTCCTAACATCTTAAAAGTAAACAATTCACGAATTAGGGAAAATTCTTTTTTAGCCTGTGTGTCTTAATTAGCTTAGAAAGTTATCAACAAACCTCTAAGCAAAAGTTGCTGATGAAGAGACCTTTTGAGAGACTAACATTGTTGTTGCCTAAATGCTGGACTAGTCTTGACCTGATAAATAATGGTTACTTCAGTTTGGTCAATTTTTCAGCACCTTAGTTGCTCTGTTAAAACATTAAGGTCGTAAGGTGCTAGACTTTAGTCACTAACCCTGGATTTCACTCCATGAGTGACCTGTGTGGCAACATTTTATGTCCATATGTATATTACAGAGGCATTTAAAGATCTTTTGCAAGTATAAGGTTTCATATACCAATAACAGTGGGGTATATTTTCCATTTCCTAAAGAACTGGAGTCCATGCTGATGATCTTATCTGGTAATAAATCCGAGTGACCAATTCTGGGGACACAGTAAATTCAGACTAGTAGCCAAGCATGGAGTCCTCACACACATGGCTAGATCGAGACCAAGGGCAAATTCACACCTGTGCTCTTACGGAGCAACATAGCTCCCATCTGCCTCCCTCATTCTGCTTCCTTCCCTAACCCCCACATGACCTTGGAGAGGTTATTCAACCCACCTCTGTCTGATTCCAAAAGGCAGTATAGTGTAGGGTTAAGGGTATAGATTCTGGAGCCAGGCTGCCTGGGTTGGAGTCTCGGCCCTGCTATTTACTAGTTGCATGATCTTGGGCAAGGTACTTAACCATTCTATACTTGTTTCCTCATCATGAAATGCAGATAATGGTTCCTGCATCATGAGAACTGAGTTACTGAATGTGAATTATTTAGAACAGTGCCTGGATGCATTAAGTACTAGAGAGACCTTAACTATTATTTCCTCATCAGCAAAAAAAGATAACATGTACATGGCCCATTCCTTAAGATTTTTATAAGAATCAAAACAGAGAGAGAGTATACACAAACTTTGAAAATACTAAATAACATTGGCAGCTTTTGAGTTTGGGGCAGGTAGGTCTATTATATTATAAAGTGACACATCTGGCTTATAAACTGCTCTGTGGGTAATAGAGCAAGGAGCCAAAGTAGGATGTTCATATAGTGCCGGGGCCCAGCACTGGCAGTGAGCAAAATGACTCAAATACTAGTTAAGCTCCATCAGCCACCATACCTTTGTCTACTTTACCCATCTTTGCTAGGACCAAATACTGAAGCATTAACATAGAGGAATTAAGCATTCATCTATTGATGGACACCTGGGTTGCTTCCATATCTTGGAAATTATAAATAATGCTGCAATAGACATAGGGGTGCATATATCTTTTTGAATTACTGTTTTAATTTTCTTTGGGTAAATACCCAATAGTGAAATTACTGGATGCTTTGGCAATTTTTTGAGGAATTTAAGAAAACAAACAAAGGGAGAAAGACAAACAAACAAACAAAAAAAAACAGATTCTTAATTACAGAGAACAAACTAGTGGTTGCCCGATAGGAGGCGGGTGGGAGGGATGGGTGAAGTTGATAAAGGGGATTAGGAGTACACTTATCTTGATAAGCACTGAGAAATGCATAGAATTGTTGAATTATTATATTGCACACTGAAATATAATACTGTATGTTGATTATACTCAAATTAAAAATAAAAAAGATATAGGAATGAAGATCTCTGTTCACTATCAGCAGCCCTGCTCAGTGTAATGAGAAAAGGTTGGTTCAAGTTGAGGTTCATCCAGTTTCATCCCAGTCTGTCAAATGTACAAATGACCCATTCTTCTAAGCGGAATAAACTGACAGAGGAACTGTAATTCTCCAGAAATAAAACACAGAATTCCCAATATGTGACATGGTATCTGTTCCTCTTAACGCAGTCAAATAAAACCCAACCGGTGCGGCCAGTCCTTGCTTTCTACCCATTCCCTGCCTAATTGTTTAGGACATAAACCCAACAGTGGATACTGGCCTTATACATTCAGTGATGTGAGAAAACCCAGATCCTGCAAGGCCACTTTTGGGAGAAGTTATTTCCAATTTTTCACTGTTAACAAACAATGCTGTGATAGACGAAGGTCTCTTTTCGACATGTCCAAACCTACTAATATTTTTTGTCATGTGTTTGTACAAATCAAGAGTCAACTCCAGGTATCATGCTCACAGTTAAGAATCTCTGTTAAGGCCACTGCGCTGGTGTTTGCCTTCCTTTGCCACAGGAAGCCAACAAAGGGTATGGGGATTCAAAGGAGTGGGCAAGCAGAGAGTGCAAATTCCAAAATCCTGCTTCAGGTTACTATTATTTTATGGTTCTTATTTTCCCAACTAAAATGTGGTCTCCATGAGGACAAGTGCCTCATCGTTTTCATTTTTCTATCTTTGCATTTTGAGTTCCCTTCAGTGCTTAACACGGTGCTTTGCACATAGTAGGTCCCTAATGAATGGCTGTTCCTCCGATCAGCAAGCCCCCTCTCTGCCCTCTGGTATTGGTTTGGTCCTGAGACCCCAGTGAAGCTGGATTAAAGAGGATGTGGGAGGCTACTAGGAAACTGGGTGGATTCTGGTTTGTGCTGGGTCCCGGGCACCCATCCAGGACTCCCAAAGCCAACATGAAGCTGGAGTCCTGTCTTGGGGATGACCTAGGATGACTAGGTCAGCACCCCAGGAAACTGTGTGGCTCTGAACACACTCTCAAATCCACCCTACTCCAGACATTAATCCTTCCAGACCAGTCATGAGATACCAAGAGATACCAGAAAGGAAAATTGGCCCTGTTTGGTGACTCCCTGTTCATGTCTGGCCTAAAGGTGAGAGCAACCTTTGTTCCTATAAAAGAAGGATATTAAAAATTCTGTCAACTGCCTAAACAGGATTTACATGAATTTAACTGGCTACTACAGGACACAGTGAACCTTGGAGGAGCTTCGGTCATGAAGGCAGGGACCGGGAGCAGAGAGCACAGGAGATCAGGTAGGCTGGCTGAGTGCAGCTGGGCAGTGCGGTGGAGGGGTGTGAGGCGTCCGGTGTGTCAGTGTACCTGGAACCTTCTGAAGGACACACATCCTTCCCTCTCTTTAGAGGGAGCATAGGGACTCAGGGTGGACACACTGGAATGCTGGTATTACCTGGGACTCTGTCTGGTCAGTTGGTCAAGGGGCAAGAAAACTTGTCCTGAGCCAAAAAGCAGAACTTCTAGACTCAGCTCTTCACCTCAGTTTCTTCATCTGTAAATGATGGGATGGTACTGGATGACATCTCTTCCCCACTTCTCCATCCAATCACTGAGCACTGACAAGTACTCTTCCTGATTGTATTTAGAACCAGACACCCTCTCCCCCACCACACATTCATGTCCCACCCGGATCACGGTCTCTCCTAACTCAGAGGTGGTGGTCTCACCACCTCTACTCTCCCCCCTTTTTTGTGCTGGGCCAGCTGTTTTTCTGAAATTCAGTTCTTCAAGAGGCCCTGCCTAACTTTGGCACACACAACACTCCACGGTGGGGCCTCTGCCTGCCGCCGCAGCTCTATTTTCTCCCCCAGGGCTCTCCCTCTGCTCAGATCCCCCTGCTCTCTCGTGGACCTCTCTGCCCTTCAGGTGTGCCCCGCTGTGCCCTTGGAACCACTACCGGCCTGCAATGCAGTAGAAAATGAATGAATGAATGAATGAAGATGAATAAATGAAGTAAGTAGCAATGAAGTAAGAAGAAAAATTAAGAGTAAGCGCTTAGAAACTTTTATAACTATTGGACAGTACTTTTATGTTTGTTGAATCTACTTTATGTCTTTTTAAAATGTTATTTTTCTAGTGATTTACTTTTATTACATTTTATAAAAATACCAGTCCTAAATGGATCGAAAAAGGAAAAAAAAACCCACCAGTTTACCACCACAGACAGCGTGAGGTGCCCTGGCCTGCACGCTTCTTCCTTCCTCTCCCGGGCAGATGACTTCATCCTCGCTGAAGCCTCGCGGTCTCGGGAGGGTTCTGTGTCCCTTCCCAGGATGAGCGTGGTGTCTCCCCTCTATGCTCCCAGTGGTACGTGGTGCCAATGTCTGATTATAGCACTGACTGCATTGACTGTAATTGTTGGCTTCCCTGCAAGTCCTCCCCATGCTTATTTCTGCTAACCTCAGAACAAGGTGCCTGGCCCAGGGCTGAGTGGGCAATTAAGTGTTGACTAAACTGAACAAGCCCCAAGTTTCTTACCCTAAACTCTGGTTGCATTCCCTTTACCCAAACACTCCTTGTGTGTAAAATCCTTCCGGCCTGTGTAGCTCCCTCCCGTGCCTAGCTGGTGTCCTGTACAGAAAGGAAGCTGAGGAAATGTGGAAGAAATGACAAGAGCCGCTTGCTGCATCTGCTTTGAATTTCTGATGCCACCCGTCCAGAGGCACTGTTCCCTCTTTAGCAAAGCCCAGGCTGGTCCTCGAGTTAATAGAAGGAAGCTGGGCTTGTAGCTACAACAACCGGTGACTAATGTGTGTGCCTGGTGATTAAGCATCCTTACAACAGCACGGTATTAGAACCAGACAAGACAAATCACCCCTGCACACCTTGCATAAAATTAAAAGGTCAGTCCAGGAAGAGAAGGAATAATGAGATTCCTGAAGTCCTTCATCAAGTTGAAAAGCTCATTTGATTTTTTTTTTCTTCAGTTCAATGGAAAACTCCAAAACCAGAAGGGATGGACTATTACATAGAAACTACTAAAAAGCTCAATTTAAGCCTAAACCAAAGAACATGATTTCCATCATATGGAACTAATTTCTTTTTGAAAGTTGATAAACCAAAAATTTCACTGGAAACCAGCCAGTTGCCTGCATTTTTCAGAGAAGGCAGTCTGGGAACACATTTCCTGAACCTCCCAGCTTCTTGGGTTCTACTCCTGGATTTTCCCCCTGATGCCACAGAAAATGTCTTTCCTCTCCTCTCTGTTGCACAGTCTTTTAAAAAGGGGTAAAATGATAATCTGCCCATTTATAGGATGTAGTGTATGAAATCTTCCCAAGAGCTTCCTGAGGGCCTTTGATGCACGGAGCCAGTCCCTAGGCTCACTTATGGTTAGTAAAAAAACAAAAAAACAAAAACAAGCAAGCCACAGAGACAGGACAAGTGACCTTTTTCCCATTGGAAAAGGGACTCTAATCCTCATTCCAATTAAGAAGCAGAGAATCAGCTGATAAAGAAAATTATTAAAATTTAAGATCTAAAAAAGGGAATTATCTTGAAAACAGAACATTTCCACTGGCTGATCTAGGTGATCGGTCCCAGTGTCAGTCTGAGTTTTTATGACCATTCCAACGTTTTCTCTGCCTATAGAGCCTGAATCCCATTGACAGAGATGTGACCTTGGAGTCTTTGATCTGGGTTACCAGACACATTCCTGGCCAGAAAGGTGGTGCTATCTCTCCTCCTATAACTTTCCACTGATATAAATGAGGTCAGAAGTGCCAGGAGTTAGCAATGACAGGTCTGTGTAGGCAGAGAATCATAGGCCGAGGCACGCTCTCCTCTTCTGTAAGAAGTATTTATACCATCCTGTTGGCACACATGGGGAAGGCTGTAAGCTTCACAGCCGGTGCCACAAGGAAGTTGAGACAGCCTCCAAGCCATTGTTCTGGGGTTGCTTTTTCTTTCTTGGGTGGCTCGGGAGGCAAAAAGCTTCCTCTCCCCTGCCAGGCCCTCAGAGGGTGGGACTCAGGGCCATCTGAGAGGTTCTGCCTGTTCTGGGCTGGGAGTTGCCTCAGAGCTCCTGACTCCTGGCTGGCTGGAGCCAGAGGAAACAGGGGCGAGTGACTGGAGGTAGTGCCCTTTCCTAGGGACAGTGAACATGGCCTGCTCTCCTAGGAGCCCACAGAGCAGGCTCTGGAGTGGGCATTCTGGAGGCTGCTATCTGTCCTCAATGATGCTCACCCTCTCGTGCTGGCTCTCAGGAACAGAGCCCCAGGTCTGATCATTCTCTGTCCTAACAAATGGAGACGGTTAACTATCCCACCTGCTGGGTCAAGGAAAACCCCGGGGCTATATGAAAAGGGAAAACTGACAGTATTAGTAGAGGCTCTACCTGAGTTATTAACCAAAGTCAGATGAGACTTTACTGCGTGGTGGCTGTGTTTTCAGGTAAATTCCAAGGTAACTAAACACAATCCTACTTAAGTCTCTTAACTCCTCCTAAGTGTCTCCTCTGTGGGCTCCTCCTCCTCCGCTCTCCCTTAAAGGGTAGGCTGTTCCCGAAGGTTCTGTGCTTGGCCCTTGCTTAGCTTTCTGTCCAGAACTACTGCTAGACCAAATGGTGCCTTCGCCCAAATTAGAAAAAGGCTCCCCTTTCTCAAGACATGTTACCACCAGCTCCTAGAAAATTCCTACTTATGACACAAATCTTCAAGGACTCTGACGGGGTGGCTCTCTGAAAGTTGTTTAGTGCACAATGTGCCCAGCTGTGCAGTTGCTCTGTGCAATTGAATCCCATGGCTTCAAATATTACCCTAGACAGATGGCTCCCCAATTTAGATCTCTACCGTGATACCCCTCTCCAGAGATCCAGACCTGCATGATAAATTAGAAAGTAACTGATTTGGGGGCATAGCTCCTAGGGATGTCAAACCTTCAAACAACAAAGGATGAAACCTGGATTTTACCCAAATGCTGTCTTCACTCAGTGAAAAGTTTTAGAGTTCTCAGCTGGGAATCTGGAAATCATCCTTAATGTCTACTCCTTGGACCCCATACCTAATTCCTCAGCGTCCTCCCCGCTCCTTCTCTGCTGTATCACTCTGTTCCTCCTCTCCCTCCTGCTTCAAGTCATGCCTCTTTCTCTCTTCCTTCCTTCCTTTCTCTTTCTCTTTCTTTCTCTTTCTCTTTCTCTCTTTCTCTTCCTTTCTTTCTTTCTTTCTCTCTCTCTCTCTTTCTTTCTTGCTTTCTTTCTTTCTTTCAAGTTTATTTATTTTTAGTAATCTCTACGCCCAACATGGGCCCCAAACTCATGTTCCTGAGATCAAGAGTCTCACATTCTTCCATCTGAGCCAGCCAGGGGCCCCACCATGCCTCCTTCTTGCCTGACTTATTCCAAAGCCTCCTACCTGAGCTCCTGGCTTCCAGGGTTGCCCCTCTGTACCCTGTTTAACACACTACATTTATTTCCTGTGAATCTCTTTCTCAAAAACCTCTGGCGGCTTCTACTGACAAGCAAATAAAGCCCACACTTCCTAGCTTGGCCTTCAAAGCCTTCCGTATTCTCACCCCAACCTACTGCCACCTCCCCCTGCTCTGCTCTTCCAGTCACTCCGAGTCCTCATGATTCCTTAGCACAGGACACTCTTCTGTCTCCAGGCCTTCATTCCTATTGCTCCATCTGCCTGGCCTGTATTTCCATAGTTGGCTGTTGAACCTATGGCTCAAATACCACTTTTCTCTAAAGCCTTCACTGACCCTCTCCATTAGAGTTAATAACTTCCTTTTCTGTGCTCTCATTGCATTACATTTTACTTTGAGCATTTATGGTACTATGTCTTAAACTGTCAATTTATATATGCATTCGGAGCCCCCAGTAGACTAAATGCTTGAGGGCAAGGATCCTGTTTTACTTATCTTTTGGTCTTCAGAGCCAAACCCACTACAAAGCAGATGTGCAGGACATATCCAATGAGTGACTCAATGGCGAAGTCCTCATGGCCCAGGGACCACTTAATGATGGTCTACTCTGAGTCTATATGTTTGTTTCAAAGCACTGGCCAAACAAGGACAAATGAGTATACTATAGCATGTCAGGTGGAGGTGAAGGGCACTTTCCAAACTGAAAAGTCCATTTAAAATAAACACACATTTATGCTATAACTCACAATCCGCATCAAACACAATTCCTAGAAAACACAAGCTCTGGCAGGGGACTGAAGCTCAGCACCCGGGAGTAGGGTTGGCGGGATGTAGGGTCTGTTCTGGAGTCCCCTTCTGCCTCTGCCTGGCTCTCCGGACCCTGGACTGGCCCAGCCCCACCACCCAGGCTAAGAATGCCTTACAAGAATCTGAACATTCCTCAGAATAGTGCTCACCTTGAGACGGTGAGAACCTGGATGGGAACAAAGTGACAACAGGATGCTTACAAATCTAGTTAGTAGCACTGTCTTGAGAAAATAACAAAAAATGTGAGTGTAAGTTCTGACGGAGAGCAATAATGTCCTCAGGCTCCACTCTTCAAGATACATTTAGAGAGGAGAAATCCAGCAGAGAAAGACCATTGATAATACAGGGCCCCATTTGCAAGATAAACTCAACCACCTTACCAGCATTTTTGATCTTTACCCTATATAATACTGAGAGATATCCAAACCCACTCTTATCTGAGACCAGATTCCCCAGTTTCTGGCAAAGAAATTACCAAGAGCACAAATTTACCAAGAGGGAGACTGAGGAAGGGTAGGCAGACTTCGCTTTTCTGACACAGTGGAAAATGTGGGTGTCTCACATACCACTCTTCTTTATATACTCTTCTGAAGAAGCCTGACTAGCACATAAAAAAGGGAGAACTTGAAAATCCAGCTGATCATACATTTTTTCCAACCATCTGGGCTTCTGTTTCCCTTTCATTGTCACTAGGATGGCCTTAATAATATCTTTAAACAAGCTAATCTCTATCACTGTGCCTACAGTGGAAAACATTCCTCTTTTGCTATGTAGAGAAGAACAAAACTACAACCTCTGCATTGCCTTGGTTTTAAGATCTATACCTGCTCCCTTCCCTCTAACGCCTCTGAGACAGGTAAGTTCCTTAAAACTAATGACCAAAAAAAAAAAACCCCAAACCAAAACAAACAAACAAACAAACAAACAAAACTTCCAACTGCCAGTACTCTTGTTTTCATCAAATCAAAAATTATCAGTATTTTGTGATCTGTAGTTTGTTGGAATCCAGGAAACATAGTGGTTAGTACACATTCCTCTTGTCAGTTACTGTGTTAAAGGTTGGGGACCAAAGGGAACAAGGCCGTTTATGCACATAGATGCACCTTCAAAGAACACAGAGTCGAGGTACCTCCATTTGAAGGCACCAGGCCTCGTAAGAGGCTTCGTGGACGGCCACCGCCTACAGGAACTCTCTTACTCTACTAGGACCAAACCATTACTTTCAACGTCTGCTCAGGAAGTCACCGTGCGGTCTAGAGGAAGAGAAGGTGGTGTGGTGACTGATGGCCTATCCCATCCTTCATGGAAGTCTCGGGGAAGGATAGTGTCTGGTTCTCTAGGAGACCCACTCTTGGCACTGAAGAGAAACTTTTTGGGAGAGTGGCAGGAGGCGGATGTTGGAAAAGAACAAAGGAAGATGAGCTTTTCAGAGAGAGCCCACCCAAGAACCCATGGGGTTTGCACTTGGCTTAGGAGGGTTAGCGTCACGCACTCAAAGGAGCCCGCATTTCTGGGCTGGCATAGACAGTGACACCACTTACCCTCCACATACCCCCGCTGGGGCTGGGACCCTGCCACAGCCCCACTGATGTGAGGCCTGAGGCCACAATGTGGTGAAGTTCCTCCTCCTGACTCAGACGGGACCACAGCAGTGTGTAGAAATTCCATGATGAAAGATGATATTCCTGACATTTCTCTCAGCTCTCAAATTTTCCAGCCGATTTTCTTGAGCAGTCTTTCTGTCTTCCAAACTTTGGAGGGATGGCTCAATGTTTCCAAAGTGAGGTGGAAAAGCTCACTTGTGGTTGTAAAATTCTAATACTGCCCTCATTTTCTCTGAGGGACCCACCAGGGGAGCTACTGAAATGGAAGACTGAACCAGGCCTCGTGGGTATTGATTTGGAGCAAAAGAACACCTGGGAAGTTAAGTAGCGACCAGGGCCAAATGGAGTGTGGACAGTTCCTGATGGTCCGGCCTTGGGCCCCTTGTTTTTGTTTTTTAAACTGAACTTTAGTTGTGTAGACATATGAATTCTATTTGGCTAAAACTCTGTGATTGGAATGTCCTCATCAGACCCTATTCTGAAGCTATTTGAGTTTGAACCCCAGATAAACTACATTAGACATTCAAGAATGAAACACATGGGGAGAGGTATCTGTCTCTTTCATTTCCCTTTTCTTTAGCTCTGTGGAGTAAAACTAAAAATGAAAAACTCACTTATCTCCTTCCACGTAATTTTCACAACTGGTGCTT
Organism: Phoca vitulina; assembly: GCF_004348235.1. Lineage (NCBI taxonomy): Eukaryota > Metazoa > Chordata > Mammalia > Carnivora > Phocidae > Phoca > Phoca vitulina. The sequence continues at coordinate 33,866,244 of NW_022589710.1, read as the reverse complement.
ACTTTTATGTCTTTCTGTGTTTGCACTGGACACCTGCTTCCGGTAGGCTGAGTCCTGGCCCTATCCTGCTCACTGTGATATCCTAAGGCACAAAGTAGGTCTCAATGAATATATGTTGCATGAATAAATGAACGACTGACTGGATGCATGGATAAACAGACAAATGGAGGCCCATAAAGTTATGACCAAAAATTTACATCACATGGAAATATATTAAAGTATCATGCAAAGGAAGTAAACCATGGGACTCCAGGAAAGGCAGTTTTCCCCAATGTGTCTTTGACACCAAGACAGTGACTTACACTAAAAAAGGTGTTTTAAAATGGTTAGTTGCTACATTTCCAATTCATGGACTAGGAGCAGACAGTCTCTGAACAGAAAATACCAGGAGAATTCTCCTCCTACAGAAGGGGCCCCCCTCTCAGTTTGTAAAAATATCCTTTTTCCTTTGGTGCTACCATTTCACAGAAAAAAAAAAAAAAAAGCTGTAGCATGTTGACACCTCTTTGTGGGGTGACTGTGCAGTATACTGTCCAAAGTGGGACTCTGAGGGTGAAAGGGGGCACAGGACCAAACTGGGACATCTCTGATCAGACTAAGACACGGAGGCGGAGGATGTCTTTCGCCAGGTCAGTGAATCTGAGCCTTCTCAAAGTTCAAGCAATTTCTTGAAATTTGTCTTTTGTTGAAAGTGCTTGTTCTTCATTGAATTCTTCTCATGTTGAACTCCTTGATGAGTTTTTATCTTAAGAATTAATTCTTAAAAAGTACAGTATCTTGAGTTTCTCTGGTAAATTGTCAGTTCTAGAGTTAAACTCTTCAAACACAAGGTGACACAGGCCGCCCTTTCTAGATTATCGGTCAAGGGAGATACCACGGAACTCTCTCACACATGGCAAGCCCTTGCCTCTACCTCTTTTTTGATGAACGCAGAATGTAAAAATATACAATTGCTGCAGTGAATTGAACAAAGTATAGCCAGCCCCTCAGGCGGACTTCAGAGGGAAAATGCTTCTTAACATATTTACTTCCTGTGGTGGCGCCACAGCACAAAGATCACACTCAGCCTTCCTGGCCATAAAAGCTTCAGTTTTTCCCATTCTTGCTGCCAAAGCTGAAATGCCAAGAAATGCTGGGAACTGTGATTATACACACTTCATATTTTACATTCTGAAACCCCAAGGAATAAGCTGTGGAGAACAGAGTCCTATTTCTTAAGTGGCAGCCGAACAGATACTGCCCTCAAGCTCCCTTGAGCAGGGCCGAGTATTTGCATAGGGAGAAACAAGCAAAGACCTCACAGATGCTTCCAGTCTGTGTGTACCTTCCTGGCATCTGTGGCAGACCTTGGCTAACTTTTCTCATTTCTTTCTTTTTTGTTATTTTTTAACTTTCTGAATTACTCAACCAGATTCTTCTGGGGAAAAAAAAAATCACTACCCCACATAGAAGTCAGTCATAAGGAAACTCAGTTACCGCCTTTGGCAGGTTTGAACCTGTCTGTTCACAGATGAGGAAACAAAACTCCACTGTTCTTTAGGCCTGAATCGTATCCCCTTCCTTCGTATGGCAGTCAAGTGGCCAGCCAGGAGCATGCAGATTTCACCGTGTCAAAATTTGTCTCCGCAGCTGTAAGTGAATTTCACGGCCACGGTGCATTTTTCTCAATTCCAGCCTCCAGTGTAGGAGTTAAAACAAACAAAAACAAAACCAAAATAGGTTTCCCTCCCGCCCTCCAAGAATTAATGCAAGAGCCACAGGTACCCCAGGGAAGGGCTCGTGATGACAAGACCTGTTCTTCTGAAGGGCGAATTTCCTGACTCACTGTCACCTGTTCTCCTCTATTGCTCATAATCCCATTTCTTTGTCAAAGGAGTGTTAAAATCCTCACGAGGTGAACTTGGGAGGGGCAAGGCTTCTCGTTGCTTGGATTCAAAGGAAGATTTAATACTCGCTTCTTGCTTAATTTGCACGATTTGGATGCTTCCACATGTTCCCCGTGTTCTCAGAGACCAGGAGCTCACATAGGATTTCTCCCCCTCCCCCGGGCAGCGCTCACTCCGGGGCCTTGCAGAGAAAGCAGCCGAGAAGCTCCTGGTAGACGAGCAAGCCCCTTGTGCAGGAAGGCAGGCACCAGCCGGCAAGAGTGGAAGTGTGTGCCGCTGCTCCTTAATCCAGTTATAAATAACAGCTGATGCAACTGCTCTACGTGTAGGGCTGGAAATAAATTTCTCTCTGTGGCTATGTAACTGCAATAAACTTTTATAAGCCTATTACATGATCAGAACAAACCAGCACAGTTTCTCCAACAAGAGCAGAATTCTTTGCAGGTTTGAACCCTCACCCACACACCCTTCTCTGAAAAGAAAAGGAGGCTCAACTGCTACCTTTTTATAGTTTAGACCTGGTCTTTCTAAAGACTTAGGAAAAACCTCTGTTCTTCCAGTATCCGATAGCACCATTTGTCTTTCAATGGGAAACATATTCAAACACAGAGATTGTATATGCATAAGCCATTTGTGGAAGGACATAGAAGAAATACCCATTTCTGGCTGCCTTGAGAAAAAGAAACTGGGAGGCTGGATTTAGTGTCCACTGTAATCTTTTTAGAATAGCTACACATCTCTCTCTTTTTTTAATCGTATGTATGCATTATCTCATCTAATTGAATGACACTGACATTCCTCTCCATTTTCCCAGATTAAAGAATACCATGTTTATACCCATCATCAAAGCACTTCTCTCTCCCAGTGCATTCCCCCAGACATGTGTTGGCTCAGTTGCTAGAAATAAAACAGAAATGAAGAAATAAGAAATATTGCTATGTCCTGCACCAGAAATTGAGGGATACCAAATGAAAACGAAAAAGCAAAGCAAAGCTCTGGATGCAAGTCCTAACAGAGCCATGACAAATGATAGAAAAAGTGTGAGTCTCTTGGCTTTTCACCTGCACCCTCCTGGACAATGCCCCTTCCCTCTGACAATCCCCTCTCGTGCCTTATTGAGAGAGTTCTCCTCTTATTTGGCCTTTTTTTTTTTTTTTTTTTTGCTTATTTCTTTTAAAAAAAATTGTTCTCAAAAATCACAAAAGTAACACAATCGCACCACAAGCAGTGATACAATATGAAGACACATAATGAAAAATTAGTAACTGTCCACCCCATCCCGAACAGCTTTGTTTCCATTCTTCCACAACTTTCTCCACATCTATGTTGAGATGGCTTTTGATACTTTTTTAACACAGAAAAAATGGGACTGAAATGAGCATACATACTACTCTTCAACTTCTTTCTTTTTCATTTATTTATCTTTCAGGGACAACACCCCCCCACACACACACACACACACCAGGCCAATAAATGTAGATCTAACTCATTCTTTCTTTTCATAGTTGCATAGAATTCCACAGGACGGGTATGCCATAATTGGTTCAATCATTTCCTTATTGAATCTGTCCACCTCTTCAATGGATTCACTGTTCAAGTTTCTTCCCTGAATCATTTTTCTTCCTTAGTACTGATAACGTGCCTGGAGCATTAACTGATACCAGACACTAGCATAAACAAGTCCCATGAACTCAAGGCTCATAATAATCCCCAGGACAGGTAGTACCGTTACACCCATGCTGTAAATTAGAAAATGAAGACTTAGAGAAATTATAGCATTTATCTGGAATCACAGAACTGGTACAGGGTGGAAGTAAGTTTCAAATCTGAGTTTGATTCCAAAGCCTCGCACTTCCCTATAAGCCAATACTGCCTCATTCTCACACTGTTGCCATGCAACCAACCTAGAGTCTGTGGTCACAGTCTTAAAGGTTAGCCTGGCGTTTAAACTCTGAGATGGATCATTTGACTAGGAGTTCCACAGGTCCCTCGAACTTGAGGTGTTCACATCTTTGTCTCCCTGGTCCCCAACACCTATGCTCATCCTGTGCCTTGTCTTTGGCAGTTCACCCTGGGGCAAGGCACTGACTGACCTGAGTGAAAAGTACCCACCTTTTCAAAGTGGACAACAGGCAGGGACCCCTCATTCTGGGGTTCATGACTACCTTCTCTGTTTTCATGTGAACAAAGAGGCTGACGCTATTACTACAAAGGTAGGCAGGCATTACATTCCTCTAAGATCTACATGGAAGGAAACCTTGAACGCCCTATTCTGACATCACACCAACAACTAACTTCCCAGCATGCTTGCTACCCCGATATTCAGCATGAATAAAATTCATTTAAAGCCCAAATCTGACCTGGAAGAGGTAACATGAGCACCTATTACCTCAATTCATATTAGTTTCACCAATTACTACTTCAGATACTTCTGGTTTTACAAGAGAAGAAGAATGTAACAAGTCAACTGGATATTGGCTCAAGAATCTAGAATAAAAATTTACACGGATGGCTTATGATTGCTCAGAAATCAGTGACTGCAACAAGAGAGCCAGAATAAACAACATCACACCATCAGTGTTTCCTTCTTTGAGGTAAACTACACTGGAAGATCCAGATTGTCTTCAAATATCTGAAAGGCTTTCTTGTAGAAGATCTGTGTTTTTTCACTTTACTCCATCAAGGTGGTCCAGAACCAATGAACAGATGATACAGTGAGATACTGTTTGAGCCAGTATAAAGGTGAAATTTCCAATAGTCATAGGTGCCTAGAAGTGGAGGTAACAAGCTACTCTCTGTTTGGAGGTGCTAAAGTATAGAAAAAAAGGACCACTCAGCAGTTTGCTAGGCATTCATGCTTTGAAAGAAAAGGGTATATAACTTTGAACTCCCTTCCAACCCTGAGACTCTAGAATTTTATCAATGGGACATGGGGCAGGTAAGTTTTGATGCAAGTATCAAAAATGGTATAGCATGGTGATTTTGTATGTGAAAGAGAAGGTCTGAATGTAGTATTCTGGAGGCTAGAGGAGCAGTGCCAGGGGAGGGAGGAGGAATGAAAGGCCACACAAACTGCCACCTTCCCATTGTGTGCCCCACGCACACACCTCTGGACCCAGATCACTCAGTGATGTCATTCTCCAGGGTGTGGGGCAGCTTGCCTGTCAGTTTTCACTCACTCCTCTTTGCAACTAAACCCAGAAATTCATCAGTGTCTGAGCGTTTTTGTCAAATGCTAACAGGGCACCTGCACCAAGTTATATTTCTGCTTGGGAAGTTTGCTAATACATAAAAGTTGACATTTGCAAGACAATGGAAAAATGTCCACCTTCGGGCATATGTTGCAGACTCCATCAAATAGAAAACTCTAACACCATGCCCTGCTCAGCTACTTATCTCGCCAGGCTTAAGTACTGGGATCTAGGAGAAGGATTTGGTCTTAACACATCTGAAAACATAGCTCCAAGACTAACATACATGGCTCAGCGAACTGAAAGAATGACAGGGCTGTCATCTAATCCTCAGCTGTTTGCTCCCATCAGTCCACTGTGTTTTCAACTCCAACAGGTGCTACTCTCTTCTGGGCTGAAAGCATTTCCACATAGATTTTGCACTATCAAGCCAAGTAGTTGCAGAGCACCTTGCTTCATGGAATAGAAGACATTAAAATACCAAATGCATGTGTGAATGAATGGACTGTATGGACTGAGTGTTCACGTGCCCCTCCAATTCATTTTGATGCCCTAACCTCCCAATGTGATGCTATTTGGAGATGAGGCCTTTGGGAAGTAGTTAGAGTGAGATGAGGCCATGAGGATGGGGTGCTCACGATGGGATTAGCACCCTTGCAAGAAGAGATACTAGAGAGCTCGCCTCTTCTCTTTCTCCTGAGATGGAACAGCACGAAGTCGTGACAATGTGTGTGCCTTTTCACTCAGCAGTACCTCCAGGAATCTGGTTCTAGGAAAGAATCAAAGACTGATCCAATCGATATATGTAACAATATAAACAAATCATTATTAATAATAGTAAATCAACTGAAATGTACTGTGAATTAAGTAGGCCCACATGACAGACCACTCTGCATCATATAATATTAGTGAAAGATGAATGGATAAAGAAGAGGTGGTAGATACATACAATGGAATATTACTCAGCCGTCAAAAAGAATGAAATCTTGCCACGTGCCATGACGTGCATGATTGGAGCTAGAGGGTATTATGCTAAGCAAAATAAGTCCGCCAGAGAAAGACCAACACCATACGATCTCACTCATATGTGGAATTTAGGAAACAAAACAGAGGATCATAGGGGAAGGGAAGGAAAAAGAAAATAAAATGAAAACAGACAGGGAGGCAAACCATAAGAGACTCTTAACTATAGAGAACAAACTGAGGATTGCTGGAGGGGATGGGGGTGGGAGAGATGGGGTAACTGAGTGATGGGCATTAAGGAGGGCACGTGATGGGATGAGCACTGGGTGTTACATGCAATTGATGAATCACTAAGTTCTGTCCCCTGAAACTCATAATATAGTATATGTTAACTAAATTGTATTTAAATTAAAAAATTTAAAAAAAAGAACGTAGACAACTTTCATGGTAGGGGAAAATCGTTATAACATATTAAGTAATAAAAAAATCAGGTTAATAATGTTTATATAGTATGACTTCAACTTTGTTTCTTTTTAAAAAAATAAACACATTAAAAAATTTTAATAAAATATATGAAAAGAAAAATGGTTATCTTTCAGTGGTAGGAGTATAGCTTATTTCATTTTTATTTTTTGTATTTTAAATTTTCAGCAGTTACTATGTGTTACTTTTATAATTAGAAAGGCGAGAATAAATTTTATTTAAAAAATTTAAAACATGGGGGAGAATCATTGCTCTCATTAATGAATACATACCCCATGAAGACAATACGTATGTTTTTATGAGAAGAATAGTTTTGTACAGCCTAGTTTGGAGTTACAGCCCCTTAAACTTTAGGGTGTATTATTCAATAACTTACACATAACTATAGAAAAGTGACATCACCAGGCTTTCTACCTCACTTGTTATGTGTAAACACGTGGTGGGTTTAAGGAACTTACAAAGCAATGTCCAGTTTATAAAATGACTGTGAAAAAGTTATTACCTTTGTTTTTAGCTGAAAGGCATAAAATTTGAAATCGATAAACACTGAAGTCCTCTGAATAGAGCAGACAGATCTATTGTAACTCTGAAAGGGATTAGCGTCACCTTAAGCAAAAAAGCATACAACTTGTAAGTCATCAAGTATAGAGATGTGGTAGAAGAATCATGGCAGAGACCACCACGGTTTCTCAAACTTAAGTACTGCATGGCTCCTTTTTAAAGAACATCTGAAGAAGCACTGACCAAGTCTTTTCCTATGAAATAACTTTCATTTGAGAATTATAATTGCAAGGAAGAACTGTGTCTTTATAGCAGGTGAAAGAATTATTTATATTATCAATCAAAATGAAAATCCAAATTTAAAAATTCTTAAAGAGGGGCGCCTGGGTGGCTCAGATGGTTAAGCGTCTGCCTTCGGCTCAGGTCATGATCCCAGGGTCCTGGGATCGAGCCCCACATCGGGCTCCTGGCTCAGCGGGGAGCCTGCTTCTCCCTCTCCCTCTGCCTCTCTCCCTGCTCATGCTCTCTCTCTCTCTCTGTATCTCTGTGTCTCAAATGAATAAATAAAATTAAAAAAAAAAAAAAAAGAAAACATTAAAAAAAAAATTCTTAAAGAATTGGAATGATCAGTTGAAAAATACTAGTATGGGTTCTCAAACACTCTTTTCAGTAGGGCAAATTGTCAGGCTTTCATTTGTGAAAAAACACTACCTTGAATTCTGAGCAAATCATGGGTTTGGATTAGTGTAATGCTGGAGACAGACAATGGGTTAGACAAGGTCCCTGCCCTCATGAAGATGCCCATATGAAGAGATGCCCAGGCCAGGAAAAGCAAGAAGGGAAGGGTATTACAGGATGCCACAGGAGCCGACGGGATAGGCACCTAAGCTAGCTCGTGGTTCGGGGGGTGAGGAGTCTAGGAAGTTTCCTAGCGGAGGTGACTGAGCTGAGACCTCACAGGTTCGCAGGAGTTAGCCTTGCAGAAAGAGCAGAGAGCATTCCATGCACCTGCAAGGCCTGCTGGTTGAGGGAACTCGGCACCTTCGTGGATTCAGAACTGAGGTGGTATTGTAGAGTTCCATCACATACTGTGTGACCTTGAACAAGTGATTTTACTTCCCGGAGCCTCAAGTTTCCTTACATGTAACATAGGGATAATACCAATTGCTTTGGAGAGATGTCCTAAGAGGCTTAAAATTCATTAAGTAGAAGCTCCTTACGGAGACATTTATCCTTAGAGAGAAATGCTAAGCACATGGGGCTGTTACTGTTTACGGCAGAGCCAGTGTGAGAGCACGCGGGTCCTCTCCCTCCTGCCCCAGCCCACTACTCTCTTTGCCACTCCTTGACTCTGCAGAGCACTCCCCCCGCCCCCCCGCCAAGGGCTTTGTGGTTCTTGCCATTCCTTTGGCCTGGAATGTTCTTCCCCCAGGTATTAACATAGAGTTTGCTTCCTCATAGGTCTCTGCTCATCTCCTCAATTGTCCTATTCTCCCTGATCTTTATCTTCCCCTTACACAACTTTTGCTCCATAGAATTTATCGCCCTGACATTCAATATATTCACTTTTTGTTTATCCGACTACCTGTGCTAGAATTTAAGCTCCTTGAGAATGTGAGGTTTTGTCTGATTTGTTTCCAGAGCTTAGCACAGTGCCTCGCACACGGTAGGTGCTTAACACATATGTGTTAAAGGATTGAATAAATACCCCAAGCTTGAGGGAAGGGCTTTCTTTAGTCTTCTTTTACTCTCTGGGGACCTGACATAAAGCTTTGCATGGAATAGGCATTTCATAAACACTTGTTGAACTGTATAACTGAACCACTTCTTACAAATGTTCATCTGATACCTAAAGACCAAGTGACTGTATTTTCATTGCTTAGCAAATAAATCCAAGATTGTGTTTAATTATAATGAAGCAGTAGGCCGATCGATCAATTTGGTGGGGAGAACAACAACACTGGTGGTCTGATTTCACAGTGACTGGAATCAATTAACACACTTATCCATTAGTTCCAAATAACCACAGCCCTTGTTGATGCAAAAGGTCAAATGTGGATGAGGTATGCCAGGATCAGTATTCTGATTTAATAAGTACAGGAAGTGAAGTACAGAAACAAAATGTTTCAGGGCTGAAATTTCTTTCTGCCATTAATCTGGGTCCTTTGAGAAACTGTATTGCTGGGACTAAGCTGCCAGGATATGGGCTCCAGTAATGGTCCAAAAAAGTTCTTGAATCTTCCCTCAAATGAAAAACCAAAAATTTGCTTCAGTACCGGAAAAGGTAAATCCTGAATGAGTTCAAATGTTCCCCCCATATATTAGAGAGTTGAAATTTAAACAAGATGCAAAAGTCTAGTCTCCAGGTTTTACAATCTGCCCCATATGCTCCAGGGCTTCTTAAGGAAACCATCTTTAGGATTCAGGATAAGTATGTGTTTTAAGGATACTAACGACACACAATTTCAAAATATTGCTAAAATGCAAAAAAAAAAAAAAAATGATTTGGTTCGAAAGGAAAACACAAATTTGTTTATTATAAAAAGACTGGTCTTCAGAGGGTTGATATTTACAAGCTACAACTCCAATTTCTGTAAAGAATTCTTGAGAAAGCATCTTGGGGTAATTTCAGCTCAAGCCCATGCTACAAAGAAAACCTAAATCATCTGATAGCACGTATACAAGAAATAACCTCTTATATTGACATGGCATGTTTCAAAGAGCTTTCACATTTTCACTTTCATCTGATTTGAGCTTCATGGATACCCTGCAGGGAAGCCATGTCAACGTACAGATGGCCAAAGAGGCTCAGAGCATTCTGCAACCTGCCCACACCTCCAGGACCAGCAGGAATCAGGGCTGGGTCTAGCACCCAGATCTTCTGAAAACCAAGCCCAGCATTCTTTCAGTTGAAAGAATATATGTGATCTTTTTCTATTCTCTTATAGCATTGTAATTTAAATGGAATTGCACTTTGGGGACACTTACTTTAAATGATGCAATATATCAAAAAATTTGTAAGCCCCAGAGCCAAATTTAGGCAGATTTCTAATGGGGTCTGGTTTCCTAAGGTTCTGTCCTTGGCTCACCGTTCCATTTAAGACACTCTTGTTGGGTGATGTCATCTAGCCTCCATGATCTGAACTAATAGCTATGTCCTGATGACTTCTAAATATGTGTTCCAGCCCATCTGTTCTACTGAGCTTCAGACTCATATCCACCTGCCCATTTCACATCTCCACAGGAATGTCTCAGGTACCTGACATATTATGTTTCCACACCTCGTCATCGTCCTTTTCTGCCTAGATGTCTTCCTGCACTCATGATCTCTCCCAGGTAATGGTAACATCATGCATTCAACCTTCTAACTAAACACCTAGAAATGACCCCAAGTTTCTCCTTCACCTCCTGGACCCACCCAGCCACTAAGGCCTGACTGGTGTACTTGCTCGTATCTCTTCGTCTTACGCTCTTTTCCTCAGCCCTACCACGACCGTCTTGGTTCAGGTCCTCATTATCTTCTTACCTGGAACAGTGCAACAGTCACAAATTGAACCTCCCCCTGCTACCTACATGTCCATGTCTGCATGCTCCCTCCCCCAGATAAATATGAAATGTAAGTCTACTCATGTCAGGCAAGCTGCTGAAAACTCTTCAAAGACTCTTCTTCACCTGCTACATAAAACCCAATTCCCTGGCATGGAATTTGTGTCTGGCACTGTGAGTTTCCTATCAAATAACTATCCTGCCCTTTTTTCCTTAATAAGAAAACCCTGATTTGTAGCTGGAGCCTGGCCACATCATGATTTCTTAGCCTTCACTGCAGCTAGGTGCAGTCATGGGACCAAGTTCTGGCCAAATCCTTGGTAAGTAATGTGTGAAATTTCAGGCTCTTTAAAGGGAGCTAACTTAGCTGGGAGAAGTGCTCTTTGTGCTTCTTACTGCCTGGAACGAATACAGAGATGACTCTGGAAGCTTTAGCAAACACATTAGGCCACGAGGTGGCCTTGAAGACGGCTGAACAGAAAAGATAGAAATCTCGGTCCCAGATGACTCCACGGAGCTTTCATAGCACAGCTGGACTGCCTACTTCCAGACTTTTTATGGGAGAGAAAAATACATTCTAACCGGTTTAAGACGCCATCATATTCCATTTCCTATTACAGGCAACAGCACCCAATCCTAAGTGATACAGAATTCAAATATCTCAAGAATGTTAAGCCTTTTTCATAACTTCGTTTCTGCCAACCCCTCGAGCCTTATCTTCCACCAGAGCTCAAAATTTAAGTTCCAAAATTCTTGTAGTTTTCCACTCCACCCACGTATTCACCATGAGCTTTCATGCTTCTCTACTTCTGCTCAAGCCTGCCCCCTACCTAAACACCCTCATTTCTCAGGTTTTAACTTTCCATCACCTCCTACAGAAAGTTTGCCTAAACCTCCACGTGAGGGTAAGTGGCCCTTCTCGGTGCTCCCATAATATGCTGGGCATACTCCAATTCTAGAACCTATCTGCCATTAATTATTTATGGGCCATCTCTCCCAGTCCACAGAAAGAGCCTCAAAGGGCAGATACCACATCTATTCACTTTGTATTTATATCTCCTAATAAAAGTGGCAGCTCAGTAAATATGCTCTGAGTTCACCTGCATTTTCCTCATGGAAACAGAGTGAACAGTATCAAATGCCTCCAAATGTCCTGACTAGCTCTTCATGTCAGCAGTAAGTTAAAGATTGAAACAAAATCTTCTAATGGTATTTTTTTTTCCTGACATGGGAAACAAATTACAGGTGAGCCACCCTAAGAAAACATCCACTCTGATAAGCAATTTACTGTTTGGATGTTTCAGACTTGGAATTTCCTCATCTATAAAAGAGAACTTGGCACTCTCGGAGGCCTCATCTGGCTCTAGAATTTTTATAATTCCATTGTTGAATATAAACACATAGAACAGGACACAAGGAACTCACTGTGAATGGATGGTTCCTCCAGCAATTGGCAGCATGAACAGCCTTACCTAACTTTTAAATAAATTACTTACAAGGAGTATCTAACACAATCTTGAAGTCATCAGATGACAATGAACACTCTAGGATAATGAAATGCCTATTGTGGGAGGATATGCCTCCTAGACTGCAAACTTATTGGCCTCCCCTAGAACCCCAGAACTTGCTATGCTTCCTCCTGATACTGGGAACTGGCATTTGCTATTCCTTCTGTCTTAAATGCTCTTTCCATCCCTCTTCCCTGGCCACCTCAGCTCAAGAGTCACTTCCTTAGAAAACTCTTCTGTCTTTCCCTGACCAGACTGAAGTACTGTATTAGAAGTTCTCACTCACTGCAATGCACTCCTCTTCTTCATGGCACTGGTCACCATTGTGATTTTCTGTTAGTATGGTCATTTGATTGACGTCTTTCTCCCTCACTAGACCATACCCTCCACAAGGGAGTATTTTGGTTTTACTTATCATTGTACTCATATCCTTGGCAGAGGGTTGATGCTCAATAAACGCTTGCTAAATATCTCCAAAGGCTGTGTGAGGGTGGAGAAAAGTGGCCAAGTTTCACTGGGGGAAATGAACAGCTATTCTAATAAGCTGGAAATCCTCTGAGCTCTCCTTCACATCTTTGAAAAAGCATCCTGAAGTCACTTCGTGGTGGCAGTGACAGAGCAGGCACTGAATGAGGTCACCATCTGACAGAACAATCTGTGACCAACAAGCCAAGAGAAGAAGCAGGAATGTGACTAAAAAGTTTGGAGTTTTAGTAACAATCCTAGGTAAGGGCTCACAGTCGAAACCAGATATGAAAGTTACCAGTGTATTGAGAATCCCATGGCTAGCACATCCTGAAGAAACAAGGGCTATAATGAAAATAACAAATGACAATTTGTAGTTGTCTTTGCAGCAAGCAGATCAAGAAAGAGTAGACTTACTTCTTAGAGCAGAAGGAATGATGTTATCGAATGGCAAAGGGAAAAGAGAGCTCCTAAACTCGGCTTTTATCTTTATCTGAAAAGATTTTTCTCACTAGAGTGAGTACAACAAATATAAATATTGAAGTGAATTCCAATATAGGCGAGGTAACAGTAAGAGTCCAAAATTCCAGATTCAAATGAAAGACATTTAGGGACCCTGAAATTCTGCTGGCAAGAAATACTAAGGTCCCAGGTGATGGGACTCTAACAGATGTTGTAACAGATGTTACAATTTCCAAGAGGGGGAGAAGTAGATATCAGAAAACAGTGACTCAAGCACGTGATAGTCATCACTGACCCATGCACAAATTGGCTGGAAAACAGATTAACTGTGAATTCATAGACCCAGAAGCAATGCTCACAGAGGTGGCTCTCCAAGCAAAACTACGTTAAGCTAATTTCAAATCACACAGGTGTCTGAAGTCAGCAAGAAATCTGATGGTCCTATATGATATCCTTGAGAAACAAGAGTCAGATGATATTAAAGATTGGTATATTCACACAGCTCCAGTAGCTGTTTTCAGAGACTAGCTTAACAGACCTTATCTTGGAGGGAGATTGTCAATCTTCCCATATTCTGAATTAAAAAAAAAAAAAAGTCAAATGAGGTAGAGACTATTCTCTCAATTTGAGGAGAACTCAAAGGTGATTTTCTTTAAAAGTTCATGTGCTACATTAAGTATACATGTAAAAGACAATATATTTGAGGTCTGGAGCCTCTGTGGGTTAGTTCTACATTTGGACAATGGGACAACAAATTACCACAGCAAGCACTTGGGGCTTTAGGAGTAAACACTGATTACCATGCACACAGCATGCCAAGAAGTGCATAGAGCACAAAGTGATCAGACTCATGGGTTCCAAGTGTGTATTAAAATGCACCATGTTCAAGTATAAATGGTAAGGAGGAATCAAAACTTAAACTGTGCTCTTCTGTAAAGGCTTTCTCACTACAGATATTTTAAATATATTCTATGCTTTGTCAAAAACAGCAAATCCACTATGTGCTGGCTGGCTCTAGGGGTTTGGGGTTGAAATGTCAACGATGGCGGAATTCCCCTTTAATACAGATTATGAAACATGATAGAAAATGGGGTCTGTAATGCTGGAGGGCAGGTAAATGGGATGCATGCCCCTTTGTCTTCCAACTTTTCTGTAGGACTTGACTCTGAAAAAAGTCAATGGCCATGTAAATTATTCATGAGCTCTATCTGGGCTCCCAATCAGCCAACAAGCCCAGGACAAAGGAATGAATAGTCTTTTTTTCCCCTTAGCAAAGTGGCTCATTGACTGCTTACTTCCCAGCCCTTTCTTCTTGGTCTCTGGGCCATGGCAGCCCCAGACCTTCCAACCAAAGGCAAAGGCACAAACCCTGCTCTTGCTCTATCTCCAGGGAACTGGGCTTCTGTTCCTCCATGAAATGCAAGTGAACACCTCTGAGAATCAGGGTCAAGCGGAAAAGCACAGAAATGTAACTGGCCTTTCTCCTCTTATGCAAGGCTCTGTTGGCTAAGGGAGAGAAGAAAGTCGAGGAGCCTAAGGTACTTCTAAAGTCCTATTGGACAATGACTTGCCCATGGTACCATCTTTGTAACTTGCTGAAAAATAAAAACCTCCCCTGACAAAAAACAAACAAGGAAATAACCACACCTCTACAGACATACCTCAGAGATATCACAGGTTCAGTTCCAGACTGAACTGTCTGAAATGAGTAAACAATTTTTTTGCTTTCCCAGTGCACATAAAAGTTATGTTTACACTGTACTGTAGTCTATTAATTGTGCAGTAGCATTATGTCTAAAAAAACAATGTACATATCTTAAGTTTAAACTGCCTTATTGCTAAAAAATGCTAACCAGCATCTGAGCTTTCAGCAAGTTGTAATCTTTTTGCTGGTGGAAGGTCTTGCCTCTATGTTGATGACTATTGACTGATCAGGGTGGTGGTTGCTGAAGGCTGGATTGGCTGTAAAAATTTCTTAAAATAAGACAACAATGGAGTTTGCCACAATGATTGACTCATTCTTTCATGAACCATTTCCCTGGAGCATGTGATGCTATTTGACAGCATTTTTATCCACAATAGAGCTTCTTTCAAAATTGGAGTCAGTCCTCTCAAACCCTACCCCTGCTTTATCAACTAAGCTTATATCCTATTCTAAATCCTTCATGTTCATTTCAACAATCTTCACAGCATCTTCACCAGGAGTAGATTCCATCTCAAAAAACCACCTTCTTTGCTCTTGCATAAGAATCAATTCCTCATCCATTCAAGTTTGATTATGAGATCACAGCAATTAGTCCCATCTTCAGGCTTCACTTCTAATTCCAGTTCTATCTATTGCTATTTCCACCACATCTGCAATGACCTCCTCCACTGAAGTCTTGAAGCCTCAAGGTCATCATCCATGAGGGTTGGAATCAACTTCTTCCAATTCCTGTTCATGCTGATATTTTGACCTCTTCTCATGAACGTTCTTAATTGCATCTACAATGGTGAATTCTTTCCAGAAGGTTTTCAACTGACTTTGTCCAGAGCCATTAGAGGATTCACTATCCATGGCAGCTGTAGCCTTTATGGAATGTATTTCTTAAATAATAAGAATTGAAAGTCAAAATGACTCCTTGACCCATGGGCTGCTGAATGGATGTTGTGTTCACAGTCAATGAAAACAACATTCATCTCATTGTACATCTCCATCAGAGCTCCTGGGTGACCAGGTGCATTGCTAGAGCAGTAATAGTTTGAAGGGAATCTTTTTCTCTGAGCAGCTAGTCTCAAAAGTAGGTTTAAAATATTCAGTAAATCATGTTGTAAACAGATGTGCTGCCATAGAGGCTTTCTCATTCCATTTATAGAGCACAGTCAGCGTAGATTTGACACAATTCTTAAGGGTCTGAGAATTTTTGGAATGGCCCATGAGCACCAGCTTCAACTAGCACTTTTGGTTTCAAGAACTTTTCCTTTGCATTTACAAGTTGGCTGACTGGTGCAAAAAGCCTAGCTTTCACCCTATCTTGTCCTTCAACATGCCTTCCTCACTAAGCTTAATCATTTCTAGCTTTTGATTTAAAGTAAGAGACTTGAACATGTAGAGGCCACAGTAGTTATTAACTAGACTAGCCTCAATATCATTGTGTCTCAGGGAATAGGGAGGCCCAAGGAAGGAGAGAGATGTTGGAATGGCTGGTCAATGGAGAAGTCAGAACACACATATTCGTGGATGAAATTTGTTGTCTCATGTGGGTGCAATTCATGGCACCCCAAAACAATTACAATAGTAACATCAAAGGTCACTGATCACAGATCACCATAACAAATATAATGACAGTGAAAAAGTTTGAAATATCCCTAGAATCACCAAAATGTGACACAGAGACACAAATTGAGCAAATGCCATTGGAAAAATGGCACTGGTAGACTTACTCAACACAGGGTTGCCGCAACCCTTCAATACACAATGTGCATATATATGTATATATGTACATAAAACACAGTCTCTGTGAAGTATAATAAAGCAAAGCACTATAAAATGAGTATCCCTGTATCTGGATAGGTCAGAAGCATCATCCATGAGATCATTTTGGCTCTGATAAGGACCGTCCCAGGACATGTCTGATAAATGAGGCTGTCTGATGCTCCCAAGCTTCTCTCTGTGCTCTCTGGATCACATTCACACGCTGGGCGACCCAATTGTGCCCTTTACTGTGTGTGAGTTCCAAGGACTTGGTTTTCAAAGGCTTATCCTTAAGACTCTGTTCTCAGGCCAGTAACCTGAATGGAATTAAATTATCCTGTGAAATAAATCCACAGGATAAAAATAGCTTTTGAATCTATCCTAATTAAATGTGTCCCCTTCAAAGTCAACCATATCAGTTAGCGCCTACATCTGGCATCCAAGTTGAAGAGTAAATTAAAATAAATTCTCAAAATTGAACCGCAGATGCCAAGAATTTAAATAAAATTTCTCAAGATGTGGGCTGATACTGCTTCACAGAAATGACATCAGGTTACAGTGTCCATCCTCCTTATTTCCAGACCAATGAAACAAGCAGAATGAGAAGCGATCAGATCCTACACAGGAGAGCAAGTCGGCTGCCTTGCAGCAATGTAATGTGGTATTCAAGTAAAGCCTCTAAGGATTCAAGAAAACGAGTTTTGACCTTATTACTTTTCTCCACTGCTATGGTCTGAAGGTTTTATGTCCCTGCCCCCCTGCCCCAGGCGGACCCAAATTCATATGGTGAAATCCTAACCTCCAAAGGTGATGGTATTAGTAATGTGGGGCCTTTAAGAGGTGTTTAGGTGATGAGGGTGGAACCCTCATGAATGAGGGTAGTGCCTTTATAAAAGAGGCTCCAGACAGTTCCCTAATCACTCTGTCATTTGAGGACACAGAGAAAAGATAGCCTTGACCAGATATCAAATCTGCTGGTGCCCTGATATTAGCCTTCCAGCCTCCAGAACTGTGAGAAATAAATTTCTGTTGTTTATAAGCCACCCAGTCTGTGGTATTTTGTTATAGCAGCCCAAAAGGATGAAGGCACACTCTGCCTCCTTTTCATGAATTAAAGTTGCCCTATCACCAGAAGGGCACTAAGAAGCCCACTCTTTGGTGGTACTCTAAGTCTGCAAGTCTCTCCTGAGGAGACAGGGTAGCCCAGTGGTTAAAGACGTAATTTGAACTGTGGCTTCACTACGAGGTGACAGTGTGGTTATTAAGCCTTTCTAAGACTCAGTTGTTCATCTAAATAACACGAATAAGATTACTGTTATATAATAAGAGTGCTAGGAGGATCAGGGAGAAATGCAGGTAAAGAGCCGGCTGTCACAATGCTCCATGTAGCCCTTGCTGCCCTCGTTCATATTCTTCTTTGGATTTACAATAGCAGCCCCTGCCAAGTAGCAAAGTCATCATTCTTGAAAATTAAATGTGAGGAAGGCTCTCTCTGGGGCAAACAGAGCAGGGATGGATGGATGGATGGATGGATGGATGGATGGATGGATGGATGGATAAGCCACGGAGAGGAGAACAAAAGCAGAGCCCATGGCCCAGAGTCTGATGCTACCACCAGGAAGACCTCTGAACTCCCTCCACCATCAGACAGTGGGTCAGCAACCGCCACCAATCCTGCACTGGGCAGGATGCTGCGGCAGGAACAATTCCATGCTGGAGCTGCCACAACAGAGGGTCTGGTCAAGCAGGCTCAAAGCACAGGCCACTGAAAGCCACCGTGGCAGCTCTGTGGCCGAACGATGAGCGGAGATTGCTGGTTACGTCCAAGCAGAGGACTCCCGCTGCTGGTATCCAGCCTGGCTCGGAGCTCTGCACCCCCTCTTCTGCCTCACAGCTGGGACTGAGACAAAGGGCTGCATCTTGTTGAGGTTTTAGGGCCCTGAGCTGAGAATTTATGTTTCCATATCGTGCCTGTTTACCTGCTTTGCTTTCTCTCTTTTTTCTGGCATCATTGACCAGCTCTGATGAGTTCTTTCCTAGCCTCGCTCCTCTCTTGCTATTTTGACTCCTAGATATTTAAGAATATTCTGTTTTTAAAGCTCTCTTACACTTTCATCGAGATGTCAATACGGTTCGGAGCCCACAAAAGGAACAGCATTAGAAAGGCTAATAAATAGCTAGTTTCAATCAGGAAATTGACATTCACACTCCTAAGATAAAAATGATTTTTTTCTCAAAAGAAAGCAACAATTGCTTCTCAAGAGAAAGAAAGTGTTTATGTGGTGACTAAGTTACAATGTTATTTAAAAGCAAAACACTGACTTCAGGGACAAAAATGAAAAGTTAAGAATAAACATTGTCTAACACTCACTGTTACATTCCCCACCTTACCTAATCTTCCGTCTGAATAAAGTTTCACCCATCCATATCCCTTGCATTCTGAGATCTAACAATGGCAACCAGATTTTAAGCCCAAAATGCATATTATACTCAAAAGACTGTGTGCCATGAAATGAAATCAAATAATATTCAGGAGGGGCTACAAACGATAAATATTATCAAGCAGGGCACTGCTCATCAACAGTTCGCCACTTAGCTCCTTGACTGGTGAGCTGTAACTCCAACTGACCGAGATTCTTATCACGGTAATTTAGGGCAACAGATAGCCACGCTCTTCGGTGTAGGTATGGATTCTTAAAATGGAATGGATCACTTCCAATGTGAAAACAGAAAAAAGAGCAACAATGGGTTCAGCACCCTGTAGGGTCTGGCTGTCTGAATTCATGAATAGTCTCCATGGAGCCGCTCAAGCCAGTTTTATGCAGATCACACAGGGGCAATTCCGGTTTGCAGGTAATGGGGAACACTACGTCATTCATTTATTCTAATGGACACTCACACCTTTGTGAATTTAATTCTAAAAAGATTTCAGTTGATTACCAGGAAGAATGAAAGGTGAAGCCAGGAGGGCAAACGGGATGAATCAGGAGACCAAAACTCACCTATAGATGATTCCTTTCTCATGTAGGAACATGAGTGCTGAAATGATTTCTGCTGCATAGAAACGAGCTCGTGCTTCTTCAAAACGACGAGACTTCTGAATGTGAAACATCAAGTCACCCCCATTCACAAACTCCATCACAAAAAACAGACGATCCTGGATAGAAACACAAGAGAGGATCCAGCGTGGTGTGGCCATTAGCCTAGAGTTGGGTCAATAGGTTACTTTGGGCTGTGGCACGGGCAGAAAAGGTCATCAAGTGGAGTTCTGAGTGAAACATTCTGGCGGGGTCAGGGCAAGACATGAGGGCTGTGGGATTAGATCCCTGAGATAGGGGGTGGGGTGGGGGAGTAACACCTGGATCTCCTTTAAGTAATTCCACACAGCCTTGATCTCTGTGTTAAATAAAAAGTAGGAAAGCCTCAGAAACCTCTGGTTCTCACTGCAGCTCTGCACCTTAAACACCGTGTAACCTCAAGTTTCATTTTTTTTTGGACGTTCGCCATGAGTAAAGTGAGAACGATGATGCAATCCCTAGCTGAATCATTGGGTTTGGGAAAGCGGAGGAGAGCAACATAAATGGAAAGGTACATGCCTTTCCTCTGGAGCATGCAGGGTTAAGCATGTTCACAGAACGCAAGGGACATCTAACAGGTCCTCACACGTGGGCAGGGAACACTCACAGAGAAAGGAAAACATTTTAGACAAGTCTGCCCAACAGCAGTCTAATGACAGCCTTCTCAGAGTGGCCTCAACATTAGAAATTCCATTCAGCCCAACAGAAAATTCCTGAGTCAGGAGTGGAAACGTGCAGACTAGCGCGATGCTGTCTCCACTTGGAAGGAGCGCTCAACCCTGCAGGTGAAATGGGCTCTTAAGGGCGCCTGGGTGGTTCAGTCTGTAAGTGTCTGCCTTCAGCTCAGGTCATGATCCTGGTGTCCTGGATGGAATCCAACATCGGCTCCCTGCTCAGCAGGGAATCTGCTTCTCCCTCTACCCCTCCCCCTGTTCACGAGCTCTCATCTCTCTCTGTCTCTCTCTCACACACACACTCTCGCTCTCTCTCAAACAAATAAATAAAATTTTAAAAAAGAGAGAGAAATGGGCTCTTAAGATTCCTCATGCAGTGCGCTAAGTACTGAGCAAGTGGTGTGAACAAAGTGCTTTTATTAAGACTTTAATAAAAGAAATGCGAAGGCTCCATGAGAAAGCGACGTCTCCCAGATGGACAGTATAAAGTGCTATGTTTCAGGAACCCCTAAGATCAATGGATTTCCTGACTCCCTCCACTAACATTTATGAAGTCCACGGCTAGCCTAGTGCCAAATGAGGTGCTGGGGATCAAACAGAGAGTAGAAAGGGCATAAAACAGATATGACCTCTACCCACATAGTCTGGTGTGGGAGACACACGTTACTTTAAAAAAAACAAAAACAAAAACAAACAAAAAAACACAACAAGGAGTTATATACACAGGTAAATATACAAATTCCGGTAAATCCTGTGAAGGAAAAGTGGAGGAAGCAGGGACATCTGGTCATCTGCCTGGGGGTCCGTGGAGGTCTCTCCGAGCAAGGGACATGCAAGCTAAGGCCTACGGGATCACCCCAAAGGGCCAGCCATCATCCTTTTAGGGGTAGGAGGGTGGGAGGTCATTTGGTAAGGAAATTGGTATTTGCCAATTCACAAAGGACATGTACTCAGAACTCATCTCTCCTTGTGGTTTTAAGCCCTCCTGTTTTGCTCGGTGTTACCACACGTCCACAGCCAAGCAGTGGACAGAGGCCGTGTGTGCTCTCGCTCATGCTCCGAGTCACCTCTGGTTTCATCAGGTCTTCCCAGTCAGAAAACGGAACTCATGACCTCTCTATTCCTGATTTTCAGTAAGACCTTAATTTGAAGGGAAAAAAATCCCCTGGCTCTATGAAACTTCTCTCTGTTCATGAGAAGCATGAATGTAAGAGTAAAAATAGAACGGCAAAATTCACACACATGAAAACAAAAACCAAACACTAACAAAACAACTCTTCATGTTGGCCGATCTAAGCCAACTGAAAGCTCAACACAGTAAGCCATCGGACTGAGCCAATGGCCTTCATCTGGGTGTGACGGGCGAGCAGAGCGGCCAACGTGGGAGGGACGAGCTCTGATGAGCAACAGTGTTCTTTCTCTTCTCTATGGGAAGGACTCTCATGGAAAGAGCAGGTCAGTGGTGGAGTGGGATGGAGGGTAAGCATGCAACCGAGACTCGTCTAAGAGCTGCATCCGCTCGGGCAGGTGTGATGCCGATGCTGTGTTCATTTGGAGGGGGTGGACAAGGGGGACCTGACGAAGACTCAGGTGGTAAAGCCACCCAAACCATCCCTCAACAAGCTGATCAGCCTTACACAATTTTGTTAACTGGCCCGTTCGCCTTCCTCATGGCTGGAACTGGCAGTCACATGAATTACAAGAGCTCGAAATACCTGATGACGGCAACTGGGTCAGTAGGTAAGTGGCTATTCCTTAGGCTGCTGGACGTCAGTGTACCTGGCAAGAGTCTCTAGGGCAGTAGGCATCAAAGAGATGAAGGCACTGTAAGGGCAGTTTCATCCATTTCTAGTTCCCCCCAAATCATTCTCATGTCTCAAGCCTGAAAAGCCAGGGCATGGGCTGAATTCCAAATCTGGGGGAGGAGATACTGCCTTCTTGTCTCACCCTTTCATCTGTTTCTCGGCCCAGCGCTGGAGGGAGCTTCTCAGAAACTGCAGGAGGGCCAGAGGGGCACAGCCACCTGTGATGTGCGGCCAAGTCATAAGCCTTAGAACTGAGAAACCAGGGGTTTCTTTCCATTCAGACTTGCACTTCGAACCTCCTGTCTGGCACCACCTAGAACAACGCTCACCCCCCAGGCTACATACAACTCTTGAAGCAAGCAGGAAGGGGAAACAAGCCAGCCAGATAACATAACGACTTAACACAAAGTAATGGTCCATGCTATCAAAGACCTAAATTAATATCACAAGGGAGATAAAAACGTGTTCATCAACTTGCCAGATGTTTTTGCTGAGAGGAGACCCTCTCTTTACAGCCCCTCTCTTCACCCTATCCGTGGCCTCTCGGAGGCCTGAAGTAACCAGGCCCCATCAGGCTTGTGGGGATAACATCCCAAATGAGGTACAATCGCCTCTGGTTTGGGTCCCAGGGCTCCACAGGTGGAAGCGACGGGGCTCGGCTTGAAAAAGACTCCCGTGAGTGTTGGACAGGCCACATGCGCTAAAACAACATCCGTGACAAAAACAAATCAGTCGGCTAAATGCTTCTGCTATGGAATGAATTCCAGCAACCTGAAGGAAATCTTCCGTATTTCGCGAGTGCCCCTTACAAAGCAGAGACGTGTATTTGAAGTTCTGACAGGAGGTAGAAGACAATCTCCTACCTACAACTCCACTCTGTCTGTGTGTTGAAGAACGAGTCTCCCCGATTACCTGAGGAACGCTAAGTTATGCTTCACAAACTCAACTGTGAAGCAAGGCATTCAGGAAGCATCTGTTGGGACCCCCGAGTTGAGGGAGGCATTGCATAATGGGGCAGGGAAGAGGTTCCAGATCCCAGCCGAGGCAGAGATTACAAAGACGACGGTTTCTGTGTTTAAGCCTGTGTAGATAGCCATTCCAGCTTTTCTGAAGTCCAGTTTCCTAGAAACTGAGTCTGGATACCTGCAGAGCTTTCCCTGAGGCCTCTGGCTCTGCTAAGGTAAATTTTGCCCCGACCTGCATGGTAAGAAACCCAAGGTCCCAGAGACCAGACCGGTTTAACCTCAGTTCTAAAGCCAAGAGGCCCAGCCCTTTGTCTGTCCCTTGCTCCTCCTTTGCCCCCCATTCAACCAACCACAATTGCAAGTCATTAACACGAGTGAGGGACACCTGGGGGAATAAAAGCAACTCAGAAATCCCTTTGTCCCAGGCCTCAGTGTGGATTACAGGAGGCCAAGGAGCTGCTGCCTGGTTAATAATAGAATTCCTGTCACCCCCTGCCTCACCGCATTAACCCACTGTAGCCTGGGCCAAGTCAGTCCTGGCTATCAGCTCAGACCTGCTACTTCTCCAGGTCAAGGGGGATAAAAATATCCCCTGTACTGATAGGGGCTCTAGGTACAAGCAGTGTGCATGCCCTAAAGCCCCTCAGAAAGATTGTTCTTCAAGAATTAAAACTGATGAGCAATTGCATCAAGAAAAGTTTGAGACAAAAGGCTTGGGTTGATGAAAGTGACACACCAAGGTGGGACCTGCAACAAGGTGACGTCACCTAGGGAGAGTGACTGCAGAGGAACCAGGGAGGATGTCCTTCAGGGTCACTGTGGTGGGCACCTTTGGGGGTGTCTGTTCAGCTCACTAATCACTTTCTCAGAGAACTGCCCTGGCGTAGTCACATGGGGAAATGCTGGACATCCTACAAACAGCTAGTGGGGACCATGCTGGCCACTCTCTTCCCGGTCTCTTTCCCAGAAAATTGGAACTGAGATGGAGAGGTTTTGATTTAGGCTGTGCAGGGTGCAGGAAGTGAGGAAACATGAATTAGGAAGCTGAGGCTATCTTTGTGGTGAGACCATGGGAAATGCCTTGTAAAACAGAGTCCTGAAAGCATAGCTAGAGAGACGGATGGACGGACAGAAGGACGAGAGAGAAAAAAATGAAGCAGAAACATATGGTGAGGCAGAGACAAGAGATGAGGGAGCATGCGGGCACCAAGAAAGAAGCTCCCTGGGTTCCTCCTGCCTCTCCAGTTTCAGATCCCTAAAGAGAGCTGGACGATTTTGGCCCCCAGCTTCCACGAAACATCCCGCCCTGTATCTCTGGATCTTTATTTTCACTTCTCCCTTTTTTGCATGACCTTGGTTAAGTTGCTTTCTGTTACTTGCTCCCACGAGAATTTTAACTGAAACACACACCAATTCTTAAGGGGTGGGAGGTTTACTTACTTATAAATCTGGGATAACCACACCTATGACTGCAGTGATCCAGTGAGGATTAAACCAAAAGCAAAGTGCCTCACAAGAGCCAGGCCCAGAAGAGTCTCCACAAACAAACAATTGTTATTATTCCATCATGCAAAGGGGCTAAAATTTATTCTAGGAGACCTTGTGCCCAGCACCCAAGTCCCTGGTGTCACCAGCTCGCTCTCTCACTCTCTCTCACTCTCTCGAAACGTCCATCTGCAAATCAGGGATAATAAGATGACTGAACTCCCAGGTGTGTGAGGATTACATGATTTAAGCTAAGAGTTTCTAACAGTGCCAGGCACACAGCGAGGATTCAGTAAGCATAAGCCAATATCATCCTCACCATCGCTGCCACCTCCACTCTGGCTTCGGCCCCACAGGCTGGCTGCTCCTGGGGTTCTGGCCCCCCCAGGGGAGCTGCAGTGTCCTGGGCAGAGAGCCCTCTGCCGCGGATGCAGAGATGGGGTCTCGCTCAGGGGCTCTCAGGCTGACAAGGAGGCAGGAATGAAACGGCAGCCGAAACTGCAGTTGTGGGTATGAGACAGGAATCTGGAGGGTTCGAGTCAGGAGGATGTCAAGCCAGTTGCAGGGGTGCAGGGCATTTCCTGATATGGCATGGTCATGGCCTTGAGCTATTAAGGAGGACTTTTCTTTCTGGGAAGTGAATACTAAGCAAGGGTTTACAAAACTGGATTTGATAACCAAAACGTCAACCAAGGGTTTCAGTTCCAGCAAGTGTTCTAATTTTCTAATATCAGATGATAATATTCTCTACTTTAAGAGCTTTATAATCAGAACTGTTATTATTGAAAAGCAAATGGACTGCTAACATATTATAGTGAGACTTCTTGTAGTAGCTCTTCTCCCCTTCCCTAAAGTTGATTCACTCTAATCAACAGATGAAGAAGATTTTTCTCTTTAAATCAAGAATCCCTAGTCCCTACACATAATCCACACAGATATAAATCTCAGTTGAAGATGTATTACAGTGAGGATGCAGATTACCTTTTGGAAATAATTCAAAGAATAGAAGCAACATTTAAGGTTAATGACTAATTTAGTGATTGCTTTAAGGTGACGTTTAAGCTAAGAGCCACATCTAGACTTACCTAACCAAGTCTTAAGAATTGCTTTGGAATTATCTCTGAATGAATAACACATCAATCCTCTGTCAAAAGCTATAGAGTGCCACTGACTGGCTGTGGGCAAGCACAAGGAAATCTCCGGTAACAGACAGCATTGTGTTGAATTTCTCGTAAGTGCTCCTTGCTTTATGGTTTTTCTCCAACCAAGTCATCCACAGGGTGAATAGGGAGTTCAAATCAACAGGAAACAGTTGCTGACGTCAAAGAGGTCACAGTGGAAAAGCACCCTCATGAGGAAATCTGATTGCACCATGCCTGAACTGGAAACAATTTAAATTTAACCACATTAAGAATGATTACACAAAGGCCTCAAGGAAGAAACAAGGAGAGGGAATCTAATGGCTTCATTTTTTCTTTCTTTGACTCACTATTTTGTGTAGCCCAGAAGACAGCAACTGCTAATCCAATCACTCAGCCATCCCTCTCTCGAGTCCACGGGCAGGATACATCTTATCTGAGCTCAGAGACTAGTCTTTGGGAAGGTGAAATATGTCTCCAATAGAACAAGCCCTTGTTCTCTTTCGAAGCTGGAGGGACACACAGCTCTTTCCAAAGACCAAGTGTTTTCCCAGTAAACGGAACACACTGGCCATCTCTTGTAATGAAATGTGACAAGGCTCACTGATGTATGTACCAGACTAGGTGATGTGAGGTGATCTAACTTGTAGTTCAACACACGGTGAGGCATCTGAGACAGAAGATCCTTAAAGCATAAGTAAGCAGTCAATATATGATTGGCGATAGAGCAATGTTGGGGCTTAAGTCCTCCCCCTTCCTGGCAGAGCAACGTCTGGTCCACACGCATCTCGCCCAGTCTCACTGGGCTGAGCTGCCTTTGTGCACTAGTCTTGTTTTCTATGAAGGACCTGAAATCTTTGGAGGCAGAGCCCAGATCTAAATGATGTATCTCTAATACCACCAAGCTTAGTGCCTGGACCTGGGGAACTAACATGACAGGAGGCCATTTTTGTTTTCTAATACACTTTAAACTAGAACATTAGAAAAGCTGGAACAACTGCCAAGATTAGTTCTATCCATCCATTTTATGTGAGCCAACCGCAAAGAAGTGAAGTACCTTACCGGTAGTTAAAATAGTTTGTGGGATAGTTCAGGAAGAGAAGCAGATCTGCTTAACATATCACTTCATTTCCCTTGATTTATAAAGCTATGGTTTTTCTCTGCTTTTACAAGTAATTGCGTGTGCATAGTTCAAATGTAGTTATAAAGAAATACATGGAAAACTGAGGGAAAAATAAATAAAATGAAAATAAATCGCCTATAATCCTGACACCCAGAGATAGAAATCCAAATACAAGGAGAAACAAAACTATCTGTGGCTTCTAGCATCCAAGGAACTGGAGATTTCAGGGCAAATAAGAAATTTACAAGGAAGTTTTTAACTAGAATTTCTTTACCCCTTATGTCCTACTTAAACTTGCCACTCTTTAAAGAGAAAAAGAGAACATGAAAAACCCATCTTTCTTTCTTCACTTACATTACATAAGATCTCCTGATGTACTCTGTCACTAAACTGTGATTTTTTAACAGCTGCATACTATTCCCAGTGCCATTTCTATGAAGTCCGACAATTAGCCAGACTTCCGATTAAGTTAATGGAAATAAGAGGATGTGGTATGAATAGTCTACTTTCTATACCATGATAAAGATCATTTTTATTAGCCTGGAAACCTGGAACAGATTGTTGCCAACTGGGCATGGTGTTTTAATTCTGAATTAAACACACAAATCTAAATTCTGAACTTAGATTCACGAGGAAGATACCTTAGGTTATTATTCACTTTTTTAAAAAAGGTTTGATCACTTAAAAATATGCACAATAGGATTCCTTTAAATCATTATTTCACATGGTACAATTCTGTGTGTCAAGGTTTTGATTTAAGCACCAAATAGAAGAAGGTCTATTTGGGGCGCCTGGGTGGCTCAGTCGTTAAGCATCTGCCTTCAGTTCAGGTCATGATCCCAGGGTCCTGGGATCGAGCCCTGCATCAGGCTCTGTCTCGGCGAGAAGCCTGCTTCTCCCTCTCCCTCTGCCACTCCCCCTGCTTGTGTTCCTGCTCTCGCTCTCTCTCTCTGTCAAATAAATAAGTAAAATCTTAAAAAAAAAAAGGTCTATTAAAGATATTTATGGATTTAGTTTATACAGGGCTATAGGATAAAAAGTAAAAATGCCATCTACTTATTTAGATTATTTTTCATGACAGAAGTTCCTAAACTTTGCAACCTCTTAAGGCAAGATTTCATCTCTTCCTATGATCTCTGGATGAATTAGACAGGTCCGCCTCACAAGAGGAGATTCTGGATTACAGTTATCTAAATAAACATTTTGCCCAGTTAGAGAAGTAGCAAATCTGGCCAAGAATATTCTCTGTCTGCCTAGAGAGGACCCCTGGGAATCTGCTGGCCAAGCATCTGTTCCTTCCTCTGCTCTATGGTGTTGAGGTCCCTGCAGAATTTCCATTTGGGATTCATTCCATGAGCTATTTTGAGTTTGGATCTTCTAGCGCAGCCATGATACGTTCTTCTCTGGCCCTTTAGCTGGGGAACGAGATGTGTTCAAGCAAATGACGCTCCCTTGCCACCAGTCCCTTTCCAACCTTTCTGCACCGTGGGCCAGATACTGATCTTCACCGTCCGTGGAGGAAGAAAGATGCAAACCTTACTACACAGGTAGGGTGACCAAAGTAAAAGAGGCATGGTCTAATAAGATGAGGGCAAAGTAATTACAAATAGATTAAAAGGCTTAGCCAGGGGAGGGGCTATCATGTTAACCTTGTAGTGGACTTCCCAAGGGCCCTACAAACCCCAAGGATCAGAGCAGGGACTAAGACAACAGCACCAACAATCTCATTCCAGATCCAGTTACAGCTTCAAGTCCTTTGGTGAACTGACTTCATCTGGCACTTGGTTCCTCCACCCATGAAACCACTTCCTTCTGATTCTTCTTTCTGCGACCTTCTTCACTCTTGCTTAGAATTCCTTTCTCCGCTGTCCTCTCCTCTCCACCTAAGAACACCTATTGAAATATGTTAAATTACACTTTCTACTATACCCAGAGGACACTGAGGACACCAAATCCAATCTCCCATCTGTACCATGATTCTGAGCAACAAACATTTTACCACTAGGTTTCCTGCTAGGTAAGTTCATCATATTCGGATTCCCCCAGGCTCCTAACTGGCCAGAACTCTGGCCACTCCTCCCACTCTCTTACCCAACAAGTCTCATCGATTCCACCTCCTTAGTGTTTCCTTGACTCCACTCCCGTGACCACTGCCTTGGAGCAGGCAGGTCTGACAGGCCACTGTTTCAGCATCCTAACCAGGTCTGCGACCCCCTGGCCTCCTCCTTCTGCAGATGGCCACCATAGAGCACCTCCCAAAATGCACATCTTACACTGCTCTCTGACTTTAAAACCCTTTCCAGCTCCCTTCACCTCCATGATTGAGGCTTAGCTACTAAGCAAAGGATGTCAGACCCATTAGGACTTTGCTTCTTCACTCCCCACATTTCTTCTCCTATAATCCTGCTGCATCAAGTTATTTGGGGTGTCCTGGGTACATCATACATTTTAATCCTCTGTGCCTTTGCACTGCTATTACCTCTGTCTGGGAGGCCCGTTCCCTGTCTTCCCCTCACCCCCTCCATGACTGCAGGGCTCATATTCATCCTCAAAACACAGCTCAGACAGCCCCTCCTGTCTCAGAGCCCTTTCAACCTCTGCAAGGGCCAAGTGATGACCTTCTTCTATCACACGGTTATAGGCATGTGTATTGAAGGTGATCCCTGATTGAAAGCAATCAGAGGGCAAGTCCACACTTTGTTTTTCCCTATGTCTTCAGTCCCTGGCACACAATGTATGCTAAGGACACATTTACTGAATTGAATTAAAAATGCAAGCTAGATAGATTACCATTCAATAGAGAAACAGCCAATGCGTCTAGTGGCTAGGGTCTACTTTCAATATTTAGAGAGTACTCAGTCCTGAAGATATCATCTAAGGTGTCTGTGACTTTAAGTTGAAAGAGCACTCCCATGTATGGAAAACAAATAAAAGAAAATACCAAGTGTGCTTCCCCCAAAGCACACTTGGACTGCTACTAGTACATTTTTCGAGGCTGGTTGAGAAATGTTTCTTAAAGCTTTGATTATCTCTGTTTGTAAAATCCAAGTCATATGCATCACACATGGGATGGGAATCTGACTCACAGATAGGCTGGCACCTCTTTCAGTTCTGGGTGGAGACGATTTTCATAAAAAGTGACTGATTCCACACCTTGATGGTAGAACTGAAGCATAATCATTAAATGCCAAAATAAGAGAAGCTGCGCTTTCAATCTCTGGCTTTTAAACATAACCCTTTATAGATATATGCTCACTGAGCTCATCTTTGGCTCCCTAGCCACCCCAGCTCTGACACGTCTGTCTTATCGCAGCAGGCTCCGCTGCTCAGAGCTGCAGGCAGGGTGCTAACCCGGGCTTCCGCCCAACAGACGCCGTGTGCTTCCACGGCCTCCTCCCAGCCCGGGGCCCGAGCCTGAGTGAATGCCACAGTGCAACCACTGATAACTGGCCCAAGCCCCAAAACAGGAACCTTGCTGGTCTACAAACTCCAAAAAAATAAAATAGAAATGCTTTTAATTTTATAAGGAAGGTGTGACACACTTTGCTTCAGCCCCTGTAAAAAGTCAAGTGATCCTCTAGTCCGCTTAACTTCTTAGACCTAGGACAGACCACCTGACATTCAGACAAGGCAGTGGTTTTCAAGCAAGCAGAGCTTCCTCCCCCCAGGGGGCATTTGGTAATGTCTGGAAACATTTTTGGTTGTTACAAGTCGGGAGGTGCTACGCACATGTAGAGGTCAGGGATGCCCCTGATCTGACGGTGCATAGGACAGACCCCCATTAGAAAGGATTACCCTGCCCCAAGTGTTAGCAGTGGGCAAATGACATTACGTTATGCAAATAAGTGAATTTTTTTTTACTGGAAAGGTTGAAAATGCACCAGGCATTCAGTTGTTCAAACTATTTGACCTGTTGATGAAGGTCAAAGTAGTGGGGATAAAGTTCTGAGCCAGGTGGAAGGGAGCTTCCTGCTTTCACATCTGTTCTGAAGCCCAAGTACAAGGGAACAGATCAAGTTAAGGAGCAGTCCCTCAGTTCCATAGGCTTCCAGAAGAGAAACTTTGACCCGTTCTCTCGGTCAGCTCTGCCGTATCTGTTCTTGACCTTGTTGGTTATATCTACACACTCTGAACTGCCTTTTACCCACTGGTCAACAGACCCTGGTTTAGAAGGTCTGGGCTTGTTGTGGACACCGGCCAGTCCCCACTTCACAAGCTGATCACAGCTCAGGGCTCCCTGGGAGTGAGGAGGTGACAGGAAGCACAAGGAAGCAGATGAAGGAGCTTCCCATGGTCCACGGCCCAGGAAGGGAACATGTATTCGGAAGAGGTGAGGAATTTTGCTGGACTGACTTTCCTCCTTTGTTTTGGTTGGGAATTATATATTACATCATTTTAATGTTTAAAATCTCATACACCATGAGAATGGAATTAAGAGACTCTGGGAAAGGCTCCAAGGCTCCCTTCCTAACAGCTAAGCCATAAATCATTACAGGCCATCCTAAAGGAGTGGGCAGGAGCGAGCTGGAGACGCAGCAGGCTCTTGCGCAGTACAAATCAACTACAAGTTGGATGCCTCGCACAGAAAGGAAACAGGAACTCGCTGGGTGGCCCGAAGGGAAGACAAGGGCATGCCGAAGCCCTCCAGCAGAGAGGGGAGGGTCTGCTGGCGAGACCCGGCCAAGGTATCAGCTGACAACAGAAGGCAGGAAGAGGAACCCTGCCCCAGAGCAGTCAGTCTTGACGGGCACAGGCACGGGGTTAAGTGGGGGAGCTGGTGTCTCAGCAGTCCCGCGCCGGGGCTGTCCATGAAGAGACCAGTTTACCCAGCGGGATGAGGATGACGGGACCACAGCAGTGGGGAGCAAGGAAGCAGGCTGGGCGGCAGCCCTCCTGCTGTGCCTCGTGCTTTGGGCCCCCACGCCCAGTAGCGTTACAGGACCCACAGGACCATGGTAGAGCAGAGGCTGTGCTGACAGCTTAAGCCACCACCACCCCCCCACCCTGCCAGTAATCCTCACCAGGTCCTCAATTCACTGCACCCAAGTAAAAATAGGGGTGTGCTTCAAATGCAAATGTAGCTCCCAGACAAGTGCCCTATCCGGCTGTTGTAAGTAATAGGGGCGCAGATATCCTTTTGAATTCGTGTTTTCGGGTTTTTTGGGGGGTAAATGCCCAATAGTGGACTTACTGGATCATGTGGCATTTCTGCTTGTAATGTTTTGAGGAACCACCATACTGTTTTCCACAGTGGCTGCACCGATTGACATTCCCCCTTCTGTGACCAACCCACCGAGGGGGTTGCCGGCTGATTGGGCCGCTTCAGGCCTGCGGACTCCGAAGGAAAGCAGCCGCTCCCGACGGTGTCCCTGCCCAGTTTTGTTCCCTGCTGCCCACCCCCCTCCCCCACCGCCCCGGGGCTTCTAGCAGAGCCTCAAACCTCGAAGGCACTCGGCGCACATGTGCGGAATGAGTAAATACCTCCTCACCTCACCTGCTGGGGGCGACTCTGTAGACTGCCAGGTGGGCTGAGATCACACTGCCAGGCGAGGCTGACCGGTCGCGAGAGGCCCTGGGGAGGTAGCTCCTGGGCTTAGAAAAGATGGACCCAGCTGGGCGCTTACCAGTGATGAAGTAACGACAGAGAACTCAAGGGTTTCAAAACTAGAGTATATTACCGTCTATGGTTTCCACCCAGAGCAGTCAGGTTTTTACACTGCACAATTCTGCGGTCAGGGTGGGGTGGACCCCCCTCCAGTCACTCACAGGTGTAGCCTGAGGCCCTGAATGTCCCAGCCAGTCCTGGCAGGAGTCAACCCACCTGCCCAGGGAAACACCTGCAGGCCGCCGCTTGGTGCTGCTTAAAGCTCAGATGCTAGTTGGTTAGCCTTGTAGCTACAAGGTTGGTTACATGTCTGAGGAGGCATGGGCACACGGGTAAGATTTCCCCCAGAGCTCAGTGTTCATTTTCAACTACCTCTCCTTTTGTAGCATAATAACCGTATTGAGTCCACACTATCTACCGTATCCTGCTATTCCATGGGTATTAATCCTCTCTTCCCAACCAGACTGAGGATTAAGAGGACTGTTTCTCTTGCTAGCACTCAGAGCGATCATGAACGGATAGACTTTTCACTAAACTATTTGGCGAAAGGCCCGTCACCTTCTCCTCCTTGGAGCTAACCCGGGCACTTCAAGCCTCGTGCTCCAACACAGGGCTTTGTTGAGGCCGGGACATCTATAGTCTGGCAGGCTCCCGGGCACAGTCAGGGAAAACCATAACAAAGCACTCACCACCACAAAGCTTCGACAGTCATC
Source organism: Phoca vitulina (assembly GCF_004348235.1). Classification (NCBI taxonomy): domain Eukaryota; kingdom Metazoa; phylum Chordata; class Mammalia; order Carnivora; family Phocidae; genus Phoca; species Phoca vitulina. The sequence continues at coordinate 33,833,199 of NW_022589710.1, read as the reverse complement.
GGGAAGGATGGGGCCAATTCTGACCAGGGCATATCTTGGATACATCCAGGGAAATGACACACAATCCATACACCATCTTACCAAACGTGGAGGCGGCAGGTCTCCATGATCCTCAGATCATCATTGTTGACAACAAGGCCAGTTACAACCGAACAACCTCAAATTGAAAAGCATGCCAACTCTTTCAAACCCCTCCGTCACACCAAGTCTCCTGGCAGTCCTTCCCAATTAGGGAGAGCCAAAAGAACAGCACGAACTCCAGCTTCTCCTATTTCCCATTCATTTACATGGCCCTGTTTAGTAGCCACAGAAAGCCCAAGAGGACAGAAGCAAAAGTCCCAAGTGACCGCCCCCCACCCCCTGAAATCCAGAGCCTGGAGATGGTCTATGTGCATTTTGTCCCCAGATGGAACACTATTAATAAGTTGGGAACATGCCCAACTGGGAAACACCATGTTCTGGCTCATTTTCTATTTTGATCTGAGCCAAAGGCAAACTATAACAAATGACCCATAAACAGATCAAATAGTATTTGTGGTAGGCATTGCTCAGGGAAAGGAGGAAACCTAGTTCTAAACAGATAAGAGGAAATATCCTTAGGTGCTTCATAAAAGGCTACAAAACTAGATATTGTAAAACAAAACAAAACAAAACAAAACTGCCTTTATTCCTGCCTAATGACGCTATTCTCAGCACACCTTCCAGGGAGAAGACATTTCTATGTGAGGTATTTTAAAGGTAATGGCATGGATTATTAAGCTGGATGACCTGGTTAAGAATCCATGACTCTTGCTTGCTGTGTGATCTGGGGCAAGTTATTTAGCCTCTCTGGACCTCTCAGTTTCCAGATCTTTAAAATGCGGATATTAATATCTATACCACCCTAGATTGCTTTGGGTATTAAATGAGATAGTTCATGGCATAGATGTTCATGAAATGCCAACACGCACAGTTGTGTAGGCACCTGTAACAAATATAAGTACCTAGAACACACACTAAAGTCTCAACGAATAGTAGCTGCCTTTCCTCTTCACCCATCCCTTCTACCAAGCGGACACCACTCAGGCTCTAAGAATCCACCAGCTCTTTAAAGGCATTAACGGAGGCCTCTTCAGACCCTTGTCCTTTCTAGCTTTTTTGGCTGCACTTTGCCCTCTCCTCACCTAACCATGGTCCCGGGGTCTCTTCCCCTAGTCCGGAATGTCACTGTAACTCAGAGCGCCACGGGGAACGCCACCCCAGGGGCCCAGTGTGCCTTCTCCTCTAGGCCAGTCTCTGGCCGCAGCTCAGCAGACAAACAGGCTGGCCACGGCTGCCAAGTACCCACTCGACACCCAGGAAGGGGAAAGATAGCTGGAGGGCCTGGAACGGGTCAGGGCTGGTGGGGCTGCGTGGGGCTGTGGGGGACTGTGCCAGGCTGGCAGGGGGCCTGCGCAGGGGCTGGCGGGGGGCAGCAGCTGGGGGGGGGAGGCTGGCAGCGCTGCGTGGGGGCCTGGCAGGGCTGCTTGGAGGGGCCTGGAGAGGCTGCTGGGGTAGGGGGCTGGCTGCGCTGCGGGGTGCTGCGCGGGTGCGGGGGGGAGGCTGGCAGGGCTGCGTGGGGGCCTGGCGGGGCGCAGCGGGGGGGGGGGCGGGCGGCTCTGCATGGGGGCCTGGCGGGGCTGCTTGGGAGGGAGGCTGGCGGGGCTGCGGGGTGCTGTGCGGGGGTGGGGGGGTTGGCGGGGTTGCGCAGGGCTGCAGCCTCCCACCCACCACGTGTGTGAAGCTAACTGCAGGGTCACTCTCTGGACTCATAGGTCCATGACAGAAAAACACAGATTCAGGCGGAAGAGCTTATATGGAAAAAAATCAAATGCCAAGACCTTCCTAAAAACAAGGGGGCTATGAGTTAAGCCAGAAGTAGAACTCAGAGTTCTGACTCTGGATGTGGCCGTGTAGTCGCCTGCCTGATAAAATTCTGAAAGATTCATTCCAGAGCCACATGACTTGCTATCTCATCTGTCTCATACATGCACGCACGCACACACTCTCACAAACACACTCCTTTGCTAATATTTCCTGTAACAGCAGAGCGAGTAATATCCCCGTGCATTCATGTTGCCAGGTGATTTTCAGAACCTATTTTAAGTACAACTTAAATATACTGAGAGCATCGTGTGGCAGCTGTGTAAGCGGACAGTGTTTAGTATGCAAGATTACTGGACACTGTAACCTTGGGAAGTAGGATTTCTGCTTTGTTGACCAACATTTGAGGAGTGGCTTCTTCTGGAAGGCTGTGTCCCTGCCAGAACTCGAGGCGCACTGCTTGGTGGACAAGCCTTGCAGGCTGACACCCTGGGGACAGCCCCTCCCCCCCCCCAAAGCTGGACAGGTAGAGGATGGGTGGCAGTAGAAATCCATAGCGCTGGGCTTCTGTCCCTGTCAAGGAAGGGAGCATGCATTCTGTGGCCCACCTGAATGCAGCGGATTGCAAACACAAAGGGGAGCATTCCCAAAAAGAGAGGCTCCCGCATGGCTTGTCTCTCTGACCTGGGCCTGGGTCCTGCAGATGACAGGCAGCTCTTGGGCACCAGGCACAGAGTGTCTTATGTCTTCCAAATGGAAATTTGTGCTTCAATAAACTGGGTCTCTGAACAAAGACTAAGGCATCTGACCAGTAACTTTGCCACTCCCCCTCTTGCTACTGCCCCGTCTTTGTTCTTCCCTCCTTCCACACTCAGCTGAGGCTCCAGGAGGAGAGCCAGTGGCCAGTGTCTGGAAGCTGGGAGCTGGGGGTGGGGGTGAGGGAGGCCTGGATTCCAGGCTGCAAATGCCAGGAGGCTCAGCTGCTGACACAGGAGTCATTGATGAAGATGAGAGGGCTGGGAAGTGAATTTCACCTGGAAGAGTAGGGAAGGCGGTGTTCCCTAGGCCTGCACCCCAACAGGGACCCTCCCCTCCTCCACCCTGGCTTAGTAATGCCTCACTCCTCCCCACCCCCATTGTTAAAGAAATAGAGTCCCCCGTGACCCAAATCAGCAAATAGAACAAAGATGAAAAAACATCCAGCCTGTCACTACCTTCGAGCCATCCCTGGCAGTTTATTTGGCATAATTTCCTTCCAGGCTTTTTTTTGGAGGAGCCAGGTTTGCCAATTCACCATCTTGGACAGAACGTGATGTGGATACCTGCCATTGAGCCTCATAAATTCTGTATTATTTCCTGGGTTCTAAATTCCTAGTTCCACCATTTACTATATCAGATTTTAAGCAAGTGACTCAACCCCTCGGTACTTTATCACTTGGCAAAAAGAAGATAATAATGGCACCTGTCCTACAGGTTTGTTGTAAGAAGTGCAAGCAGCAAATAATAGATGTTAGATGCTTAAGACAGTCTCCGACACCGTATCGTTTCACTGCAGAGTATTCGTTACTGCTTTACTGGCTGAAAATCTCCATCTAATAATATATTACTTAAGTCAACTCCTATTGCCGAATGCTGAAGTTGTTCCCAACATTTTCCTATTATAAATAGTGCACTGAAAATTAAACATCTTTATGTATAACATTTATTTTATTCTTTAGGCTGGTTTCAGAAATAAAATCAAAAGATCCCAGAGTACGAACATTTTTACGAGTCTTGATCCAGATTATCAAATTATTCACAAACTATTAGGATTTATAATGGTATCGCAAATGTATGAGGGTGGCAATTTAATTACATATTGGCAAGTAACATGCATTATCATGAAAGAATTGGAGGCAATAATTTATGAGCTCATAATCCTAGGAAGCAAGCTTGATAAATTATCTACTAATTTGAAATGTATTTTTTTTTTTTTTTTGCCAAGCACAAGAGTGGCTCCAAAATTCCTACTTTTGGGTATTGACCATACCCTCCATATGGGGTCTGTGCTGGCCCTGGGAAGCCCCAGGACATTTTTCTTTGATGTAAAGAAGGAGGCAGTCATCATAACCGTGAATCTTACTCACTTTTGAATAGTGCTGCACGTGTACAAAGCATTTCTGCATTCTCTCCTTTGGCCCTCACTACGATCCTGCTTTCATTTTAACCATGAGAACTTTAAAGCTCAAAAGAATTTTAAGGTAGGCTCGAGCCACTCCAAGAAAAACAAAGCTGGAAGAACTTGGGTCTTCCACGTTCAAGGGCAAATGCTGCTTCTATAGCAGCAGGTGGGAGGGGAGCCGAGGCAGACAGGAGGTGCTGAGGCAGAGGATGAATCAGGGACATGTGCAATGATGGGTCAGGGCACAGAGCCGGCTCCAGGGTCAACCTGACCCAGCGATGAGCCTTGTCACCCCTACTTACAGTCCAAGCGACCCTCCGCAAGTTACCCACTCCCTGTCTCTGGGCCCCAGAGACACTTCATTCCACAGGGCAGGACATGAGAGGAATAACAGTTCTCTAAGGGTTTTTATAATGAGATGATACTTGGCAGATAGCTGGGTGTGACCCTAATACCTCACCTCGGGTCACTTCTAAATGCCGACCTTAACAGTTCAGCATAACACACGGATTAGCGTCTGGTTTTAGAGGCCAAGGCCTGCCAAACTGAGTAGCTACAAAGTAATGTATCTGCTGTGATTCCCTGTAGTAGTTAACATTTTCTGTTCCGTCTAGTTAGTTTTTCAACTGCAAATGGGCATAGTCACTGGGGATTTCTGACAGATGGACAGATGCACAACAAATAAATGCCATGCATGTTATGAAGTCTGATACCTTGCAAGCTGCAGAGAAGGTATAAACTACAGCAAAATGAAAATTGCGTCTCTCTAGCTCAGCAGGAGAGAAATTCACTTGGTTCTTTAGGGTGGTTCCCTCTACTTTATCATCTAGACTTAGGACAGGGGAAAATTCCTTTTATCCTTTGCTTTGGAGACATCTACTGCCAAACACAAATTCTAACTCCCGAAGTCGGTTCCTAGCTCTGATGGAGAAATAAAATCACCTTGCAGTAAGGACTGCCACCTTGTGGCCACTCGTGAAACTACCGCTAGGGAAAAGACCCCCTCCAGTGCTTAACACGTGCTGAACACTGTGGAAATTTCGTGTGGCCACCAATAATTTGTTATATTGTATAATATATTTTTCTAGAAAATTCTGCACTGTTTATGCTATTTTCATTGGGCTCTCAATCTGTTCCAAGTTTATTTCCTGTTCTACTCTACCATAACACAATCTGTGTTGAGACCTCAGACTGTTCTATAGAATCACGGGTCTTTCCTTTGGAAGGTAAAAGTCCTCTGGAGTTCAGTGTGAGACATTTCCTTATTTGTTCATTAGATACCTTGAAACAACAGCCACTGCACAACCGGACTAAGTTCACTAATTGCCTGTCAACTGTCTGATTCAAAGGTTATCAGCCAGTAAAAATCATCTAACTTAACGTCATAGAAAACCATCCACTCTTTGGTTCAAGGCCCTGGACAGATGATCTGAGTATAACCCTGTCTGGCTGTCTGATTCATGGTATGGGCCCGAGGCTCAATCCTGAAATGCAGGCAGACAACTGGTATCAACCGATGGTACCATCCTTCTTGACAAGGGTGTTTTCAAGCCTGAGCTGTCACCCTATTCCCCTCTGAGATATTAGCTGGATGAGAGAGGTGAGGATGGAGGAGGGCTTTTTGTAGGCAAAGCACAGAGCACAGGAAATAGAATTTTGAGGATTCTCCAGGAAGTGGGGAGGATGAGCACAACTAGAGCTCCAAAGGAACCCTGGACCACAGAGATGGGCAGCCCAGAATCAGGTAAGGCAGCGGGGGCCGTGTGGGTTCCAGGGCCATTGGAATGAACCACAGACCATGAGGTGAGGAGGGTGTGGCCCTCTGGAGTCCAGACTAGGAGGGGAAGGAGGAAGGAGTGCAGGGGCAACCGGGACCTATGAAGCTGTCAGCTGACGGCCCAGCTCCTCCCAATATGCTTGAACGGCATGGGTGTGCGTGCTTCTAGTACATCCTCACTCTCCCAGCTCCCAGCCTCCCCGGCCCACCCCTTCTCCAGGCTGCACGTGGTCCTTAAGAGCACAGATGTGAACACAGGTGACCCTTAAACATCTGTGAATGCTCAGCCTCACTCAGTCAGAGGAATGCCAATGAGAACTCTGAAGAAACCATTTTTTAAATCTCTCCGATCATCAACATGAGAGATTGCATGGCATGATGGGACAGTGGGGGAAAGAGGTCTCATCCATGGCTTGGAAACGTGAATTTAGAAATACGGCAAGCAAGAGAGAAGAGCCTGGGCTCTGCAGTCAGACTGCCTGGGGTCCAAACCTCTGTCTCTTGGGAGTTAAGTTTCTTTAGGTCTCAGTCTCCTTATCTGGAAAATGGGAGTGGTGCTTACTTCACAGGGCTCCTCGAAGGATTTAATGAGACAGTGCTCATAGACACTTAGAACAGTGCCTGGTATATAGGTGATAAAATGTAAGCCATCTTCCACTGCTATGGGGAAGAAGGCCGACTGGACTCAATCACAATGCACACACCACTGGCCAAGCGATAACCACTTCTAGTTGTGTGTCATACAGAAATAATAGAACAATATGTAAAGGTAAACGTACAAGGGGACTCAATGCAACATTGACTGGAATAAAAGACTAGGTACAACCTAAAAACATAACAATAGGAAACAAGTTAAATAAATTGTGCCATGGTCTTAAAATAGAATACTATGCATCTATTTTTTAAAATGAGGCAGCTAGATATGTACAAATATGACACAATCTCCAAGATATATTGTTACATTAAAAGAATAAGGTGTAGAATAGTGGGCAGAGTATGCTACCACCTGTGTTTGAAAACAAAAACAAAAACACCATAGATACTATGTGTTGTGGGTGTATACTTTCATGTGCAAAAAACTCTTTGAAAGGCAACACAGGAAATTAGTAATAGTTGTTTCTTTCAGAGAAAGGATATGGCTATTTGGAGGATGCTCCTATTACCCACTGCAGAAAGTTAGCTTTTTTTATAGTTAAAAAATACAATCTGATATGTCATTCCTCTGCTTAAATTTCTTCCATTTGTTCTTAGGACTAAAATCTAAGGTCCTTAACAGAGCCTGTAAGACCCTTTCAGGCAGGGCCCAGGTCACCTCTGCCCCAACCATTCTCTCTATGCCCCTCCCCAACCCCCATATTTCAAGCGTGCTGAGCGGTATTCACACCTCTCGCTCTCACTAACCACTACACCTGTGCAGGTGCTGTTCCCCTGCACAGCATGTTCACCTTCATTCTCTTTGCCTCAGCATTCTAACTCACCCTTCTGGTCCGAGCTTAGCTGTCACTTTCCCTAGAAATGCGCTGCAGGATCCATCCTACAGCTGGGATGTCCCTATTCTGCCCCCACCACACTTTCCACCGCCCTGACGGAAGCAGAGACAAGGAGCGTGTCCCAGGTTCTCTTTCTCAAAATGCCTTTTGACTTCAAGAAGGTTCTGAAATATCTGTGGCAGACCCTCTGGGTGCCCTCTCAGGAGTCATCTTTCCTCTTTGTTGAGGACAGAAGCCAAGTTCCAAGTCCAATGCTAAAGAGACAGCAGAGTGCCGTGCCCCAGGGGATGAGTCAAGGTTGGTGGAAGCCAATCAGGGTAAACCTGCTTATCTTGGCTAGATATTTGCTTTTCCAGCATCCTGTGCAGCTAAGGGTGAGCAGGTGACTCAACTCTAGAAAGATTCCTTGTCTCTTTGATAAAAGGAGAGCGGCCCACAAAGCCCTTGTGCCTCTGTCCTTGGGCTTCCTGCTTCGGATGCCATCACACGAGGTGTGATGTTGAGGACTGTGGCAAATAACTTGAGACCCCATGGGGAAAAGATGCCCCATGTCACTGAGCAACTAACCCAACCCTAACATTGTCACTGCCAGACTTCAAGAAAAAAGGGGTTGTACTAATGAGCTAAACTCATCCTTTCCGTTTATCACGTGGCTCTTGGTCGGGTATTCTGTTAAGTGCAGCCAAAAGTATTCCTAATTGCACACCATGATAGAGTAGACAGACTTGAATCCCAGGATCAGTTCACAGAAATCAAACAAAGGGTCCCTGATTGAGGCAAGGAGCAATGCCTTGAGACTTGACAAATTAAGTTTCTCTCTCTGGACCTACCCTGATCTGAACTTTCATGTCCAGGTCATAACTAGCTCAGCACTTAGGGGTAGAGCCAAGGTCAAAGTCACCAAGATAAGCAGCCCATGACATTTACTCTGTTCTTAGACTTCTGTAACCTTCACACTGTTAGAGAAGACTTATGTACAAAGACCTTTTCAACCCTCAAGATGATCCTTCTCTAGGAGAGCATGACAGTAGCAGTTAGTTCACTGATTTCAACTTTCTCCCAGAGGTCATCAGAAGTTACTGGTACCTCCATTCGGCCCTACAGTGAGAGTTCATCCCTCAAAAGTCTGATGCACTTCTTTATGAAATCTTCAACATCCTATTGTCGCATCTCTTTAAGAAAGGAGGCCATTGAGGGTGAATTTGAGTCCTACTTACAGGTGTTTGAAAGCAGCAGAACAACTGTGTGAGGAAGGGGTGATTGCGAGCCAAGGACAGGATCCTTTTTTCCGTCATTGTGCATTCCACATCGTCATCCTGCAAGATCACGTCCTTCTTCAGCACCTTCACGGCGTAAAGGTCTCCTGTTTCTTTTATTCTCGCAAGCATCACCTGTGGCAAAGCAGGAGAAGGAAGCACAGGCGTGAGAACTCTTGAGATTCTTAGGGTGTGGGAACACATGAGGCAGAATGGGCCCGGCACTTGGAAAGTATGAGCATGAATACATACATGCACACTCAAACAACATACATGTAGCATGCTTACTTTAACCCAGACACCTCAGAAGCCAGGACTCACCTTCCCGAAGCTCCCCTTCCCTAACACTCGGATGAACTCAAAGTTGTTGATACCAAGTCGGCTGGAAGAATCAACCCCGATCCCATTTCCTTCTTTGGTGTTTTCCCTTCCCTGTCGTCTTAGAGTTGACCTGGAAACGAGCTTCTGCAAAGAAGAGTAGGAAAACAGGGAGTCAGAAGTCACAGCGTGGGCATGAAGCATTTATGGATGGAGAAGACCTTATTAGCTGCCTCAACTCTCAACACAACAGATGGGGAAAGATCAATTCAGCTGGACATGTGATCAAGTTCTGCCATTCAAAACTACACAGTACCAGCTCCTGATCTGTGCTTACTGTATTTGGAAAAGAATCATTTTAAAATATATCCAAGCCACCGAGAGTTTCAGTTTTAACTCAAATGGAAATGTATAAAACACTAACGCCTTAGTCTGGTCCCTCCAGTGGCTTGCGGTGGCTTTCCACAGGATGGTCAGTTTCCAAGAGCGCCACCTGGTGTCCACTTCGTTCAAAGAGCGGTTTTCACATTTGCTCAAAGGATCCATACCAGGATGTGAACGAACGAAGCAATATTTATTACACAATATTTAAAATTATATAAGAGAAATAAAAATTAATATAAAAATTAGAATAATGAACAAATGTATGGAGGATAAAATTTTAAATACTTCCAATCTTATGAGGTCCCCCTCAAAACATAAAAAATAAAAGCCATTACACATACACACATATCTATCTTTACAGTTGATTAATTTTTAAAAATATAATAAAATTGTGGTTTCATAACACACATTTTTATTTAACACTTTGTCATGTGTATTTTCCATATCCTTCAAGAACATGAGTGTTAAGGGCTGTCCAATATTCTGTTTCATGGGTATACCACAGTTTATTCATTAATTCCCCTGCTTATTGGAAACAGGTTATCTCCCATCTTCTGCCAGTTTAAATAACAGCATCATGAACATCCTTGCATGCTAATCTTCAAAGCAGGGTGATTAAGAATCTAGGCTCTCAAGCAAGCTGCCTGGGTTCAAATCACAGCTCGGTAACCTAATCCTGTAACTCTGGGTAAGTTACCTACCCATCGTCTCTGTGCCTCAGTTTCTTCTAACAAAGAGGATGGGATAGCACCTGACACACAAGTGATTATGAGGAATGAATGAAAGCACATAAAGCACTTAGATTGGTGCCTGGCACATTCAATACACATGAACTGAGCTGCTGTCGTCATCATGATCATGAGCATCATCTATTTTCTTACTCTAACTTTCTGGAAATGCAATCTTTTGGGCCAAAATGTAAATCTTGAAGACTCTGGATACACAGTCAGCTGAACCTCTAGGGAAGCTGACCACCAGCACAATGAGAGCTCCAGCCTCACACACTGAACTGGAAGGAGGCACGGCCTCCTCCGTGGGTAACTGCAGCTCACTGGTCCAAGCCCAGCCACAGCGAGGGAGCTCCCTGACGGCAAGATGACTTGCAGATGTCCACCTTGGGACATTTATAAGACGAGCTACCCCTAGGCAACAGATCAAAAGTCCAACATTCTGAAGTTCTTGACCTATTTAGCTGAAAAACCCCAGCTTATCTGGAACAACTTCTAAGTAATGTTTTCAAACAAACAACAACTGTGCAATTGCTTGAACCTACAAGGCTTTGACTTACTCAACCCAATAAAACAGTGATTACAGATATAAAATGGATCACCTTAAAAAATCCAGTTGTTTTTAGTAGTTTCTCCCTCCAGATATCCGATCATAAATATTTCAAAGATAGAAAAACTTTACTAGCTTGAATCTCACTTCCTCCACTTAAATACTTCCCCTGGTTGGGCTAGAAAACTTTAAGCCAGTATTTCTCAATCTTTTTTTTTTTTTTTTTTTTTTTGTAACCCATTCTTCTCTTTTGCTAGACTCAAGATTCTGTTTCATGTTGTGCTGTCAAATGACAGGTAATTTTGGCTTTTCCATTTTTAAATATCATAACATTAAAGATCGTTGGCTCAAGTGACAAATGACAAGTGGCATTGCCCATTCTAGAGCTTGTGCCACATGGTCTATCTTATTCCCATGACATTTTAGGAGCCCTGGTACAGGCTGAAATCCTTAATCCGTGCCCTTTGGGAGCAGCCGTCCCACGCACTAGAAATCCCCCTCCTGGTATCAGCATCCTGCCTTTCTGTCCATGCTTAGACATTAGACTTTGCTGATGCTTCCCTGAAATAAGGGAATACAATTTCAGTCCAAATCCCTAATCAGCCAGTAATAAGGAAATGGGGTGGTGAGTACGGACATTTTCTGGATGACCAAGAACTTGACAGTGATTGCGCTTCCCTAAGTACCCAGAGATATTTAACAGTTAAGTCTAGTATTTTCCTAAGCCGGATATGAAGCTACACCTTTCAGAAGCCACAACAGGAGCCCTGGCTCTTTCCCAGCCTGGAAGGCAGCAATAGGACGTGGGCCTGGGAAGTGGTCGAGGCTCTAACGGTCAACAGTGAGTGGAGGTCACTCGGGGAGGCTGCGAGACAAAACACGCCCAAAGCAAAGGACAACTCCACCCACTCCCAGGAGCCGAGAGGAAGGAACTCCTGTTTGTCGCTGAACTTGAGAGATAAATTCACAATCCATAAACAAAAACTGCAGAACAGTGAGACTCCAGAGCTGGGGAGAATCTCAGAGATCCTCACGTTCAACCCCGTTAGAGAGGAGGGAGCTGAGGCCCGTAGCTGCTCGTCACCTCAGCTGCTGGGTAACCCAGGGCCCTGGAATCCAGAGCTTCACCACACCACACTGACAGGAAGCTGATTAAAAAAAAAAAAAAAAATCCCTCTTCTACTTCCTGCTACATCTGCATGCTTGTTATTTCTTGTCATATAATTGTATAAAGAATCTTTTTTGTGGAACAAAATGGTCTTAAAAAAAATACAATAAATCCGTTTATTGTGTTTGCTGAGAGGAGGAGTTTGCTTATGCTGCAGGCACTCATTCGGACTCACCCCCATCTGAACAACTTCTAAATTACAATACGTCAAAGAAAGCCAAGTCTCACCGAGGTTGGAGAAATATTTCCGGGCTGGAGGCCCATCCCAGCCAGGGTCTTGGCGAGCTCCACCGCGTTGACCCCACAGTTCGGGGCTACATTTGCCTGACATCGGATGTGCACGTTCATCTTACAGACTGGAGGGGGGAAGAGAAGGGAGTCCATGTTCAGGAAGGAGCCAAGTCAACATATGCTGCAAAAAAGAGCTTTAATCACCTGAAAGACTATGACAGGGGAATGATCCAGGCTTGGATGCACTCAAAGCAAACCCTGACGTTTGTCTCATCACTGCTTTTTGCAGTAGCAGCACGGAGCCTGGCATACTGACGAATAATACATTTCAAATCCACTTTCTTCCCTGTTGACTTGATGAAAGGCATTCACCTAAATCATGTGTAATAGTCATTGCAGACTTAACAGCGTGATTCAATATAGAAATCAAAATGTTCATCACGGCGACATTTCAGTCAATTAACTAACAAGGAAGCGAGTCAACTGACTGTATGCTTTTCCTTGTATCACTCAAGAAAAGGTAGCCATCTAAATGCCACATAGAAATCGCTGTTCAAACAGGATGGAGATGGTGTTTCTGAGAGAAAAACCTCTAAGTGAAGCTTGCTTTCTGAGTATTGTTGTGGTTGGGGAGCCCTCCCAGCCCAGGGCACAGCATCCTGTGGGGCTGTGGGTCTCAGTGCTTGTAGCCTGTGGTTTGAACTACTTCATGGGGGAGAAAAGCGAGGTTTTTTTTCTTTAAAGGTCAAAGTAAATGGCAGTTGGAAGAGGAGAGAGAAGCAAGCTACATTCCTGGTGCATAGGAAATGGACTTGGGATGATGAAGGGACCCAGGGTTTAATCAGCAGGAAGTTCTGACGCAGTTTCTTAACATGGGCCCTGCTGATGGGAGGCAGAAATGAAATAGAAGGCAACAAATTCCTGTATCTGGAGCGTCAACCCACCTCTGGAAGCATGCCCGGATCCAGGTTTGGGGGGTGGGAGGGGTCTGAACGTATGTGATTTAGGGTGCCCTCTTTAAGAAAAAGAATATCCAATCCAGAGGAGAGCTCTGGAAGGTGCCCTTGCAAGGGAGGGACCCTGAGGCTGAAGCTTCAGTAGCTCCTCACGGGAAACCCCCTCCCTCAGGAAGATGGGTACAGAGACACACAAGCCCGCAGTGCCCTTGCTGAAGTACCAGTGACAAAACAAAGCAAAAAGTACAGATGGATCACTGTCTGTGTGCGACCCCCCAGGCCACGAGGGACAAGAACAACGTGGGGGAGCCCCATGCACGGCTCTGCATGTTGGCAACAACTATACAAAGGCAGAAAGTGGCCTCTGCGGTGCAACCCACGCCCAGGGGAGACCATCCAGCGGAAGGTCAAGCGGTGCCTGAACCAAAGCCACACACGAGCTGGTTGCTGTTTGGGTTGAAAAAGAATTACTCCATGTATCTAGGAAAAAGGAATTAGGAAATGATGTTCTCGAGAGATGAAAGAGTTTGCCCTTCCTAAAGACAAGTGGCTAGTCCCTTTCTGTCGGCAGAAGCAGGCTTGTTAAGGGCAGGTAGTTGATGGACATTGTCCAGCTGCATGGACATCAACTCCACCTCCCCCAGTGACTCAGGATTTATCTAAAGCTTCAGGCTGAAATTCGTGTGTATTTCTGCAGGGAACTGTGCCCCAAGACAGCCGGATTGTTACAGCAACACCCCATGGGAGAAGACTCAGCAACTCTCTAGCTCCTAACAGGACGGGAATCACCCCTTACTCTCAGACCCTCTGCTAAGGCAAAAGCTCCAAACTCAGGCTGCCCTGGGCACAGTGAGTGACGTGCAAGTCCATGGCCAAAGGTGAAACATCCTTCACCCCACCTACCTCTCCAATCTCTAGCGATCTCTTTGAGAAGACCCAGGGCAGCTCTCGTTGAGCTTTGACTCCTTCCTGCTTATTTCTGGCGAGGTCACTAGACCTACTCTCCTGCCAGTTCTTACTCATAACCAAAGCCTCTCTCTTGGCCACCTCACCTCCTACCACCTTCCATTTCTGACCAAGATCCCATTTTTCCCTCTTTCAAATACCTATGAAAATACACAGCAACTAGCAGGCCCTCAGCACTAAGCAGCTGACAGCTAGCCAGATAGATCACTGAATTTAACAACTGACTGGATCTACAGTTAGGAAATCTTTGAACCAGATGTGGCTCTTCTTACATGCCTGACGAGGGACACATGCACCTAGAACTACGAAGATCTAATTTACAAAGTGCCTATAACCATCGGTCCTGGGTCAGAAGCTGAGCCTACAGAACTCCGAAAGCTTGCAGTGCGGTGTTCTCATGAAGTGGGTACCCAGCACCCCAGCATCTCACTTTTACACTGAAGTCCTTGTCGCATGATGCCCCAGAGCAGCGAGCCACAGTGATCGCAGAAGGTTGGCACTTTGTAGTTGTGGATGCTGAACTTGTGCGGGATGTTGATTCCGAACCTCTGTTCAGCAATCTATAAAAAAAGGAAGCAGAAGGACAAGACCTAGGATGCCGTGCCAGCATCTTTTGTAGAAACTGTAACAGGGGCCCCCCAAACACAATGTGTTACCATGACATCTGAGCTGGGGAGATTATTTCACTGTACTCAGGCTTTCCTTACCAGGCTGAGCACATTTTCTAATCAACAAGACTAAAAAGAAAGGGTGTAGTGGGCATTAGATCGTTCACCATTTTGGGAGATAAATAGGAATGAAAACCTTTTTTATCATCGTTTATATTCAGGCTGTATTTCTCTCCCTGCCAACTCCCTCATGCCCATGTCTATTTCCTAAACCCTTTTAACTGCAGGATTAAACAGGTCTCTTATAGACCATATACACTTGCTGTTAGCATAGGTTTTTCCAGATATCGTGCTGGTGGGGGCCTGGGGGAGAAGGTGGCACCCAGCGAGCACGGAACCACAGAAGGAATTCACTCCAAAGTGACATCCTAGCAGCTTACTCAGCCCTCCCGGGCTGTGCCTGCCATTTGCATTTTACAGTCTGAGGGCACGGGTCCTGCTTTCATCTCACAAACTGTTTCCAACAAATAATTAGAGTAGGCATATGCACTACAGTCTCTGTCACCATTTGAGGTGACAACAGATCCACACGGGACAAGGAGTGGGCTAATTATGACTCCTCTTGGAACTCTGCTGGTCTCTTTCTCATAAAAGCTGTGGCTCGTGCCTCTGCAAGTACTCTTTAGCAATCCTGTATGTGTACAATAAGCAATTGCTGAGCTCAAAGTCAGACTCCCCGATGCATCTGTAAACCTGTGGCTCATTGTCAGCAATATTCCAGCTGCTTTCTATCTCCACAATGTAGAATGTGCCCACCCCAGCTGAATGCAGTGCCCGTGACGAGGATGAGAGTCAAGCATTTATACACAGAAGTGCATCCTCCTGGAAATTTTGGAAGACACTGGAGAAGGCTAATAGTCACCTTATTGAGGAAGCACAATTTACAGTTAACAAATACTTGACACATCAATTCTATCTTGTGGAAGCCTCACAAAAAAGCACGTGAGGGAAATATGAATCCCATTTTAAGATTGAGGCTGAAAAATGTCCACAATAGCCAAACTGTGGAAAGAGCCAAGATGTCCATCAACAGATGAATGGATAAAGAAGATGTGGTATATATATACAATGGAATATTATGCAGCCATCAAAAGGAATGAGATCTTGCCATTTGCAATGACGTGGATGGAACTGGAGGGTATTATGCTGACTGAAATAAGTCAAACAGAAAAAGACATGTATCATATGACCTCACTGATATGAGGAATTCTTAATCTCAGGAAACAAACTGAGGGTTGCTGGAGTGGGGGGTGGGGTGGGAGGGATGGGGTGACTGGGTGATAGACACTGGGGAGGGTATGTGCTCTGGTAAGCGCTGTGAATTGTGCAACACTGTTGAATCTCAGATCTGTACCTCTGAAACAAATAATGCAATATATGTTAAGAAAAAAAAAAAAAAGAAGATAGCAGGAGGGGAAGAATGAAGGGGGCGGAAATCAGAGGGGGAGACGAACCATGAGAGACGATGGACTCTGAAAAACAAACTGAGGGTTCTAGAGGGGAGGGGGTTGGGAGGAGGGGTTAGCCTGGTGATGGGTATTGAGGAGGGCACGTTCTGCATGGAGCACTGGGTGTTATGCACAAACAATGAATCATGGAACACTACATCTAAAACTAATGATGTAATGTATGGTGATTAACATAACAATAAAAAATTTTAAAAAAATAAAAATAGAAATAAAAAAAAAGATTGAGGCTGAAAAAAAAAAAAGACTGAGGCTGACAGAGAAGCTAGCTAGCAGAGGCTGGATTCTGCATTCAAATCCTAGTCATTCAATGCCAAATTCAGGGACCTTTTCAGTCCTTCAAAACTCTCTCCAAATTAGAAAAACTGATCCTGAGAGCTTGTAACCAGCTGATCATTCATGGGATCAACTCAAGGACAGCTCATGCTACACAAATATAGAAATAAAAACAGCATACTATAAAAAGGAGAAAAAATTCAATTCTGATACCACCATTCACTTCAAGGAGTGCAGAAGGGAGGTGGAAAGGGGATGGAGCAAGAAAAGAGAGAGAGAGAGAGAGAAGTGCACACATGAGCTTGTGCCGGCACTTAATTAGCAAACTTCTACCTTCTTACCTTTGAATCCATTTTGTTAATATTGTTCTGGCAAGTGCAGGCTGTAACAATCAGATGATGGCAGCGTTTATGGACGACACAGGTGCACACTAGGGAATCAAATGCATGATTATACATTCCTCGGAGGCTCACGGTCTGCCAGTTCTAGTGGAGTCAACAAGGGCTGCTCCATGCCAAGGTGACTTGATTTGGGTGTCTGGCCCACACGATGGCATCCAATGCACCCATCCTTCCCATGGTCATTACCATCACCCTAGACTCATGCCTTTGCTCACACCCAAACTATTCGCACTCAAGTCTTGAGCCCACTTCATCCTTCCTGGCTTTCCCCCTGCCTGCACCCACCTGCATAAGAATCCTCCTCTCTTGGTGTAATTCTGGGCACCTTGCCCCACAATCTAAACCTTCAATGGCATCTCACTGCCGATGAGTCAAGTTCAAATTTCCCAGCCAGGTTTCAGGCCCTCCAGAAGCTACCCCCAGCTTACCTGTTACCTTTCTTCGAGGGGAGCTCTTTGTCCCAATAAAAACTAGACTGGTTGCTCTTCCTGGAGCAAGCCTTCACCCTCGCCTGCACACTGACCATGTCTTGCTCAATCCCTAGGAGATCCTCGTTGCCTATCGCCTAACTACATCTTAAGTTTATAATAAGACACAACTTGAGAAATGTCTCTTCCATGAAAATATACTACCCCTGGCTCCCCTTCTAGATTAAACCATCTCTCTCTCCTCAGATCTCTTACAACTCTTAGCCTGCCCCTGCCCCTGCATTTCAAACCTTCCACAGTAACCTCTAATGCCCTCAGAATTCCCAGGCAGCATGATGCCTTGAACAAGATAGGCACTCATTAAATATTTGCAGAATGATTCAATCAATTGTTTGAATACTTAGAACTTCCAAATAACATTTTTCTCCCATTTTCATCTGGATAACTGACATAGTGCAGACAGAGTCCAGTTTACCATTAAAAGGTGAACAAGTATAAGGAAGCAGTATGAAAGTATATGTTATTTTTAAGATCTTTCAAGACACGTGGAGGTTTTTAGGATTAACTACATAAACGCGAATGACGTGTTAGCAAATAGTAATATATTTTAAAACAAATCTAGCTTTCATCAGACTGATTTTGAAGGAGAACCAAATTGAAAGGTCCCAGAGAATGTCTTTTTATATGAGGGAAACTCAAAACCATCCCTCACACAGAAAAACCTTATATTCTGAAGCATCTGAGGTTTGCTTATTTTTTTCATTTGCTTGGCTAGAGCTTTATCAATTTTATTGATCTTTTTAAAGAACCAGCTTTTTATTTGGTAGATTTTCTCTGTTGTTTTCCTAATTTCAATTTTACTGATTTGTGCTTTAATTTTATTTCTTTTCTTCTGCTCCCTTTAAGCTTCTCTCCTTTTTCAAGTTTCCTTAAAGATGAAAACTGAGATTACTGATTTTAGATCCTTCTTTTCTAATATATGCATTTAATGCTATAAATTTTCCTGTGAGTACTGCCTTTGCTGAATCCCACAAATTTTGATAAGATGTATTTTCATTTTCATTTGGTCTGAAATATTTATTATTTTCTCTTGAATCTTCTTTTACCCATGTGTTATTTCAAATGTGTTGTTTAATCTCTAAATATTTAGGGGGCTTTCCAGCTATCTTTCTGTTATTCATATGTAGTTTAATTCCACTGTGGTCTGAAAAGATACTTTTTATGATTTCTATTATTTTTTATGACTTCTATTCTTTTAAATTTGTTAAGGCTTATTTCACATGCCAGAATGTGGTCTATCTTGATAAATATTCCTTGTGAGCTTGAGAAGGATGTACATCCTGCTATGGTTAAGTGGAGTAGCCTATAAATGTCAATTTGATCAAATTGTGGATATCCTTACAGATTTTCTGCCTGCTGGACCTATCAGTTACTGAGATATTGAAGTCTCCAACTGTAACAGTGGATTTGTCTGTATATCCTTGCAGTTCTATTAGTTTTTGCCTCATGTATTTTGATGCCCTGTTGTTAAGTGCCTACATGTTAAGGATCATTAGGTCTTCTTGAAAAACTGACCCCTTTATCATTACATAATGCCTCTCCTTAGACCTGATAATTATCTTTGTTCTGAAGTCTGCCTTGTCTATTTGGTTTTGATTAGTGTTGGCATGGTATATACCCTTCTCAAACCGGGTATTTGGTTTTATGTCCCTTACCAAGATGTGAACATACCCTGACCAATGTTCTTTCTTGTTCTTTCAACAAAACGTGGCCCACTGAAAATCAGCCCATCAAACATCCTGGCACTATGCATAAGATGAACCAGGGTTGACCACAAGGCATGTCCCTGTGCTGGACAGGTGCTAAAAAGTGACATCAATTCTCACCTGTGAACTATGTTCTCATTTGGGGCTGACATTAATAGCATAAAGTCAATTATTGTTGTCATATTGATTATATATTCTTTTTCTAAATTTGAGAACTCAGTAGAATTGCTCATACATGTTAAAATGAAAATTATATCCAAGAGTATGTCCTATTCCATTCTAAGGGAAATAATGTTCTACCTCACCTTCTCCAGAAGAGAAGGCAGGATTTGATTTGCTTACTGACATGGAGGCTACCACTCCAGGACATGTTAGTGCTATTTTACAATCATCTATAGAGTGCACATCAAGAAGACAGGTACCCTATGTATAAACTGTGTGATGATGCTCAAACCAACAACAAGGGTGGCCCAAATAAAAGACAAACCAATCCAGTCTAGTTAAGTCTGAGTAAGAGCCTTCTTTCACTCCTCCCATTTGGAACACTAGTAAATTGGTTTTATCTTAGAACTGTGAAAATCAAAATAAATTTAATGCATAATAACTACAAGATCATTAACAGATTAACTTTGAACATTTCTCACATTTTTTTTAAATTAGAAAATCAAAAAGCAACTGAGATAATAGCTTCTATTCCCTATGCAGGTTAAGAAACAACACTGTGCCATTTCTCACCCCTATTAACAACGGGGTTGTAAAAGACAAAAATTTAGCTTCAAGATTTATAGGTACTGCTCACACAATGGCGTAACCTTTCACTATTTTCATGTTATTGCAGAAACAAAACTTTAAACAATTAAACTTTATTAGGTATCTCGGCTTTAGAAATAAAAGTGTCTCCTCTGCGCTGTCTAAAATGTAGCCAAAATTTAAACCACAACTAAAAAGTTGCAATTCTATAGGGGTCTCATTTGACTTGCAGAGTTATTTATCACAATATTAATGAAATGTATCCTGTGTCTTCTTAGGGAACAATATTAAACATAGTTTTTAAAATGTTTTCTTACCTTGACATTGATAACCTTGTTTCCCAAATACTCCCCTGTTCAAGACAATAGAGAAAAAGTTATCATCAGTCTATTTCAGCAACAATGCTCCTATAATCATAGTACTTAAGGAAAACAAATGTATGCCATCCTCTGCACCTTTATGAAAAACAGAATTTCAGAGAAGAAGCAAAGATGAGGTGATTTCTGAGCCCTTGTTTGTTACCACAAGACATAGAGGAAGTCACCTGATGATCAGAATCCTCTAGTGATATACACAGGTGGGTACTGGTGATTCTCATTCTACCCACCTCCCTCTGTGGCAAACCCCAGGTCCTCATCTCGTCATGTGACTGAGCCTCAGCCTGAAGGGTCACTCCACCACCTTCATTGGCCTTCTCACTCACATACACATAAAGATGCTCAGGTAGTGAAGTAAACAGATGAGTCCACCGCAGCTGCCTGGCCTGAGGCACCCTCCCTCTTCCCTGTGCCCCCATCACCCCTGGAGTCCAGGGGGTAGGGCAGAAATACAGCCACAAGATGCCTGTCAAGCCCACAGCTATCATCTTGGTCTCTCCCTAGTATATTCTCTGAGCGATGATGACATTATCCTCATTCTCATTTAACACAGGCCACATTTTATTAAGCCCGGAGGATGTGCCAGGCACTGAGCCAAGCTGCTGTCGTACAGCATCTCATCTAATCCTCACAAAAGTCACATGAGGCAGCACGCGTAATAGGAAGGCTCAGAGCACAGACTGGGCATGATTTGGGGCACATCTCTAATTCCTTTGAGCCATAGTTTCTTCATCTATAGAGGGAAATAATGACCACAGTACCTACTTCATAGGGTTGTCCTGAAGATAGAGAGAGGTGATAATGTAAAACGCTTAGGATAGTGCCTAGAACTTTAAGTTCTACATAAAACTTTATGATATAAGCAAAATAAAATTATCTTTATTTTACAAATAAGGAGACACTGATGGACTATATAATTTATTTAGGTTCACACATCTAGTTGGTGATGAGATTGAATGCCAGAGTCCATACTGTTAACCATATATATGTAACACATACATTAATATTGTGTCTGTGTGTGTGTGTGTGCCTGTGTGTGTGTGTGTGTGTGTGTGTGTGTGCGAGAGAGAGAGAGAGAGAGAGAGAGAGAACGAGCGCGGGAAAGTGAAGGCTGGTTGAGTGGGAGTTAATGTTTCCTTGGTGGAAAAAATTTAGTGAAATTATCAAACAACTTTCCATTGAGAACGTTGGTTGAGGTCACAGGTTGTCACCACAAATGCCCACAGGGGCAGGCAGGTCACATAGAGGAGGGAAGCAGAATGGTGTGACTTGAAATAAAGAGTAGCAGACCTTTCAGGTCAGGAAAACCACAAGGAGAGAGGTGGATGGCAACTGACTAGACAGTACCGATGACCACAAGGGTGGAAAATGGGCTCAAAGATGCCAGAGCTTTTCAATTGTTCAATAGAAAATTCAGCAGGAACTTGTTTCTGAAGACTAGAGTTGTGATGGCATATTTATAAGCATCTTGACAGCCAGTTTAGGGTCTTTGGTTTAGACAAGACTCTATTCTTAATTTAAAATGCCAGAAACACTAACCCTGGATTCTGACTGCTAAAAGGTAGCAGGTACTTTTAAACCAAAGTAATCACACACACACACACACAAAAATACAAACTCATTGATCAATACTCAAAAAAAGTTACTCTGAGCCAAGTGCTTTTGACTTAAACAAAATGACTAAAGTTTGCAATAAAAACAAGGATTTCCTTTTATGCTTTAGATACTAAACTGTCTTTTCTCCCTCAGAGATGGGTATGCATGGGTATGTATGGGTACATGTTTGGGGTGGGTGAGGGGGCATTTCCTTCTTCTCTTTCCAAATAAATGTGTTTAATGTTGGCTGTAAATGAAGCTAACTATTAACTTAAATTTATTTTACATTATAGATTTGCCACTGAGGTTTCAGCTTCAGTCACATGTATAGTAAAATATTGCCCTGATTCACCTAGAAGTTCTCAACTATTAATTATCTCAATTCCTAAATGCCAAGGATTATAGTATGCAATTGCTGAAAGTTTTACCTTTGGCCACATACCATAAGGCTGAAGATTACTGTGTGCTTACTTTACTTACAACAACTAATTTTTTTTTTTGATAGAAAAATCCTTTAATCAAAACAAGTTTACAATGTTGACACTTATGGCTTAACTAGAATATGTCTGTCCAAATTTAAATTGTATTAAGGACCAGATATAATGTAGTATCAATAGTTCCCTCAAAACAGTAGGTTCCAGTTCCATTGTAAGACCTCTCAAAAAGCATAACTCCAATTATTGAAATAATTCAAACTATTCATTTATAGATGAAAACCATTATCTATCTGAGAGGTCAAAACATACAATGCATGTCACATGCAAACACTGGTGTTAAGCCTGTTCTCCGTATTCATATTTTCAAAACATGAGAAGTCTTTTAGCTACTGAAACCACCAACTGACCTAATAATCAAAATATCTTAAAAATGCTATCTGTTAAGTTACCCTTAAATTTTGTTAACCTTGGTTTACCCTGATTTAGTCCATATATATGAATATACAGACTACCAAAGTATTCCTTTACTTTATCTAACTGCCTCGGAGCAACATATATTTTCTACTTACAATTCTGTCACATGGAGGATCTCTAAGAATCCCCTTCTGATAGAGCCATGTTTTCAAATAGGTTAGTTTTTCTTATATAGCATTTACTTCTACTATTTACTGCATAAGAATCATGGAATTTTTTTTTCCCAATTAAAAAAATACTTAGTGACTTCCTTAATGAGTGTGACTTTTTAAAAATTCAGAAACATGAGACAGTTCTCAAAAATAAACTTTTATCATTTAGTTTTTAGTTTCAGCTATTAGTGCCTGTAAAGGATCTCAGATGACAACAACTAATTTCTATAACTCATCATTTGAGTCATACTTTTTTAAAGCAATACTGTTGTTTTTTCTCTCTTACTCAGTGGCCGATTATTCAATTTATTGATTATCTATTTATTGATTGGTTAGCCTCCCTAATTAGTGCTTTATAGCCAGTTCACGATTCATTAGCACCTTTCCCCAAATAACTGGAAAAAGAAATAACATGTAAACCTTGGATCCGTAAATTGTTCAGATGTTTTTCATTGGGAATTCAAATTACTGGGTCAACATATTAGAATAAAAGGCAAAAATCAGATCCTAAAACAACTCTTCAGAATTATGCTTCCTTCTGAAACCACATACAACCAGAGGAGGCCTTGATTATAGAAAGAAGCTCCAAGGAAGGGAAAGGCCAAGGAACCTCTTACCAGATAAACTCCCTGCAGTGAGAGCAGTAGGTGGGCTGCCTCAGGTATGTGGCCATAAACTTGTGTCCATTGATCTGGTGGACTCGCCTTCGCATAGCCCTTTGGCGCTTCCTGGTAAAATGTTTGAAGATTCGGTCTCTCTGGAGAGTGGCTGTACAACAAAAGAAAGGAAAGAAGAATAACGTGCAATGAAGCTACCTGTATCTAATGTATGAGAAAGTGTCATAGCTCAAATACTCTCCAAATTGTTCCTTCTTTCTTTAAGATGCAAAACACCCCAGAACCTCATCATGCTTCCTAGTGACCTTAGGACTTAGTTTGAGAGGGTTGGACCTAAGTGAACTCTGAGATTCCCCACTGCCTGATTATAGCTGGCTATCTTGGACCAGTCTCCCCAGCACAGACCATGGGTCCCCCGGGGTTCTAATGTTGCAGTAGGGGGGACATCAGCCTGGCCTTCTAGCTCCTGTCCCCCTGGGTGGGACCTCAGGGCCATCGACTGGCTAGAACTACTAGCGGGTAAAACAGATCTCTCATTATTTGCCTTTTGTTCTGACATCCTCACAAACAGAAGGAGGGAATGGCCGCAGCACAGTGACACCACCACCCAAAAGCATCAGTCCCAACACTGTCTCTGGAATGGGTAGAAATTCACCCGGACATAATGCAAGGTTCCTTTTCCACCTTCACATTTTTAAAAATCGTGGCTCCTAGTCTGAAGAATCAAAACTGGGCACTATCAAAAGTCAGTCAATTATGTCTTCCAGATAATTTATACTAGAACTTTCCCAAGGTATACAGAGACTTATGATTAATAAAATAAAGATTACTTCTTCGATAATGCTTTGCAATTAATCACTTCAATGCAAAGAAAATTTAAGAACTAATGCAAGAATAATCTGCTAATAAATTTTAAAACCTGGAATATGCCCATTATTGTGCTCCTGGGAAAACTGCCACCTGTTCACAGTCGGTTTTTCTTTTAAGATAATGCTGAATAGTATCAGGTCACCTGGGTGGCTCAGTCGGGTAGGCGTCTGAGTGGATTTTGGCTCAGGTCACAATCTCAGGGTTATGAGAAACAACAAAATGCATTCAATACAGATTTTCATAATTTTAATGCTTTGTCAAACTCCTTCCCCCACTTTTTAAATATTAACAAAATTTAGTCCTCATTTTGAAGAATTCATTTTATGTGGACTTTTCTCAGTAGCAATGACACTCAGATAACCAGGAAATTCTATACTATTCAGCATTATCTTGTTTGGGGGGGAGGGGCAGAGGGAGAGGGAGAGAAAATCCTAAGCAGTCTCCACACCCAGCACGGAGCCAGATGCAGGGCTTAATCCCATAACCCTGAGCACAACAATGGGCATATTATTAGAAAACCTATTATATTTTATTCTATTAACAGGTAAAAGAAAGTAACTATGATCATTTCGATATATGTTTAAAAGTCACTTGATAAAGTTTAACTTGTAATCCAATAAAAAACTTTTTGAAAAGAGTAAAAGATTATCTCCTCAACAAGACTAAAACATTATGCTCACAGGTCAAAAGATAAATGGTAAATTAAAAAAATAATAATAAATCCCATGAAAGTTAAGAACAAGTAAGACCAATTACCACCTCTATTGCTTACTATTATTCTGAAAGTACTTGCCAAAGCTGTTAGAGATGAAAACAAAATAAAGGATAAAGCTATGCGAGGGGCAGGGGGAAGGAGGCAAAGATACCATGATTTGGATATGTTCAATACATGACTAGAAAACTCAGGAGAAGTTAGCCTAATTTACTAAAAACAGAGTTCAGTAAGATGGACAATGGTAAATCATTAAAAGTCAACAGGTCTTTAATACATCAAAAGAACTGCTTAGAATATATAATAAAAGTATATCCCCATTCATAAAGCTATAAAACCCAAACTAGGAATAATTTATCAGAAGTGCAAGACTTATATGAAGGAAACTATAAACCCCAACTGAAGAATATGAAAAGATATATAAAAATGAACTTCTTAAATAGAAAGACTTATTAATACTACTAAGTCGTCAATTCTTTCTAAACTAAATTCAACAAAATCCCAATAAACATCCCCAAAGGAGGTCTTTAAACTAAACCTGACAACTTTTTCAGAGTTAATTTGGCACCATAAATATTTAAAAACTGTCCAAAAATTCTAATGAGGGAAGGAAGACTTGTTCTACATGATAAAACATAAAATTATAGTGACTAAAACAGCATGCTACCACCTCAAGAAGAATCCAAACCTAGAAATCAATTTTGCTTAGAGAGAACAAGACTCAAATCAGTGGTAAATGATAGATTATTAATAAATAGTGTTTAGACAACTAGTTAGCCTTTTAGAAAATATCTTTACCTCACTCCTTACACCAAAATAATCTCAAGTAAATGTTAAAGAGGAAGTTATGAAAAAATAAGGAAAAAATATATACTCCTAGGATGGGATAAGGGTAACAATACTCTAATACCATAAAAGACTCAGATTTGCAATTTAAGAAATTTAAAGTTCTATTTGGCAAAAGACACAAAACAGAAACTTAAACAAAACAAACTGGGAGAAAAAGGACTTGCAACACATGACAAAGGGTTACTATTTATAATATGTAGAAATTAATAATAAAAAGGGATGAACAATCTAGTAAAAATGGGACAGAGGAGGCAAATAGGCAATTTATAAAACTATAAATGCAGACAGACAATAAACACACCAGATGTCCAATCCTATCCTAGATGGACACGTAAGAAGCAGGAGGTAAATGACATTTCACTTCAATTGGCAAATATTTATAAGGACTGCTAATATGTCTATGCTTACAAGGGAATGGGGAAATAGGCAGCTCCACTCTCTGCTGTTAGGAGTGTAACTGGACTGCAGTCCTGGTTCTGCCACCTTCTGGCTGCGTTTACCCTGCTAAACCTCAGTGTTCCCATCCATAAATCGGGGTAGTGCTTTCCTCAAAGGGTTTTTCCAAGGACTGAAGGAGGTAATGCAATGAAAGTGTTCAGCGCAGAGTTAGGCCCATGGTAGCATTCAACACATGTAGCTATTTCAAGAATATTTTTTGGGGGGGCGCCTGGGTGGCTCAGTCGTTAAGCGTCTGCCTTCGGCTCAGGTCATGATCCCAGGGTCCTGGGATCGAGCCCCACATCGGGCTCCCTGCTCCGCGGGAAGCATGCTTCTCCCTCTCCCTCTCCCCCTGCTTGTGTTCCCTCTC
Organism: Phoca vitulina; assembly: GCF_004348235.1. Classification (NCBI taxonomy): domain Eukaryota; kingdom Metazoa; phylum Chordata; class Mammalia; order Carnivora; family Phocidae; genus Phoca; species Phoca vitulina. The sequence goes on along the minus strand of NW_022589710.1, from coordinate 33,806,725 downwards.
TCGCTGTGTCTCTCTCTCTCAAATAAATAAATAAAATCTTAAAAAAAAAAGAATTTTTTTTTTTGGAGACCAATTTGACAATATGTGTCAAAGTTGTAAATCTACATTTCCTTTCATTCAGCAATTCAACTTCTACGATTGTTTTTTTCTATAAAAACGCTAGGAAGAATATATGCTATATAGATATCAATTACTACTTTCTATTTAACAGTAAAAATTAGTAAAATAGTAAAAAATTTCAAAGAATGAAATGCAGAAATAGAGAAAATGAATCTGGTTAAGACACTGATGCTCAGAGACCCTGGCACTGTTAAAACTGTACCTGCTTCAGTTTTTATTTTGGGGTGTTTGTGTGTGTAAAACCTTCGGCAAGCAGCCTAATTATTTTCATTCTCAGGGTTCCCATCTGTCTCAAGAAGATAACTACATCCCTGTCTGCAGCCCTATGGGGACAGTGTCATCATCAATATTCCTGAGTTTCTTAAAATTCTGGATAAGGATCACACACGAACAGAAGTCACTCTATTATGCAGCTCTCTTCTGCAATATTTCCAGAAGTCATTCAGGAATGACAAAAAGACCAGATTTTAATTTTCCTTTGCTTGGGCAGATGATAAAATCTGACCTAATGATCACACTATATCTAGCATATGTTATCACCAGCCTGAGACCTAGCTCAGAGTACTGGCCAAGGCAAAACATGCATTGAATTACTAAACACTTATCACATCTAGATGCAAATTAAATTCTCCCCAGGGGTCTAATGATCAAGAATTTACTTTTTTTGTCCCTTAATACTATGAAGAGTGGTTAAAAGGTCAGCTCACTTGCATTTTTAATATTTCTTGAATTGAATTCCCTCCCCCGCCCCCCAACCGCTATTGCCTTAGTATAACAGGACCTCTGAATTTTTCAGGTGATCCCTTCTAACCTGAAGGACTTAGGAAGAAACAGCTTACAGACGTCCACCACATGTTGGTCATCCCTTAATGCCTTCGCTCCTGCCTTCTACCCCTCCTGGAATGCCCTGTCCTCTTTTTTTACCCCCGCAACTAGTTAACTTAGATTTATCCCATCTGCCTCAGAGCCTAAGTGGTGTCCCCCAAATCCTGAATTAAATCCCCTTCTTCCCAAAGCAATCTGGGACTGCCCCTCAATTTTTTCCTTTATCCCACAGCACTGGGAAAGAGTTCACCTCCGTATCCCAGATGTCTCAGAAACACCTCCCATGTGGTCATTTTAATGAAGCTTCACTCCTCCCTCTTCTGTATTCTTTTGCCTGGGTGCCTCTTTGTTTAAAAAGCACAAAAACACACTCATACACACCTGGGAATTTGAAAGATGTTTGGTTAAGAAAACAGGGGTTGGGGGGGGTGCCCATGGCTTCAAAGGACTTTCACTGTCACCTCTTGATGGATGCATTGGACAGGAAGAAGGAGCTCTCAGATGGCACCCTGCCCAGGTACAGACTCGACCCCCACTTTCCCATTACAGGGGCCTTCCTCACTGTTTGCACTGCCCCCTGTTGCCTTAGCACTAAGTTAAAAGAACTAAAAAAAAAAAAAAAAGAAAAAAGACTATTTAATCCTTTTGTGCCTTAAACCAACCCAGGCTTGGAGAAATTTTCCAGATCACATAGGGTTTTTTTGAACACGTTAGGCAACCCTAACGTGCTTTGCAGCCAAAACTTGCATCACAACTTCTGTTTTGCTCCTGAGGTACTCATGCCTCTAAGTAAATAGGAAGCTGGCCCAGTGCCCAGGAGGGAAATTCACATTCCAGGCTCAGAGGTGGGCAGGCCTGGAGCCCCGATCCATCTCACCGGCGAGTCAGTTTTGATAAGCCATCCCATCCATGGGATGGAGAATAATGAGGTCAAATACAACAAAGATTAACTATTTTGAAATAAAATTCTATGTCATAAATCTGATTGTCATCCCACACACTCTTTAGAACTTTAGAAGGCACAAGTAACTAGGAGTGACCCAACCACCCCAGGGTTAGTTTTCAGGGCAAAAAGTCTTGCTGGACAGAGACGTGTTGCTAACCTGAGGCTTTGTGGGGGAGGGGCATCTCTCTGAAATCTCCGTAAAGCTGCCTTAACTTTATCTCAAAAACAGTAAATGCTTCATCCTCTTCAGCCATTTTGCTCTATCTACCTGAAGCTAAAGTTTTCTATTCCAGCTGCAGAAATCTGTTATTTGGAAGTACTTCTGAAAACCAAGATCACATCTCCTAATTTTCAAACGACTGTAAGCAAATTAAATCAGAGCCTGAAAGTCTATGGCATGGCACCTTTCAATTTTCAGAATTAAATAAATATTTCCGGAATATAAAATGCATAAAAGGAATAACTTTGGCTCAGTGTAAAAATACTATTCAACTTTGTTAAGTTGAATTTGCTTAACAAGCAAGGGCACCGTGGTTTGCAAAGATCTGTGGCTTGTCTTTTAGGCGCCAAGCAGAGGAAGTTGCGTAGCCTTCCCACACAACAGGCTGGAGCGTGTGGTGGTGAGCGTGCAGAATCTGGAGCCTGGGCAGGAATCCTGCTTCCTCCCCTCCAAGCTAGGTGACCTTGGGCAAACTGTTGAATTTCCTAAGCCTCAGTTTCCTCATTTGTAGAACAGGAAGCACAAGAGAACCTTCCTCAAAGGGCACTTTGATGACTCGCTGAGTTAATAAGTGTAACATAATTAGAAAAGTACCTGGCAGGTAGCAACTAAGTGTTACATAATTGTTAAAACCCTTACTTCACACTACCATAGAGACCAACGAACAGAAAGGATTTAATTCAATCACCTAATTGCCTAGAAATCAATACTTAAGAAACCATTACCTTAAACATCGTGCCCAAGGTTGATCTAGCTAGCTAGAGCCAGAACTACCACTAGAAATCCTCTGCTCTTGGTTTTATCCCCGGGGCTTTATGGGTAACATCACACTGTACTGTGTCCTTTATTAACATCAGGTCTCCTGGAATCCCTGGAAAGTAATACATTTTCTGGTGAGGAAACAGAAGCTAACAGGAAGGTTAAGTGAGGTCAAGCAGCTACTGATAGAAGTGGGGTCGCCAGACTCTGTTTACTATTGTTCAACTACTGAGCAATGCTATCCAACGTCCTTTTTTCCTTCTTCCTGAGATATTTGTTTTATCGTTTGTGCATGTGGGAAGGGGTAACTGGGAGAAAAATAAACAGGAAGACCTTAGAGTTAACCGAGTTACTAGTCAAGAAAAAACCAGAAAGTATAATTTATCTATCCAAAATATATTCCTGAAAGGTAACAGGATAAGGTCATGAGAGAATCTTGCTTAATATCATCAAACACACTGAATAAGCAACCATCTGATCACAAAACTGCGTGCATAAAGAATGATGCATAAGAATTTAACATTAGATGATTCTTGTCTGAGACAATAATGATATAAACAGAGAGAAATTAGGACATGGGCTAGGCAAATACATACCTTAAATGAGTCTTTACAGTGAGTACACACCCCCAGTGGGTGAGAGCATTTAGTGGGTGCTGAGTGAAGAGAGAATCACAGGAGTTGTGTATCTAGTCCTCTGATTTATTAAGAATGACTTTATAATGGACTGAGCTTAGCAGTTGTTTGGAAAAGAGGAGCAAGAATTTGATACACAGGATGGGGAGAAGGTTCCAGGACTTTAGGCCAGCACCAGTGACAAAGGCTACAAAAACGGGTGTTCATATTTTAAAACGGCATGCAAAATCCCCCAAATAGTAGCTTCTTAGCATCTCTCCAAGGTATCCCCAAATTACCTAAAATTGACATTTGTAGGCTGAGCCCTCTTCCCTGCCTCTTCAACCCACCCTTTCTCTTAGATAATAGTATCGTTATCCTTAGAGTCATCCAGAAAAAAACTAAAGCTGTCTTCAGATCCTTCTCCACCCACAACCAATCAACTGTCAAGCTCTACTAAACCTATTATGAACTGACTAGATCTGTCCCTCCCATGCTCAGTGGGGATAGTTCATGCCACCCTCTTCCTCTCATCTAGACTATGTACTAGTTTCCCAACTAGACTCTCTGCATAAGGCTGCTCCCCTCTGCAATCCATCCAGTTATGCATAGGAAATACACGTGAGATCATGTCACACCCTGTAGGGAGACGGCTCCCCTGCTATAGTCTATGTAAATTTCCTGAACGGAAATTGGAGTAGTTGCCCTCGTTGGACCATAGTAAGGTAAAGGGGGTGGGTTTCCCCAAAGGGTAGTGTTCCCACTGTCCAACATCTGAGAGAAGGTCAAATCTTCAGGCAGCAAAATAACTTTCAGGGGGGCCTTAGTTAGATGGGATGCAGTCCTTCCCCTTGGTCTTTACTGTCTGGGGTCTGGACTTGAGGGCCCAGGAAATGGGGGGGTCCACAAAGTCCTGCAGAGGCAGCCTGAGGTAGGCTAGGAGTAAGCCCAGCCGTGAAGGCACAGAGAAGATGTGTTCAACATCCTTTGTGAGGGAAAGCATCTAGCGTATCTAGTACATCCCTTGTGAGGGAAAGCATCTAGTGCATATTAATATAAACCATTAAGCCTGGTTTACATGGTCCAGGCAGACCTGAGCTCTGCTTTAGAGAGTACATTAAAGTGGGTAAGTCACACTCTGCGGCTACCATGGTAGATAGACGGTTCTAGTGAAAAATGAGAATCCCCAGAGAAAGGTAAATCCTGGGACTTAAGAACTGGGGAGACAAAGTCTAGTCACATTTCCCAGGTGGCAGGTCTCCCGGTTGCCAACCTTGGAGGACTAGGATTGCTTTCATCAAGAAGCCAGCGGATCCCACACTCCTCTAAGTCTGTTCAGTAGACACCAAGGCCAACATCCCCAACCCAACATCCAGGAACCCATCCCATCTCCTCCTCCCTCTCATCCTGCCACATGACTGGGCTCCTTCCGCGATCTCAAGGAATTGATAGAACATCCTCAAGGGCCAGAAAAACTGGGACAGTTATCCTCCAGCTGCTGGGACAGTTATCCTCCAGCTGCCATTTGTCGTTGGTTGATGGCTGCCTCAGGGGTAGGGAGCATTAATTCTCTAGAATTTCCAGCCTTTCTTTGTGCCCCGAGAGGAAATATGGAGAGAACATCCACAGCGTGTGCCATAGAATGAATTTATACTTACTCTGGTCCTGCTTTCTTATTTATAGTTTGCTACCATAAATACCCCCTAACAAGTGCTTCGAACTCTTTGTGGAATTAAGCATAAATAGAAAATTCCTATAATAATAATTTTCAACTATTACTGTGCCTACTCCTTTCTGTACACATAATTTAATGACAGAAATTCCCTCTTGCTCCCTATTATCAAATGCAAGAATCCTATAATTCCTTTCTGCAAAAATAGTACGAATTTCTACGCTGTTGCTGTGATGCTACAAATATTTCATTCCCCGCATCCACACTGATTTCATCCATAAATAGACTTCCAGCTGCCAATTCTTCATTCTTCAGTTTTTTTAAATGAAAGTTAAACACTGCTGAGTGGTTCATCACCACCAGGTTTCAGGATGATGAGGAAATGTGTTTCTGTTTCATCAAATTTGGGTTGGATCATACAGAGGTAGGTCCCCGTTATGCCTCTCACTGTCCTCCTGACTATCTGGAAAATACCAGATCTGGCATTACCTTCAACTCTAAGCTTAAGTTAGAGTAAGAATCTTGGTTGTATGTGCTTTAAAATGTAAGCATTTTCCAATTATCTGGCAATTTTTCTTTTATCCTTCATTACTAAATTTAACTGGGAAGCAAATGTCTCACCCATGGTATTTCCTGTTCCTTAGAACCTTTTGAGCTTAACATAAGAAGACAATGAAGTCATAATGTGCAAAGAGCAATATGTGAAATGTCTCTTTTTTGCTCTTCTGCTGTGGTTGTTTGTAAAGATAATATATGATCACTTTAGAAAATGCAAATGATACAAAAAACTATAAAGAAGGTTTTTTTCAAAAATCATCTTAAATCTCACTATACCAAAAAAAAAAAAAAAATCACTGTAAATATTTTGGTGAACATGCCAAATATATACACCACGTAGACATACAATAAGTGCCAACTACTTTTCACCCAAAACATCTTCCCATATCTTATTTTTTAAAAGACTTCAGTTGTTTAGAGTGGATTTAGGTTTACAGTAAAATTGAGGAGGAGGGGCAGAGGTTTCCCATATGCTCCTGGAGGTCACATAAGCATAGCCTTCCCCATTATCAACATCACTCACCAGAAAGGTACCTTTTTTAACAAGTATAAATGAGACATCACATAATCACCCAAAGTCCATAGTTTACTTGAGGCTTCACTCTTGATGTTGTACATTCTATGAGTGTAAAAAGATACATAATGACATATATCCGTCATTATAATATCATACAGAGTATTTTCACTGTCCTGAGAATCTTCTGTGCTCTGTCTATTCATCTCCCCATCCCCTTCGGCCACCACCTCTGGCAACATTGATCTTTTTATTGTCTTTTAATTTATTTATGGTTTTCCTTTTCCCGAATGTCACATAGTCGGAATCATACAGTATATAGCCATCTCAGACTGGCTTCTTTCACTTAATGGCATTCATTTAAAGTTCTGCCCTATCTTTTCATGGTGTGATAGCTCATTTCTTGTTAGCACTGAATAATATTCCACTGTCTGGATGTACCACAGTTTATTTATCCCTTCACCTACTGAAGGACACCTTGGTTGCTTCCAAGTTTTGGCAATTATGAATAAAGCTGCTACAAACATCCAGGGCACCTGGGTGGCTCAGTCGGTTAAACGTCTGCCTTCGGCTCAGGTCATGATCTCAGAGTCCTGGGATCAAGTCCCCCATCAGGTTCCCCGCTCAGCAGGGAGTCTGCTTCTCCCTCTGCCCCTCCCCCTGTTCATGTTTCCTCTCTTTCTCTCTCTTTCTCACTCTTGCTCTCTCTAATAAATAAAATCTTTAAAAGAAAAAAAAGCTGCTACAAACATCCATGTGCAGGTTGTGGCATGAACATAAGCTGTCCATAATTTTAAAAAGATACTATTTGTTTTTATAGCAATTAATAATAAAGTTACCATTTAGTCATCGTATCTTATAAAAATGAATATATATCACGACTAACTTAAAAGTAACCTAATAGCATTAGCATATCATCCCTGTGAAAGCAAGTTTTCCCTGGTTGAAACCTCTGTGATTTTCTCATTCACTTGAAGTTTAGGGACTGCTTTCTCCGCCCCTGCCCCCACCCCTGCCTCCAAGCTCAGGTTGGTCTTCCTTCCTCACAAAAAAAAAAAGAAAAAAAAAAAATTCTTATACAAACAACCTGTCCATCCAAAATCTTTTCCAGATAAACATGTGTTTCCTGCTGAGAACTAAAAAGAACCCTGCCCCATAGCTTGGCTTATTCCATTTCCCTTTCAATTTTTTTCCCCTCTTTTCCACATGTAGATTTCTGAGGTCTCTTCTAAGCTCTCAACTTCTGATTTTATGATTTTAGAAAAACCTTACAGGATATTAGCCATGAGAAATATGATGCCTAATCATTTCCTTCTCCGACTACATGGCTGGAATGAAAGCAATGCTGTGTCCCTCACACTGCTGACTCAACGCGAGTTTTAAAACCACGGCACCACTACTCATTATAAGCAGGCTAATTCCAAATCTTGCGCTGAAGGTAAAATACCTTTATCACACAGCCAAATTTCCTACAACACTAACACTAAGGCTCTGAACCTCAACCAGCATTTTATGATAGTCAAAAAAAAAAAAAAAAAAGGCAAGGAGACAGCTGCTTTAATCAAATGTCACTTACATCATATGGTCACTTCCTGTCAGAAGCTAGCAATTTAGAAGTGTATATCTTGGCTACTAGGTTGGCTTTTCTGTTTGTTTGCTTTTTGACAATTACATTATGCCTTAAATTGGACAGGAACAAAATAAAATTAAAAAGAGATGAAGAAATTAAACTTGTTTTTTTTTTTAAACAGTGTAAACAAAGACTTGGTATTGACAGAGATTGAAACCTCTGATGAAAGTACACTTTTGGATTAGCAATGAATCCCATCCTTTATGACCGAGTATTGTTATCCCTGTGCTACCAGAAAGAGAACATTCCACTAGTCAAGGACAAATGAATTCTCTTTTCTTAAAATCCATTCAAAGGGTTCTTTCTTGACTACCATGAATAACCCAGCCTATATTGTGAGTAAGAGTTCATACTTTCCCAGGAAAGGCAGACATGTAGGTAAGAATACTTCAAACGGCAGGCTAAGGTGTGACAAATGCCTCCAACTGCTGGAGTATTTAGTACCAGCTCAATGCACCACACCAAAAAAAGTCTGCATATTATAGTTGGAATTCAGAGGCTTATCATAATCTAGTAAACGTACAGTTTAAACACACAACAGCTCAACAAACTACTAGGGCTCCCACAAAAAACTGAAGAACGGGGCTCTCAACCCTCTGCTGTCATTAATTCACAAATCACTTTTGGGACAAGGAGGCATTCTGCTCCACTTTGGACATTGACTAGCAGGCCATCTTTTGCAATGACGTTAGTCCTCAGTGTCCATATAGGCTCTAAGGACACTCAAACTCTTTCTTCCTTCTCCAGCATATGCTTCTTCAACCAACAGGTCTCAAACCTTTATTAAGTGCTGGACATTGCAATGGGAATTGTGGTACAATGGTGAACAAGGTATGGTAACATCTTCAACTGTAAGTCTAATGGTGGAGAAAGATTGTAAACAGCTGTTAACTATGCCTAGTAGAAACTTCCACGGGAGTGTGGATGGGCAGGAGTCTTACCTAGATGTGGGGGAATCAGAGATGGCCTCTCTTAAGAAGTACAGTAAAGCTGTAACTTTCAGAACAAGTGAAGAAGAGGTGAATCAGGAAAAATGGGTAAGAATGTTGCAAGAAGAGGAAGCCATATGTACCAGTGTCCAGAGTTAAAAGAATATAAGGTTCAAGGAACTCCTAATATTCACCTCCTAACCTGGTCACTCTAACACCTAGTAGCTGCCTCAGTATCATCAAATACTTACCAAATGTCTACTACTTACCAGAGCCAAGAACACCACAGAGTAGGGGTAAGAGTACTCCAAGAAGGTTCTTGAATCACTATGCTAGGGTCCAGGAAGAAGCTACTTGGACTCCCATTTGTTTGTTTCTCATACTCTTCAGTTCAATTCTGTGACACTTTTATAGTGTTTATAATATACACAGTACTACATATATGTAACATTTATAAGAAAACATACATATATTTGGGGTGCATGCTCAACTATTGTTCACTGACCTCTGCAGGATCAAAAAAAGTTTGGAGGCCACTGATATAGATGGATTTATATTCTAGTTGGAGAAACAAGCTACACGGAAATGAAAGGTACCAAGGCTAAGTGCCATCAGAGCAAAGGGCAGGAAAAGATACCCGAGGGCTGGGATGGTCAGGGAAGGCTCCATGGCAGAGACGGCATTTAATTCAGGCTGTGATAGGGAGTAGATCTCAGACCAAGTTGACAGGTTAGGAGAGGACATTCTATCTGAAAAGAATGACATAAGCCCAGGTATACGGGTGCTGGGAAGCAATGAGAAAACCACCTTCTCTAACACAATCGGTTCCTACTGAGTAGAGGACAGATGATGGGGACCGGAGCGGACACAAACGTAGGCAGGACAGTGGGCATCCCCAGTATCAGGCTAAGAAATCGTACTTTATCTTGCCCTGGTACGGTCACGTATTCCTTCTGTGCCCAGTGGCAGGCCTTCTGTGGAAATGGAAAAAGCTCAGCTAAATGCCCAGTGAAGTTGTTTCTAATTCTTAAGAGTCTATGATACCACTGAAAATAGTTTTCAAGAACGAGGGCAAAAGAAAGATATTTCAGAAAGCTGGGATAGCTCACCACCAAATACCTTGACTAAATAACTTTCAAAGTATTTTTTTTTTTTTAAGATTTTTTTTTTGAGAGAGCATGAGCAGCGGGAAGAGGCAGAGGGACAGACAGAAGCAGACTCCCCACTGAGCAGGGAGCTCCAAATGGGGACCCTGAGATCACAACCTGAGCCGAAGGCAGACACTTAACTGACTGAACCACCCAGGCGCCCCTTAAAGCATTTAAAATGATCCTCTAAGGAAGGTCTGAGCAACAGAAGAAGATGGTGAGTAAAAAAAATTTATAAACATTTAGGTAAATATAAACAAACAACTATGGAATAAGTAATAACATCTAGTTAATGGAGCTTCAAAAGAAAACTAAAAGGACATCTAAAATATCAACCAATTATACATAAGCCAGGAGGAAGGTGAGTAGAGAGAAAGCATTCTAAGATCCTTATTTGCTCATTAGGATCTTAGACCATTTTTCAAAGTGGTTGTGCCATTTTGCATTCCCTCCAATAATATGAAAAGTTCTTGTGTTCCACAGTCTCATGAACATTTAGTGTGGTTGGTCTTTTCCAATTTTAGCCATTCTAGCAGTATCTTACTATGTTTTCATACACTCATTGGCCATTAATATTTCTTCTTTTGAAAGAAATAACTGTTCAAATCCTTTGCCCATTTTTTAAAAGTTGTCTTCCATTTGTACTATAACTTTCTGATATAGCTGTTCATTTTTGGAAAGAAGTTAACAACTGTTTTTTTCTATTAAGAAAAGAAACATACTCCTCTACTCTTAATTCCATTGGATTCACCTGAGAACTCTCACCAAGATTGTGTCCAAACTGAAGAAGACAAAGAAGATTTCAGAAAGGTTATGGTTCATTTTTACCTTTTATACATATGTATTAGTGGACAAGGGGGGAGCAGCTGCCAGGAAATACCCAGATTTATGTTTTAAAATTCCATGCATATAGTATTATTCTGGCCAACAGCACAGAAAATCATATTTTTGCCAAGTTTTTGTATACCATCTTTAGCTGAGTAAAACAATCCAGTTAAATTTCAGTATTTTAAAATTCTAATAAAATAATCCAAATTACAACGATTCTACTTCATCTCCATTTACAATTCCTAGCACATACCACAGATACATTTTTTTTCTGGCCTCTCTAGAATGGGTCTGGTTAACATCACTGTCAATTTCTTTATTGACAAATACATTTGGTTTTAGCAACTGCCACTGCAATCAGTCAACTATGGCAAAGTCCCAGGACACATATTCCAGGATTCCCCGCGGCTCTGAGAGTGTCAGCAATGGGTGTGACTGTTCACCTTCTTCCCTTGGTGGTAGCATCCTTAGCTGTTGTATGGACTGATTAAAAAAAAAAAAAATCCTGAAATCCACCTTTGATCACAAGATTAAAAACAATGGATGAGAGTGTGCCCTCTACCTGTAAAGCATTTATCAACCTTCAGCATTTGCCCTTGAGAAACATAGTGTCGACTCAGTTCTACAGGTTTCTATTTGAGCTGTTGCCCAAAGCTTACAACTTAGTTCCTTAATGTGACACAGTAACTGATGAGAGAGGCCTAAAGAGGCTCTATGCTCTTTCTGGCCTCCAAGTTTACTTTTTCTCAGTTTCCTGTTTGTATCGGATGAGAAGATAGGAGCTGGTTTCACTCGATCTGTAAGGAATGAAGCTTTTCATGTTTCCCTCTGTTCTCCACATGGACTGGAAACTCAGTGTAAAACTGTAGGACTTCTCTATAACAATTAAGAGACAATTCCCTCGTGCTTTAATTTTGCTTCCTTTAAGAACTATTTTTAACCTTTGACCTTGAACATGCAACAGGAGATAAATGTAAATGGCATTCAGAATTCTTTAACCCATCTGTGCAGAAAAGGGAAAACTACTGTTACTGAAATTTTCATCCGCCTCCTCTCCCAATAAGGGGGATTTTAAAGAGATATTTGGGGAATAGGCTTGCTAGAAAAACAGTATTTTTTAAAACTTTTTAGGCAATGATTGAATCTCAGATTCAATCAAACCAGTGGGGAACGTTTTCTGTAATCAGTAGACACAGAAATTTTCACTTTCCCAAAATAAGAGCTCCCGCTAACACAAGTGAAGCATTTTGGGTGTTGACGAGCTGGGTTAATGCTCGATTCATAGAAATAAAGTGGATCAATTCTCAAACGACCTATTTTGGTAAGGGCCGACAACAAATAGTTGTGGCGTCAAATCAGAGAATAAACAGGCTCAGTAACTCTCAGCATCTGGGGTAGGCTGGTAACAAGGTGGAGATTTGGAGAGGAGAGCTTTGTCTCTGCTTCTGTGAGTGCCCGCATTTCCGCATTACAAACTGTCCCTAATCCACTTTGGTAAACTGCATTCCTAAAGCAATAACTCATAAGAGATGAAAGAGTTGAATTTCCTCAAACAAAACTTTCCACATTTTCTGGCAGTTGTATGAGAAAATTCCTCTGTGAACACAAGAATGGGTACTTTAGCTTCATACTATAAGTGTAGGTAAAAGACTGAACAGAAAAGCTATTTTTACAAGCTCCAGCTTTCTACTTAAAACTATATAAATAACAGTAATAGAAGACTTTCTTCTTCCAGTATTTGTGGCTAACTCTAAACAAAAACAAGTCTTTACAGGAGGCCTCTTGGACTTCCTCGGGGGCAAAATTACCATCTAAGACGATAAAGGAATTACCCTGGATCAAAGGGTTATTAGGAAGAGACACCTTTGATGAAAACATTCTTAGCAAGGCTGTTTGCCCAGGCTTGTGAAAGAGCTATGAACCTGGCTTCAGCGATGGCAGGGTCAGCACGAACTGAACACTTTATTCTAGATCATGTGTCTGGTGGCTTGAGCCCTGTGTTTTTTTATTAATAAACAAGGAAATCACAGTTCTGATCTTTTTTTTCATGTTTTCATTGAAGGCACTGGCAAACACATTGCACAACAGGGACTGTGACAGCTTGGCGGTGTGTGTGGGGCACGTGCACACGGGACAGGCAGAGACATGAAAACATTCCTCCCTGTGAAGACGCCAAACGAAACTGTCCCAGGATGCGTCTTGGTCTGCTTTCCCCTGACCTGGAACTCAAGTGTGTAATCAGTGCTTTTCACACAGAGGAGAGCATGGTCATTACCCTAGACTCAGAAACCCATGACTCCGGTGAAGAAGGTGGATGGAGTTGGGGATAAGGACAAGAGACTTAAAGAGCTGAAGCTGCCTGAGACCAAGAAGTGCCGCATAGCCACATACCCCAATCTTATTATAACCCTGCCTTTCGCTGAAGGCCCTCTCGAGCCCAGACCGACATCCCCTTCCACAGTTCCCACCATCGCCCCCTTCGACACAATCCTACCTGCTCAGGGCCCTTCCTCCTGCCAGACTCTGCCCCGGTCACTCCCCTCACCAGGAATGGCTTCTCATCTTCCTCACCCGAAGCTGCCTACAGATTCCTCCTGCACACAGTTCTCTCTCTCTCTTTTTCTTCTCCATTACTGCTGCACGGTTCTGATGCTTCTCCGTGTGCAGCACTCCACAGAGACTTCACAAGCTTGCATAGTTCTTCCATTGCCTGGGTATTGTTGCCTTCTATCTCGAGTAGAATAAATTTCTTAGAGCAAGACTTTTTTTATTAACATATAATGTATTATTCGTTTCAGGGGTCTTAGCGCAAGATTTTATAGTTTTATATCCTCCCGGGATCTGTCATAATGAGCATCTAACACCCATGAGTGATATCCGTGCAGGTTATACGACCATGCCACTGAAAATTATAAAATACAAGTTAAAGATCCCTTGTTCCCATTTCTGGGTGTCTAGAATGCTATGGTTCAATGGGACTGTCTGCTTCTCAAAGGCCATCTCATCGTGGCAGCTGGGTTGTAGTGATCTTTTTTTTTTTTTTTGGTAGTGATCTTTAAAAGAGCCTGGCCATGGAATCATTTGTGAACATTCATTTAGGCGCCAACGCAATTTATATACATACATTTGGGCAACTTCATTCACTTATTAAACATTTATAGCAGACTCTATTCCAAATGAAATCAGAGTATTTGGGATGGGGCCCAAGAATCTGCACTTCATTATTTTTTTTAAAGATTTTATTTATTTATTTGACGGAAAGAGAGATAGCGAGAGCAGGAACACAAGCAGGGGGAGTGGGAGAGGGAGAAGCAGGCTTCCTGCTAAGCAGGGAGACCGATGTGGGGCTCGATCCCAGGACCCTGAGATCATAACCTGAACTGAAGGCAGACGCTTAATGACTGAGCCACCCAGGTGCCCCAAGAGTCTGCACTTTAAACTCTAAGAACCAGTGGTTCAGCGGGAAGGGCACATAAATAGTTAAAATACAAAAGCAATAGTTGCCTTATCTCTAGTCTGCATGTCTAAGGTGCTATAAGACCAGAGGAGGGAGCCCGGATGGTGCCTAGGAATTGGGAGCACACCCAGAGGAGGTGATGCCTAGACTGAATCTACAGCCTGAGCAGCAGTGTGCCAGGGTACCTGAGAAGCAGAAGAAACACCCAAGCACGGTCTGCCACCTCCTAGTTAAAAACCATTCAATGGCTGCCTTCAGGCTTCAGGGCGCACTGGCGCATCTGCAGCTCGTCCAGCCCCCACCAAAACCTTCGCACTCATCCATCCCCGCCTGGCCCTCGTGTCCATGTCTGCCCTAATCTCTGCCTTCCTCGCCTCTCCTTACTCTCTCAGCCTACTCCCCAACCAAAAGAACTTCAGGACTTGCTTTATTGACCCCTATTCAAGTCAGGGTTTAACTGTCCTCTAATAGTATCTCCAGCACCAACACCAAAGGTTTTACCACAGAGACTCACATTTACCTGTTTAAACTGTGAACTAGGGGTGTGTGCATGAGGGGCCGGGGGAGGTGTATCCCCAGTGCCCAGTATATATGAAGTAATAAATTAGTGAGTGGGTCAAATCATGCTCACATGAAAAAGTTAACTGGAGTATAAAAGAGCTTGCCAGATTCAGGTACCTACAAGTAGTTTACTACTGCTAAGCCATAGTGAGTATGAATGATTAGTAGGAGATGAGATTTCAAAGGAAGGTTCATGCCAAACGTGTATGGGAAGAAGGATCATGACCTTCACAGATCATAGGAAGGCACTGAAAGGTTTCATATGGGGAGCAATGTTATGAGATTCCCGAAGTTCTCTCAAGATAAGGCCAAGAGAAACCCAGGCCATGGGGCTGCTTTGTCATGATTAAATGGAGAATACATGTAGGAATGATGTATACACTATAAAGTTATGTGTAAAGGTGAGACTCTCTTCTGCACATCCTAGCTATGAAACCTATCGATCTTACAGTGTTTCGTTTTCGGATCCCTAAAACTGGTTGCATATTTTGATGATAACAGGTGACAAAAGGGCAGAGATAGGAAATGCAGCCACTTATTAGGGCACGGTGGGGGAACACAGCATCCTGGGAAGCCATTCCCTTTTCAGAATCCACCCGTTATGTCCCTGGGTCACTCATAAAACTACCTACTAGATACAGTCTACTAGAGCCTGGTCTCTCAGTGCGAATATTTTGTTGAGCCTATCTGCAGCTCAATGCTTCGTGTACTTATCTGATGGCAATAATCCACACCAGAGATTGAAGTCAATCAAATTAACATTTTACGCAAAAACAGAAACCTTTTTTCCAAATATTCTTACAGCAAGCTTCCCCATCACAGGCCAGAGGGTGCTGCCAGAGAAGTCTCTGGTCACTTACCCCAGTTCAAACCCAAGTTCAAAGCCAAGTTGTCCCCCTGAGCTCCCATCCTCCAGCCCATGGAGGCAGTGACAGGGAGAGGAGGGGGATAGAGGGGTGTTGCAATGGGCTCTTATCAGTGTCTTCCAGGAATTCTGAACACACCTCTGTGGGACTCCTGAGGCATTTCTGGTATTGGGTTTCTCAGAAGGGTTGGAGATCCGCAGATGGACATATAGATAAAATGAGTTCTGTTCACGCCTTTGTTCCCAAGGCTAACTGAAGCAATCATGTGATCTTTGGGGAAAATGAAACATTTTTCTAAGTGCCAAGAGACCATCGTAAGTAGCCAAACAGATCGTTAGGCCAAGGGGTGGGTCCTCAAGTAAGGCACAAGCTCTCCACCAATTTAACGCTAGACTCCAGCTCTGACATGGGGTTAGACTGAGTTTACTGGACAGACAGATGAAAGCTGAGCCCTCTAGGCAGCCTGTTCCCTCCCTCCCTCCCTGAGCCACGCATCTTCCCACAGGTGAGAGTGACTCACTAAGCGGTATTGTTCTTTATACTAACTGACACCCACATACCTGGGGTACAGAGTCTGCCTGTGGGACAGGCTTCATCAGCCCGGGTTCATGAGGAAAAGGGAAGAGTGGCACGTGCCAAGCTCCTAGAAACCCTCCCACCCCCACCCCCCCAACCGATACTGAGAATGGAAGGGGAGAGGAGACCACATGGGGCTTCCCGAAGGAGAGGCAAGGTAACTCACACACGTATATACAGAAGCACACATTACTCCCTAAGTATGAAGGGCAGACATGTAAAAATTCATCCAATGACTGTGAAACAACTATGGTCCAAACTGCAATTCAGCTGGAGTCTGGCTGGGAGAGCCTGCAGGCGCTAGCCCAGGTTTCCAGCCCTCCATGAGCACGGACAGTCGTGGTGGGTCTCATGCAAGCTAGGGTTCACACAGCAGAGGTGAGCTCCATCACTGGGCTGAGAGCCACAGGCCTTCAGCTGGTGTCTCTGGCAAAACAGGACAAACTGCAGTAGCCAAATCCCAGGAGTTAGAGGGACAGCACCCAAACATCTCTCTTCCCTTATTCTAACATCCAAGTAGACCAACAAAGTAGACCTACATACATGTACAAAACTCTTCAGTGTATATTTGGGTTTAAAATACCTGTGGATTTGTCTAATTTTAGGGTGTTTTGTTTGTTTGTTTGTTTTTTGCTTTATTTATAACCAGTTCCCTGTGTTGCAGGCTTTAAAAATGACGACCTAGCCCTCTGGGATGGCACACTGTGTAGGTCAGAACTGCACACCACCTCCTCACACGGTAAAGGCCAGGGACCCTGCACAAGATTCTAATGGAGTTTAATCTCACTTCCAAAACATCAGTTCCTACTTTTTTAAAAAATCGGTTTCATATATTGTACTGCATTGGTGCTTAACCAGGTGTGATTTTGCCCCTAGGGACATGTGGCAATGTGTGGAGACATTTTTGGTTGTCACAACTGGGCTGGGGTGGTTTGCCAGGCACCCAGAGTGTAGAGACCAGGGATGCTGCTAAACATCCTACAATGCACAGCCCGGCCCCCATGACAAAAGTTATCCAACCCAAAAGGTCAATCCGGCTGGTTAGGAAACCCTGCAGTATTTGGATTCTGTAGATTTCATTTGGGGGAAAAAAAGGTATTTTGTTGCTCAAAAATAAGTTTGAAAACTTCTGCTCTAGGACACCTGCCTGGACCCAAACTATTCAACAACACGATAAAGTCTCTCTTGTATTGAGCTTCAAAGTCCTAAGATAGTACAGATTTTCACATCAGACATTTGCTTTTAAATTCCCATAATAGGTCTAGCTGCTATAAAGAGCTAAGGCCCTATCTCTTTTTCGACTTAACCATGAGTGGGAATCAAGGAGCTCTAGCCACCTAGTAGGACCTAACGCGAGCCTCCTACTGCGCCAGTGTAGAATCTAAATAACTTCAACCAGAATGGGGAAGATCAGATGGAGACCGAGGGTCTGTCCTGATGGGAAGCCACGGGTGTTGGCTCCATGGTGATCAGCTCTCCATCAGTCAGGCAGAGAGCCAGAAGTTAAATATATTGCTCCTTTTAGGAAGGAAAGTGAACAATGGCCTCTTCATTTGAAACCACAATGGGAATTTAGGAAGGGGCAGAGCATAATTCCCAGGATGGAAAATGGATTGGGCTCCAGAGTTAGTCATTGCTCCCGTGGGACAGACTTCAAGAGATGCTCAGCCGTTGCTGGTGAACTCACTAATTACTAATTGCTATGCAAAACCCAGGGACTAAGTGGCAGCTTTTGATACCAAGCAAAGGAAGAATCCTGATTCTCGGGTCAAGGGAAAAAATACAGCTGTCTATCCTATCATGAAGGCTTCCTAATACTCTGAGGGTCTCTGGGGTGTCTCTCAGCAAATGAAAGTGACAGCCCACGCTTAGGCTAATCCTTCCAGATATAAAGACAGAACCCACATGAGACGTCACGCATGGCTAAGCCTTGCTTCATCGTCCATGCCACTCTCTCCCCTAAGGCCATCAGGAGGTGGCCTTCTTCCAGGAGGCCCCCCAGGCCCCTTGCGCACTCATCACTACATGCCGTGCCGAACTGTTTTTGCATGACCACCTTCCTCTCTAGGCTGTGAGCTTTTTCAAAGTAGCCTGTGTCCTACTGCCTGGCATACCAGGGACTTAGTATTTAATGAACGCATGAATGAACTTGACCTGTCAAACACGCAACGGGCTTCAGAGTATGCGCTCCCCAAACTCTGCTGGGCAGGCCAGACCCTCCTGTACGTATGCTGTACGTGCAGCTTGCAGTGTGTGAACGTAAGCGCAGAACTCGCTTCAGTAAACACAGCGGAGGAACAGGATAGGCCTGTGCAGATGTTAGATCTTTCTCCAGGAACCATTCCATATGTAAAACAATTGGAGGGTGGGGAAATTCAATAAACAGCTGCCCTTTGAGGTGGCAAAAGACACACTCTCCCTTTTCAAGTGTAATCAGCGGGTCGGATGACCTTGCCTCAACCCTCTCAGCAGAGAAACAACCCTGGTGTGGCTTCCTCATCAGTCCTTAGAAGCATCCACTAAAAAAAAGCCCTCACACACAATAAACTACAAACACAAACACACTTTCAACCTAGATGCTTTCAATTAGCTATCAAGTCTTAGAAGATAAAGATTCAGGGGCGCCTGGGTGGCTCAGTTGGTTGAGCATCCCACTCTTCATTTCGGCTCAGGTCATGATCTCAGGGTCATGAAATCGAACCCCATCTCGGGCTCCACACTCAGTGGGGAGTCTGCTTGAGATTCCCTCTCCCTTCCCCCACCACTTGCACTCTCTCTAAAATACATAAATAAATCTTTAAAAAAAAGAAAAGAAAATGATTCAATCACAGTATAGACACCCCCCCCCTTTTTTTTTTAAGAAAACTGGCTCCTGGGACCATTCCCAAGTTGTGGGTCCAGAACTGCTGGGCCAAACACTTGATAAGGGAAGATGACTCCATAGGTACCATCTAAGAGTATAAAATATGTCTAACATATACACAATTAGTGTTTAGATACTTCTGTGAATTTTTTAATCCAATTAAAGATTTCACTGAATTCATCAAATTTTGCCATTAAGTATATTAGCAGTCCCAAGAGACATGGTGTCAAAATGGCTACACTCACATAAGACTCTGGGAGATGTAGTCAAGGCCTTGATAATCAACCTAGGGTTAGAAACCACTAAGCCTGGGGCACCTGGGTGGCTCAGTCGGTTAAGCGTCTGCCTTCGGCTCAGGTCATGATCCCAGGGTCCTGGGATCGAGCCCCGCATCGGGCTCCCTGCTCAGCAGGGAGCCTGCTTCTCCCTCTGCCTCTCTCTCTCTCTCTGTCTCTTATGAATAAAGGAATAAAATCTTTAAAAAAAAAAAAAAGAAAGAAAGAAAAGAAACCACTAAGCCAGCCCATTTAAAGAGTTTCCTCCACTGTGCTATACCACAGCCCTAGAAATAAGGCTCTTTTGGTTCAACTGAGATCAGGAAAGATTGTCAAGAGGAGGACACTAATGGGGATTCTACTGGGTAAAACTGTCTGGGGTGCAGACAACAGAGGGCAAGCTCTTTCAAAGAAGTCTACTCTGAGGACCAGTCTCACCTTGAGAGACTGAAGTTGCAATCACTGATTAATGAAGGGGCTTGAATCCACATCCTATACTGGCCCCAGCCCCTCCTTTTCAGGTATGAGGAATACTGAAAGAGAGAAGACAGGAGAAAGATAGAATTTCACAGCCCTTTGTGCAGCCATAAATGTCATATAGAATGAGGTCCCTTTGATTTTCTAAGTGTAACAGGATGTGGGGTGGGAACTTTCCTCTCATCCCAGAACAGTAGCTGAGGACAAAAGAAGCCATAATCTAAGTTCTGAAAGCCCCCTCCCATCAGGGCTTCCTGGAGACAGTACCTCTATCCCCCCAACACACCAGTTCTGTACTGTTCCCCCAAAGTCAGAACAAGGCTGGAAAGGGGGTGTCAGCATTAGAGGGGGTGCAAGACTATTCCCTCCACAACCTGAAGCTGAGGAGAGAGGCTCCAAGAAAATCACTCTTGGGGGACAGGCAGGAAGCAGGAAAGGAGAGGAAGGGGAGATGGGAAGGAGGGAAGGAGATACTAGATCTCAGGACAGGACTTCACCCTCCTGAAAGGGGGTCAAAAGGTACAAACTTCCAGTTATAAGATAAATAAGTTATGGGAATGTAATACAGCATAGTGACTATAACTAATACTGTTTTGCATATGCATATTTGGAGGTGGCTGAGAGAGTAGATCTTAAAAGCTTTCATCACAAGAAAAAATAATTATTTTTTGTAACTATGGCGACAGATGTTAACTAGACTTACTGCGATTATTTTACAATATCATATCATTACGTTGTACATCTGAAACTAACATCATGTTATATGTCAATTATTCCTTAAAGAAAGAAAAGACTTCACCCTCTTCTTCACTCGAAGCAGCTGGGCCACAGCTGAGGGAGGTGAGCCGAGGTCTCAACTGAGTGAGACTGAAGTTTTCAAAATGATCAGGATTCAGTCTAAAACACTAATATGAGATTGCCCATCAACTGACGGAATAAACAAAATGTGGTATTTACATACAGTGGAATATTATTCTGCCTTAAAAAGGAAGGAAGTTCTGACACCTGCTACACCATGGATGAACCTTGAGGCCATCATGCTGAGTGAAACAAGACAGTCACAAAAGGACAATACTGTATGATTCCACTCATATAAGATATCCAGAGTAGTCAGATTTACAGACAGAAAGAATGGTGGCTGCCAGGAGCTGTGGGAGAGGGGATGGGAATTTATTATTCAATGCACAGAGTTTCAGTTTTGTAAGATTTCTATTCCGTTTCAAAAAGAGTTCTGGAGATGGTTGTTGGTGGTGGTCACACAACAATGCAAATATAATAAATACCACTGAACTGTACACTTAAAATGGTTAAGATGGTAAATTTTTATGTTATGTGTATTTTACCACAGTTAAAGAGAACTTAAAAATACTGAAGGTGGTGACGGATGTGTTAATTAGCTAGGTGGTGGGAATCCTTCCACAGTGTATATGTGTACCAAATCACAGTTTTCATGCACACTTTAAATATCTTACAATTTGGTCAATTGTACCTCAAGAGCTGGAAAAAAAAAAAAAAACTGAAGGTAAGGGGAAAGTTAGAGAATTGGCCCAATATAGTGTAAAGGAATCCACTACCCAAAGGGAAAGAAGATTTCACATAGTATAATCTAAAGTAAGTGCTGTTAAAAGAATTCCTGTAAATATCCCCAGCAAGAATCCTCATTAAATGGATTCCATGTCCTCATCTTTTATTGGCTAATCCTGTCCCCTAGCTCTCCTTCTAGCTGGAAATAAAAGTCTGGATGAAACCTCTTCCAAAAATATAATTTCTGACATAATGTCAAAGTCAGAGGGGTGGAGGTTCTGCAGATGCTTGTTAAAATGGGAAATGGTTGGAACCACTTCTACCTTCTCTTGGCCTCACTTTATACCCTCACATACCAGCGTGTTGAGTGGGTGGAGTACAGAGCTACGCAACAGAATGCTAACTTCAAATTGCTCTTGCTTTTGTTGGAGAGACAAAACATGTAGGTGAAGGAAATATTCGGGGTTCAAGCTTGGGTGTCCAGGAGAAGAGAGGTAACAATGACAGAAATGGAGTACGCAGAAGGGATTGATATGAGAGGAAAATGATGACCGGGGTTGGAGCCGTAGAAAGATACCACAGAACCAGGGTTCATGGGAAGAAATGAGCGAAGGTAATAATTGACAGTCTCTCTGAAGATTAAAGACCTTATGAGGATGGGTGCCCACTTTTAAGACCTAGAATGAGCAATAGAGGCCCATTAAGGACATAGAAGAAGGACAAAGAGATGGGAGCAGGATCAGAATAGTATAGCACCTCACAGCGGGGGGAATGCTTTTCTTCATCATATTCAACAAAACATGGGAAGAGAAGACACATGTGTTTGCTAATTCAAAGAATGAATGAACGCCAAGGTGGAAGGGCCCAGCATATGACTGGATACAGGAAGCTGATACTCATGAGAGAGATCTAGGCTGCAGACGTAGATGTAGGGGTAGAGAGCAACAGGCAGAGTGAAATCCCCAGATGAAAACAGATCCTCAGGGATGTAAGTGAGAACAGCAGTGGACTGAACACTGACCCTGGAGAATACAAACTGGAAGGGGAGGGAGAGAAGCTGAAAGATACAAAGAAGGAAGAGTCAGGGAGGTGCAAAGATGATCAGTAGACTTTAGAAGTCAAAAAGTGTAGGGCCGTGAGGTGGAGGGAGTGATAAGCCTTATCGTATGCACCTGAGATGTCCAGTAAGATGAGGACTGAAAGCTGCTGACTGGACTTGGCACTACAGATGTCCTTGGTGACTTCATCAAGAGCTCCTTGAGTAGAACGATGGTGAGGGAAGCCAGAGAGCTGCAGTAGGGATTGGAGGGGAAAACAGAAGGCAAAGAAGGGGAGAGAGTGTACAGACTACGCTCTCAAGACATTTGGATGAAAAAGAGGAAATGAACTGGAATTACCCATGGAGGTGCTAGAGGACTTTTAGGGTGATGAGGCTTGGCATGTTTATGGGTTGGGAGAAGCAACCAAGAGTAAGGGAAATGAAGTTGGAGGTAGAGAAGCAAAGTCCTTGAAGAAGCACAGGTCTTTGGCAAAAGGACAACTACCCTCTGGGACAGAGGCTAAGGAATGAGAATGGGTGGGAGTGTAGATAAGGTCAGGAGCAGGATGTAGTTCTCACTCACATCTCTGGGGATCTGTTTTTAGTTGGTAGTTCATGCAGGACCACAAGTTCAAGTCCAACGTCAGATATAAAGCTTACTTAAAAAATTTTTTTAAATATGGGGATCTGTTTTCATCTGGGGATTTCACTCTGCCCGTGGCTCTCTACCCCTACATCTATGTCTGTAGCCCAGATCCTCACCCCCACCCCCATGCCAGGGAGGTCACACCTGATATGATTTTCTTGATTACACAGGAAGCAAGGCCACCTGCTTAGAATGAAGGCACAGGGCAAATGGGGGTCTTAAAAATAATGATGAAGTTTAGTCATCATTGAAGGAAATGAGAGAAGGAGCTGTAGGTGTTGAGGACCACCACTCAGAATTCAGAGTGGTGATTTAGGGTCTCAGAAGGAGATTAAGCAGAACCAAATACAGCAGCAAGGTCACAATGGAACGTTGCTGAGAAAGGACTGGTACATTGTATACTTAGGAGGTATCTGAACAAGAGAGAATCAGAGACTGAGAAGAAAGGGAGTGGTGAGGAGTAAATAACAGAGTATTTGTTAAGATACTTGGCTATAAAAGAAGGAAAGAAAGGGATGGTAGCCAAGGATCAAGTGAAGAATTTTTTTCCATCAACATCACCAAAGGAGAAGCAACCAAGGGAGACTAAGGGACTGCACAAGGTGTAAGTCAGACAAGTGAGGAAGCAAGAATATGTTAAGAGGGCAAAGAGAATGGATCTGCCCAGGAAAAAGGTTATAGTCTCTGTGTGAAGAGAGGTTTCCCTGGCAACCAGCAGAAAGGCAGACAGGAGATAGCCATACCAAGGAACAGTGGATACATACAGATGGGAGTCACTGCAGGATTTTTCTCAGCAGACCACTGAACCAGAATTTGGATAAGAAAAAAAGATTGGCTTATAGGTATGAAGGTTTTGGAGTTCCTGAAAAACCCACAAGAAGCAAAGTAGGATTTTTGCTGGGTACCTGGTTATACATGGAGAAGACATACACCAGTGGATCCAGCAGCATTCTTTGTCCCAGGAGCAGCACTGTAGGATGACTGCTCAGGTCTGGCACGGACATAGCAGGCATGAAGGAAGGTCAAAGGGTCAACTAACTCCTAGGCATCACTGAGTTAGCACTGCAGTAATGACCCTGGAGTCTGGGCTCAAGAGAATACTGAGTGGACTGGAAAGAGCTTAGGAATCAGATACATCAGTAGGGCCAGGTTTGGGTCAGGTGGATTTGGTGAAAGTAACATAAGGATTAGCAACATAACGAAGTAACATAAGGAGTGATTGAAAAACACGCCATGTTTGAGATCCAATTGGTTTCCTTTTTTTATTCTTTCATCTCTGTATTTAACTTTTGAGCATATGGAATAGTTATCATGACTGTTTTAATGTCTTATCTGCTAATTCTAAGATCTGTGTTAGTTCTGGATTGCTTTCAACAGATTGATTTATCTTCCATTACAAGTTGTATTTTCTTGCTTCTTCACATGCCTGGTAATTTTTTTTTTTTTTAAAGATTTATTTATTTAACAGAGAGAGACACAGCGAGAGAGGGAACACAAGCAGGGAGAGGGGGAGAGGGAGAAGCAGGCTTCCCGCCGAGCAGGGAGCCTGATGCGGGGCTCGATTCCAGGACCCTGGGATCATGACCTGAGCCGAAGGCAGATGCTTCACGACTGAGCCACCCAGGTGCCGCACGCCTGGTAATTTTTGACTAGATGCCAAACATCTAGTGGATTCTACCTGTTGAGTGCTGGATAGTCTTATATTCATATAAATATTCTTGAGCTTTATTTAGGGATACAGTTAAGTTACTTGGAAATAGTTTGATCCTTTCAGATTTTGCTTTTTAGATTTGCTCGGTGGGCCAGAACAGTGCTCAGTCTAGGGCTGGTTATTCCCCACTAGGCAGCCAAGGCCCTTCTGCATACTCAACCCAATGTTCCATGAATCTTGAGGTTTTCCAGTCCAGCTAGTAGGAACAGGCATTATTCCTGGCCCTAGGTGAGTACCAGAAACAGTTCTCTCTGATCCTTTTAGATAGCTCTTTCCCTGGCCTCAGGTAGCTTTCTTATACTGATCAGCACTCAGCTGAATACTCAAGGGGGACACATTGTGTATCTCTGGAGTTCTTTCTATGGGGAACTGTCTCCTTGGTATTCTATCCTGCGTCCTCCAGCTGCCTTACTCTTTCTGGACTCAGATCCATCTCCTCAACTCAGGAAGTC
Organism: Phoca vitulina; assembly: GCF_004348235.1. Taxonomy (NCBI): domain Eukaryota; kingdom Metazoa; phylum Chordata; class Mammalia; order Carnivora; family Phocidae; genus Phoca; species Phoca vitulina. Next base: position 33,781,515 of record NW_022589710.1, on the reverse strand, counting down.
CACTGTGCTCCACCTGAGAGAGCGGAAGAGAGAGCAACCAAGAATATGAGGGAGCCACAGAAGGAGCAACTTCACCCCAACAGTCCCCACCATTATACTCCATGGGCCAGAAATGGTGCTAGAAGCAGGAAGCAAGCACCCAGATCTTGACTCTGTTTGCCTTCACAGGCAGGAACCCCTCCCCAAGACCCCTACAGGAAAGAGCCTTTAAAATACCTTGGTGATGGGGCACCTGGGTGGCTCAGTCGTTAAGCGTCTGCCTTCAGCTCAGGTCATGATCCCAGGGGTCCTGGGATCGAGCCCTGCATCAGGCTCCCTGCTCTGCGGGGAAGCCTGCTTCTCCCTCTCCCTCTCCCCCTGCTGTGTTCCTTCTCTAGCGGTCTCTCTGTGTCAAATAAATTAAAAAAAATCTTAAAAAAATAAAATAAAATAAAATACCTTGGTGATAGGTTTCCCAGAAACAATTAAGCCTGCCTTCAGCCCTTTGGATCCATATTATTCTACCTGCCAGCACCACGGAGCAAAGAGGCTAACCCCAATCCACACAAAAATTGTTTTTCAGTGCACGCCCTTCCTTCACCTGCAACAAAATTGCAATTTCGCCTCCAAAATATGCAGGAGACATTTTAATAATTAAGTAGTAGATTTAAAATGGATTTTCACTTGAACAGAACACCATCTTTAACTTAAGATGGAATTGGGTAGCGGTTGAGCCCTAAACAAAACAAGCCAGCAAGCAAACAAACCCTGCTTATGGACTCACACAAAGGACACCATCTGGTAATACAAAGACAACCAAGCCTGTAAGATTAGAACCACAAAAGTCAACACACACTTTAACTTATAAATGAGAAAGTAATTTAATAAACTAAGGCAAATATTTGGGAGAGACCAATGCTATAAAAATATCCACATGGAGGGAACCAACTGCAATTTGTGAATAAATAACAAAGTAAACAACCAGGGCTGCTCCAAGTAGATGGGCAGCACTTAGGCCAGGCTGGTGACCAGACCTAACGAAATCCTGGGGCTGGGACAAAGGTGGGAGATAGGGGCCAATGCTGCCTGACAATTTACAAGGTCTGCCCTGGCATTTAATATTTGATCCTCTAGGGATAAGAAATTAACAGCAAATAGTTCATACAATCTGCTCTTAAAACACACCTTTCTGGGACCTAGAGATGTCTTGTAAATATTAACTGATTCATCTTAACAGAGCTATTGGAAGAACACACTCATTGCAATTGTGTATCTGTGCTGTAAGAACTAGCCAACCACAGGGGCTGGTTTCAATATGATCCCAAAGAGTAATTCCCTGGACCCACTGCTCCATAGGTCATGCTAGACAGGGGAATAGAAGGGTAATCCGTATCTATTGTCCTATCAACATTCCTATGAAGCACCCATGGCAGTGGGGCTGCCCATGAATAGGGCTGGTCTACACACACACACACACACACACACACACACACACTACACAATCCACGATACAGTCAGTCCTCACAAGGAGATGGCAGCAACATCAATCTAGGCATTATCTAGATCCCTGAGGATGTTCCCTTAGGGGAAAGTATAGCATTGGCTCTAATGGGCAGATTTAGGAACAGGGGCAACATATGTTCCCAAGGGCCCAGCATGCAGGAAACGGACACGGTAGTGCTCCCCTCATAGGTAGTGATCCTTCCATACATTCTCTCCCACTCACAGCTTCACTGACGGTAATTCCTACCAAAATCACTTCGACACACATACCAGGATGTACTCTGTACCCTCCCAGAATATGATGTACATGTGAAGTTCAATTGCTGTCTCGGATTTGAAACAATGGCTGAGAAAAGGGGTTTATGTCATATTTTTCCTGGTGCCTCTTAAATGATTCACCACAAAGTACATGGGGAAATTGGGTATGGGTTTCCTTCCAAATGGGCGGGCACATAATCTGCATCAGGTCCTAAAACAGCCCTTTGTGGGTGTATGCATGTTTGTATGATCTCATGTCACCTTCACAATAATCCTGGGGGTAGATGCCACTAGCCCCATGTTTTACAAAAAAGGTAACCATTGTTCAAAGTCACCCAGCTAGGAAGTACAGGAAGCAGAGCTGGGTCCCTCTGATCTAAAGCTGATGCCCTTCCACCACCCACCCCACATCTCTAGCACAGTAAGAATCCCCAATAGCAATTTCCAGGGGATTCTGTCTGTAAGGTTCTCTTAAGGACAGGATTAACGCTAACACCAGGAAGTAAGTTTTGGGGCATTCATGAAGCAGGAGGCCTCACTAAAACTGACATATTATCTAAAAAGCTTGACCTATTTCCTGGATTAAAAAACAAAAACAAAACAGAGATTGCTCTCCCTACCCTTCCCCCAAAACTCTCCAGACCAATAAGACTGCATGACCCCAAACCGGAAGTGGAAGTGCCACCGGGATAGGCTGGGATGCTGATGGCGCAAGAGAGGAACCCTTATGGCATGCAGTAAAGCACAAGTGTTTTTCAGTTGGCTCCAGCAAAGAAGTGATCCTTCCCCTTAAAAGACAATGAAAAGCGCCACCGTAGCTACTGCACGGTGCTGAATACATACACTGAGCAAACGCTCAGATCCAAACTGAGAGACGGCGGTATGGAGGTAAAGTCAGAGCGGATTCAGACGACAAGAGGTTCTGGGGAAGGTGGTACCCTGGAGAGCCCTGCCCTGTCTGAAGAAGTCACGGTGGGAAACTCCAAAAACATTGTAAGATGCCACGTACAAAACAAAACTGGTCTCTGAGCCCATTTGCATCCATGACGTTCATGATCCCTGGTAGGAGGAAGAGGACCAGACAGATGTAGCCAGCATGGAATCAGTACTCTGCATATTAGAGAGAAGGACCATAAAGACTGGATTTAGGGTGACCATTCACAGAGGCAAGGACCAAGAACTGAGGAATTGGGGGCCTCCAATGGGGACACGCAATACCTGAGGCAGAGGCCTGAAACAAGACATGACCTGTCACAGGTCCACTTGAGCAGGGCTGTTAAAACTGTTGTCTCTACTTCCCAGCTCCCACAGGGTCCTCTCTGAGGGGCGAGCGAAACACCAGAATCCTACTGAACCATCACGTATTAATATATTTAACAAAATTGATGAGGGTTCTTTCCCAGAGTTAAGCTTCAGTCTTTGTCTGTGAATCCTTCCTAAAGTCCTCTGTTAGAAAGAGCCCCTCCAGGTATGGTGACCTGGGCAGATTTTTTTTTTTCTTTTTTTTTAGTTACGAAAATATCACCACAAGTTCGAGAACAGTTCCATGACCCCTAAAAGCAATCACTTCCATCAGCTCTAGACAATGACTAATCTAGTTTCTGTCTCCATTGCTTTGCCCATTATGGACAGTTCATATTAATGGAATCATACAAAAAATATGGAAGGCTTCATAAATTTGCGTGTCATCCTTGCGCAGGGGCCATGCTAATCTTCTCTGTGTCGTTCCAATTTTAGTATATGTGCTGCCAAAGCCAGCGCACCTGGGTGGATTTTAAGTAAGCATTAGATAAGATGGTGGTACCCAGATAGAGTCCCTTCTACAGAATGGCATCTAAACAACTTGTGTAAAACTTAAAATACCCAAACTCATCATCTCAGTTTTCATTACCTAAATCCCCGTAACAGTGATATTGACATAGGTAATCTTAATGCCACAGCATAAAAATAGTCACCAAGGAACAGACTGAGCACTTCTAAATTAGTCACTTCTCTGACATTCCTCCCTATTCCTGCCCTCCATGTGAGTGGTTGCTGTTCTTGCTTTCTGAGTATTAGAGATATCCCATGCAACAACTTATGCAATAAAAATCAGGTACCAGATAAAAGTGAGATCTTGCAGCTTATGCAGGCCATGAAATTGACTGACAAGCTACTCCAATCGCAGCAAACCCTTGACACAGTAAATCCAGGTGTAGGTCCATCACCAATGAAGAAAAGATCAACACTAATGAAGACACGCCTGGCCTTTGGAAAAACTGAGGACGCCTGCAAATATTTCTGCAAATAACCCTCTTCATGACAGTGTTGAGAAAGTCATCACGAAGTGGAAAATGTTATCATGACTTCAGATCAGTCAGGAAAGTACACAACTGAGTTATTTGATCTGTTCTTCATTCTAAGAATTAGCATAAAGGTGTCACTGTAACCTGAACACTGATAAATATAAGAAAGGAACCGACTTGCATAATTTCTGTCATAATTTTATAGGCAGAATACCAAACCTTTTAAAACATGTGTTTTTAAAATGTTGGCTTCCAAAAAAAAAAATAATAATAAATAAATAAATAAATAAAATGTTGGCTTCCATCGTAACTGGAATCACTCAAATTGCCTTTTCTTGATCCCAGTTACTCTGAGGAAGTGAAATGCCTATAACTTGTCTTCAGTCCAACAGCTGATAGCTAGCACAGCCAGCATTCCCAGCCTGCTTTTACCACTTTCAAGCCTGGCTTGAGTCTCAGCATTAACACTGAGTGTTTGCAGACATTAGCAAGGCCCTTAGCCTCTGAGTCTCATTTTCTCCTCCTAAAAGCACAGGAACTGTAACCTGACCTAGCTATGTTATGGTATTTTTAAAGCTCTTAAAAAAAAAAAAAAAATTTGGTGTTTTGTCAACTCTTAAAAGACTACACCAAAGTAATATGCTCCCCTCTGTGGTTTTTGTTTTCTACCTTTTTTTTCAACTGGCAAACCTTCCAATCACCAAAACTTTCCATTAATCACATTAGATATGATTTGGGATACAACAAGGGTGCCGAAACTTAGTCAACCATTAGAACCAGCCAAAGTGTTTATTAGGAATCTGTTTCTCTGGCCTCTTCCCCAGAGATTCTAATTCAGTCTGGGGCCTGAGAATCCATATTTTTCAAAATTCTTAAGTGATTTCATTGCTCTAGAATAGGTCCTCTCTTACCATCACATAGTTTTTAAAGGCCCTATTTTCAGTAATTGGTAAATCCCAATCCAAGGACTCAGATAATGGAAGTACACTCATTTACACAAAATAGGAAGTATCATCAAAATTCAGTAAGAACTAAGCTTCTAAAAGCTATATACTAAGTCCCTACAGCATGCCCAGACCAAGCTCCAATCCATTTACCTCCCCAGATGTTTACCAGATGTATACCAGTTACATTTACTACAAATGATAGTTCCCACCAAATTCAAGAACAGAAGACTCCAGCTAAGCCTAAGTTTTCCATGTTTTAAGTGGGTGAGGTACATAAGAGTAATTTCTTAACAACCCACATATAGAATTGAATTATAGCTAATTATATTGAGAGGTGCGTGAACTTGTTATATATCTCCCAACAGTCGATTTGAACTTTTAATCCATACTTAAGCTGTGTAATGGATCCTAATTTAGCTAGAACAATCACAATGGAGTTCACAGAACTTGGGAAAGTCTTCATGATGAACTCAAAATAGTTTAGGCTTTAGTAACTTACATTAAATCGTTTTTTTTTAAAGATTTTATTTGAAAGAGAGAGAGCACATGCGCAAGAGCAAGCGGGGGAGGGGGCTGGCAGGAAGGGGCGAGGCAGAGGGAGAAGCAGACTCCCAGCTGAGCAGGGAGCCCGATGTGGGGCTCGATCCCAGGACCCCGGGATCGTGACCTGAGCCGAACGCAGATGCTTAACCGACGGAGCCACCCAGGCGCCCACATGAAATCACTGTAAATGGATGTAATATGGTGCTCTTGAAGACCCTAGCCAAAGGGGAAAAGACTATGCTCAATCAGCCAGCATCAAATATAGGTGAACTTCACCTAAGCAACATGGCATGTTCCTGAATACGAAAATGACATTAACAGGATGCTTAGCTTGTGCCTGCAACGATGTAGGGCACCTCCCCAGGACCTCATAGTCCAGCCACGTTCCTCCGCTGCAACTCTCACTCACCGACCATCCCCCCACACACACTTAGGGTCTTTGTACTTCCTGTTCCCTCTTCCCGCCCCCGCCAGACAGCCCCAGGGTCCACTCCCTCCCTCCCTTCAGATCTCTGGCTCAAAGGTCATCTGATAGGAACAGAACAACACACACAGCCCTCCTCTCTGTCCTGACTCTGCCTTATTTTTTCACTAGCCACTTGGCATATTACATTAATTTATCTAATACTCTGTTTCCTCCCACACACCAAATTTTGAATTCTGTGAGAACCAGTGTCATTAATACGTGCATGCATACATACTTAACATAAGGTCACACATAAATAATGTCTGTGTGTATATATGGATAGTTCTCTTGATCCACTGGACCCAAGTGGTAATAATTTAGAAGTACTGCTCAAGCCAGTATATTTTGTAACCAAATGTAAATTCATAGAGGTAGAAACTGATTTTCTCCAAAATAATTTGAGAAATAAATCACTATTTACAAAAATCTAAGGCAGTCTCTGACATATGCAAAGAACATGCCTTCAAACTTAGGCCGCCGTGCCCTCACCCACACACTCATACTCTCAACCTCCTGCAGGGAGTCATTCAGCACTGACTCAAGACCCTACAGAGAAATTTCAAACACCAGAATGAAATCTTGATGCGAGAGACAAGTTTCAGGGGAGAAGGGAAGAAATAGGTCTTCCTCCTCTCTACCTGCCCACTGACACAGGGCGTTACTGGGGAAGACCTAAGAAAAGGGATGCCAATATAACTGGCTGTTCATTTGAAACAGAAAGAGCAGAGATCAGGGGTCACCAGAAATGAGATCGAAGCATAATGAAAACAGGCTCTGGAGCAATTATTTTTTCTATGAAAAAAGTAATTCAGTTCTATTTTACCTAAATCTCAGTTCCACTAAGAGAATACCACATTAATGTAATTTCAACCAAAAAAAAAAAAAAGAAGAAGTTTGAGAAAATTAAGAAACTATTCAGACTCTGTGTGTTCAAGAACCCTGATGTCAAAGGAGCATGCTAGTTAATAAGCAAGTGCCCCATAAAGCAAATCTGCTGATACTTCTGTTCATAGATCTCTGAGCTATTTTTGAGGTTCAGCTTTTAGTGCTTACACCTCTGACCACTTGCTCAGAAGTACTGTGACTGCCTTGTTCTGTTCAAATCAAGCAAAGGTGGAGCATAAAGCTACCCTGAACAGCCATCTCCAAAGTTAGAAACCACCATAGGCTTCTGGTTGTTTGGGTGTTACTTCCTGACCTTCCTATTTTTATGAGAAAGGGTCTGTGACAAAAACTGGCTGAAAAAGTACATTGCACAGTAAAAATAATTAGAAAAATAGGATTACGGTTTCAAAAAATTGCTGAATTATTCTGTTGCCTATAGGACCTGATTGTTACCTAACATCAGTCCCCAACACAACATACACACATATTTGTCAGTTCCTTCTTTCTGTGGTCACTAAATTAAAAGTGCTGGACTTGTGAAAAGAACATAAAGGGAAAAATTAAACTATGAATTCTAAAAATAATTTGGTCTCAGGACCCTTTTATAGTCTTAAAAATTAAAGACTCAGAGTTTCGGTTTATTTTCTTTATCGATACTTGCCTATTTGAAATTAAAGCTGAGACATTTAAAAATAGTCACTTAAAACAATAAATCCATCACATGACAATATAAGTAACATCTTCATGAGTGATAACTGTAATTTCCAAAACAAAAAAAATAAAGAGTGGTATTGTTTTACAATTTTGCAAACCTAACATCTGACTTTAATGGCCAGCTGGATTCTTATATCTGCTTCTATGTTCAATCTGTTGCAACGTGGTTTTAGTTGAAGTATATGAATAAAATCCAGCCTTACACAGAAAGTAGCTGAAAATGAGGGAATGTTCTAAGAGCATTTTCAGATAATTGTGAGTATTCTTTGATATCAGATCAAACTGGACAAGTGGTTGTTTCTTAAAAGTTAGTTGCAATGTGAAATCTAAAACCATAATCAATAAGCTTTTCATACTGTTACAGTAAATCCATTAGTCTATCTTACACTTCCCAATGGATCCTTGACCCACACATGGTTTTGTAACATGTCGTATAGGTCATTTTGAAAATATGGGTTCACTGAGTTATGCGAATCTTCTTCCAAATGTTGACCTACTTTACTACACAATATTTAAAGATCACAGTTGTTAATTAATATCAACAACAAACTCATGAGAAAAGTCTTTTTTAAGTATTGCAAGCTGACAAGCTCATAATGGTGGATAAAATTTTCCAAAATTCTGATTATGGCTTAGAGGATCCGACTTTATCATTCGTATCAAATACTCACAGTTGTTCCCTTGAAGTAATAGGCTCACTTCATTCATTTTTAAGAAAATACCTGAGAAATTCCCAAAACTTCATTACTATAGCCTGTCATTCTTACAAGTAAAAATGGTGTTCCACACACACAAAAAAAGTGTCTAGCTCAGCTAACAACTCAAGCATACAAGTGGTTTTCTTTTTGAGCCACAATAGTATTGCAGCATATAGCAGAAGTGCCTTATGGATAATTCCCATTTCATCACACAGATTATAAAGATACAGAGTCAAAGGTTGAGCTTAATAACACTGATAATGTTTACTGCTTCAACAAAGATATTCTTTTTTTAAAAAAATATTTCATTTATTTATTTGACAGAGAGAGACAAAGCGAGAGCAGGAACACAAGCAGGGGGAGTGGGGGAGGGAGAAGCACGCTTCCCGCTGAGCAGGGAGCCTGATGCGGGGCTTGATCCCAGGACCCTGGGATCATAACCTGAGCCGAAGGCAGACGCTTAACGACTGAGCCACCCAGGCGCCCCCAACAAAGATATTCTTATATGAAACTATTTTCTTCCCCTGCAATCATCTGGCAATGAAGACCACACTGGCTACAGTGTTGACTGCATGGTTTGGTGCCTTGATTCATTCCAAGGCGCCAGCAGTTTTACCCATCATCTCTTCTGCGCCATTGAGCAAATGTCAATACACTAAAAAAAGGCAAATAACATCTTAGTATTATAAAGAGAATAGTTTTGAACCGCAGACCTCCTGAAAATGTCTTTGGAACCCTCAGAGGTCCGCAGGACCCCACTTTGAGAACCAACTGAAACATTCTGAACAAAACCATCAATAGTCAATGAAAGTAACAGAAGTAGTTAGGATGAAGCCAACGATGAGTGGGTTATAACTAAGCAAATACAGCTACCACACCCTAAGCTGAACTTACTTATTTTTTAATTCCTTCCGAGTTCTAGTTTAAGATCTGCATTAAGAGAACCTACAGATAATCATGGTAAAGCGTGAGCAAATCTCAAGTTCAGTCTTTCCAGAGCTCTCTGATCCATGCCCGACATCTGAGAAGATCTTTACGTTTAAAAACGAGGTATCCAAGGGAAGCTTTGCAAACACAGATCATCCCAAAAGATGACACAACCCTGAGGAGGGTGAGATTATACCACCTAGAGGACCGTTTTCTTTCAAGGTGGAATAAAGAGAAAACACGAGGCGCCTCCCAGACAGCTGGGTAGCCCAGAAGGATACGGGACCTCAGCACCCCAGGCTGTGCTGTGTGTGGGTCTGGCACTTTCCAAGAGACCACAGCACAATCAGTGTCTCTGTGCTGGATTCACCATTTGCACACTGAGCATCATACCAGCCTCAGAAATTTGGTGTGGGGAGCAAACGACTTAAGATACGGGACTGCATGGACATAGGTTACCAATTATTAGGGTAAGAGGCCATCCTGATTCCAGAAAGAAAATAAAATAAGGGCTAATGCTGCTATTTGTCAAATTACTCCCTAGCCCAGTATCTGGTCCCTCAGAAGGTGTTCAATAAATGAGCTGGCTGTCATTCAGAAGAGAAACAGGCAAACTATGACACCAGACAATTAATCTCGATCCTTAAAAAGATCAGTTCTTCCATTTCTAGTTTCCTTTCTTCTCTCCCTCCCTCAAGGCCTCTATCTTGCTCTCCTGCCCTGTCTTCACCCTGGCATTCATTTCCCAGCAGTAGCCACAGAACTGCTTAGACCAAAACTGAAGTGGTCACTCATTTCTCAGGCTGAATATACTGAAGGAATAAAAACTGTTATAAAAGCTAAACTGAAAACAAATTAAATTGACATGCTGTCATCTGGCTTGAAACATGAGAAAGGAATCCTGAAAATTAATTTCCATCAGAGATAAACTTTTTCCCTTTAAAAATGACATGCACTGTGAGTATGAGATCCGGCGAGAAACTGTGGGTTGCAGCTTTCAAACAGTAACACGTTTCATCTGCCTTGGTGCGTGTGGTCACAATGATTTAGCAGAGAACTTCATTATTTATAAACCAATGGTTTGACACAGGAAATTTGAGCTAAAAACTAAGGCAATGGTACAAAAAAAAAAAAATTAGAGTAGTACTCTACACAGTAATGCACTGCTTTGGCAAAGAGAATAAGCAGATACCAAAATTAAAGTGCACCTTCCACGTTCTCCCCAGGAATCAGTTCCAAGTAATGTAGTAAGAGTCTGAAAGAAGGGGGCAATTCAAAGTTTTAGCAAAGTTTTCTTTTTTTTTCCTTTAAGATTTTATTTATTTATTTGAGAGAGAGAGAGATCATGAGCTGGGGGGGGGGAAGCACAGGGGGGGGGGGGGAAGGGGGAAAGGGAGAGGGACAAGTAGACTCTGCACTGAGTGTGGAGCCCCTCAAAGGGCTCGATCTCACAACCTGAGATCAGGACCTGAGATCAAACCAAGAGTCAGATGCTCAACTAACTGAGCCACCCAGGCACCCCTTTAGCAAAGTTTTCTAGACAAGCATAAAATCCACCAATGACAGGTGTTTTGTCAGGTTGTATTTTCGTTTGTTATTTTAAGAAGTTACCCCCGTCCCCCACCAAAAACAAAACTGGTACAGAATACCTTCAAGCATGCTTGGCAAACGCTGGGGAAAAAGCATGTCCACTTAGAACTTCGGTCTTACTATCTTCATAAAGATCCTTCTACCATTAATTCTTTTGATTTACTTTATTCTTTTAGGAAACTATCTTAAAATTAAACTTTGCAAGTACAAAACGTTATGTAATTGTTAGTAGGAGATGATTTACTTGTCATTCATTTTAAGTGAGGACTTTACAATGGAATGAAGAGCATTATCTTACTCATCTCTTCCTACCTGCTGTTTTTGACTCCTGGCTTAATATTTATTTAGAACTTTAAAAAAAAAAAGTACCGAAGTACCTTAGTCATTTAAAATTTTTAACTTGCCTCCTCATAATACATAAAAATTGGGAACTAATAATAAAACATATACAGACCAAAAAGAAAGAACCCACACCAGCTTTAATTTATAAATGAGGATAGGGAATATGTATTCCAAGTTAAAGTATCATTTGGATGTTCTACAGGTAACCCAGATTCTGTTTTTTGTCCAGGAAATAGATAACTTTTAAATGTGTAGTTTTATCTTAATTTTTTACTTCTTACTGCACACAATTTCAAACACATGCAGAAGTAGAAGAGTATAATAAACCCACATGTAACTAACACCCAGCTTCATCAATCAATTCGTGGCTAATCTGATTTTATCTGTACCCCATTCCCTCCTCCCACCTCTTGATTATTCTAAAGTAAATCTCAACTATCAAATAATTTCACCAGAAAATATTTCAAGTATCTCTAATAGATGCCCTTTTTGTTTTAAACAACTACGATATCACAATCATACCTAAATAACATTATAACATTAATAATTAATATCATGTGTCCAGTCACTGTGCCTATTTCCTTGTTTGTCTCCTGAGAGTTGTTTGTTTTACAATTCGTGTTGGAATTGGGATAAAATGTGGTCCATATACTGAAACTGGTTAATAGGCCTCTCTTTTGTTATTTTGGTTTTCTGTCCCTCTCTTTTCTTTCTTCTAATTTTTTGTTGAAAAAAACCAAGTCTCTCCCACAATGTCATTTTGTTTGTTTGTTTGTTTGTTTTTAGAGAGGGTGAGAGAAATGGCAGGGGGAGAAATGGCAGGGGGAGGGGCAGAGGGAGAGAGAGAATCTTAAGTAGGCTCCACCCTGTGGGGCTCGATCTCATGACCCTGAGATCATGACCTGAACTGAAATCAAGAGTGGGACGCTCAACCGACTGACTACTTAAGCACCTCTCCCGTGGTGTCATTTAAAATGTTCCCCTGTGCCCAGTATTTCCTCTAACCTGGTGGTTAGATCTGGAAGCCTGACCAGATTCAGGCTCGGTTTTTTAAGCAAGGCTACTTCACAGATGGTGTGGCATGCTTCCAATAGGAGGCACAGAATGTCTGCTTTTCTTTCTGGGGACCAACCACTGAAGTTTGAGGTACCCTAAGTTCAGGCAAACTTTACTTATGCAAACTCAATCTTAAAATCTGACACTGTATTTCTTAACAGCATGACAATGCAGCAACATCTTTTTTGATTTGTTCTCACATGAGACATCACTACGTTAACTTAATTTCTTTCTGTTCTCTCCCAAGTGGAGCAGTTACCAATTCATATTCATGCATTTTCATTAGTTTCCTTTCTTTTATTATATTATTATTATTATTATTATTATTATTATTATTATTTTGGTCACTCCACTCTTCCAGGTAAAAACTAGTCCAGTATAGTGACAATCAAACACGGCCAGATCCTGCCATTCTGTCAGCATCTAGTAGCTGCCTTAAAATCTATGGCTATTTCGTCACCATAATAAATTTCAGCTTGATTAGGTAGCAGATCTAGTTGTTAGCTCCAGAAAGGCTTAGCCAGAACGAAATAAAGGGTGACAGGAGGTAGCTTTTTCAAGATAACAAATCACTTCATCTGTGTCTACTTCAGCAGCAGTGCTTAGGGGAATTCTGCATCTGATCAAGAGTAACAATGCCTTTCTTAAGATGAACAGTGGTGATGGGTTTCTGATCTAGCTGATAACGTTATGCCTTCGGCTCGGAGAGAGACTTCTACTAAGACTTTTTCTTGTTCCATCTTAATTCAGTGAAGAGAGCCCTCGCTGTAGGTTTTTCAGCAGATTCTTCTGTTCTTCTTACCCCAGCATTAAGAATAAACCTGCACCCAGCACATTGTACCAAACTTCGAAGCTACTGCAGTTAACGCTAATTCAAACGTTACTTTTCAAAGCCTTTTATGTTCTGTTCTTTATGCAAATTTCATTATCAAACATTTTGATGCCAATTTGAAAGACATTATTATACCATCTGGTGAAACAGTCTCTGGCATACAGTAAGCACTCAAACATTACTGAGTAATGAATATATAAACAAAACGGGTGCTCATTAAGTAAACCTTCAACATAGTTTGAGTGAGTTCGACGGATTACAATCTGTGAGCCAGAGTCCTTACGTGCTGTGTTCCACAGAGTTCTGCTATTGTTCAACCTTGATTTGGGGCTTTAAATCTTCTCACTGGGCCCCTTTATCCATGGATCTATCTCTCACTGACACCTTGAGCTACACCTTGGGACCAGATCTCTTGCCAGACTTCAGAATCTTATTTCCAGGTCCTCCTAGACATCTCCACTTAGGTTTCCTACAAGCATTTCAAACTCCACCTATTCAAAGCTGAATTCATCCCCTTCCATCTCTATATTTCTTCCCTGATGAATGACTCCACAACATCATCTGAGACTCATCCTTATTCATCCCTAACATCCAGTGAGTTGCCAACTCCTGTTGGTTATGCTTCGTATACATGTCTTAGAACTGTCCCTCTCTCTCTCTCTCTATCCATCCCCACGGATTACAACTGAACCCAGGCTCTACTAATCTCTCTCTTAGATAACTTTAACAGTCTCTTAATAGCTTTCCACACCCTTGTCTCCTCTTACGTTCAAACACCCCCTTGCCCCTAGCCCCTTGAACCCATTGCCACCAAATCAGATCTTATTTCTCTCTGTTTAGAACCCTTCATTGGCAACCCCATCCTCTCCTAACCTAGAAGTAATGTGGCCATGTCATTTATCTAACCCAGGACCCTTTCAGAGTGAAAGGTGGCACTGTTCACAGTTACACTGGTACACCAGTCAAAACTGAGACTGTTCCAGACAAACGTTCACAGAAGACCCTCCCACAGCGCTGGCCACGTCTCCCCCATGCTCCCCAACCTCCAAAACCAACCCACTACTTTCAGTTTCTGGAGGCTGTTGCTGCTCTCTCACCTCTGTGCCTCTGTACAAACTGTCTTCCCTTCCTAAAATATCCTCCCCTCCTGGCGCATTTCCATTTATCATTTAAACTTGCTTTAAACATCATCTCCCCTGAGAAGCTTTCTCTAAAAACCTTCCGGCTGATCTGATTACATACTCCCTCGTGCTGACATTGTGCCTTGGACTCGTTCCCGTGGTAGGACCTGGGCCCCTGCCGTGCACACATGGGGTGCATCTGCCCCCCATCCTGTGAGCTCCCTCGGGAGAGTGTCTAAGTCTTGTCCATCGTTATCTCCCCAGCATCTATGGCAAATCACAGGTCTGTACCCGGTAAGTATGTCCCATGTCGTTTCTTAGCCATGTCTTAGATTTAATAAAAACTGTTTGCCTTAGCAGCTATTTCAGCATAACTAATGAAAGATAAGAAAATGAGAGAGGAAGAAATGAGAAGTAGTCAGTAGCTCCTAACACCAGCCCTGTATATCACAGATCATTGCCATATTTAAGCATTTCCTTTTTTAAGGAGAGCTTTGGAATTATAGAATCTGAGCTAGCGGCAGAATTCCTACAGGAGGCCATGAAAGGAAAAAAGGCATGGAGATAAGCCAGCAGCATATCCGTCATTGTTCACTAAATTCTTGAAGCTTCTAGTATAAAATACATCCAACGCCAAAATAAAACAAATCTGCTGAGTATTCATGGGGTCCCAGGCAGGGGTGGGGAGAATGACAGGAATCCTGCTACCATAACAACAGGAACATGGAGATGGGAATCCCACTAGCATACTTTCATACAGCACCCTACAGTTGGCAAAGTACTACACATTTTAACATCTGACCTTCAAAAACCACAGCCTTTGATGCACCCTGAGGCCCAACCAACATTTCTCGAGCTTTGGCCATCCCTCTGGGATCCCAGGCCAATGCTCCTTTCACAGCCCGAGAACACTGGGCAGGCGTGACTTCAGAGTGCTTCCTTAAGTAAAGCCCTTCAGCATCCAAGCTGAGAACTAAAGCTCCAAATGTTCTATCAGCCAACCTGTCATTTTATGGCCGGGCATAATCTAGAGTGGCTGCCAGGAGGGAAGCCAAGCTAGGGACATTCTCACAATGCCAGGACCCAGCTGCGGCCACAGCTGTAGCAGGTGCGTGGTGGGGCTCCATTCCCTCATGTGACACACACACACGCACACACAGAGGCAGCTATCACGGCCTCTGTGTTTGACAAGGGAGCTGTGCTCTAAAGCAGAAGCAATGTGCAAGCTCAAGCTGAGCCCCCAGCCTCGGAGCCAAACTTACAAGACAATGCTCCCACAGAGAGAGAATAGATCTGAGGTTCTAAAATATATCCCACACATAGATGCCATAGCTCCTGAAATGTCAACATTGAAAATCTACTTCTCATGGATAAAGTATCAGTTTTAGCAGCTTTTAAAATATGCAGACACACCTCAGAGGGGTAGAGCACTAAGATATTGATCACTATCACTCCAGTGTGAATTAGTCCACGAGTTCACTGTCTTTCTTATTAGCAACTGTTCCTAGAGAGAGGAGATCACTGGGTATCTTACTGGAGTAAGAGACAGTTAAAGGCAGAGAGCAAGAAGGACTAATTTAAAGGGGAGGTGGGATTACCAAAGAGGAACTCGGCCAGCCTCACAATTTTACCCAGGGTCCCCTCTAAAAGGAATACTATTGCAATGACCTGGTAAGAACTCACCGCTAGTGATATTTGGCATTCCTTTCTTATCACTAACACTAATAAATTAATGTAATGAGAACATCCATATGGATTCCAGTCCCAGTGTTCCAGTGTTACAATTAAAGACAGAACCTTGATACAATTTAGCCCTTGAAAAGTGGCATAACTCTTAAAAAAAAAAAGGAAGTCACATAATGACACCTGGTCTACTGTGCACAGCCACACTCCATCGGTCCCGTGTAACTTACTGCAGAAAGATAGTTCAACACACTGAGAATCTCACCCACTCCTTGCTCTGCCTCTTCTCTCATGGCTGGGTTTGTCTCTACCATGGTTTTGCCCATGTTTCATGTGCTGTGAGAATGTTCTAGCAACAGTGTTCTGTAATACCACATTATATTTTATTTGAGCTATCAACAGACTCCTTTTTCTCACAAATCCTCTACGTACAAGATACCAAGCAAAACAAAAAGGTCTTTGAGCTGACCAAACCGTAATCTGGAGAGCTTTTTCATGTCCAAGTATCCCACATATCTGCTAATTTCAATATTGGAGCAAAAAGATACGATGCAACAATTGAGACAACAGATGGAAAAATTAAACATTAACATTAATACAACTCTCCCACATGAATAACGGTCAGCGGAGAGGAGAGAAAACCAATTTTCAAAGGTGTCACCAATTTGCAAAATGCCAACACCAAAAGGACAAACCATTAAGCCACGTGTTTAAAAGTCTTCACAGGATTTTAATAATGGTAGAGTGGCTTTTAATAGACTAACCCTCCCACCACAAACAATTAAAACCTCTAGAAATATATTTTAAAACAATTAGTTGAAAACACTGGAGAGCACCCAAAAAAGGGACAGAAATTGGAGGGAATCTGACACTTGAAAGAAGGGAATTGTGCTGGTCAAGATCCATATTTATAGGCCATCTCCCAAGGTTATATTCCCCAGGCTGCACAGGGTTGAGTGAAAAGAATTCAAGCAGAAAACTACAGTTTTACTGGCTTGAAGAGTGAAATGACAAGATTCAGGACTAACAGATGACTGGAAATTGAGCAGAGAAATTCTGGAAAAGATATGGCCACAGAGAGAAGAATCCCCCAATCTATAAACTCCTCCAATCTGTGCATACACAAGAGACACTCAGAGAAGTCCACCAAAAGCAGTAACGAGAAGGCTGAGAGAAAGGAGTTGAGATGTCTGCTGTTTCCCACTGTAGGAGAGAGAGTTTGAAGGCCAAGTCCCACAATGTTAAGAGGACTTCAAACACCTTAGGCTTTCCACTGAAGCCCCAACTTGGTTATGTCTTACGAATGAACACGATGTCTCAGGACTATGGAATCTGTCCAAGAATTAAGGGGAAAAAGTAAAAAACAAAACAAAACAAAAAAACCCCACTCTCAAAAGCCTTCACAATTTTAAGGTGATAGCCAGTAATTTAGCTGCTTGCTGGGGAAAAAAAAAGAACAAAGGAGAAAAACCATATGCTCATGTCCATGATAAAGAAAGAGCCCTTGCCAAAATTTAACAGTCACTCTTGATTAAAAAGAAAGAAAGAAAGAAAAGAAAAACTAAACCTATCAGAAAACTAGGACTTGAAAGAATTTCCTTGATTGTGATGAAAAGTATATACAAAGTGCACACAGCTAACATCACACTTACTAGGGAAAGACTAAATTCTTTCCTCCTAGAACTAGTTATGAGACAAGGAGGTCTGTCCTCAAGGCCTCCGGGCACAATAAGACATGAAAAGGAAATAAAAGCCATAAATATTAGAAAAGAAAAAGAAAACTGCCTTATTCATAGACAACATAATTATTTACAGAGAAAATACTAAGATATCTACAAAAAAAAAAGAAAAGAAAGAAAAACCTACTAGAATAAATGAACTTTCTTAAGGTCATAGGATGCAAAATCAAGAAAAAATTCTTTTCTATATACTGTTACCAATTTCCAAAATAAATATTTTAAAATGCCATTTATAACAGCAACAAGAGTTTAAAATACTTAGGAATACATTTTTTAAAATATGTGCAAGATCTCTATATTGAAGATTATATAGAATTGCTAGTATTGATATGGATAACAGACATTAGAGATCATCTGTAAATGGAGAAATATACCAAGTTTATGGATTTGAAGATGTTCACGATTGTTAAGATGTCAGCTCTCCTCAAATTGATGGATAGATTCAATACAACTTCAATTCAAAATTTAGGTTTTTGTGTGGAAATTGATAAGCTGACTCTAAAATAGACATCAAAATTTAAAATATGGAGAATAGTCAAACAAATAAAAAGAATGCATTTGGAGGACTCTCACTATTTAGCCTTAAGACTTATTACAAAGCAACAGCAATGAAGATGGTGTGGTATTGGCATAAAGATAGACAAATGGATCCACAGAACAAAATAGACAGTTCATAAATAGATCCACAGTAGGGTCAATTGATCAGTGACAAAGGTTCCAAGAAAAAAGAAAGTCTTCAAGAAATGGTAGGGAGTAGAACAACTGGATTATAGCATAGGGAAAAGAAATCTCAACCCCTCCACACACAAATATTAATTTAAGAAGGAACACAGACCTAAATATAACATAACACAGACCTAAACATAAAAGCCTGTAATCTTCTAAAGGAAAATAGGACAATATTACTGTGACCCTATGACAGGTTTCTTATAGAGGATACAAAATGTATAAACTATGAAAGAAGAGATTGATAAACTGGATTTCAGAGATATTTAAAACTTCTGCTCAAAGACACCATTAAGAAAGTGAAGAGGCAAGACACACACTGGGAGAACATATTCATAATACAAATGTCTCACAAAGGATGCTTATCTAGAAAACATAACCATAAATCAGTAACAAAAAGAAAAACCAAATTTCAGAAAACAAAAAGACCTGAACTGGCACTTGGGAAGAAAATGACCAATAAGCACATGAAAAAGTATTCAACACCAGGGAAATGCAAATTAAAACCACAAGATATCACTTTATACCCATTAGACTGTCTAAAATTAAAGAGAAAGATCATACCAAGTGTTGGGGAGGATATGGAATAATCGGAACGCTCATACATTGCTGGTGGGAGTATAAAAATACAACCACTTTAGAAAAACATTTGAGAGTTTCTTATAAAGTTGAACATATATTTCCTCTATTACCCAGCAACTCCAGGACTACGAATCTACCCAAGAGAAAGGAAAGTGTACTTCGATAAAAGTGTATGTATGAGCATGCATATAGCAGCATTATTCATAATGACTCCAAATGTCCATCAAGAAGAGAATGGGTGTGTAATGGAATAGGATGCTGATGCACACAATGACATGAGTGGATCTCACCAAAATTATGCTGTGCGCAAGAAATCAGACACAAGAGAGAACATACTACATAGTTCCATTTATATGAGCTTCCAGGATAGACAAAACTAATCTATGGTGAAAAAAATAAAACAAAACATCCCATTTATTGCCTCTGGCAGCAGGAGACTGACTGGGAAAGGACACAAGGGAACTTTCAGAGTGGTGGAAATGTTCTTTATCTTGGATCAGGGTGCTGGTGATGTGGCCGCATGCATTTGCCAAAACTCAAATTCCTCACTTCTGATCTGTTCATTTCACTGTACATACATTTTACTTCAAATTTTTTTTAAAAAATTAGGGAGTGGGAGGTGGGGGTGGCACCAGGGGAAGAGGAATAGAATCCCTTAAAAAGCAGGATGAGATAAAGATTATAAGAAAGAGAATCTGATCCTTAAATTTTTTAACACATTCAGGGCAAACTGAAAAGTTGGCCCCAAAACCAAAAATCTATAATACAACTTGATAGACATGAACAAAAAGAGGCAAGAACCAATTCAGCTAAGATGATGATGAAGAAAATAAAACTCAGTATGTCAAACAAATAATGAGATTGCCAGATTTAGCAAATATATTTAATCTGGCAATCCAAACCAATAGATCATTAGAAACTAAATACCGGCCAACCCAACATAAAACAATTTTTAAAGCATCTTTTACAAAATGCTCTTTTTATAATTTCCATGTTAGAAATTCCTACTGAGTAGGAACTAGATTATACTTATACCAGAAACCACCCAAAACTCATCCTTACCTTCAGTGAAGCTCCCTGTTAGGGTTATTACCACAAATACCTTCCCTTCTGGCTCCAGATCCACCTAGAAAGAGAAAAGAATTATGGGTTATATTATAATTTTAAAGTACTTTTTGTGGGCCTCAAATAATGCTTTACAAAGAGGCCTAGCTATGCAAATCACAGCCATCAATCAGACCTAAGTCTTCCATTCAATAGCAGAGGGGCAAGAAACAAGTGAAAACACAAGAAACCGTAAAGGTGGAAAAGCAGGTCTAAGGAAAACAGTTCTTTCAATGTTTCCCCTTGTCTTGAATTTTATTCTCTTCCATTTTGGCTCTTTGTGATATTATTGAGAAGCACCTGTAAACTTGGTCATTGTTCCTGAGATATCCCTATCCTACATCAGAGCAACATTTTATTAAACCACATGGTAGGTAGGGGGCTCCTGGGTGGCTCAGCTGGTTAAGCATCCGACTCTTGATTTCGGCTCAGGTCACGATCTCAGGGTCGAGGGATTCAGTCCCTTGGGCTCCGCGCTCAGCAGGAAATCTACTTGAGATTCTCTCTCTCTCTCCCTTTCCCTCTGCCTCTCTCCCCTTTCTTTCTCTCTCTCTCTCTCAAATAAGTAAATCTTAAAAAAAATAACCACATGGCAGGTGTATGAAATAGAGAAACAATGGCAACATACAAGGTAATGAACAAATGTGGGTGGTCAACTGCAACCTTTCCTTTTAGGAAGCAAAAAGTATGAGAAGAATTCCGTCTCCATCTCTACCATTTTCACTTGAGTGTAATTCATCTTCAGCAAGCACAGGGAAGGCAATTCAGGAGCTCTGCATTCACGACCCTTGCCTGTTCCCAGAGTATGAACATCCCTTAAAGCTCTTATCTATGCACTGAGCTACTGAGACATCCAGTCTGCAAACTCAGCAGCTTGCCGTCTCCGGGTTCCGTCCTGTCCTGGTATAGCACGCCTCTGGATTCAGGAAGCACCCTCTAGATCTGCTCTGATCTCACTAGCCCATGTAGACAGACTCTGCCCTCTTCATGTTGGGTGCTAACCTTGAACTATCCAAGAACACCTCTAAGCCTTGGATTGTGAGGTTCTTTTGGACCCCAATACATGAGTTTACAATTGTCAAAATCTTGTCGGATTCAGCCCATGGCTCCATTTCTGCCTTTGACCTTTCCTCAAAGAGTGAAAGGTCCAGTGAAGCTGACTACAGATACAGCTGATCATTTTTGGTAGAATATTACAGTTAAAGAAGATGCAAATCACAACCGTGCCCAAACTAGACGAGGACATGGCCTCCGGCCTGACTGCCACAGCTGGTTCTAGACTCTGGGCAAGGTCCTTAACCACCCCAAGCTTCACACTTCTCATCCAAAAGTCTGTGACACCGCTATTCAGCATTGCTGCCATGGCTTCCACCAAATGAGCTCAGAGAGCCTTGACAGTACTATTTACCGTTTTTACTGTACCCATAGGTGACAAAGACTAGGGAAAAAAATGCATTGACCTTCCCCTACCTTACCACCACATATTTTTAATGCCACACCCTGATTACATACTTTTTCAAAATAAAAGATGCCTGCTTCGTTCTGACTCAGAAAGCTTTACCTATACAACAGCCTATTCTTATAAGCCCCCATCCCTCTGCACAAAATCTGCTATCAAGGTGTTAGCACACTGTAGATCACCCCAGTGTTCAAATCAGCTATTTACATCACAACCGCTAAGTTAACAATATCCCCTAAACTGTCTTAATACCACTTGTGAACCTTTATGGAACAGTTCTGAAAATAGAGCTCTCTGGAGAGATGACTAAACAGGATGTCAGTCTCTAATTGTCTCCACTCTCTGTCTTGACTTGTTTCAAGTCAAAAATATGTTATTTTTAAAAGCCACTCCTTCATCTTCAATATAAAGGCCTGGCGGAGAGCACACACAGGCACACACATTCATCCTCACAACGTAAGCCGTTGCTGGCCAGCCTCCGGACAGACAGATTACCGGGCTGCCTCCGAGCTCCTCCTGCACACGCCAGCGCCGAACCTCCCTCCAACACTGCCCTGCGGGCCCACAAGAAGGCCACTCCCCCCCACGGCCCGGAGCCGCTCTGGCACCGGCAGGATCCGGAACTCGCACGAGCAGGACAGGTTTGCTTCCTCAGTTTTGACCAGTGCCACCATCACCATGGAAAAGCCAGACTCAAACACCAGCTTCAAGCCTACGCCACCTAAACCCCTGACCTTAGAACAGGAGGTTACGAATGGCAGGTTTGACATTAGTTTGACGTGAAAACAACAGAGTTGCGTTGCACACAACTGGGATTCTGGAAGAGTAAAGACGCACGTGTCACGTAGTAAGGAAAAGTACTCTGTCATGAAACTTCTGCTTGCGGTTTCATATGCATTTTGAGGGTATACTGAGTTTTAGTATAAAAATGTATTCCTAACTGTGCTACAGAGAAACAGTTTGGAAACGGCCTTCCAGATCACCTCCTCCATTTACTCAGCGCTGATGGGCTGTTGGCATCTATTCATAGTGACTGCTTGGACCTCCCCCACCCCCCGGCCCAACCCCGTGTCAGCCAACTTGCTACCTCCACAGCTGGCCTCGTTCATTCCTGCAGTGCATAGAAAGATCTCTCTCTAAAAGCAGAAGTGTAGAAACCAATAATTTCCATGCACTGATCCTAGTCTTTCCCCTACAGCTCCGGTGGCTATTTTCTTTCCAGCCAAAACATCCATTCCAGCCTCCAGGAACTGCACTTCAGCTCTTATTTGAGAACTACCCCTCCCCTGCAGGTAGTCCCAATGATTCAGCTGGGATTCTGTTCCCAGATCCACTGGCCACATGACCCAGGCCTTGCCAATCAGTGCACTGAGTTCCTCCAGCCACGATGACTAGCCAGGAGCAGACACATGCCCTCTATCCGATCATCTGAGTAATCATTATTCCCTTCCCACAGTCACTGGCTCAGGTTTGGGCACAAAATCCAGGTAGGTCCAATTAAGAATCCTGGATCTACAAGAAAGAGACAAGATCTCACTTCTGCTGAACTTTATCTAGAAGGACATAAACTTGGGAGTGTCCAGTACTCTTCCTGCCATCACATTGGGCTGGAGAAGGAAGCCAGATAAGAACAGAAAGCGGAGAGACAGAAAGAGACCAGATCTTGATATCACTTACACACTGAGATCAAGCCTTGCTTGATTCTTCTGGACTTTTCAGTTATTTGAGCTTGTAAATTCCTTTTGCTTTGGCCAGTGAGTAGGGTGTCCTATCATCGGCACCTAAAGACTTATCCAAATTGGCAGCCAAAGAGGATAAGTCAAATATTTAAAAACAGTTATCGCCTCCCCCCTATACCTTCTAACATCCATGCTGCCACCTACAGCCTGACCTTCTGCCTCCCTCTGGTACTGAAGCGGCTCCTGCAACCCTTGGCAAGTCCCACTGTCAAATCTAAAGATATGTCTGTTTTCATCTCCACTGATCTCTGCAGTTCTGATCCTCACAGCTTCTTTCACCACAAATTTCCTTACTTCCAGGACACCCTCTTCCCTGGTCTTCCTCTCACTCTTCTCTTTCTCTCTCAGGCTCCTTTCCAGCATCTCTCTCTCTCTCAATCTCTCTCTCTCTCTCCCTCCCCCCCCCCCCCCCCCAGGTTGCCTTTAAATCTTGCTAAGTCCTCTTTTTCTTCTATTGAAAGATTCAGCCTTATGATTTCAGCACCAACTTGAGATTCTTTGGGGACAGAAGTAAGAGAAAGAAACAAACATATCAGAACCTCCAAAAGAGTACAGGCTAAAGACAGGGGGCAGGGTCGTATTCATTTCCTAAGTCTCTAGCACAGACTTCACTCCCAAACCTATATATGCACCTTTTCTGAAGTCTCCATCCCCTTGTCCCACTGAGACAAGTTCCTTTAATTCAATACATCAACATGCCGAGATTCCAAATTCTTATCCTATATTCCCTTAATTGACACCCCACAGTCCTGACTCCACCACTGACCCAGCAGCCCAGGCTCCTCACCACATACATATAATTCTACCAGATCCCATCAAACCCACTTTCTGTGCCTCTCCTAAACCTGCCTCTTCCTCCCTACTCCTACCACCATGCCTCACCTGGCCAAGTGCAATGGCCTTCTAGCTATTTCCTGTCTCCAGACTCACCCTCCCCCAACTGCTGCCAATGACAGTTTTCAAAAATGAATATCTGACCATGTGACTTCCTAATTTAAAATCCTTCCATGTTTCCCCACCTTCCATGATAAGGTCCAAACTCCTTAGCCTGGCACATAGCCCTCCATGCTGTGTCCCCACCATGCCAAACACATATACCACCTGTACCCCCAGCCTCTTCGAATTACTTATCGACTCCCCTGGGAGGCATGTCTTTTCATTTAATCTGAGAGATCAACAAAACGGGTTACAGTCAGACAGCATACTGGGGAATGTAGTCAAAACTGTGAAAAATACACATTACCTGTCTGACACTTATTGCCCAGGGCCTGGGGGCATGCAGTCTTTCTGCCTGGAAAACCCTTTCCTCTCTTTAATTGTCAAACTCCTATTTGTCAATCAAGACTCAACTCAAGTGATGGACATTAAGGAGGGCATGTGATGTAATGAGCACTGGGTATTATATAAGACTGATGAATCACTGACCTCTACCTCTGAAACCAATAATACATTATATGTTAATTGAATTTAAATTAAAAAAAAAAAAAGACTCAACTGAAAACTCATCATTACAGGAAGATCTTCCTAGACCTCTTGAAGCAGTTGGGCAACTCCGCACCATTCTAGAGACCATCGCTGGACTCCATATCATGTTGCAATCATTATGTCCTATCCCTTAGAATCTTACCTTGAACATAAGAGGACTGAAACATTCATGGAACTAATGAGTAAATAAGTTAACAAATATGGATATCCCAAGCTCTTTCATCAGCTTCATATAGGGCATGGTTTTCTCCTTCCAACATTCTGATCAGTTTCCTCCAGATGTGCCCTATTTTCTCTCTTTAATCACAGCCTCCTTTAAGGGCATAGGCCCTTGAAGAGAGACCATCAGCCTGCAGGTATAACCCGACCCTCACGGGAGAGCAAGATTATGACCAACCTTGATCTTGACAATGACACTGTCCATTACTGATGCAGCGACAGACTGCATGAGCACTATGAGAAGGCCCAGTGACCCAGGTTGAATTTGTTATCAACTAAAACCTTTGCATCTCTTCTATGGCCCATAAGGCTCTGCTTCCCACATCCTGTGTAGTGATTAGGCCCCAAATCCTAGGAGCTTCCTGTTTTTTCCCTAGAATTTCAGCTTGTTTTAGGCCCCAAGGTTTGCTGAATCCCAAATCCAGTTGGTTCAAATCACTTTCCTTCTCAGCTTTATGGACTCCAGGGCCTACGGTAGCTATGTCATCATCTAAAGCACTGACAGAATGTCCAACAGAACAGGGTTAAGGCCAGAGTGCTAGGGGGACTTCACATGGAAATGGACATATTGAGCATGCTTTCTGTAACAGACATTCAGGGAGGAATGACTGTACTAACCCTTCTCTCCAAAGACCGCTTCTGTGGATCAGGAGGGCAACTCCTGGGCCCTGGTCAAAACTCAGTAAGCAATGAACTTTTTAAAAATGACATTCTAAAAGCACAAATAGATGAGAAAAACTCAGTCAACAAATGGTGCTGTAACCACTGGATGTCCACATGCAAAACAGAGAACTTCAACTCCGACCTTGTAACTTACACAAAAATTAACTCAAAATGGATCACAGACCTAAATGAAAACTTAAAATTTAATACTTCAAGAAAAATACATAAGGGAAAATTGGGGGGACTCTGAGTTAGACAAATTTTTCTAGATACGAAACCAAAAACACAATCCATGAAAGAAAAACAATGATAAATTGGACTTCATCAAAATTAAAGTTTCTGCTCTTTGAAAGACACAGTCAAGAGTATGAAAGATGAGTCACAGATTAGGAGAAAATAGTTGTAAATCATATATCTGATAAAATATCTGTATCCAGGATAAAGAACTTGCAAAACTCAATAATAAGAAAACAAACAATCCAACTTTTCCAAAAACGGATTTCATCACTTCACATTTCACCAAAGAAGATATACAGATGGCAAATAGATACAAAAAACAAGCTCAACATCATTACTCTTTGAAGAAATGCAAATGAGAACCACAATGCAACAACAACATATACCTACTGGGATAGCTAACATTAAGAAGTCTAACCATACTGTTTGTACAAATACAGAACAACTGGAATTCTTACACACTGTTGATGGGACTGTAAAATGGTACCATTACTTTGGAAACAGTTGGACATTTTCTTAAAAAGTTACACGTATACCTCCCATTTGATCTAGCCATTCCCCTCCAATAATTACCCAAGAATAAAGACAGCATATGTCCATACAAAGATATGTACACAAATGCTCACAGGAGTTTTTAAAAATGTGGTAAAGCCACACACTGGAATAGTATTCAACAATAAAAAGAATGAACTGTTGATGCCTGCAAACAACATGGAAGAATACTGAATGAAAGAAATCAAACAAAAAAGAGTACGTTCTGTCTAGAAAAGGCAAACTAATCTATACTGATAGAAAACTCATCAGTTGTTGCCCGGGGATGAGAATAAGGAAAATAGGACAAGTGGGTAGGGAGGGATTACCAAAATGAGAGTACCCAGACAATTAAATGGAGAAAGAATATTCTTTTTAACTAAAGATGCTAGGACAACTGGATATCCACATGCCAAGGAATGAAGGTGGCCCCTACCTTTTACCATATATAAACATGGACTCAAAGTGGATCACAGACCCAATGCAAGAGCTAAAACTGTAAAAATCTTCCAAGAAAGCAAAGGATTAAATTTTCCTGACCTTGGGTTAGGTGATGGTTTCTTAGATATGACACCCAAGTACAAGATATGACATCAAGTACAGGATATATATAAGCGACCAAAAAAACAAAAAAAGAAATTGATAAATTTCAAAATTAAAAACAAACAAACAAAAAGAGTCTACACCTCACTGCCCCAGATACCCTTTCCAAAGTGCCACTCTCATCAACTTTCCCCAGCAAAGCCTCCTCTGGCTTCCCAGTGCCTTCAGAATAAAATTCAAGCTGCTCCACCTAGCTGTGTGGGCCACCTAGCTGTCTGGGTTCTCTTTTCACTGCCTCCCCACTAATTTATCCAAACCTCTTTTTCAAGCTTCCATTCTTTAAACCTGCTCTTCCGGTCAGGCCTGTCTACTCACCAGGGCATAGCCACACCTTTGCTCATGCTGTTGTCTCTGCTTGGAAAATCTCTCTTCACCTATCCATTCATTCAAACCTTTACTGAATTATTCCTAGGGCTGGGATCATTGCCAGGTGCTCAGGATTTCCCAAAGTAGTTCCCTGGGGCTGCAGGTGGGATGCGTAACCAAGTGCACCTGACGAAAATGACACAGCCACAGGAGCTGAAGGAAGAAAGTTTTGCCAGGAAGATCTTGACTTGCACATTGATTCCTCCAGTCTCAAAATTCCTATCTTGATTGTTATCTTAACACTTATCTATGCCCTTGAACAATTAGATAAATTTCACATACTTATATCCAGTCACTTGCAGTAAGTCTGTACACTCCATTCCAGCAGGATCTGACACTTTTATGTTCCCCAAAGGGCCTAGCAGAGTTCCTTGAACCAAGTAAACACTCCAAATATCTATTGATTTGGTCTAATGAATTGAATTGGAAGTTTCATTTGACCACCTCAATTTCATCACCTATAAAATAGGAATAATATTTTATCTTATAATAAAAATGTGACAGCACTTCATAAAATAGAAAAGCGCTCCAAGATGGCACCAAGGCATACCAGTAGCATAAGGACTGCATGGGCCCACTGCTTAGGAATCATGCTCTGTTCACATGATATACCCACCAAATCTCCAGGAACCCCCTTTTTCCCCCCTGTACCCCGAGCTAAGGTTTGCTTTCCTCTTGGCATCACTTGAGCAAGTCACTTACATCCTGACTCTGTCTCCTTGGCCATGAAATAAAAGGGTTGTCTAAAAACCCTTCTAGCTCTGATGTTGCATGATTCTAAACAGGCTTGGATAAAAGCCTGCACACAGGACTCAACGGAAACACTCATTTAATTAACTGGTAATAATTTACAACCATTTCCCTTCACAAAAGGCATTAGAATTGATCATAGACAGGAACCTTCTGTCTACTTAATATTCATCTTGTCCTGGGATAAGCAGAGGGATCTAGCATATTAAAAGAAAAAACAATCCTTTATTTGGGCAAAGGGAGAAGTTCACCTAGACTCTCTGGGCCTTGAGCCAGACATCTGTGATATTCAGATTTTTGGCTTGGTGGCTTGTTTCTGTAATTTTTCTAAGTCTTGCTCTAGCGATAAGTAACAACCTAAAAACACGATAAAGCATTTCACAATTCTCTTCCAGCTGAAACTATCGGGCTTAAGAATGAGAGTTCTAATTCCTAGTGGAAAAAAATACAGGATTGTCCCAATAACCAACAAGGAGGTGTGTGGCTGTGTTCTTTAGTAATAGAAATAACAGCTATTATGTCTTGAGTTCATCAATGTGTAGGAGCTAAGGGTCTAACCTACACTGTTTCTCACCTTCACCACCCGCCAGGTAAGTATCACCAGCACCACTACAGAGATGAGGGAAGATGGAGGCTCAGAGAGGTTGTGGAATTGACCAAGGTCACGACAGTGAAGCCAAGCCAAGACCCAGGTCAGGGAAGATCCCATATTGACTCCATAGCGCCTGCCTCAAGGCTGCTGTGTGCGACTGCGCCTGCCTATAGGTCACTGCAGCCTTGCCCACAGTCTTTTGCTCTCCCTGATGCCAGCTTGCCTGGGCTTCTGGTATGTTGGGTCATCACATCACCAGACTCCTTCGGGAACTCAGGCAAGACTCATGCCGTCAGCACCTGAGGGTGCTCCCTGCCAAATGCCAGGCTTCGGTGTACCAGGCTCACCTCTTTACTGCCAAGGCCAGTGGGCATGGCCCCAGACCAGCCTGATGATGTCACTAGATGGCTCCCTACGGGGGTACGAGGCAGGAGCTGCTAAGCGTGGCAAGTCTGTGCTGGGGCTGGTGAAAAGCAGCGGGCAGCTCAGGACCCATTAGTCAGCTGCCTGGAGGACCCAAGTCAGTGTCATGTGCTGTAGACACACAATGTGTCCCCTCACTGCGGGAAGGAGTTTAGAGCAAAAGAGGGTGAACGAGGCAAATCCTACAGCCCTGCTGATTTTCTATTTTCGTCTAACAATCAGGTAAGTTTTAGGAGTTAAAGGCGCACTAAGAAGTACCACAGATTAAAAATTATCAGAAACAGGTGGCAAACACTGAACAGAAAAGTGGGGCTTATCAAATCTGACTGAAGTTGAAAGTGAAGGAAGATATTATCTTTATTTTAGTGATTAAATCCTCATCTCGCCAAGTCTGGACCCTCCACTGTGGTGAAAGAGGGGGATGGGAAAAAGAGCCCCGGGCTGTGACCACAGCTCTGGTCACAGGACATCTAGTGGTCTAGCCTTTAAGTCTCTTTCATATCTAATATTCTACATTCCAAGTCAGAAGTGGTTTCTGAACTCCACTGAGCAAGTAAAGAGGTTTGAAGACTACTAAAGAATTTGTCTCTAAAATTCATACTTAAGGCTCATGATAACTTTTCACCAGCCCAGCTACACATACCCACAAAACTGTTGTAAATTTAAATTTAGAATTATTTCAACTCAGAGCCAATTACCCCTATGTTCTAGCATAAACGATGTCTCTTCTGGCAAAGGTAAATGTCTAGTGCATTAAAATTAATTTTTCAGGGGCACCTGGGTGGCTCAGTCAGTTGGGCAGCTGCCTTCGGCTCAGGTCATGATCCCAGGGTCCTGGGATCGAGTCCCACATCGGGCTCCCTGCTCGGCGGGGAGCCTGCTTCTCCGTCTCCCTCTGCCTGCCTCTCTGCCTGCTTGTGCTCTCTCTCTCTCTGTCAAATAAATTAATAAAATCTTTAAAAAAAAAATTAATTTTTCAAAGTTTTTCTGCCTATAACAAAAAATCAGGAATAGTCAAGACTGGGTATCTCTGAGGACTTTTTTTTTTTTCCTCTGCCAAGGAGTGGGCTAAGGAGAGAAATGGTGTACTGTTGTGGGTGTGTCTCTCTCAATCTTTGACTCCAGTATCTGAGGGACTGAAAATGTAAATTAAATGAAAGTTGCCTTAGGCTCTTCAAAATGCTCCACTACATGTCCTCCCCATTTAGCTCTTAGGAGTTTAATTTGGTGGTGGAAGGTTTACCTGATGCCTCCTTTGTGAAGGAGGACAGAGGCTCTGAAGGGACCTGCCTAGGCCCCCAGGCAGTCTAGAGCTGCTGGCGCTGCTCCTAATGGACTAAAAGGAAGAGGCCAAGTCCTCGTGAAGAAGCCAAACACCCACCCTGGAAAAGAGCAGAGGCCTCTCAAAATAGCACCCTCCAAAACTAAGAAGCCACCTTCCTTCTCCTCCAGGAGGGTGTCCCCAAGGACCTCCTACCAGAGCAGACTCTGAATCTAGAGAGAACCACAGCAATTGCGTTCCCTCTCCATATTGGGTATCCCCCACATCAAAGAACACTTTAAAGGGTCACTTTCTTCATGATCTCAACCCTTCTCTTTTCTGCTCCATAGACCCTTCCAGAATGAGAACATACTCTCTCCTTGCCAGGATGAGGCACTAGATGAAAGGGACAGGTAGCTTTTGACCATGGCCGGAGGAGATGTATGTCATCCTACTCAGCAGCCTCACAGCCTCCTTCCTTTTCCACAGCCTCTGTGGGTTGTCTGGTAAGAGCTGTTAGCCCCAGAAGAAGCCTCCTTCTCTGAGGGGAAGCTGCCACAAGAGAGGAGAAATAGCAGGAGATGGAGAGTCTAGTAAGTTTTGCCATGGATGTTATGTCACTTTTCTAGAGTGAAGAGGAAGATATCAAATATTTGTAATGAAATAATTATTCCCTCCTGCTCTGCCCCTATCCTAACATTTTATTTTTTTTTATTTTTTTTAAAAAGATTTTATTTATTTATTTGACAGAGAGAGACACAGCGAGAGAGGGAACACAAGCAGGGGGATGGGAGAGGGAGACGCAGGCTTCCCGCTGAGCAGAGAGCCCGATGTGGGGCTCGATCCCAGCACCCTGGGATCATGACCTGAGCCGAAGGCAGACACTTAATGACTGAGCCACCCAGGCGCCCCCCTATCCTAACATTTTAAACTGAAGATGTCAGGTTATTTAAAAGGGGGGGGATATAAATAAATCCAGAATTATTCTACATTGTTGACTCTCACTATCCATTATAATAGAGGAAGAAGGCAAAAGTTCTAGCAAAACCAAAGCAAGGAATAAGTCAAAACTACATATTTAGCATACTTAAGTATTCAAGATGTTTTATAAACTTCTCTACTTAATTGCTCATTGCTCAGGCTCCAGGTCAACTTTAAAAAACTCTGAAGGGACACTAGAAAATACATCAAGCCCAAGTGTCTCTCCCAATGGTTATCTTATGACACCTTTATTCTTTTTGGTCTTCTGGAGAGAAGAAGAGATGAAAGCTCTGCATAAGAAGGGACATTTATACCCTTCCTAGAAATTCAGATAGTTTTCCAGGTAGATTAGAGAAGGAAGTGTATACAAATGCATAGAGGACATTTTGGGGTTACATATGGTTGAATGTAGACTGTGTGAATGAAATGGGCCAAAAATGAGGCTGGAGAGGAAAGCGTATTCAATTAGTCATGGCCTCATGGCACATTGGAAAGCTAGCCCTTACCCTAGGACAATGGAAAACCACTGAGGGGTTTCAATCAACAGTGTTGCAGAATCACACCTACATGACAGGTCCCTACAGAAAGGGTGTTGAGGTTGTAAGCAGAGAGAAGCTGGAGCTGGAGATACACATTCAAAGGCTAGTCAAGTGGTCTTAGTGAAGAATGGAGAGGACTTGAGCTAAGCCAGCAACAGAGGGGATGGAGAGGAGGAGGCGGTGGGGCGGGGGGGGGGGGGGGGGGGGGGGGAAACAGGAGAGGGAAAAGCAGCTAAACCTTGTAACAGAGGTGTGATGGAGGATTAAAGATAAGCAGTCACAGAGTCTCCAAGGCCAATGATGATCTCCGGTGCCATTAACTGAGACAGGAACTCTAAAGGGATGGGCAGATCTGGAGGAGAGACAGAGTTCAATGTGTGACCATTACCCACGTCCACAGACCATCTACTGGGCTGCCTCAGATGGAGAAGGAGGAAGGCTACAAAGATATAAAATACAGCCCAGGACAGTCTCAGCGGAAAAGATAAGGATAACATCAAAAGCACCATGCAGATCAAGAGGGGACATTCAAGTTTCAATAAGTGGAAAGGGAGGCCACTGTGAGTCAGGAGAGCATCATGAGCAGAGATAGAACAAATAGCAGAACACAAACTAGACCAGTGTACATGGAAGAGTGTTCATTCAGAGGACTAAGAGAAGGCTGGAGGCAAAACCGTAGAAGAAGCTGCACTGGGAGAACTTTAACCTTATTATGCAGGCCAAGGGCAGTCATTAGAGGTTTCTGATTATGCAGACTGATGGACAGTAACATGTAAAAGGGGTATTTTGTCTACTAGACCAATGAATGGGGAAGCACTATGCTCTAGAAATAAACGTTTCATAAGGGTAGAATCAGCAGAAATTAAATATCACATGAAGATAGTAAACGGAAGTAGTAGAAAGGCAAAGAAATATTGAATGTGGGACCTGGGTAACCTAGGGGTCAGCAAACTATGACCCATAGGCCAATTTCAGCCCACTGTCTATTTTTGTAAGTAAAATCTTACTGAAACACAGCACACCTATCTTTGTTTATATGTTATCTGTGGGTGCTTTTGTGCTACAGAGTTAAGTAGTTATGACCAAGACCTTAAGGCCCACAAAGCCAAAAATATTTACTGTCTGGCCCTTTACAGAAAAAGTCTGCCAACCTCTGTTGCCATTAATCAAGCCAAGGAACTCAGGGGGAAGGAACATGTTTTAGAAGGAAGGAAATGAGTTCAAATTTGGACACAAGGTACTCAAATAGAAACATCTGACGAGAAGTTAGAAACACAGATAAACTATAAAGATAGGTCTGGGGTTCTTATTTGGGAATCTTTCTCAAAAGGTGATCACTAAGAGCCATGAAACTTTTCAAGAAAGAGCAGAGGAATGGGAGCAACAGGAGAGGAGATTCACTTAGGAGATGGAAGAAAGAAGACCCAGAGATGCAATCCGAGAGGTGGGTGGCCTTGTCCAAGTGTGGTGTCATGGACATGGGAGAAAGCAACTTCAAAAAAGACGAGAAGCCACATGCTTCAGAGGTGGAGGAAGATAAGGACTTAATGGGGTCCTCAGGCATGGGAACCAGGAGGTAACAGACAGACTTCTTCCATGATACCCATCCCATCTTTAGCAGCTCTGTTGGAAAGGTCCTCCTCGTTCTAAGTTATAGTTCATCCCTACCCCTGTACCTTCCCCTGCCAAGTTTAGTAGCACCTCTACAATTTCCCCTGCCAAGATAGGAAGAGAGAGAACAGCACAGAGGCAGGAAGGACCATGTAGTTTAGTTAAACTATACTACATAGTTTAATTGAGTTTGAAGGGAAAGCTAGAAATGCAAGTTTGGATGCCAAGTGGAGTTCAAATTTAAGTTTAAAAAAGGAGACTAGTAATAGTAAAAGATAGGCTGGAAGCCAACCTGGCAGGGAGTAGACTGGACTGGGGATAGCGGGCACAGTTAAAGAGTCTATTCCGATGGTACAGGTGGGCAGTGGAGGAGACAGGAGGAAAACGCTGCAAAAGGAGTTCAGCATGACGTGTGGACTAAGATTTGAGATGATGAAAAGCCAAAAAGGGCTCCAGTAACTGAAAGCTTCTAAGACAGCCTGGTTCAAGAAGTAAGAGCGTCTAGAAGTTAAGTTGGTTGAGGACAACTTTAATTTTTAAACATATTGATTTTGTAAGGAGACATTCAGGTTGAAGTGTTTGGCAAAAAGATAGATGCGTCTGAAACTTAAAGGGCCAGGCAAAAGCACCCATACAAAAGCACGACTGAGCCACAAGACAGCTGATCCCAAGGACTGAAGGTACAGTTGAAAGAGCAAAGGGTCAAGGACCAAAGCCATGTTCAGAGGCTGGGAGAAAGCAGAACTAGTAAAAGAGAAAGAAGAGAGTGCAGAAAGGCACCATATTCATGTGCAGTTTCACACGCTTTTTTTTTCCCCCATTTATCCTCACAATTGCCTTCTGAGTGAGGAGAAGATTAGCACCATTATCCCCACCATATTGTACAGTCACCCAGAGGGAAAAGAATAAATTGGCAGGTTAAACTAGGTTTGGGTTTTAGGGTCTCCACTACCATTCCCACCACCCTGTGAATAGAATCCTAAAGCATTTGTCTTTTTGATAGACAGGATTCATATTTGCCACCCAAGAAGGTTTCATGAAGTTCACCTGCTCCACTCTCCCCCTTCTTCCTAAAGCAACGTTTGTCTGCTTTTAGGAACTAGTTTCCATCCACAGCTGCAAGCCCACCAGGGCATCAGCCAGGTGACAGCCTAACAGCAGAGCAGTTTCTAAACATCAGGTGAAATTAAAACCAGAACTGCTTTCAGATGCAACAGGCTGGTAGGACTTTCAACAGGACGTTACACAAAATGGTGAGTTGGGGCTATAGATGGGCTTGGGAAGTAAGAAGAGAAACCTGAGATAGAACAGCCACCACCCACTTCCCACCCCTCATCTAAATTGGAGGTACTCAAACACCTTGAACTAGGACTCTTTGGGGGGTTTTCACCAAAATGGAAAACCCAACCTACACGGTTTCCTTCTCTTAAAGCAGCAAATGACAAGGCCCCACAGCCTTTTCCTATAAGATACTGTTGTCTAATATTTATTCCTATTTCTTCTACCTAGCAGCACTTCCAAATTCTTAAGAATGCCTTCATTAGCACAGGGGATTTTCTAGAGCAGTAGGAATAGGGTAGATGCAGGACACTCAGCATTTGTCAAAACCCTTAAAACTTCAGAGCACAGTGAACTTGAATGCATGCCGTTAAAAAAGAGAGTCAAGAGATCCCGGGATGGAATGCAGACCAAAACATGAGAATCAGCTGTATTAAAATGTATGCAATCACCTCATTGAAGGGAGTGAGGGAAAAGGTGCTGACCTAAGGAACTCCGGACGTTAGGGAAGACTCGAGGCAAAAGGAAGCACTGAACTCTAGCTAAAGTTGCATGGGGGGAGTGATCCCAGTTAACCGTTCTGACTACACCTGTGAGTAATGGATGGATGGAAGGTGGTGGGAGTCCGGAGACAAGGGAGAGAGGCTGGAATGGCCCACGTGGTGCTGCCCTGGAGTTGGAGACATCCCTATGAACTCAGGTTTGCTTAATACAGCTACAGAGGGATAGATCTAGAAATACTTACAGATATGTGCGTATACAGAAGTTAAGAGGCATACATCTCTTTCCCGTCAGCTGGGAGGACCTGGACGCAATGAACAACATGCACATCGAAGCATCCAGAACTTGGTTTCAAATTCCATTCTCTGATAAAAAGGAACCAGGGCTCCTTGAAAAAATAGCTGATTCCAAGAATGTATCAAGGACTATATACAATGAGCCTGGAGCATCTTATAGTGCCAGAAAGAGTAAGAAAGTGTTTAAAGAAAAAAAATCCCACAATGATGGGTGGGAGGTCCATAGTGTAGTGGTTATCACGTTCACCTGACACAACGATGGGGTTATGCCACAAAAGGACACTGAAAGAGCTCCCAAAGGCCAAAACTGGAAGAGTTTGAGCCACAAAGTAATGTAGTATTGTATATAACCTAAAGTATAAAGTAAATATTCACAAGTCCACACAGGCCTAAATAAATGGTTGACTAAATAAATGCGGGGAGGGGCCAAATCTCCAAAGCAAAAGAAGATCAAATAATGTGTGTATATACCACCCCGCTCTAGGAGGTGGGGCATAACTCGCCACACCTTAAGTGTGGTCTTCCTCCCCAAAACTCCATAACCCCTGTCTAACCACAAGAGAAACCTCAGGCAAAGCCAAATAGAAGGATATTCTACAAAATACCTGACTGGTACTCCTCAAGCTTTTAAACTCACCAAAAACAAGGAACATCTGAGAAACTATGACAGTCTCCTTGAGACTAAGGAGTCATGACAATGAAATGTAGTATCCTGGATGGAATCCTGACACAGAAAAGGGACATTAGGTAAAAACAAAGAAAATCTGATTAATCTATGAGGTTTAGGAATAGTATATCATTATTGGTTCATTAGCTGTGACGAGTGTACCATACTGATGTAAGACAGTAATAACAGAGGAAACTGGGTGTGGGGATGTATGAGAATTCTCTGTATTATCTTCACAATCTTTCTGTAAATCTGAAATTATCTTAAAATGCCTATTTAAGAAAAATGCCTTTTAAATAAAAATTGCCTTCAGTGAGCCCTAAATCCAGGTAACTCTTAGAGAAATTAAAGTCTGAATTAGCGACAATATTGATGGGTGATAAATCTGATTCTGTCACCAAACGGATGAAAAGAAAGCCAGAGGCAGCAGTGCCAAAGAATACCTAACCTTTTGAGAGTGTGTACGCAATATTACCATACGATGCTAAAATAATCCCGTTCCTAACTTCCCGCACCAGGCACAGGGTTAGCACCTCCAGCCTGAGCCAGTTCTCCCACTGTGACGTTCTGTGTTACTGCACACTCCTGGAGGAGGTCCACAGTGACCACCCCAGGGCTTTCTAAAAATTTTTTTTAAAGATTTTATTTATTTATCTATTTGGGAGAGAATGAGAGAGAGAGAAGGGCAGGGGGGAGGGGCAGAGGGAGAAGCAGACTCCCTATTGAGCACAGAGCTGGATGCAGGATTCGATCCAGGATCCTGCGATCATAACCTGAGTTGAAGGCAGATGCTTAACCGACTGAGCCACCCAGGCGCCCCCCACAGGGCTTTATTTTAGAAGTATTCTTTCTCCACCTGTTTTCAGACAAGCTGTTGGTAGGGTGTTTTCCCTTAAGTTAAAAGTAAAGTAGAGGAAAAGCACAAAGTGAGGGAGAGGGGAAAAGAGAAGGAAGAGGGGAGACAGAGAGAAGTCAGCTACAAACTGCTTCCAGCTACCATCTAACATAATGAGTATTTTTTCTGAAGCCAAGGCTGTGTAATGCGAATGACATCATGCCCATTACACTATCTGATTTCACAAAGAGTTGTAGAAAATCTGAATAGGAATGCCTCAGCTAAAAAATAGATGGACTCAGAGCAGGTTTTCAAGACAGCCCCGCTTTTCATTTTTCTGCCCAATGCCAGGGGAGTAAAAGCTATAGGACCTTCTCCGGCTCCTGCCCAGCGCCCCCTCCCCCGAAGCCAGAGTTTCCTGCCGTACATCTCACACATGCAGGCCCTCAGCCCAAGCCTAGTAAACAGCAGCCCATGATCCAAGCCCTCCAGTGACGGGCTCTGATGCCCACTCAAGTCTGGCCATCACTATAATTACTTCTTCCTTCACTGTTCTCATTACTCCATCCTTCTCCGTCCACCCAACAACCTACGCAACTGTATAATTTGCTTTTGTAGAGTCCTCAATCAAAAATATAATTTTGGGGGGCGCCTGGGTGGCTCAGTCAGTTAAGTGTCTGCCTTCAGCTCAGGTCATGATCCCAGGGTCCTGGGATCAAGCCCCAGGTTGGGCTCCCTGCTCCGCGGGAAGCCTGCTTCTCCCTCTCCCTCTGCTGCTCCCCCTGCTTGTGCTCACTCTCTCTGGCAAATAAATAAATAAAATCTTTAAAAATATATACATATAATTTTTTGCATACCCATTGTATATTATCTATGCCCCCGTCGTTTTATAAAAAAACAAACTATGTTTTTTACTGAGAACTTTCTCATCTTATCAAATTTTTTCTTTTCAATACACTCTGGTTAGTTGCTATCAATAATCCCAGCCTTCTGGAGAACCTATTTCCATAGCTAATGCATTAAACGCTTAAAACATAATATTTTGGAGTGCATTTGAAAGCCAAATGCCCAAGAAAAGAACAATGACTGCAGTTATATTTATCAATATGTATTATATTCCACAACAGAGTCCATTTACAAGAAGTTGTATAACGAAACTGTAAAATATTAATAGCTAAAAAATCAGAACGGGGAAAATCAAAGAGGAGATCAAGGCTGGGGCCAAGTTTAAATGTAAACAATTTAACTTTTATTAAAGTTGAGCTACAAATTTGAATCTGAACTCCTGAAGCAAAGCAAAAAGGGAATCCGCATCACAAACATGATTCACATTAACCATAATGAAATTTCACCAATTTCCCAGGAAGAGCAGCATTTCCAAGGACCTTAGGTCTGAAAAAAAAAAAAAAATTCCTGATGCAGAGTTTCTCAAAACGTGGTCCCCAAACTAGCAACGTCCACATCACCAGGGAATTTCTTAGAAATGCCAAGTCTAGCCTCACTCAAACCTAGTGAATCAGAAACTCTGGGGTGGGGTGCAGGGATGCGTCGTCACAAGCCAGCCTTCCAGGTGCTTCTGATGCAGGCTTAAATTTCAGAACCACTGTTTCAGTGTGTATTCATATAGGGTGCATAGGAAGTGGTTACAAACCTCGGAATTACCCCAATAGTAGGTCAGTGGTGTATTTCACAGAGGAAATTCTAGTAGTGTTCTTCAGAGTAAAGCAGATATAAAAAATTCAAAACCCTGTGGCCAAGTACACAGACTGGGTGTCGAAAGGAAACATGGGCTGAAGCAGGTTTCCCAAGGCCTAGTGCAGAGTAGATGGACATACACATGTGTTTGGGATAAATGATGAATAAATGCATGCATACATTGTTGAATACCCTGCAAACAGTTCCCCATAAGTACCAATTATTATCAACTGTGCTTTGGATGCTTACATCAAATATATCACCTTCAAAGGCTGCAAAAATTTTTAATGACTTTATTTTAGGAGGAAGAAATGACCATTTATAATCAAATATCTTTTTACCTTTAATTTTTTTAAAAATCATAAAAACATTCCAACCTCCATAGCACACTCCTGCTATGAATCCATGTTAGCTCCACGGCCAGGAGGTAATTAGGGCTAGTGCTCGTTTTACCGGGGAAAATACCTACAAGAGAGCTCCATGAGTTGCCAGAAGGCACATCAGCAGTAAGTCCTCTGACCTCTGGCCTAGTTATCCTTCCTTTGTTATTCCATAAACATAAGTGTGTCTGCTGGGCGGTGACTCCGTTAGGTCGGCTCTGCCTTTATAGTCTTTCCTTACAAATCGTCTGGAGGATCCTCCTCCTCCCTCCATGAGGCAGAAGGAACATTAGCATGAGGCCTTCTGCCCTGTCAGGACACACCCCAGGATCAAAGGAAGGCAAGATCATCTTGGAAGTATAGTTTCTCTCTCTCTCTCTCTTTTTTTCTACATAATGAGGGGGCAATTCGGGAATTTGGGGAATTCCGGTAATAGCCGGGGAAGAGTGAAGGGTGGGCTGTGTCAGGAACCCGCTGGAATCCCCATGCAAGGACTAGGCCGGGTTAAAGCACTACTGCTCTGCCTGGTTGGGTCGCAGATTGGTCTGGCCCCTTTCCTAGAAAATCCTCACTTAGCATCCCACATCATGAGGCTCTCAGACACCTGGAGGTTCCTCCAAGGACCCCAGGTTAAGAGCTCATCGTCTATCTGGGTAACACATTATTTGCAGTTGGTACAAGAAAGTCACAAGCAGGACATAATTCCACTCTGGGCAGAATTCCTTCTAGAATGATTCCAAGTCATAGAACCTCTTACAAGGGTTAGCACTCATTCATCCAGTTAGTCATCCAGGAAACATTTATTGAGCACCTACTGTGTACCAGGCACCAAGCTGGGTGCTGAAAATAGGGAAATCCCAGGACGAGAGCAGCACCAAGGGACAGCTTGGGCCTGCTGCACCTCCTGCACGTGACCTCACCCACCGAGACCTGTGCGGCAGTTCATCAGGGCTGACCTCTAACACACACACACACACACACACATGCACGCACGCACGCACACACTTGCAATATCTGATTCGCATCATCTGATGTTGGTTTTCCTGGGTGCGTGTCCTCTGGAGATGTTGAGTCAGGCATGGACGTTTAGAGTGGGGTAGGGCAGGTGACACTGAGAATTACCAGCTGACTCTACCCTGTCTCTGTGGTTGTAAAGCATGCTTTCCTCATCTTCCTGTCTCTTTCCTCTTTTCCTGTTCTTTGTCACAGCTGCTGCCTTCTCTTAGCTCTACTACATCCCCAACCTGCCAAAGTAGGAAAGGGTCCTGCTTATGATCCTCAGGTCACAAGTTCCAGATGCAGAGAAGGGGTGGAGCTGGGGAATATGTGAGAAAGTGGACATATTCGGGAAAATAAGAGTTCCCTATTCATCTGAATACTTGTGTCAGACATGTCTCACTTAGTGCCTCTTACTACTATTATCTTAGGAGAAGGGATGACCTCAGCAGAAGGACCACATCCCTCGACAGAGAAGCATGCTTAGTGGTTCAAAGCGGGTTCAATTTTCATCGCCATTACACTAAGAGCCCCAGGATCCCTGAATGCCTCAAAGCCTTTGACAATTGAGGCAAGTACATAAATATGCATAAGCATGGAATACAGACATGCTGAAGGGGTGCTGGTCGTGTAAGAAGGGTCCCCCTTAGTTACAGTCTGGGTACAAGCTCCCTTGCCTAATGAATACCATTCATATTCCTGAAGTAATTAACAATACAGTTGAAATGCCTGACACCCATGGCCTTCTACTCGAGATACCCATGAACTCTGAGGCCATAGTCTCCAAAATGCCAGAGGTCAGGCTGGGTTCCCCCAAAGTGGCCACCAGCCAACCTGCAGTTCCCACCGAACTTCCTTGAGGATTGCCAGGTGAACAGGTGAATTACAAAACATTTTTCTCCTAACTGGCATCTGGCTCCTCTCCTGTTTTGCTTCCTTATTAATCATTACCTTTTCTCAAGGAAATGAAGAAAGAAACATGGAAACCATTTTCCCAAAGCAGCCATTTGTCTAGTAATTTGTTTAAAATGTCTTCAGACTTTGAGGAGCCAGTCCTTACTAGAAAACAAAACAAAACAAAACGAGGCCAAACTTTCGGCAATACGTGGATTCTTTTCATCGTACTTGGTAAACGTGAACAACAGAAATGACACCCTAAAACACACCTAAAACTCCACGGACCTTCCCCAGGTGTGCAGTTGATCGCTCTGACACAGTGTGGCAAGACCAGCGCGTCTGAGCTCTGCAATCAGGGAGGCAGCATGTGCTCATTCCCTCCTCAGCTTGGGAAACTGAGACAAAAGGTAGGGTAGAAGTTGCAGAACAGGGCTTCAGTAATTCCCAAATTTCGGTCCTTCTACGTAACCCCTTTCTTCTTTCCCTTCATTTCTGAAGTCACTACACCCTTCCCTTACCGCCACAGCCGGAAATGACCTTTCTTCTGAACTCCTGTAGGAATTGCTGCCTGAACAATGCATCTGTCCATTAGTCATGTAATGCCTGGCTATTTAAATCCTGCATAATTATCTAACTTTTCCTGTGTTTATGTCTTGTTTCTTCAACTAAATTTGAAGTCCTTTGGGGGCCAGAATTAAGTCTTATGTATCTTTGTGTCCTCACACCACCCAGCACATAGGAGTCCAGAAAAATACATGGTAATGTGATTTGTTCTGATTTTCTCAAATCTCAGAAGACACAGATGCCTGCGGTTTAAAAAAAAAAAAAATTAAACACAGAAATACGCAGAGTTGAAAATAAAACTTTAGTGGGATTGCACAAAAGTGCATATAATTCGGCATCAATCCATTGCCTTCCTTAGCACTAGAAAATACTCAAATTTAATT
This sequence comes from Phoca vitulina, assembly GCF_004348235.1. Taxonomy (NCBI): domain Eukaryota; kingdom Metazoa; phylum Chordata; class Mammalia; order Carnivora; family Phocidae; genus Phoca; species Phoca vitulina. The sequence goes on along the minus strand of NW_022589710.1, from coordinate 33,739,584 downwards.
TAGAGCTTTCAGTTCTTTTGGTTAATAATTCTCTTACCCAGGGAAATATATTACATGTTCCCTCCCACCCTTCCTACAGAAAGGAACAAAAAATGGACTTTGTATAACCTGCATTTAAGAAGACTGCTCAAAATATTTAGGACACACTCCTCTACATCGTGTTCTTAAACAACCAAATACAGTTTTTTATTCTACACATTAGGTTTCATAATTCAGTGCAAATCCTACAAGTTTGTCCAAGTGGAATCAAAGTCCTTTTTCTACACAGTTTCCCCTCCAGGCCATCCTCCAATCATCTGGCCTTCACTGCTGGGCCACTTCTGTCCCCCAGTCCCAGGCCCACACTCTGGAACTGCCCTGCCCTGACATGCACACCACCCTCCAGCCTCCTGCCCTTCTCCACACGGGGTTTTGACCATACAGAGCCCTCCCTAGGCCATGAACTGTTTCCTTCCAGCCGCTGAGGCCCCTCCTGGCCACATTTCCTTCCCCACTCTTATCAACCCCTCCTCACAGCATCCTCACACCTTGCTTTTCAGCCACATCTGAGTAGAACCCCCCTCCCCACCCCCGGACCAGTCTCATGATCTGCTATCTCTGCTCTGCTGGGCCATGCTGGGCAGCCAAGTACACTGGGGCCCCGGGATATTCAGTTTCTAATCTTGGCTGGGCCTCAGCACCTCTTCACATTTCTTTCACTTTTTCTTGATCAGCTCCTCTCCCATGTCCTTTAGTGACTAGAATATTGCAGATAATCTCCATTCTTTTCAAGCTCCCAACCCCATTCTACTTTGCCTGCTAATTCATCAAAAATGTATGGCGACCTGGGGTTAGCTATGTCCGTTACAAACCCCTTAAGTCTCCTCTCCCAGCTTCTAGGACAACCACAGATTTTACCTTCAGACCCATCCTTCTGGGACTTCTCTAGGAATGCCTTATTTCATCCATCCCCCCGTTTCTGTCTAGGACTCCATCCTTTGTCCGCTGCCTTCTGTACTCTCCTTCGGTGTCAAACTACTCACAGTGTTTTACTTACCACCTCTATGCGGATGACTCCCAGATTTATATCTCCAGCCACCCACCCTCCTGGAGCTTCAGACTCACATTCGGCTGGCTGATGGACACTTCAAAAATCAATATATCACCTTAGCCCAATGTCAATTATTCCTCCTACATTCCCTAGATCCATAATGACATCAGAACTTTGGGAGTCATTCTGATCTCTTCCATCTCATCCATTTCCCATAGCTGCCAATTGATCAAAATCACATAGACTTCACATCTTGGGCACTTCTCAAACCTATCTTCTCTCCAGCTCTGATTTTCACTACTTCTTGCAGGGCTGATTCTCTCACCTGGCCTACCATGATAGCTTCCTGCCATCCAACTACAAATCTATGATCTGCCATGCTGCCATGACAACCCATCCAAAAGGCAAATCTGACCATTTACAGTCCTGGTTAAAATTCTTCAGTAGTTCCCCAGCAGCTAGAACATATAGTCTAAGCCCTCACATCATATATACCTGACTCCTCATGGGCTAGTCCCAACTACACCATTCCCTTGACTCCCACCCCATGCTTTACACTTGATTAATATCAAAAAGCTTTGAATTTACAAGCATACACAAGCAATTTAATGCATTAACATTCATGCTATTCCCTTAGCCCAGGATCCTTTCCTTCCCTCTTGCGCATTCATCATCCAAGTCCTATTCCTCATTCAAGACTCAGCGCAGGTGACGTCTCCAGGAAGCTTTGTCTTAAGTAAGTAAGAGGCTGTTTTCTAGGATTTCTCAACTCCCTGGCATGCTACTCATCACTAACCTCACCTGTGCTCACGTCCACATCCCCTTCAACATGACATGCATCTGCAAGGCTGGGACTATTCTTTACCCATCCTTGTACCCTAGAGGATTAGCCCATCCTAAAGTATCATGATGCCAAGAGGGTCTGACACATGCTGTGGCTTCAGCAGAACACCCATCTTGCAGCCCAAGCACTGAGGAAAAGGGAACTTGATTTCCTTCTGTGATGAGCACTACATAGTGCTCTAGGAAGGAACACTTGATTATTACACCTCCTCTGTGTCAGAGTCACATGAAACCTGACTTTTACAAATCTGTAATAATGTATGTGATCAGTCAACACTGAGTAGTCTGTCCTCAAAAACTCTCTGGAAGATCAATTGAATTCATTATTTCGCTTAGGCTGGACTGAAATCAGTAACAAAGATACTACTCCAAAGAGCAAAAAGTTTAAGTCATCAAGGGTTTTGTTGTTTTTCTAAGTGAATATCCTTTGAATATCCTAGTTCCCTCACTTCCCTTGACCCCTTTGGTTTCTTTTAAATAAATACAGCAATTTGTCTTAAGAAGCAATTTGCTATTAAAACATACCCTTCTGATAGCCTTCAATTTTATTCTCAGATTAATGCCCTAATAGTAACACACAATCTGAGACTGTCTTACTGATTTCATCAAGAGCCCTTTCTACTTACGCTTTTGCTTTTAAGATTTTATTTATTTATTTGAGAGAGCGAGAGAGAAAACAAGTGGGGGGGAGGAGCAGAGGGAGAAAAAGACTCTCCGCTGAGCAGGGAGCCTGACTTGGGGCTCTACCCCAGGACCCTGGGATCATGACCTGAGCTGAAGGCAGATGCTCAGCCAACTGAGCCACCCAGGCGCCCCTCCTTACGCTTTTATAACACTAAGTGGATATGCATGGTAAAACCTAAATATGTGACCCAATGTAATCATAACAATGATCAAGGAATATGGCATGTTTAATAATTTTTAAAGGTCTTTCTGAAAATGAGTCAACTTGACTTAGTTTCTTATTCCACACATGGAAATGTCCTTCTCTTGCCTGTGAGGTAAGCATTGTTATTCTCATTTTGCAGGTTGTAAAATTAAGGTTCAGAAATTTTAAAAAACTTGTCCAAGCAGTGACCATGGGTTTGCTTCTCCAGCCTCTCTGCCCCAAAGCCCAAGGTCAGAACACTCAGCCATACCAGCTGCACTGTCTCTTCTCAAAAGAGGACATACAGGGTATAAAATGAGTCTCATTATCAATAAAGATGACAGAGTTGAAAGTTTTAGAAAAACCATGAATAAAGCCCACAAATATTGATTCTGTGAAATTCTAATGTTTCACTGGTAAGTAAAAGGTCTCATTGTAAAATAAACGCACATGTTGGTCAGGAACCCACTTTGTCACTGTATAACAACCACTGTGATTATCATCTGGGATAAACACCCTTAGCTCTTCATCTCTTATAAATGTTGCCACACTCTACACCAAAGGACAGGTCCTCTATTCTTTTCCTCAATAATGAAGCACCCCCAGAGGAAAAAGGCACAGAAAGGTAAAAGGGAATTCAATCCCCTTCACCCTCAAGCTCACATCTTTCCTCTCAAAACTAAACAAAACAAAACACCAGTTAAACCTAAGAACTTCCCCAGGCACTGTTCTAAACAGGCTAGGAAAGGAGCTGTGGATATGAAACGAAATAGCATTCCATAATCCAGAAAAGATCCCCCTGCTGCAACCTCTGCACCGAGTTTCAGTGGCCATGCAGGTGGGAGTCATCTAAGGTCTCCTGGGGTCTTTAATCACGGGATGACTCACAGCACACTCTCTGGGCATGGCGATCCTGTGAGTGAACAGCACAGGCCTGGTGTTCTTGTTCTTTTTGAATGATGGTTCCTAACCCTCCAATCCTCTACAGTACTGATATCTAAGGCATTCTATGTACAGTGTTCCTGCTCCACAAATAAATATTCTAGTGAGTTCCATAGTATACAAGATGGCTAGAGCTTCCTACCATGATTCCTGCGGCACCAAACCTATGTTTACTCTTTAAGTTCCTCAGGCCACTGGAAGCCAAGTGGATAAGGCAACTGGGGAGGAAAATAAGACAGGAGAAGATCTCATCCTTTGTCTTGCTTTTATTTTTAAAAGTGTTTTTACAGGGGGCGCCTGGGTGGCTCAGTTGGTTAAGCCTCTGCCTTCCGCTCAGGTCATGATCTCAGGGTCCTGGGATCGAGGCCCATGGTCCACTCCCTGCTCGGGGGGGGGCCTGCCCCCCCCCCCCCCCCCCCCACTTATGCTCGCTTGCTCTCAAATAAATAAAATCTTTTTTTAAAAAAGTGTTTTTATATTATCCAACAGTACAAATCCCTTGTTTCTCTGTCACCCAAACACACACACACACACACACACACACACACACGGGTTTCTTTAAGAAATGTAAACATTTAATTCCAGGATACATTTTAGCCTCTGAATTTTTCTGATAATGTGAAGCAAAGAAAAGTAATTCAATTTACTCAACCCATGTTCTTTTCCACTTTGTGTTTTATAAGAAAACACTTCCAGATAGACACTATAACATTACTTGGTATCTGAATGTTGTTGTCCCTAAAGATAGGCACGTGCTCTGATCATAAGGTGATGTAACGCTACATCCACTATATAAAATGATACAGCAATTCTATGGTGTTCCCAGTAAGAATTCTTATTTCACAGCTCTGTAAAATTCCCTATGTTGGGAAGGTGGCTTTGGTATTATCCATCAAGACTCCTACATTCAAAAATAGTGCTATTCAATAAAGTTTTCTGCAACGGGGGGAATGTTCTATAGCTGAGCTGTCCGATATGGTAGACACTGGCGGCTATTGAGACTTGAAATATGGCTAATGTGACTGAGGATCTGAATTTTAGGCTACCGTGTCAGGCAGCAGAGTTCTAAAATGCTCAAAGCTTTTTAGTATTCGGCCATCACCTTTTTAAAATAGAAAATTAGGAAACACGCAGTCTCTAAAATAGGTCAGTCTACATCTCTCTAAGGAAGTTCTGTCTCAAACTATACACATTCTCTATCTCCATATCTATGGAAAGTAGGTCCACTGTGGTGTAACACTACTCAGAAAACTTAACACCTAGAGTATCTCCCATCAGGGAAGTGCTCATGCAAATAGAAAGTGTTAACGTTACCATAGGTTTTAAAATATTAAAGTGCTCTCTGAGGGAAAAAAAATAGAATAAAGCCAATAATGTGATATATTTTCTTTTATTCTTCACAGGAATAACTTTTTAGGTTCCGACACCCGAGAGTTGACAACCGCACTCCAGGATCTAGGACTGAGGACTCAGAGGAAGGAATATTAGGGTGTCTACCTCATGTGTAGCCATCCAGTTATGGTTTGAACTGCTGATACCCAGCTCTGCCCCAGAATATTGTTGTCCACACAAACAGGAAACCAAGGTCATCTGGAGGTTCACTTGTTCTTGAATTCAGCCATTCATTTAACAAACATTTCACAAGACTACTACATATCAAGCATCAAGCCAGGCACAAAAAATATGAAGTTGAGTGACACATAGTTTCTGCCCTCCAGGACTTATGTTGGAAGGAAAGGCACATAAATAGATCGTGATCCAAATGGTAAGTGCCTGATAAGCACAGAGAATGATAGGACTCTATGGAAGGTTACCTAACCAATTTTGGAGGGCCAGGGAAGACTTCTTGGAGGAGGTAACACCTGAGCTGAGTCCTCAGAAGGAGAGTTAGTAAGGCAAAAGCAGGGAAGAAAACATTCCAAGCAGCATGGATAATAAGAGCAAGAAACAGGGGCACCTGGGTGGCTCAGTGGTTAAGCGCCTGCCTTCGGCTCAGGTCATGATCCCAGGGTCCTGGGATCAAGCCCCGCACTGGGCTCCCTGCTCAGCAGGGAGTCTGCTTCTCCCTCTGCCTCTCCCCCATCTCCCCCTGTTCCCCCCTGCTAGTGTGCTTCTCTCTCTCTCTCAAATAAATAAAATCTTTTAAAAAAATAAAATGAAATGAAAGCAAGAAACAGCCTAAATGACATGGCATGCTCAGGGAACATAGCAAGAAGGTACTGCTTGAGAATAATGTGGGAGTCAGCGTGATGAAAAAAACAGGCTCAAATGCCAGCAAGGGCCAGAGGAAGGCCAGCTATACCATGTTAAGGAGCTTGGTCTTTGATTTGCACATAATGGGAGACACCAGAGGGCTTCAGCCAGGGAAGAGGTCCTGTTAGAGAGAGGCCACCTGGTAGCATACTGAATTTGCAGGAACAAAAGGCAGGAGACTAAGGCTTTATATCAGAGAGCAATAATGAGGACCTGCATGCAGGCAGAAGTAGGGAGAATTGAGACGACAAGAGGAAACTCAGAAATTTCCAGAAATAGCAAATAAACAATAATTAGACATCAGCCACACCAGATGACTGGCTGGACCTAGGAGCTAAAGAAACCAGCGTGACTCAATGATGAGGGTAATAGAAGAGACCACTACACCAGTAGCAGCTAATATATTTTTTTAATTTAATTTTTTATTTAAATTAATTTAATTAACATAGAATATATTATTATCTTCAGAAGTAGCAGCTAATATTTATCACACTCTCATTCTGAGCCAGGAACTGTACAGAAGCATTAGGACCTGCCTCAAAGGAGCCTCCTGAGATAGGTATTATTTTTATCCCTATCTTTAAAAGGACACTGAGGCCTGGAAATTCAATAACCTGTTCAAGATCAAACATCAAGGAAGTGTCAGTCACAATTCAAATCCAGGTGTGTCTGATTCCAGAGCCCAAATCTTCACCACCATGCAATCATCTCTAAGGACAGGAGAAAGGGGAGGCTTAGGAGGAAAAGTGTTGAGTGCAGGCCCTGTAAATTTAAGGAGGCTTTCAGATATACACATGACAACCAGCAGATGGTTGCACCCTGCACTGTAGTGCAAGGTCATGGGCACATGGATGGTGATGAAAATCCAGTGAGCAGATGAAGTCCTGAAGCTAGAGTATCTGAGCAGTACTCCCAGAACTGAATGCCAACAGCAAGGTGTGCGTCAAGGAAGAGAAGCCCACAAAGGGGATACAAAACAGTGACACAGCAGGAAAACTAGAAGCATGGACCATGCCAGAAGCCAAAGACAGGAGAAGAGAGTTGATAAGGTACGCTGCACACGACAAGGAGGTCCAGAATGGTAAGGACTACAGCATGTCCACTGGATTTGACAACTAGATCATCATTAGTAAGAATGAGAAATGCAAAAATGGGAGACACAGAACATTTCACAGCCAATGGGAGAGAAACAGTAAAGATGTGAAAGCTGAAAATTAGAGAATGAGGAAGGCACAATGAGTAACAGAGTAAGGCCCAGAAAGGGGGGTGGTGGAGAGAACCCCAGAGCAAGCAGGTGAGGATAACTGTGACTACCACACTGTTTGCAGGCATCACACAGGAAACTGGTGATCATTTCAGAAAGTCTCAAGTTCTTAATCAAGTGAGATGCAAGGTCATCTGAGTGAGGGGGTGGAGAGGCCTTGCGGAGAACAGTAACTGCTTGGAGTAATCATTCATTAGAAGTGTAAAGAAATGGGTGGCACCAACCTGCCATGCTGTGAGTCTCCTGGGCACCACTTGGTGGCCCAGGCGCAGGCTTAGAGAGGGGAGTCCTGGTTTTGGGGCAGGACTGCTGCGGATCAAAGACAGCAGAAGCTCCCTTACGCCACTAAACTGGGGGGACCGACCAGTGTTCAGATAACCCACCATTTTCTGGAAAGCCGCCTCACCACTAGTTCTCCATTGGTTTTTATTCTACTCTCAGGTGGGTTCTGGCCTCAGTAAGAAAGAACTAAGAACGTAACCCCTTTCCCCCAAAGAGCTCCCAAGACAAAACCTAAAAATTATCGAAATAATACTACTGCTACAGTTATAAACTGAGACCAAAACAATGGACACTCAAAACATGTCAATGGAAAAGCCAGAAATAGCCTGTAATAAGTCTTTTGGCTCTCACATTTCCCAGAAATTTGACATAAGAGAATCCCAATTCTTAAAATGATGCTAGAATTATCATCAGTAGAGTCCAGGACTCACTGTGAGGGGAACAGTAAGGATCACAAGCAATCTGGATTCTGCAGCAACATAAGGATAAGACAAGTACGAGTTCTCCTTGACAAAATGGCAGAGGACATCCGCTTAGGAGAGCAACAATGAAGTACAAGATTCCAACCCTTCCCCTCCCCCAAACAACTGCTGCATTAGAGCTGACAGCCTGCAAAACAATGGAAATGTCAGGTCACCCTCCTGTTCCATGCACACCCCCTACTTCCTCTTTCACCCTGGATGAGTTGTCATCTTTCCATGAAAGAATGCCAAGCGTTCAGTCAGTCTGACTGGCAGTTCCTGCTCTTCAGGTTCTCTGGATGCTTCAAAAGGGCGGTGATGTGTGACCAGAAAGACTACCCTCCTTGGCCGGCTGTTTTCCAGGCTTCCACCCCTGGTGAGTCACCTGCCAGTTTCTGCCATATATGAGGAGATCTATGATTACAGAAGACTACATTCGAGTCTCATGGGCCTGAGGTTGCCTCTCTCACAAGTGACACTTCTAAATTCAGACTGGATTATACAGGTGCTTTGGTGGAGAGCTTCCAGATTCCAGGTGAACTAGAATGTGGAAGTGGCAACAAAGAAAATCATGAAATAGCAATAGTAACAGTTGGTCCTGACTAGTAACATTCCCCCCAAAAATGAATTCAAAAGCCACCCATGAAGCAAAGAAGTCAAAGCAAGAGTAGTCAAGAGATTTCAATCTTGAACATGAGACTCCAAAATCTCTCTTAAAATTATTTAGTGTATGTTTTTAGTAAACAATTAAGAATATAACTTTTAGTCCATTACTTAAATACTTAATTGATGATCATCCTTTAAAAAAAATCCTCCATTTGACCCATGGGATACATTAAAGCATAGACAAGAAAATGGACCTTCTAAAGTCTTCTACCAAAGTTTTATTACCAACCCTCTTCTGCATGAATCTGTATTAGACACTACTGAAGATCAAATTATCCCTTCCCTCAAGGAACTAACAGTTTTTCAAAGAGCATAAAGACCAAAATAAGTATAGGTATCAGATAAGATCAGTTAAAGATCCTGAAACAGATTTTTTAAAATAGGAGGAAAATAAGAAAACAAAGATATCAAAATAAGTACAAGAGGTGAAGAATGTTAATGGTGTACAATGCAATGACAGATAAAGGATTTGTATAGAAAAGCTTTAGCAAAAAAGAACTCAAGATGAGCTTGCCCCTACTGCAGAATATGGGCAAACTTAGGTTGTAAGACACTGAGTAAGATGTTGGCAGTGAGTCCTTCTCCAGGGACTTCATTGCAAGGGAAACATTTTTTTTTTTTTTTTTATTTTTATTTTTAAGGAGGGGAAGAACAGAGGAAAAAGGAGAGAGAGAATCTTTTTTAAGATTTTATTAATTTATTTGAGAGTGAGAGACAGCAAGAGCATGAGTGGGGGAGGGGTAGAGGGAGAAGCAGACTCCCCATTGAGCAGGGAGCCCAATTAGGGGCTTGACCCAGAACCCTGGAATCATGACCTGAGCCAAAGGCAGACACTTAACTGACTGAGCCACCCAGACACCCTGGAGAGAGAATCTTAAGCAGGCTCCCGACCCAGTGGGGAGCCTGACATGGGGCTTAATCTCACAACGCTGAGTTCACGACTTGAGCCAAAATCAAGAGTTACACACTTAACCAACTGAGCCACCCATCTGCCCCAAAAAGGCTTATTTCCTATAAAGCATTTTACACATCATTGAAATTATCAATCCAATCTATTGTTCAACTCCAATGTTCTAAAAACAGGTTCTAATGTTTTTCAAAACAGGGAACACATTCAAGTATTTATTCACTTAATCCATTTACTCAGGTATTCACTTATTAGAGATATTTGGGTACCTAGTTCATGCCAGGCATATAGTATTAGGTATAGAGGCCCCCAGGAGGAACAAATCAAACATGAGACCTGTCTCAGAGTTTATAGTCTAATGAGGAAGGCAGAAATCAAACAAGTAATCCCAAATTGACTGTGTACTCACAAATGTGATTAAATCATACATACACACATACATACATATGTAAATAAAATTTTAAAATGTGATTAAATGAGAAGGAACAGCACAAAAAACCTAATCTTTTATGAGGAACTCATAAAAGGCCTCCTGGTGAAGTAGTATTTAAATGAGAATTAACCAAGCAATGGGGAGGGAGTCCCAGGAAATGGACACATCTCCTGCATAGGTCCTAAAAATTCATCTTTGTATTGCCAGAGCTTCACAAATAGTAGGTGCTCAATAAATGCTTATGGAATAAATTTTAAGATCTTATTGTATTCAGGGGCCCCTGGGTAGCTCAGTCGGTTGAGCGCCCAACTCTTGATTTTAGCTGGGGTCCTGGTCTGGGGTGGTTGGATCGAGCCCTGGGTTGGGCTCTGGGCTCATCACGGAGTCCGCTTGTCCCTCTCTCTCCCCCTTTGCCTCCCCCCCCCCCCCCCCCCCCCCTCTCTCTCTCTATATCTTAAATGAATGAATGAATGAATGAATGAATAAAATCTTAAAAAAAAAAAAAAAAATCCTATTGCATTCAGGAAATCTTTCCCAAGAAAATAACCCCTAAATACAGAAAAAAAAAAAAAAATTAGAGCTACAGGTATAAAGAGGTGTTGTTTTGGACAAAAAAATTAGAAATAGTAAAAAGACAGCAAATTATGTAAAGCAGTAACTGAAACATTATGCAGCTATTACAGAGCAACATATAAAACTATGCAGGGTGCCTGGGTGGCTCAGTCATTAAGCGTCTGCCTTCAGCTCAGGTCATGATCCCAGGGTCCTGGGATTGAGTCCCACATCAGGCTTCTTCTTCTACCCGTCCCCCTGCTCGTGATCACTCTCTCTCAAATAAATAAAATCTTTTTTAAAAAAAGACTAACTATGCAATTAAGTGGGAAAAGGTAATAAATGAGTATATTTTCATTAGAAATACGAAAACATTTGAAAATTAAGAATATAGGTCCTTGTATATCAACTGATAAAACAATCAACTATCAACCTTCTGATTTACATTTCATACATAAAATTGCAAGTTCCTTCTATTTTGAAGGAATTCTTCCAGTCAATTTTCAGACAAAGTCCATTCCCACCAACTCCATTCATTCTGGCCCCCAAAGAATTGCAATGTTACTTTTGTAACAGCTTATATTTCTATAAGGCCTTATATTTCCAGAAAGTCTTTTCCCATACATTATATTTTTGCTATGATCATTTGCTTCTTCCGTATGATTTTTATTATTATTTTTATTTGAGAGAGAGCATGCATGCAGGAGCAGGGAGGGGAGGGAGAGGGAAAAGCAAGTCCTCGTTGAGCAGGGAGCTGGACCTGGGGCTCGATCCCAGGACCCTGAGATCATGACCCGTGCCGAAGGCAGACACTTAACTGACTGAGCCACCTAGGTGCCCCTGATTTTTATTCTTTTATAGGTTAGTATAATGTGCTATACAAGTCAATAAGAAAGAAGTGGCTCCTGGTTTCCCACATGGGACTCCAAGGGATTTACTGTTCACCACTGACTTTTTAATTATCACATATTCTTTTATATATTTTTTAATAATACTGTTATCTAGGGAAAAAGTCAAGTATATGTAAAATATCACATTTCAAAAGTTTGAAAAATTAAGAAAAATTATTCAAATCTTAAGGTCCTAACAAAAACATTGCTATAGATTTGTGAAGTGTGTCTCACCTATGTTTTATGCATATCTTTAATAATTTTTTCTGATTATAAATTATACATGCTTACCAAAAAAAAGTATAATTTGGATAATGAAAGTCCCCCATAATTCTACCCTACTTCTCCACCCAAGGAAACTATTGCTAAGGGTTTGCTATAAAATCTTCCAGACTTTTTTCCCCTTGGCTATGCAGGTCCACAATCCCTTATCTATAATCCTATTATTCAAAAAGCTCCAAACCCCCCAAAAAAATTTTATAACATTTGTTGTCAAAATCTGACTTGAACACACATAAGGTAATTTGTAATCTTTATTTTTCCCCACTTGGTGTGAATATTCATGTTTCACTGCAGAAGCATTAATGTTTTTGATTACAGTGTGCCATCCCAACCCCCCAGTGGAGCTATTATTTAATAGATGACACCTGGCCCTATGAAAAATTGAAAAATCCTGAATTCAGAAACACATTTGACTCCCAACAGTTCAAACAAAAGATGCGTACTTGTACTAATACTGATATCATTATCACTATTATTTGAGAAATGGATCATACCATGCATACTTCTCTGCAATTAGATTTTTTTTTATGCAATAACACATCAGGGATATCTTTCCACATCAATTCACTGTGCTCTTTAACAGCCTCAGAGACACAAGAGAGGAGGTATTAGGACAGGAAGAACAAGGGGAACCCTGATTTTAGGGAAAGGATAAGTAATTCAAAAGGAGACCCACAAGAACGGTTAGGGAGAAAGTCTGCAAGCAAAGAGTAGATATCACACGATTCAGGGCCAGAAAAGCCCTTAGAGACAACGGCCGGATTCTTCTGTCAAAAGGATAATCTGGGGTAGACAGATGTGATGATTTCCTTGCGTAACTGCTGCCATTTAGCAGGCCACCTGGCACTGGAGCCCAGGGTCCTAATTCTCCACTCCTGTTCCCCACGCTCAGTGTTGCAGCTCTGAGACTCTGCCCTCCCGAAGGCGAGGGCACCGCAAGTAGCTATGAGAAACGTGGAAGCAACTTTCCCTGTGCAGACGCAAGACTGCTCCCAGGGTTAGCGCAAGCTGCTAATGCAGTCTGTTCTCCTACCACTGTGGGTAGTAGCTGTCCACACTTAGCAGCATGCGTTTTTAGAGTTTTATTGCAAAACAGAAAGAGATATGAGAAGCCATATCCAATTACTAAGAATTCAAGCTGGATGTTCACATTTAAGTTGCTTTTTCTCAATACAAGCCATAGTGTGCCAAGAGCATGTCATTTTCTTTACTAATCTTGATTGGTCTTTTGGGGCCCAATAGAGCTAACCCCATATCAGAGAATGCTGACACCATTCTACCAACTGGAAAAACCACCAACACCAGACGAATCTCCCCGCAGAATCTCCCCATCCCTCACTGTGCCCCCAAAACTGCGTAGTTCATTCAAATGTATCCCTCCCAACAAACAAGTATGCTTTCATTTACACAGAGCAAATCTTAAATGGGCATGTGCATCCAAATCCTAAAATTCAGAATACAGAAAAGCCGAGGAGAAAAGAGTAAAGCTACAGAGTCTCAGCCTGCCTTTCCCTCGCCTCCTCGCCACAGGCCCCAAGCCACCATGTCCAATCCCCAGTCCCCAGATCCCTCATGCTTACAGCACCAGGGACAGATGCAACTCTGCTGGCCCTCAGCTAGAAGAGCCATGAGAACGAAGTTTATAAACACATTCTTCCAGAATCCTGCAGCCCTTCAAAGGAACCCCACCCCACAAAGACTGTAGAAATAAAGTACAGTGAAGTGGCCTTCTCTCAACACACCCGGTGCTACAGCCCAATCAATTATGTGGGGGAAAATTCAAGCTTTTCAATAGAGGATCATTTCACAAAATCTCTGCCATGTCCTACACGAGTGCTGCTTAAACTGTGTAAATTGAGAGATTAAAAACACATGTAGTGTGCCCCTGAACCCTGGGGTCCTAACATGCAAAGCAAAGCGGTGCTTCATCAAAGCCTACCCACTTCTAGGGGCCTCTGCGTGGCTCAGTTGGTTAAGCATCCAACCAACTCTTGATTTCAGCTCTGGGTCAAGGGATCGGCCCCCTATGTCGGGCCCTGCTCGTGCTCGGCAGAGAGTCCGCTTGGGATTCTCTCTCTCTCCCTCTGGCCCTCCCCTGCTCGAGCGCATGTGCGCACTCTCTCTCTCTCTCTCTCTCAAAAAAGAAATAAATCTAAAAAAAAAAAGCCTACCCATTTCCAGAACCTACCCATTTCCGCAGAGGCTGAGGCTGCCTGAAACAGACTGGCTCTTACAGGGAGAGTTAAAAAAAATAACCTCGAAGTCAGCAAGGTTATTTCGAAGTTACCTGAGGGTCTAAGCTAAGAGAAGGGCTTTCACAGGGTCAGCACAGTTGTCATCTCTCCCCACAAAGTAGCCCTAACAATATTCCCTCCCTCCCCTGCCTCCCCAGGATGCTGGGGAAAGCTAGTTGTAAAGGGCTTTGAGCCTCCAGAGTAGAGACAGACAATGGGGAGAGAGGACATTCTTCAGTGTCTTTGAGAGGCATGGGACTCTGACCAGAGGTGAGAGGGACCCTACTATACTTTCTAGTCTCTGTTTCAGACAGGACTCTGAGAGGCAATGAGATGTTCTTGGTCCTTCGAGGAGTATGGAACCAGAAGGCATACACCCTGACCAAATAAAAGAAATTATTTTCTGTAAAAGCTCATAAATCTAAATATCTGTCAGTTCTCCTCTCTCCCTTTTTCTGCTGTTTCTGTACAAAACAGGCCTGGCAAATGCATGTGTTGGTGTTTTCTGGGGCCCAGTGGCTGACAGGTGGCCTTTGGATGGCCTACTGTCTCATCCTCAGCCCTGACGGAGAGGGATGGGGTGGCGGGGAGGGAGGATGGAAGAGAGAGAATGCAAACAGGAGTGAACTCAAGAGACAACATAAAAAGTGCCATACAAACCTCGGTCATCCTCCCAGTCCTACATTCCTACAGCACTTCATGTAGACCTTTTGGGGACACGTATAACATACTATTTTGTCATAGTTCTCTGTGTAGTCACCTTATTCATTCATCTTTGTATCCCAAGCACAATCCTGGCACATCACTGACACTTGCTAAATATAGTATTTGTGACACAGTCATGAACGCAGGAATGAACACGCACTTAGACGTTATCCAGAATTTCTGAAGCAACGAATACTGTTCCCCACTCCCTACCAGCACAGTCAAAAGTTTCGGGTGGCACCCGCTGCAGGCAACAGCTCTGACCTCCAGCACTGCAGGACTGGGTGTGAACCCAGACCTTCCTTCCCCTTTTACTGGCTGTGTGTTCCTGGAAAACTTACTTGACCTCTCAGAGCCTCCACGTCCTCATCTGTAAAATGGGGATCATAATATCTACCTCAACAGGACTGACAGGAGATTAAGTAAGATAACAAGTGTTAAAGACGGGCACATTGTAGGTGCTCCAGAAATGTGGGGAGGCCAGCATGAGCCAGCAGGAGGAGTACTGAATTCTAGAGTCAGATCTGTGGTCAAGTCCCAGCTATGCCCCTTCAGTCACGGGCTGTGGAAACTCCTCTGTTTCCTCAGCTGGAATGGAAATGATGCTCTGCCTGCCTCCGAGAATCACTGGGAGGGTCAAAGTACGAAACAAGTATGAAAAGAAACAGAGAAAACACCCTGAAAGCTGTAAAGGGCAAAGCACACAAGCTGTCACTTACAAGTCTCAAGGGCCGACATTTAAGAGTATAAAGTGATCCCCATCATCATTCTATCAAATTCTCAGAATGATTCCACTCAACAACACTCCCCAAAGCTGCCCCTGTGTCAGTCTATCCGTCGGACAAGCAATGCCAACTGGTCGCCTACTGTGCGCCCGGCAAGTGCAGGCAGCTGAGGATGCTGATGGACCTGGAACCTCGCCTGCAGGAAGCCTACAGTCTCGGGGGGATGACTCATCAATTATAAATAATGATGTGCAAAGTGCTACGAGGCAGAAGTGCCAGTTGTGATGAAAGCATAAAATGGGGGCAGAGGTGGTAACCCTGAGCCTGGAGGACTCACAGGAAAGGTGACGTTGACCCAGGGCCACTGAAAGTGGTGTTCGGTGACTGTGACAGAGAGAAAGAAAAGGAAAAGGTCAGCTGCAGAAATTATATACCAGAGCTGGAGTGCAAACCAGCTCAGCACAGCTTTACTAAAATTAAGAACACAGGTAATAAAAATTCTTCCCTTTTATTGGACCCCATAAAGAACTAGAGAAGCTTCTGTCTTCACACAAAAAAGTGGCTTCCTTCCCCCCACAAGCCCAAACATCAGAAGTAGAGGCAAAGATTTTGTCTCCCTCCAGCATGCCCACATGCCTCATCCTACCTGCCACCTTTCTAGATACCACACATGCTTTAAACGGCCCCCCGTTGTCATCCACCCTGCCCTTCCCTTCTAGTCCTTCAAAATCTTCTGTTTGGCCACATGCTTCCAGAGCATTCTAAAGGAGGGTGAGCCCCGAACATATACCGCCCAGTCAGCCCTCGCTATGGCACCCTTCTCTGGCTGTGACACCCTCCCCGAGAACATCAACTGTGCAGTCGGCCATGTACGGGGCCATAAAGACATCTCGGTGCTGATAAAAATGGAAGCCTGGCTAACAGATAAACTGGGCAAAGATCGTATCAGAAAGAGGAATGGAAAGGAGCCAGGGAATTCCCCTGTGGGCTTCTACAGCTCTACTAGCACCTAGATGAATCAGCTTTGGGAGCCCAGTGACAGAAGCTCCCCTCCCCAGGCCTATTACCCCCCTCTCCTCACCCCACTGCCCCAGTCACGCTCATTAAAGTGTATTCAATGCCATTCCCCACAAGATCTGCATCCTCTTCCTTTCTATTTTGGTAAAAGGTGGTTGCATTGCCCTCTACCCCAGGAACTTCACCAGCTGAAGTTAACACTGATGGTGTAAAACAGATTTAATATCTAACACTTCAGATCTGCCAATATAAATTACTAATGAGATTCATTGCTAGTTATATTAGGCTTCTGGGGTGTAAAACAGAAGCATTATTACCCAAGTTCTGATGAAAAAAAGGACCCAGGACCTCTCTGAGGGGTCTACATTAGGAGCATCACCTCCAATGGCTTCTAGTTAACACTGACCACTTTTACGGGTAATTAAATCCAAGCTAAGAGCACAAAGCTCCAGAAACTTGGGGTTTCAGAATAAACTCCAGGTGCTCCAAATGCATTAAGCCCAGAAACACCACTGTTCCTCCCCAGGAGGCGAGAGGAACTTCTGGCCAACACCCGCCCAGCGTGGGCACCGCAGCCGGGGAGAGAGCAGATGAAGGGCGCAGGAGGAAGACAGCATGGATGGACCTGCACCGACACTTTCCACGCAGCCTTGAAGATAATCAGAAAAATCTGAGCAGCACAAAATTATTGCTGTAAACTGCAACACCCCATCCCCATGGCTCCGGGGAAAATCGTTAAGTAAAAAGCGCAGTTTTAAAAAGTCAGTCAGTACTCTCTCTCTAGCTTGGCACCAATCAAACCACCTTAGATTGGCAGCAATATGACGGGCTTTCCTGAATTTTCACCAAAAGTCCTTCAGTTTTGGGAACATCTATCACTTGTTTCCCTCCCCACCAGTCTCCACCTCTCCCCATCCAGCTTCAAAGGAACACGGGGGAAGAAAAAAAAAAAAAGCCAGAATCACTGGCCAACAGATTATAAAGGGGCAGCAGACAAGCCCAAGTAAATATACGGTAAAACTCCTACGCCATCTCTAAACTATGCTTAAACATGACTTCTGAGAACATTGATGTCATTAGCTAATGATGCAAGATAAACAAGGAGAACTAAAATGCTTAGGGAAAGCAACTCATTTAAAAGTTCATTCCTGGGATGCCTGGGTGGCTCAGTCGGTTAAGCGTCTGCCTTCAGCTCAGGTCATGAGCCCAGGGTCCTGGGATCGAGTCTCGCATCGGGCTCCCTGCTCAGCAGGAAACCTGCCTCTCCCTCTGCTTGTGCTCACTTGCTTTCTCTCTCTCTGACAAATGAATAAAATCTTTAAAAAAAATAATAAAATAAAAGTACATTCCTATAATGGCTGTTTGGTTGAAGTCCGGGATGGAGGGTAGACTTTAAATCAAGCTCACATTCACAGAATGGTTCAAAAAACACACACAGAAAGATGTGCAGTGTTGGCCTGTGCTCGCTTATTAGCTCATGAAAGTTTTATTCCTTTTTTCTTTTTGAAAGTTTTATTCCTTTACAGAGTTCTGCACCACGTCCTTATCAGACACACAGAATAAAATGTGATCCCTGAAAGCATTCATGTATCTGTTTCCCCTGCAAGATAAGCTCCTTGAGGGCACAGAACCTATCTTTCTATTTCTGCACATTCCATGTCTAACATAACCTCAGACACGTAATAATTGCTCCCACAAAGTGGCGAACCTATTGGCCAAGTAACAGTTAATTTAAAACTACCTCAAAAGGGGGAAAGGCCAGGGTGCAGGCTACAGCCTTCAACCCTGGGAAATGGCACCGGCTACCTCACGTAGCTGCTTGTAGAATCTACCCAAAACTTCGTGCAGTGCACGTGTGCTGATACACTCAACTGTGACTTTACCTAGTAATTCACTGCTCGGTTAAGAGAGCATGAGGTTAGAGGTGAAAGAAGTGTACAGTACAGCAAGCACAGTGTTTGAAGGGAGGTCAATCCCAGAGGTCAAACCTGTGCTCTGTGATCATTTGATACTTCACTCCTTCAATCGCTAAGCTGGCACGTTAATTTGGGCCAACACTGTGCTATCTGAGGACCCATCATCTGCTGCAGAATCACACGCAGCACAAGATGTCCTTCCTATCCGGGGCCCTATCAACAGTGAAACCCTTAATCATTTCTCTACCACTCTATCAGAATTAAGAAACATACACCCTTACAAGGCAAATATGCGGGAGTTCATCTTGCAGTTTTTTGCTTTGCCTCCTCTCAATCACCTGAAGCAGGTGTGACTGGGGGGGTGAGGAGGGGGAGCCGGTGGCGGCACACAGGTGTCCGAACTCTAGCTCCACCACCAACCAGGAGCAAGTATCGTTACCCTCTCTGGACCTCAGCTGCCCCCTAAAGAGAGGAGAAGACGACAAACTATCTCAAAAGTATTCGGACGATTGACTGAGGTCATCCAGTGAGCACTCAACCTGACATCTAGTCAACCCTTACTGAGTATCTACTATTATTCGGCATTATCCCACCCCCGCTACCCGGTTCATCACTTCTCTGCCCCTCTGGACACTGTGAGACTCATAGTAGAGGATTATCTGTCCTCTTCAGTGCCTCCTGGATTTCCACCGCCATCAAATGACTGTTGGAGGCTCTGTCCATCTGCTCTCCATCAACAAATACTGCAAGTTATAGTCTAAGGATGGGAAAAGGATACCAACAACATACTACTTCTGTATGGTGGCCAGTGTTACTGAGACAGCTCGTGGAGGCTCCTCTCTTTTTACTTGAGGTCTTCTACCCACACAGTCTGGGGAAATTAAGTATTAGGGAGAAACTCTTAAAAAAGACCTAAAAACACCCTGCTCATGCTTGCCGCAAAGGGACCGCAGTGACGGAAGACTTTAGAGAGAGACGGTGCTCCGTAAACGTGCTCATTGGGAAAGGGTTTGAGAGTAGAGATCATCTATGTGTGAGTATCTTAGGACTGGCTACCCTAAAAATAGTGGAAAGAGGAAAATGATTTGTGAGGAAATATACGAGAAAAAGGAACTGAGAAAGAATGAGTACACAGCCTAGTATTGTGACAGGGACAGAAATAAGCCCTTAGCAGGCCTGAGATCATTCTCCCAAAGCAGAAACAAAAAACTACCATGTAAAGTAGCATATCAGTAAGCAATTCAAGCCCAGCCTCAATTGCTCAACTGGAGTTCAGGACGGTCATGGGGATTTAAAATACAAAGTCCTTTGTCCTGAATGATCTCTAAGGCTCCTTGGTTCCTCTAGCTTTAAGAAGCTAGCGATGGGGATCTGATGAAAACAGAAGGTTACACAGATGAGCCATGGGAGGAACTTCCAGAAGTCTCTCACCACACACATACACACACACACACACACACACACACACACACCCCTCACCCAAGTGCGATGAGCAGGGTCAGTGCCTTCACCAGAGCAGACCTGCAGTGGCCACCCCACCTGTCAGTCACAGGTAAAGCTGTTGATTACAGACCTGAGCGCTGCCCCGAGCTGCACCCACAGCTGTCTGTCTGCTCCACAGCTGGCTCTGCAGCCCTGGAAAGAGCAGGTTTGGTCACAGAGCAACCAACCAGCACTCTCCACCAGCTCCTTTTCTCGCAAGTAAGCTACAACCATTAGAGGACTCCATTCAACATATCACCGAAGGGGGAAAACAAGATTACGCTGGTCACTGAAACCTCTGCTTGCAGTGTGCTGTAACTGGCACACAACAGCTTACTTTCATGGAAACGCCTGCACACAGTGGACCCTTCGGCCTGTTTCGGTTTGCATCACAAGATGTGGCTGGGGAATGCCAGGCACCATCTCACTCGACGGCTGACCCACTTCCCACGAGTTCGGGGGAGCCAGGTCTCTCATACTTGTCTCCCCTTCTTCTTACACATCCAGCGTCATAAAGCAGCCACCCTGGCGGTGGATGTGAATGACATCAGAATTCTCAGAGCTGGGGAAACTTTCAGAGACCTCTCACTTCATCGGCGTCTGGAACCAAGGCTAGACCTCTTCAGTCCCCAAGCCCACAAGCAAGCTGTGTCCCTCAAATGGCAAGCTTCGTGGTGTTCCAAAGGTATCCTGACATCACTTCAGGACGATGAGAGGAGATTGCTAGAAGTAGGAAGTCACCGTCCAAAAGAGCCCGTTACAAAATACCTGTGCAGCATAAAGGTGATGGGATTCTGCGGTTAGAAAACTTACCCTTAGGAGCTGTCAGACGGAATATTGCTCCGCCATAAAAAAGAATGGGATCTTGCCATTTGCAACAACATGGATGGACCTAGAGGGTGTAATGCTAAGTGAAATAAGTCAGAGAAAGACAAATATTGTAGGATTTCACTTACACGTGGAATCTAAAATATAAAACACACACACACTCCTAAATACAGAGAACTGATGGTTGCCAGAGCAGGATGGGGAGGAGTGAGATCAATGAAGGGGATTAAGAGATACAAACTTCTAGTTATAAAACAAGTGAGTCACAAAGATGAAAAGGACAGCATAAGGAATATAGTTAATAAGATTATAATGTTGTATGGTGACTACACTTATCGTGGGGAGTACTGACTACTGTATAGAATTGTCAAATCAATATGCTATACACCTGAAACTAGTATAACATTGTATGTCAATTTCCTTCATTAATTAAAAAAAAGAATTTTAAAAAATATGTCAGGATCCTAAACCCAGGAGAAAGCCAAGGGGTCAGGCTGTTCTTCCACACAAAAGATGGGAACACGGAAAACACCTGTTCTAAATCCAGCTCTGTTTCCTGGTGCCAACTAAATAATTCCATACATTTCAGCCAAACAAAGCTATAGGTCAAACTCTCTTTAAACATCTTCACACTCATATATATTTTCTAATCAATTTTTATATTTTCACTGTGTCACACGCTTTAGTTAAGCAATGAATATTACTCAAAATATTATTTGATTACAAAAAGAGACCAAGTACTACTTTTAGATGATATTACTTTTAGACACACATTAGATCTAGGTTCTGTGTTTGAGGTAAAAATCTAAAGAAATCCGTTTTTCTGCCCTGCATTGTCTAGTCCTTGTTTTATCATAGCTCCAGAATGAATGAAAATCTCACCAATAAAATTTAAGACCCTCTTTTCCTTATAGGGTAGTCTTTTTGTAGTTTTATAAGTCTTTACACGTAAGACTTCTCTATCCAGTCTAGGGTCTTATTTTTCAATGAGCTGGTCACTATTTCTCTAAAGGGCCATTCTTTTGGAAGATCTCTCACTTGGTTTATAATCCTTTGAGATTCATTAATTTCTTTTTTTAAAAAGTTTTTTTTTACTTATTTGACAGAGCACACGCAGGGGGAGTGGGAGAGGGAGAAGTGGGCTTCCTGCTGAGCAGGGAGCCCGACATGGGGCTTGATCCCAGGACCCTGGGATCATGACCTGAGCTGAAGGCAGATGCTTAACTGACTGAGCCAGCCAGGCACCATGAGATTCATTAATTTCTTTTTTTTTTTAAGATTTTATTTATTTATTTGACAGAGAGAGACACAGTGAGAGAGGGAACACAAGCAGGGGAAGTGGGAGAGGGAGAAGCAGGCTCTCCGCAGAGCAAGGAGCCCGATGCGGGGCTCGATCCCAGGACCCTGGGATCATGACCTGAGCCGAAGGCAGACGCTTAATGACTGAGCCACCCAGGTGCCCCAGATTCATTAATTTCTTTTTTTTTTTTTTTTTAAAGATTTTTTATTTATTTATTTGAGACAGAGAGAATGAGAGAGAGAGAGCACATGAGAGGGGGGAGGGTCAGAGGGAGAAGCAGGCTCCTTGCTGAGCAGGGAGCCCGATGCGGGACTCGATCCAGGGACTCCAGGATCATGACCTGAGCCGAAGGCAGTCGCTTAACCAACTGAGCCACCCAGGCGCCCATCTTTTTTTTTTTTTTTAAAGATTTTATTTATTTATTTATTTGAGAGAGAGAGAGAGAGAAACAGCATGAGAGGGGATAGGGTCAGAGGGAGAAGCAGGCTCCCTGCCGAGCTGGGAGCCCGATGTGGGACTCGATCCTAGGACTCCGGGATCATGACCTGAGCCGAAGGCAGTCGCTTAACCAACTGAGCCACCCAGGCGCCCCAGATTCATTAATTTCTTAATTGGAGTAATGTTAAGCCTTTCTCCAGGCAGTACACTAACCCCCAAGCCATTCCTTTGACTTATCAATCCAAATAACTAGACCACTATGGCAACTGCCCCACTGGGAACACCAACCGGGCAGTAACCACAAAGGGCAGTTAGCACTGAACTGTTCCAGGCCACCCCGTAGGCCCTCAGAAAAAAAGTAAAGGCAAGAAGTCTGCACAAGAGGAACAACGGATTCATTTGGAAGTGTCCGTTGATCCATGGAGAAGCCCCCGCCTTCGGCCAGAGGTAAAGCCATTGCCTTCCCCGTCTGTCTGGACAGTGATGCTAGACAGTTCCTGGACCTTCACAGCAGCTTCTCCATGGCACGGTCTAAGGTTAGCTGGTCGAGAAACTCTCCGTGACCTTTCTGGATGCGAGTCTTCAACAGATCATTTACTTATCAGCTCTTATGTGGTAATCAGTGAACCTGGTTTTAAGACTCCACGCTGGACCAGAAGACACTGGAAAATCTGCGGTGAGAGATGGAAAGATCTGTTGCGTTTTCAACGAGGGCTAAGCCACCTCCGCCCTGTGGTGGAGCCCTGCAGCCACAACAGTGACAAGCGGCGAAGGGCAGAGCTCCTGTGGAAACACTTACGGTGCGATTCTTCTGGTGGAAATGGGCCTCTGTGAAAACAGGCTTCACACCGGCAGCGTGCCGTGACAAGGCCCCATGGGATGGTGGGTCTGGGGCGGCTGATTCAGAGCCTAAGCCCAGAACAGACACTCAGCTCACACACAGGAAGACAAAACTCTCTCACGCGAATGAAAGCTAAAACCTGCGGCTATGACACCGTCTGGCATTTTCAGATCTTCAAGCAGCAGCTCACTGACTAACTCCTAATCAAGGGCATCTCTCCAGAGCTCTTCTGCAGTCAGGAAAGGACAAACCACAATAATCTACATTTATATGAGTTAGGTTGATCATATTATATGCTAATAAACGAGTTAGCTCCGCCTTCACCAACCTTCTGCTTGAATTTAATTACTGGATTAGCCTTTAAAAGGGCACTCCTCCCTTCACCTGCAAGTTAGCTTTTGGCACTGGGGCTCAGAGCAGAGTTGGACATACAGACAACACTCTGCGCCTCCCATGAGATCTACTACAGAGGCAGGCCACCAAGCTTAGCACCTCACAGGGTCACCCACACACAAGCCTCAACTGACACACTGACTTTTACCACGTTCAGGGGAAAGAGGAGAACCTCTTCTCACCCCTCACCTCAAGGCATCCAATTCAACCATTTATTCAGCACCTACCAGGGGCCATGCACTGAGAATAAATGAGAAAAGACCAAGACAATGCCCCGGACCTCATGAAATTTGTTCCTGCCAGTGGTATGGACCAGGTACGGTTTGCTTTTAAAAAGCACTTAAGTATTGTTAGCCCTGCTTAAAATGACCCACACAGATAAAAATTCCATGGGAAAAATACAAATCTCCAAGGGGGAAATGGGGAAAGGTGTTTGTACCACCTCAAACCTAGTTAATACTGACTTACCCTGAAGACTGAAGTCGAATATCCCCTCCTCCAGGAAGTCCTTCCTGAATCCCCAGGTTTGCAATCCAATAACATTCATTTCTATTACTGCACCTATCTCTATTCCTGAACTCAACTACTCTCTGATAAAACAGCAGGCTTGTGCTGTCTTCCCCACAAGGTGAGCAACTTGAACTTTGCACATCCAGCACCTGGCCATAGCAGGTGCTCAGGGAATGCTGTCAGCTGACACATGGAAGTGTGTAGGTACGTGCATATGCGGGCTCAGGCCTGTTCGTGGGTGTGCTTGCAGTTCCAAAGAGAGGGACATATTTTTTCTATATAACCTCCTTCATCCCTCCTATCTTTTCTAGTGTTATATAACAAGTCCTCTGTGCAAATTACAAAGGAATACCTGCCCTCCTCCCCCAACATGAAATGAGTTAGACAAGAGCAGAAGCAAGAAAACCTAACTTGCTCGTTTGTACCCAGTTCATGAAGTGGAGACAAGGAAAGGTGGGAGATGGAATGGGGGAGGTAGGTGAGACCAGACTCCTGGGAATCCTCCCAAGAAGCCTGAACTTTATGGGCGATGGGAAGCCTTTAAAAGATTTCTAGCAGGAGAGAGGTTAGGCTTGAGCTTTGACAGCTCACCCAAGTAGCTCTGTGGAAGATGGATTTGAGGGAATAAGATTTGACTCATGGGGACCAGTTCCAAAGCTACTGCACTCATCCATCCATGGGACAAGGGCCTAAACAGGTGTGGTACTGGTGGAAAAGAAGAAATTGAGTCAAGAAGTATTTAGCAAGCTAATTCAGCAGGACTTGGCAATGGACTGAAATGGGGAAACAGGTGAAAGAGAGAAAATTCAACAATGATGCCTAGGTGACTGAACAATGGTGAGACTAGTTCTAAGAAAATGGGCAGAGAAACAGGTGAAGGGGAAAGATGGAGTATTTAGTCGTGGACAGTGCTGACCCAAAGACGCCTATCAGACGTCCAAGTAGATCTTCCCAGCAAGCCTTAGATGTGAGACTTTGGACCTGCTCTGGCACCTCCCTAAGCCACAATTTCCTCCAGAAGGAATGGTACCTGTTTATGCCTCATGTGCTATCGTGAGGATTGAAGGAGACAGAGGACAAAGCCCTTTGCCCTCAGCTGCCCCAGTCCTAGAGGCAGAATCAGGCTCAGGGACAAAGATGGGAGACAAAGGTCTTGGCCATATGCACAATATGGTTAAGACGGTGAAAGCAGAGAGTTCCTCCAGAACTATAAGAAATCAATTTCTGTTTTTATTTTTTTTTTTTAATATTTTATTTATTTATTTGACAGAGAGAGACAGTGAGAGAGGGAACACAGGCAGGGGGAGTGGGAGAGGGAGAAGCAGGCTTCCCGCTGAGCAGGGAGCCCAATGATGCTCGATCCCAGGACCCTGCGATCATGACCTGAGCGGAAGGCAGACGCTTAACGACTGAGCCACCCAGGCGCTGCTGCAATTTGAATGTTTTAAAGACAAAATCTTTTAGCAAAAGTGAATGACAATGTTTGACTCCCGAATCAGACTCAAGACATGAAAACCATGAGGAATTTCTTCATTCTACAAATGTTTCCTGAATCCCTATTGCATGCGGGGCACTTGGCCAGGCACAGGTGCGGGGGAAGCTGAGGGTCCCTGAGAGAGGCGCTCACACAGACTGTGGTACCGGGGGCTGCAAGCAGCAGGTCCGGCGGAAGTGAGGGCAGACACCCAACACATTCTCATTCACCCCCAGACACTTGTAACAGCAGTGCCCCAGCAAATCAATACAACCACAACCCAAGTACAGGATGTGCATGACAAGACAGCCGAGGGGGCCCAGCAGGGAGACTCAAAAGCAATATATTCTCTGCACAGCCGATGAGCTAAGGCTTCTGAATACCCAAAACCAAGACTGTGTTAACATCAGTGCAAACACTCTTGGGCCTCAGTATGGAGCAAATGCAACCTCTGTTCTGAAAAATTAAATACGTACATTTCAGAAACCTCAGACTTAAAATCAACCATGAAAGATCTAGGACCCAAAACAAGTAGCCAGTCAACAGCTAGAACTGGGCAAAATCACCTTCAAAATGAGTCAGTGTGGGGGAGGGGGGACTTCATATTTTTCTGCAAACCAAATCAAAATTGTTGGTGCCCCTTGATTTCATCCATAAATCCCAAAATTCAAATGATGCACTTTTAAATTGTAGTTTTCCTCTTTGAAAGCATGAAAGAACAATTTACATCCAATGACTAGCATTATATGTTCAAACTTAAATCAAGGAAACATCTTTTAATGCCAACTCAAAGAGACTACTTACCATCATTTCCCTTAACTACAGTAATAAAAGCGCTCACTTCAGCTTTTGAAAGGGCTCCTTCACTCCTTTGCAACTGAGTATTACAACTTCCTTCTGATTTGTTATTCACACTAACTCAGAATCTTTTATCTGTCCAATATCAAATGAGCAAACCAACAGACTCAATTTCAAGGCTTTTCACAAACTAACTTTGGCTAACATTGTAGCTACAGTATTCCCAGCTTCATTTCCCCATCTTTCTTGTAAGATCTTTCAGAGTGGACATATATACAAAATTTACCCGAAATGACTAGGATTCCAGGGTAAAGAAACCATCCCCTCCTCCACCAGTAACCATCCTATTGATTTACAGTTCAGAATCTTAAATAAAAAGCAAAAACAGTAAGAAGGCTGGACTCAGGGGCGCCTGGGTGCCTCAGCTGGTGAAGCATCTGCCTTCGGCTCAGGTCATGATCTCAGGGTCCTGGGATCCCGGGCTCCCTGCTCAGCGGGGAGTCTGCTTCTCCCTCTCCCTCTACCGCTCCTCCAGCTTGTGCTCATACTTTCTCTCTCTGTGTCAAATAAATAAATACATAAAAATCTTAAAAAAAAAAAAAAAAAGGCTGGACTCAAAAATCCCTTCTAAAATCTCAAACCTCGAAATTCTAAACTCTGAATTCTCTAAAATTAAAAACTCTAAAATTCTACGTAATTCAGTGTCTTATTGTTTTCAGAGTTAATTTCAGAAAAAGCTGGGCCTGTGACTTCATAGTTAAGCACCGGCAGGAGTGGTGGTGGTGATTATGGGGACACGGATGATAATTTTCTGTGGTGCTGTGTGTCATGCCCTATGCTCCATGGTTTACCTAAGTCCTCACCATGTTCTCACATAAGCCTGGGAGGCAGCTACTGTGTTATGCCGAGAAAGCTGGGGCTCGGAGAGCTTCAATGGCCCCTGCTAATGAGAGGCAGAACTAATAGCTGAACCCCAACCTGGCTGACACCCAACCATCACACTATGATGCACTGGTAATTATGGTAGTTGTCCAATAAATATTCCTCAAAGCCTGTACTTTGTACTATTACTCTGTAATTGTAGATCCTGCATCCTAATTTATGTGCTTAGGCAAAGGCTAATGTGTCTTTTTACATAAACACAGACCAAATGGATATTGAAGGGAAGGTCAGAAATACTCTAGAGGTCAAGGAGATGCCAAAATAGACATTATTCAAAATTATCCAGAGTTAATTCACAAAATTATAGTCAATAAAGTAAACAGGCTTTCAGTAGTTAAGAACCAACTGTATCTAGTTATTCATAATTTCTGAGGTTTTATTTCCTTTGATTGCTGTCACCATGTTTATTAATTCTCAGCCATAAGTTTATAGTTTTGTAAAAATAAAATAAAAACACTTAGAGGCCTTATCAATTATATCACCACAGTATAATTATCCTATCCTTCTAAGAATTGAAACTTTCCATTAATATGTAGGAGTCTACAGAAAATATATCATTCAATAATTCAAAAATGTGGAATTAACTTCAGAATCTTTGTCTTCTTTTTCCTTTAGAAAATACGGTGCTGCAGAGAGTAAGCAGATGCACCTCCTCTATCCCCAGGAAATGTAAGTCGTCACCCCCATTGTCTCAAATGCAATCATCTGAATGTCTTTTCTTGGCCAATATGATTATTTTCAGAAGGCCCTTGTTAAAATATGAATATCCTCGGGAGATTAAAAGTAACCAAAGCTACCATTTCTTGAGGGGCTTTGTGCTGGGCACTTTTAATGTATTACATCTGATCTTCACACCAATCCTAGAAGGTAGCTAACAGTAGCACCATTGTCCAGAGGAGAAAATGGTCAGAGATGGAGGACTTGCTCACTGTAGCAGAGCTGGAGTAATGCACTCAACTTGGTAACACCGAGTCTACCCTCTTTCCATTACCTCCTTCTTGTCCCTCCACATATCAAGCTTGTTCCTACCTTTGGACCTTTGGCTTAGCCGGTCCCTCTGCCTGGGATGCTTTCTCTAATGTTCATATGGCTGGGTGCTTATCACTCGGATCTCAGCCAAAATGTTCCCTCTCTGTGAGTCCTTCTCTGTCCATTCTGGGTAAAGCAGTCATCTCATCACACTCCACCACATCACCCTGTTTTTTGTTCCCCAGGGAGCACCTAACCACCATTTGTTATTTTCATAATCACCCGTTTTCCTGTGTAATATCTACCTCTCCACACTAGGATGGAAGCTCTGTGAGAGCCAAGATTCCGGGTGTTGTGTTCTCTGTCCTATCTGGAACACCTGGAATGGAGCTGGGCACACAGCAGGAGCCAGTAAAGATCTATGAATGATTAAGTGGCTTTTCTGCTGCCTCCACCCCACACAGTGGTGGCGTCGGGGAGGATTCTTGGATTCAAGTCCGCAGAGTTAGGGAGCTGCCCTCTGGACCACCTCCATTCAGCTCAATTTCTACCATCATCAGGGTCGTTTCCCACGGTGTCAGTGAGGTGAGCTGAAATTCAAGAGAAGATTGGAAAATCTCGTTGGGTCAGAAGGACCCAGACCATAGGAGACCAGGGGTCACGAGACAAGAGGAGCAGACAAGCATCACTGATTCCAGTGTCTTGTCTTGGACTAACACAATGGTTCACCATAATGCCCAACACAGCTCCAAAAGAGGGTAAATGTTTTAAGCATACAGATAAATCCTCTCTCTTTTTATAGGCAAAAGGTTGATATTAACAAAAGATACAAGCCAAAGTCAAACTGTCCTAGTTTTTTAGGTGTTTTTTTTTTTTTTTTTTTAACTTTTCATCTACTGCAAACCTCAAAGAAACCCCTTCAAAAATAGAGGCTTTTGAAAATACCTAAATAACACATAAATCTTAAAATGGGTCACCATCTAGCATATTTCACCAGGAGCCAGATGTGAGAATACGTTTTTTAAAGCACGTATTTTTCTCTAAAATTTATAGCTCTTCTTTTCAACTAGTTAATTGTCTGCTATAATTAGTTGAAGTGAAAATGCCCTCAAATACAGGGGAAAATATTAGAACCATACCCTGGGAATTAGAAATTAATGAAAGCCTTATTTTTTACACCTTTCAATTGGGGTTTCTTAACCTGAAGCTCTGTGTCCACCATCGGGCTTTGGGGACCACTAACCTGGTGACACTGATCCCAGCACACTGTCAATATGCACATATATGCATTTTTCTAGAAACAGGGTCCATAGCTTTCATCATCACTAAAAGGATCCAGGGCACTAAAAGGATCCAGAGCTTTTGAAAGCTCAAACACACTTTCAGATGCACTGCTTCTGCTGAGAATCTGTTCTCAACTCTTCCATACTATGATAGAACAACAGTGAAATATAATAAAGCACTTAAGAGGTCCGCAGCTCACAAGTTAATAAATGTATTCTGTTTGGGGAATTATGCTAATATGTTTACGACCCTTATGTACTCTTCCAAAAATAATTTCAGAGCTTAGAACAAATCTGAGCATCAGCAGAATAGTCTCCAGAAGATATTTCAGAAGGGAGCAAAACTTTCATTGTCCAATGGAACCGGGGAAGGAGCCCCTATGGGGAAGGGGCCCTATGACATCACAGACAAGAATACCAAAGCCTCCTGTGAGGACAGAGGTACAACATCACATCTAAGTGCTATGAGAAAGATCCAGAAACAGTGCTATGCAAGTACAAGAGGTAAATATGACTTACAAATGAAAATGCAGTTTTGGGGTTTTAGTTTATGTCCTTAAAGAACAGGGGCTAGGTCTAGAACATGCCCACACTGGCCGCCTCTGATTTATTTTATTAATATAATTATGAGGGGCTCATGTTGGCTATGGTTCTATCCTCTGGCAAATTTCTTTTTTTTTTTTTTTTTTTTTTTACCACAAGCACAAACTAAAACTTGTATGCATTCCTCTCCCTGTAAAGTGCAAGGGTAAAGCTTATGTAAAACTGAAGGAACTCTCCAGAAGGCAGCACTTAATAAAAGCACTGCTGATGAGTCCCCTATTAAGTGGTCTTTCTACTAAAAAGTCCTTCGTGCTTTGAAAATCACTGCTGTGTATACCAAAGTACACCAAAATAATAATCTTGATAAATCTCTCTGGATAGTATCATGATTCTCAACAAAAAGTTCCCATCTCATAAAGTCCTTTGACACAGCACTTCAACACTACAATAGCCAATACCCTTGGGCTCATTCCTCCAACTAATTAAAATGTCTGTTCTACAAGTGATTTATAGTATTTGTCATCACTTAAGGTGAATATATAGACTGGTGGCTACAGACATGTTGTGACTACAAAGCATTAATTACCACGCTGGTGAGAATGGCTTCTAGCAACAGCTCGAACAGTGGGATTCTCAGTCTCTCTCCGCCAAGAAGTAACAGGGACATAACTTACAACTGTCCCATAGGATAAGGAGCCCATTACTGTAAATCAAGAAATATAACTGTTGTGGCTTGACATGAGGACCCACTGTAATTCCTTAAGGCTGATTCTAAACCAAGGAAATAACACCAACATCACTATCAATGCTAAAATCCATTTAGACATGAGCCAAATCCTCCTCAAGCCCGAGCAATTTAGATTTGGACCAATTCTTAGGAGTTACTAACTTTGGTAAGACGTAATTCATCTTGACTGCTTAAAACCAAACCAATCACTCCAAAAGAAAAGAAATGATGGAACTGCCTAACACGCGGAGGCAGAGGCTGTACTGATGGGAAGGGTCCTTAGATATTCTAGTGTAACCCCCTCATGATCTAAACCAGGGGCACTGAGACCCTGACACACACAGGTTTGCCTAAGGTCACAGCTGATGGATGACAAAGCTACACCTTGAACCCAGCTCTCCTGACTCCCACTATAGCACAGCACTTACATATTGCTGGAAATTCTATAATGAACTACAAGGTTGTTTTTTTTTTTTTTTAATTGGGAAGTTAATGTAATACTGATTTACAGTCAAAGTTAACTCCTCATAGGAGCACCTGGCTGGCTCAGTCAGAAGAGCGTACGACTCTTGATCTTGGGGTTGTGAGTTCATGCCCCACGTTGGGTGTAGAGATTATTACTTAAATATATTTAAAAAGTTGACTCCTCCTATATTTACTAATAAGGCAGCTTCCTCTAAAATTTTAGGACACAAATATATATGTGAATGTAAATAAATATCTAAATAAATATACATCTAATTTAATGTATTTATGAAATTACTAGATATCTAAATAAATCTAAGTAAGTATACCTCCATCTGTATGTTAAGAGTGTTGTGAGCCAAGGCAACAGTAATGCTGTGGCCGTGGCTTTCGTTCCCACATTCTGAAGACAAGGCTTGAGCTACAATAGGTGTCAAAAACTCAAAAACCTCCAGAACTAAGCAGGTAATGAGTAAAGAGGGCCAGGTTGTTACTGGGAGTGGTGGGGTCTGGCTAACTGGAGTACCACAGAACGAAATATCTTCAGATTCAACATGAAAAACATCTCTGCCAAGTGAATTCATCTGCAAGCGTCAATGGGCCTAAGACCCGTCAGGCTTTTTGTTGTCCTGAACTAGATAATCCTCCTGCTTCAACATCTATGATTCTTTTTTGATCTGTACAAAGCTTAAGGTATTTACTGGTTCAAATAGGGTGTTACTGTGCTCTGCCTTTGGGAGGCAACTGTTCTTTCAGGTCAGGTCATCTGTTCATAGGCATCACAACTTAGTCACTTTCCAAAGATGGAAACATGTCTAATGGGTCAGGAACATGTACCTTTCAAAAGGGCACCTGTGATGTCTCCCTGGGAAAGCATTATCAGGTCAAAAGTTCCTTTTCTTCTTTTGAGGAATGATACATCACAGTCATTTAATTGAAGCAGGCCTGTGGCTATCTATGCTGGGGCTTTAAAAATCAGCTGTTTTCCCTCCAGAAAAATGTTTCTGATCTCCTCAAACCAGGTACTCATAGCATCTTAGTACTTACTTCTTTTCTGTAATTTCCTGGTTGCTGGTTTTCTCCTCCAACCTCTCTCCCCCTTGAAACTCCAGGGTCTATGAAGGAAGAGGCCATGTCTGTCTTGTCCACTTGCCTCCCTAGGGTAGAGCACAGTGCCCAGTACATAGGATGTGCTCAATGGTGGATGAATGCTCACCTAGGGCTTGGCATTTCATACAGACACATGTAATAGTCTGTTAGAGTAGCTACCCCAGGAGCAGAAGAGATAAATCCTAGTTAATCACCCATACTACTACACCCTGAACTCCCTCTAACCAATATCACATACTTTCACAAGAGCCCAATCCCATATGTCTACTCTTTCAGGACAGAGGGAAGGGTGGGCAGTGGAGATCTCAAGGATGCTGAGGGAACACTGAGGAGGAGGCCCCAGACTTGGGATGTCAGGAAAAGTTTTCTGGGTAAGTGATGTCTACAGTGAGACCTGAGGCACAGGTAGGAACTAACTGGTGGACCTCGAGGATGAAAGATGTGACTGGAGCAGAGTGTGGGTTGGGGAGAGCTGGGCAAGAAGACTCAAGAGGAAACCAGAGGCCAATCATGGAGAACATTCTACACCATCTTAAAGATGTGTGCTTTATCCAAGAGTAAGGGGGAACCACTGAAGGTATTAAGGAATGACTATCAGCTTGGCAATTGAGAGAAAACTCATTTTGGATACAGCAATGTTAACAGTGGAAAAGAGTGGTCAAGGCACTGAGTTTCCACTCAGGCCTCAACTTTATGATATTCTAATAAGACAGAGATAAGCAGTTAACACAAAAGGAGAACCTGATCTAGTCAGGTTCTAGTCCTTCTATTCCAAAAAATAGAAAAGAGACTGCAGACGGTTGAGCGTCTGGCTCTTGATTTCAGCTCACGTTGTGATCTCAGGGTAGTGAGATGGAGCCCAGTGTAGTCAGTAGGGAGTCTACTTGAGAGTCTCTCCCTCTCTCTCTCTCTCTCTCTCTCCTTCTGCCCCTCCTCCCACCCTTGCACCTTCTCTCTCTTTCTCTCTAAAATAAATAAATCTAAAAAAAAAAAAAAGAGAGAGAGAGAGAGAGATTGCAGAAAATCCAAGGCACCTATCTTATTCTAAGTAAATGCTACCCATCTCATAAAAATGTATTGCACTTTACTATCGTAACTAATCATCATTCTGAACAACTGCTAGATACCAAAAGAGTTACATAAGATGAAATGATTCACATTCTGCCCACCAACCTCATTAACTCTCCAAGGTTGAATGCTTACTTCTTGCCTCAGCCCCAAATTTAACATGTTGGGCTCACAGATTACAACCTATTAACAGGCTTAAAAATCACAGTCTTTTAAACTGAAGCAAAAGCAAGGAATTTTTCGTCCACAGAGTTTTCAACCCATTACCATACTCAAAGGGCATAAAAATCCAGTCCAATCTTTCAAGTACCTATTGATACATCATTAATTGATTTTAAGAAGGGACACTGTAATAATTATAATTGGTCACTCCCCAGTGACTTTTATTTCTTTTGGAAAGCTGAATAAAGTGTTTAAAGATGTTCCCAAAGTATTTACACTTTGCTTGCTCCAAAATCACATTTAAGAAATTCATTCTTTTGACAAATATTTAGTGCCTACTATATAAGTGATACTGGGTTTAGAACAATGAATAAGGGAGGAGGAATCTCTGCTCTCATGGTGTTTATACTTGAAAGGAGGAAAGCATAATAAGTAAATTAACAAAATGATCTCGGAGGATGATGAGGGCCATGAAGGATGACAAGATAATAACATGGTCAGGAAAATGTTCTCTGTAGGGGGGAGCTTTTGAGCCACAACCTGCCTGTTGAGAAGCAGCCAGCCCCACTGCAGCAAAATCCTTACAATGAAACTGAAGACACAAAAATCCAATACAACTCCTGTACACTGGACTAAACCTCCCTAGAGATGCTAAAGTATGTCTTTCCCCTCAACACCATGAGCTCATCAGTGTTGGACACTGCTAGCCGTTTGGCTCAGAAAGAAATAATTGTTAGAAAAAAATAATTGCACTGCAAAGTACAAAAGACAATGAACCGCTAGATAATGAATCTGGAAGAACTTAAATGCTCTCAATTCATGCACCTGGATCCAGGAATCAGGAAAAAATGCAACTGACAAGTGTCCAGTGGAAACCTGGCCACGTCACCTGACAGGACTACCAAAAAGTTACCTCACTGAGAAGTTCAGAGAAAGCAGCCTTCCAGTGCTGTAGGGAACATAGTGTCTTCAGGAGGGGTGAACGAGGAAAACAGCCTGAGATCCCGCCAAGCAGGTCCTTCCTTCCTGAGGGGACGCCAAGGTCCTTCCATGACGCAGCCTCCAGCTCCTCCTCCCCCCCCTTCCCCTATGTTCTGCATTAAGTATTAGATGCTGGTCCCCATTTGGACAGTCAGCAAATAAAGAGAAAGTACATGAAAGAAGGAAAGTTTTAATATAGACAAATTTGCATTTTTCAGAAATCTAAGAAGTTGTGCAAAATCAACCAGTTCTAGAAGAAACAGAAAAACTGGCAGTGACAATTTAGAAAATGAGACTGTGTCCCCAAAATCAGAAACTATAAAGAATTTTTTATGCTCTTACTGTGATAAATATTTTCTACACTGAAGAGGCAATGTAGTGTTCAACAGCCAGCCTTGGCTCAAACCTAATTCAGTCACTTACTTAACATCTTTGGTAAAATCCTCATTGTTTTTTCCTCTACGGTTTTATTGACGTATAACCATCACACAATAACACGCACATACTTAAAAGTGAACTATCTGATGAGCTTGGATGTAAGTATATAACTGTGAAACCATCACTACAATCAAAATAATAAATACATTCATCTCCCTCAAAACTTTCCTTGTGCTGTCTTTGTAATCCATCCACCTCCATCCCCCCATTCCCAGGCAACCACTGATCTGCTTCCTATCACTACAAACTGGTTTTCATTTTCTAGAATTCTGCATAAATGGAATCATATGGTGTGAGTCCTTTTTGTCTGGCATCTTTCACTCAATATAAATTATGCTGAGATTCATCCATATTGTTGCATGCATGAATGCTTCATCACTTTTTATTACTGAGTAGTATTCCGTTGTATGGGTACACAATTCATTAATCACTCATCTGTCCAACAGACACATAAAAAGATGCTCAACATCACTAATCATCAGGGAAATGCAAATCAAAACCACAATGAGGTTTCACCTCACACCAGTCAGAATGTCTACTGTCAAAAAGATAAGAAATAACAAGTGTTGTTGAGGAAGTGGAGGAAAGGGAACCCTCATACACTGGTGGTGCAAATGTAAATTGGTGCAGCCACTGTGGAAAACAGTATGAAGGTTCCTTAAAGAATTAAAATAGAAATACCAGGGCGCCTGGGTGGCTCAGTTGGTTAAGCGACTGCCTTCGGCTCGGGTCATGATCCTGGAGTCCCGGGATCGAGTCCCACATCGGGCTCCCTGCTCAGCAGGGAGTCTGCTTCTCCCTCTGACCCTCTTCCCTCTTGTGCTGTCTCTCATTCTCTCTCTCAAATAAATAAATAAAATCTTAAAAAAAATAAAATAAAATAAAATAAAATAGAAATACCATACAATCCAGTAATTCCATCACTGAGTATCCCCAAAAAATGAAAATGCAAAAAGATACAGCCACCCCTATGTTCACTGCAGCATTATTTACAATAGCCAAGATATGTAAGCCACCTAAGCATCCACTGATAAATAAAGAAGATGTGGTGTGTGTACACACACACACACACACACACACACTGGAATATCTTGCCATTCGCAACAACATGGATGGACCTAGAGGATATTATGCTAAGGCAAATAAGTCAGACAGAGAACGACAAATACCACATGATTTCACTTACATATGCAATCTAAAAACAAAACAACAAACAAAACCAGACTCATAAATAGAGAGAACTGGTGGTTGCCGGAAGGGAGGTGGCTGTGGGGATGGGCAAAACAGATGAAGAGAATTTAGGGGTACAAACTTCCAGTGATAAAATAAGTCATGGGGATGAAAAATACAGCACAGGGAATATAATAGTATTGTAATAACATCGTATGGTGACAGATGGTAACTATAGTTATCATGGTGAGCATTACATAATGTATAGAATTGTCAAATCACTATGCTGTACACCTGGAACTGATATAACATTGTGGGTCAACTATACTTCAGTACAAAAATTTTTTTAATTCAACTGTTGACTGACATTTGAGTAGTTTCCAGTTTTATTACAAATAAAGCAGCTATGAACATTCATGTATGAGTCGTTGTACAAATGGTTTCATTTCTCTTGGTAAATACTTAAGAGTAGCTAGGTCACATGGTAGGTATATGTTTAACACTTTAAGAAACCACCAACTGTTTTCCAATGTGACTACACCATTTTATATTCCTCACAGTGGTGTATAGGAGTTCCAGTTGCTCCATTTCCTCACTAACACTTGGTATGGTTTATCTTTTTAATTTAGCCTTTCCATGAATTTTGGTTTTAATTTGCATTTCCTTGATGACTAATGATTTTGAGCATCTTTTAATGTGCTATTTTCCATGAAGGTGCCTATACAAATCTTGTCCCATTTTAAAATTGGGCATTTTTCTCATTGAGTTTTAAGAGTTGTTTTATATGTTCATGTTACAAGTCCGTTGTCTGATTTAATGTTGAAAATATTTCCTCCCCATCTATGGCTTGTTTTTCACTTTAAGTCTTTTGAAAAGCAGTAATTCTTAATTTTTATCAAGTTTGATTTTTTTTCATAGTTGGTGCTTTTTGTGTCCTTTCTAAAAAATATTTGCTGAACCCAATGTCACTACCATTTTCTTCTGTATTCTTATAGAAGTTTTACAGTTAAACTCATATGTTGAGGTCTATGATCCATTTTGGGTTAATTTTTGTGTATGTTATGAGGTAAGGGTCAATGCTCATATTTCTGCATTTTGCTATTCAATTGTTCAAGTACTACTTCTGAAAAGATTATTTCCCCATCAAGTTGCCTTGGCATCTCTGTCAGGAAAAAAAAAAAAAAATCAACCAATTATACATGTATGGATCTATTTCTAGATTCTCTTCCATTCCACTGATCTATAGGACCCTCTTTACTGCATATCACATTATCTTGATTATGGTAGCATTACAGTAAGTCTTAAAATCAGAGAGCTAAGTCCCCCAACTTGTTCTTTTTCAAAATTATTCTTAGATGAGTCTAGGTCTCTTGCATGTCCATATGAGTTTTAGAATCAGTTTATCAATTTCTACAAAGCTTGCTGAGATTT
Source organism: Phoca vitulina (assembly GCF_004348235.1). Classification (NCBI taxonomy): domain Eukaryota; kingdom Metazoa; phylum Chordata; class Mammalia; order Carnivora; family Phocidae; genus Phoca; species Phoca vitulina. Next base: position 33,701,961 of record NW_022589710.1, on the reverse strand, counting down.
TGACTAGGATTGCAATAAATCTATGGAACAATTTGGGAAGAACTGGGGTCTTAACAATATTGAATCTTCCCATTCATGAACACAGTACCCCCTCCATTAACTTAGATCTTTATTTCAGCAATATTTTGTCATTTTCAGTGAACAAGTTTTGCATATCTTTTACCAAATTTACCCAATTTCAGATATTTTTGATGCTCTTATAAATGGTATTTTTTCTATTTCAGTCCACTAATAGTATATAGAAATACAATTGACTTTTGTATATTGGTTTAGATCCTGTGACCTAGCTAAACTCACTTGTTAGATCTAGTAGCCCTTTTGTAGATGTCTTAGAATTTTCTACAATCATACAGAAGTAAAATATGGCCAATCTGTGATGCTTATGTGGAACTGTTTAATAACACCTCTTAAAAGAGGTTTTTAAGAATTATTTGAAAGATTCATTCACCATAGCGTGACATCAATGAGTGGAGCTTATTTACTCAGTAAGGCTGCCTGCAAATAAAGACAGTTTTACTTCTTCCTTTGTAATCTTATTTTTAAATTGCCTAATGCACTGAATGGGACCTCCAACACACTGTTGAACAGAAGTGACAAGAACAGACATCCTTGCCACTTCTGATCTTAGGGGACTATCACTCATTCTTTCACCATTAAGATGTTCCCTATAGGCTTTTCACAGATGTCCATCATCAGGCTGAATAATTTCCATTCTATTACTAATTTGTTGAGAGTTTTTATCATAACTGGATATTTAATTTTGTCAGATACTTTTTCTGTATTTATTAATATGATCATACCAATCTCCTCTTTCATTCTGTTAATATGAAGAATTGCACTGATTGATTTCTAAATGTTTAATCTATCTTGCAGTCCTGGTTATAAACCCCATTTGGTGATAATGTACTACCCATTTGCTATATTGTTGGATTTGATTTGCTAAAAATTTAAGCAAATTTATAAATTTAATTTTTATATCTATGTTCACAAGGGGCATTGATCTGTAGTTTTATTTTCTTGTAGGTTTTCATCAGGTTTTGGTATAAGGGTCATGGAATGAGTTGGGATGTTTCCTTCTCTATTTTCTGAAATAGGTTGTATAGAGTTGGCACTATTTCTTTCTTAAATATATGACAGAATTCACCAGTAAATCCATCTTGAGTCCTTGAATCTGCATTGTGGAAGGTTTTTAATGACAAATTTAAATACCTTAATAAACATAAAGCTATTCAAGTTATTTGAGTAAGTATAGGTAGTTTGTATCTTTCAAGAAATTTATTTGATCTAAGTTGTGGAATATGACATAAAATTATTCATAATATTCTCTTACTTTTTTTAATGTCTGTAGGATCTATAATGATGTTCTCTCTTTCCTATATTGGTAATTTCGTCTTTTCTTTTTTCTTTTCTTTTTTCTTGATCATCCTGGCTTGAGGTTCATTAATGTCATCGGTTTTGTCTTTCCCCTCAAAGAACCAGCTTTTTGTTTCATTGATTTTTCTCTATTGTTTCTCTTTTCTACTTCACTGACTTCTTTCTTTACCATTTCTTTCTTTGCTTACTTTTAGTTCCACTTGCTCTTCCTTTTAGTTTCAAATGGAAACTTAGGTCTTTGAGATCTTTTTTAATTGAACAGTTTAACACTGTGAATTACTGTTTAAGAACTTCTTTAACTGTATCCCACCCACCTCCTTGGGTTTTTATGTAGATTTAATGAAATATGTATAGTCAGGAATGAAATATTTAACTGCCTAGTCCATGTCAGGCATTATGGTTGGTATTAGGAATACACTGCATTAAAATAAATCTAATCCCTTCTCTCATCAAGATTAGAAGGTAATATTGAAAAAATTCGTACAAAATCAATGTTATCTCCTTGATACTTAGAAAGTACATTAAGCCAGAATGCATAACTATGTTTTATTCTATTTTTTTTCTTTTCTTTTTTTTTTTTAAAGATTTTATTTATCTATTTGAGACAGAGAGAATGAGAGAGAGAGAGCACATGAGAGGGGTGAGGGTCATAGGGAGAAGCAGGCTCCCTGCCGAGCAGGGAGCCCGATGCGGGACTCGATCCAGGGACTCCAGGATCATGACCTGAGCCGAAGGCAGTCGCTTAACCAACTGAGCCACCCAGGCGCCCAACTATGTTTTATTCTAATGATAAATGTATTTTCTGTTGTTGTCTCTCTACTCATGAACTAGCAAAAATTAAGTCACTAGATTTTTTTTTTTAAGTTCAGCGACTTGTAATTCCAATTGCACCACGTGAATCTATTGTGGAGTAAGATCAAATATTCTATTTGTAAATGTCTGAATAAACTACACATTTCAATACACTAAAGATAAATATTTCTGTAATTCTAAACTTGAAAACCACCTTTAGATCTACAAAGAATCCTTTAAAAAACAAGCGTTCCATACATTTCTAATACTTTCCTAACAAAATTTTTCTTAAAGTTAACAAAACACTCTACTCATACTATCTATCCTATCCTGTTTCAAATTACCCAAAACTTTAAAAAAAAAAAAAAATACCCAGAATTTTTACGAAATACTCTGCCCTGCCCACAGTTGAATATAAATGCATGGTAAATGACTGGTTTCAAGGTCTTTTAAATGCTGACCTAGCCTACCAAATGTTCCTGTTTTCAAAAACACCACCAGTGTGTTACTTAAACATCTCAGTATAATTAATTCAGATAATTATAGATTGAGATATTTAAAATACATTTAAATCTTTGTTCATTCAGTGGAACCATAAGCAGCTCTGCACACCTCCATCATGTCAGGTAACCTGGATCATCTTCTTCCAGTCCTAATCTCTCGGTGTTTATTTAGGCCACAGGTTCTCAACCTTGATTGCACATTGGAATCACCTGGGAGCCTGAAAGTACTGATACCAGCCAGGGTCCCACAGCCAGAGATGCTTAGAGTTTTTAAAAGTGGGGATTTTCAAAAGCCCCCCCATGTGATTCAATGGTGCAGACCAGGGGTAAGAAGGACCAGTCTAGGTTCTCTCCAGGAAGTGATGCTTCTAATAGCCATTGGCCATTCTGTACCACCATACTTCAGAATCTGGTTCCTCTAGAGCTTTCCCAACCTAACTCCTAATCAAACACTAATTCAGTAATTCCATTTGGATTCCCAGGCTCACCTCTATTTCTATATGGAAATTTACAGAATAAAATGTAAGTCTCTCTTTTAGCCATTCCTCTCCAATCCACTTCTAAATTTCATAAAGTTCAGCTGAAGAGAAATTAACTCAATATAATGTGATGATCTCGTTAAATAGTCATTATGTTTTCTTCTACTTAAAAGATAGTTCAGGGCGCCTGGGTGGCTCAGATGGTTAAGCGTCTGCCTTCGGCTCAGGTCATGATCCCGGGGTCCTGGGATCGAGCCCCACATCGGGCTCCTGGCTCGGTGGGGAGCCTGCTTCTCCCTCTGCCTCTCTCCCTGCTCATGCTCTCTCTCTCTCTCTCTCTCTCTCTCTCTCTCTCTCTCTATCTCTCTCAAATGAATAAATAATCCTAAAAAAAAAAAAGTTCTACAAGCCATCTGTAATTTTACAGACTATATGGTAAAATTACCAGTTCCTCAAAGTATAAAATATTGAAATGAGTCTTCATTGGTATCCATCTGATTCCACCACTTGTTAATTTCAAACAGGTTTTCAATACTGATTCACATTCTGGACTTAAAACTGACATCCTCTGAACTTAAACCATTACAGTCCCGAGATTCTTTAAATAGCTTACTCCGCTTTGCCAAACCAGACCACTTCATTATAATTATCATTTCATCATGTAAAAGCGGGAAGAACACCTTTATCACAAAGACAGTACCAGAAATAAGAAGCAAAAGCATTTTAGCACTGAGTAGAGTGCTAATAGAAATTTTAATTTATTTGCAGCAGAAATGTTGTCTCATGGGAACTATGTGAAAAGTAGAGGCAAGCAGGAAGTTGTGGGTAACTACTTGTCAATACACAGAAACACCAGCAGGTGAGATGGGGAGAACTGGGGGTGGTCCACAAACTACTAAGGAGTTCTCAAAGCTCCCAGACCAATAGCGGCAGAAACTGCGCATGCAAGCCTCACACCTCTCAGGTTGTGACAGAACTACCGAAGTTACTTACAAACACATATAAACCTCATCTCCTTGGAAAACTGCTAAACAATAAAACTGCCAGCGTGCAGACCCAGGAGCTCAGATCCCTGCCAGTGTAGGCTATGTATCCATGGGATGTAATGGATCTGCATGCTGAAACACGTGTGCACGTCTGAGCAGCTGAACCAACACGTATCCATAAACATTATGAATAATACTTGCGAGAATGTATGGCTTTCTCCTAAGAAGCGCTTTAAGTACTTTACCCAGATCAAGTCACTTTCATATCACATCTTACTCGCCTTTCCTTTGTACTACCCGCGTGCGGAGAGTTTGGGCGCCTTATCCAAAGTCTGAGCCCAGGGGGCGGGGGGGGGGGGGGGGTCACTGCCTTCGCCCTGACTTCCCGTTAGCCCAAGCTGCCATCCCAAAAGGGGACCGTGTCCGGGCTGGCTTCCTGGAGACACACATGAGCCCTCACACACCCACCGCGGTCGCGTCACCAGCGCCGCGGCCACCTGGGCGAGGACCAAAAACTGAAGGGAATTCCCTCCGCCGCAGAGCTCGACAACGGGATGGGAAAGCGGGACCCAGGCGAGATTTGAAAAGTGGAGGGGGAAAAGAGTCAAGCGGACACAACCGGGAGGGATCACAGCTACTCACCCAGCCCTCGAAAGTGTCCGAGGCGCCGGCCGTGCGCAGCAGCTCCTGGAATTGCAGGGTGCAGTTGGCCACGAAGTGGTCATAACCCAGGGGCGTCTCGTGGAAGACGGCCAGTTCGAGGTGGCCACCGTCGGTGACGTTGGTGCAGAACTCCTCATTGTACGTGGGTTTGTTGGTCTTCTGTTTGGTGCTGGTCTGGCCCACGCGCACCTGGTCCACGCTCACCGTCAGGTAGGGGTCCAGCAGCTGGTAGCCCTTCTTGAAGAGCGAGTGGCGCAGGGACCAGCGGGTGGGCTGCAGCCCCACAGCCTCGCCAATGCGGACCCTCAAGTAACCATTGAACTTCATGGTGCCGGACGTCATGCCGGCGCCGCTGCCCGGGCCCCGGGGGGCCGCGCTGGCTCGCAGCGGGAGAGCCTGGAGCCCCAGCTCAAGCCAGCCCTCGCGGCAGCCGCAGGAGTGGAAGCAGCTTCTGGGAAAAGCAGCGCCCAAGCCCCCCTCGACTGGTCATTCTGCCTCCTCCGCGGGACCTTCCCCTCCCCTCCTTCCCTCGCCCCCTCCCTCGCGAGGTGGAAAGGAGGGGAGCCCGGAGCCGAGCCCTCCGCGAGCCGGGGTAGCCCGACCGTCCCTCTCCAGCACGCGGCGCTTCCCGGGGGCTCTCAAAGGACTCGCCCCTTCTCCAGAGCCGGGAAGCTCCTCTCCCTGGAGAGCCGGAGCGACCCGTCCGGTTAGCTCCAGCCCCAAGCGTCTCTTGCCCCCGCCTCCTCCTGCTTCTGCTCCTGCCCCCGCCTCCGCGGGCTCACGCTCTCCCCCACTCGGCGAGCTTCAAACCAGGAAGCAGCTGCCGCCGCATCCCCAACAGGAGCCTCGCGCCGCCAGGCTCCAAGTTCACAGAAGCCCTGCGCCGGGTCCCGCGCCTTCCGAACCCCGGGGGCGTGGCGCACAGCCGGCGGGGCTGTGGGTCGGTGGCCGGGCGCGCGAAGCCGGGGAGCCCCACGCTGGCCCGCTGGCCCCCCTCTGCGCGCGCTCCCTGTCGCGCGGGGTCGACTGTGCTCGGTGGGCTAGAGGCTCCCCCAGGTGCAGGCCAAAAAGGGAGGGGCTCGTGGCCCGGCGTGAGCCAACACCTGAGGCCTGGGAGACAGGTCCAGAGAGTGCTGGGGGGCGGAGGGAGGAAGGCGCGGCAGGAGCTGGGAACCCGCGCTCCAGGAGTCGCCGGCACCCTTCTTACCACCGGAGGAGTTGGGCTGGCGAGCCTGCCTGGCGGTCTGGGAGAGGCCCTGGCCTGAGCGGGCGCATGGCGGGGAGGTTCCTTTTCCTAATCTTTACAGGGATGGCCCATCCCGGGTTCAGCTCAGGCCCATCCTGTTTGTGCGCCTTTTCTGCAGAGAGTAATTACACGGTTGTTTTGTTGTTGTTGTTTTTAATAGGGTGGTAGTAATGATGGAAATCCTGTCCTCCTCCTTCCTCGGAGAGGTGTGTCTTGTTGCACAAAGAGCAGGAAAGATCGGTTCTGAAGACAGACATGGCTGAGATGTACTAAGTCTCTCTGCGGGGTGGTTCCTGGTCTACCAAGCCCTGCCTAGCAAGGGCAGATGTTCACACACAAACACTGTCCCTGACATATGTATGCAGAAGAAATCGCCTCTTCGAGGAACTTTCTAGCTTTTTGCTGTGTTTGCAGTCAGAGTGGGCAGCCTTTTGTTCCTTCCCACCCGTGGGTCCAGGAGTTTTGGGGCCCTTGTGTGAACCGTTCCATTTATTGTGCTTTACCACAAAGCTTGCTCCTTGAGGGCCAGCCACAACCAGTTTGTCTCCCATAAAGCCTAGGCCATTTTTAAGATACTTAATTACATTCCATTTGGCTGTTCTGGTTTCCCGGAGACCAGGTCGGGTCTTCCTAGCCCCCTCCACCCAAGGCCCTGTTTGGGGCTCTTGAACTGAGTAGCTTCTCAACAATTTCACTCCTGTGAATGGAGGCACACTAGAGAATGAAAACAAATAAGAACAATGGGCCGGTGGGGAAGGGCCTGTCTTAAAAACATCAAAACTTCTTTTTAAGAGAACAAGGCAGGGATGCAGCACATCATCCTAATGACACTTTAGCTTTAGGCAGGGCTTATAAAGCAAGCTCCCAAACATCCAGGGAGCTCCCATCTGGCCTGGTATTCCAGGGGAAGAGGTCAAGGGGACCAATTGGGTCAACTCTGTCACCCTTTCCTCCAAAGAGCAGGACTCTAACTTTAAGAACCACTGAAAGATTGGCTGCTGTTGGACTTTGGCACTAAAAAAAGACAGTCCCCAAATGGTGGGCAGCTACACATCCTGGGGTTGGGATGTGAGGGACACTAGGAGCAGGACAGTGGTGGTGCCTGCCCTCCTGGGGCATAAGTCCCACAGCAAGGAAAATCAAGGTATAGATCACACACCTGGGCTGTGTGGTGAAGGAAAAGCTCAGGTGCAGTGGGACAATGGAACCTGGAGGGGGTGGTCAGGGAAGAGTCTCCTGAAGAAGTACACAGCAAAAGGATCCATTTATTCAGGGTTCCCAAGAAAAGGGACAGTTTGACCTGTTTCGGGAACAGGAAAGACTCCATGTGACTGGAGCCCAAAAAAAAGGGGAGGGGAAAGTGGCTGAAATTCACCTGAAAAGGTAGGTCAGGGTCCAAGACTGACTAGACTGGTAGGTCATGGGAAAGTCTTTGGACATGGCCTGTGGGCAGTTGGAAGCCCCCGAAAGTTAAGCAGGGACAGGGACAGGATGAGATTTGTCTTTTAAAATCTCTTTCTGGGGGGTGCACCTGGCTGGCTCAGTGGGAAGAGTGTGTGACTCTTGATCTCAGGGTCATGAGTTTGAGCCCCACTTTGGGTGTAGAGATTACTTAAATAAATAAACCAACAAACTTCAAAAAAAAAAAAACTCTTCTCTTCGGGGCCATGTGAAGAGTGGATTGGAAGGAGCAAGCATGGGTGTGGGGAGACCAGTCAGCAGGCAGATGCCAAAGTCCAAAGAGAGAAGATGGTGACCAGGACTCAGGTGGTGGTGATGGAGATGGAGATGGATGTGAGAAATGTTTAGGAGGTAGAACACTCAGGCCTTGGTGTTGGACTGAATGGAAGGAATGAGGAAGAGGAAAGTATCAAGGATGACTTACAGGCATCCAGCTTAAGCAACTGTGTGGACTGGGGAGCCATTGGTGATTAGGAACCACTAGAGAAGGAGCAGATTTGTGGAGGGAGATGAACAGTTCAATTTGAAATATATGAGTTTTGATATATCTTGATACAGCTGAGTTGAAATCTGAGGTGGGCACTCAGCTATGTGCTTGTGAAGCTCAGAGGTGCAGTCTGAGCTAAAGACATAAAGTGAGGGCCCACTGGTATATAGATAGCAACTAAAGCCAGAATAGTGGATGACATTGTGATTGTGGGGAAAAGAGGGGAATAGAGTGTAGCATGAGGAAAGAAGGGGCCTTAGGATAGAGCCCCAGAAAGCCCAACATGGATAGGTGGAAGAGAGGTGGGCAAGGGGGTTCCGAAGCAGCAGCAGGGGCATAAGAGAAAACCCAGGAGGACACAGTACCCAGGTATTATGAAAACCAACCAAAGCGTTTTCAAACAAAAAGTAATTGTTCAGCTAGGCCAAATGACACTAAGAGGTTGAGTACACAAGGACTAAAGGCAGCCATGAAGAGATGGCAATGGGCATCCTTAGTAATCTTGGAGCCATTTCTGTAGAGGGATGGGGGCTGAAGCCTGTGTGGAGTAGCTTGAGGTGAAAAATAAGGAAGTGGAGAGAGTAAGTATAGACACTCGTTCAAGAGGTTGGGCTGGAATGAGGACGAGAGAGCTGAGGAGGAAGATCGGACCACTGGGTGGAGGGCTATTTATTAAGCGGGAGCAACACAAGACAGGAGAGAAATCGTACAGTTCTGAGACTGCAGGTGGGAATGCCATCTGAGACCCAGGCGGAGAAATGGCACTTAGTTTAGGACAAACATCTATGTTTGTGGCTTTCAGCCTGCTGTCCAAAGTTGCCGCTCTACAGTCAGGAGACACGGTGACCAGCAGTCCCAACTGGCCAGATTTCCAGCTTCACGGCCCCAGTGGAAAGAGGATTTTCTTGACCCACCTCCTTAAATCAACCTGGGGAAGCCCCTGAATGTCCCCAGCCTATGTCACGTGCCCTTTGGTGGCTCCTGGGGGAGACACCAGACAAATAGTACACAGTCCACAGTACAGAGCCCCTGTGGGAAGGGACTGTCTGCTATTACAAACCTCACCTGTGTCACAGCTTCTATCTGGAGCTGGTCCTGACTTTCAAGGAAGGCAGGGGATAAGAAGTTCCCTCTCTATATACATCTCACCTCCCTGACCAGCAGCATGTAATGTAATGTAGTGATTTGCATATTTGTACTGACTGCTTTAAACTCGGTGTTATAGGTCCTTTTATACACTAGAGGTTTGTTTGTTTGTTTGTTTGTTTCTTTATTGCTATTACTATTTATTTTGTCAGTCACACTATAACTTTGGACTTCTTGTATACAATTGCTAGCACATTATCTAAATGCTTGTTTGATTGATTGCTTGATTGACTGAATTGCTGCCATTTGTCTAATTTCTTGAGGATCATCTCCCACAACCTCCATTCCACTTTAAAACAGAATTAGAGAATTTAGAGAATAAAACAGCTAGGTCAAAAACTACCCCATGTCATTATGAAATTGCACAACCTCTGGAGGGCAGTTTGACGGTATGCATCAAAAGCTTCAAACAGGGGCGCCTGGGTGGCTCAGTCAGTTAAGCATCTGCCTTCAGCTCAGGTCATGATCTCAGGGTCCTGGGATGGAGCCCAGCATCCGGCTCCCTGCTCGGAGGGGAGTCTGCTTCTCCCTCTCCCACTCCCCTTGCTTGTGCTCTCTCTCTCTCCCTCTCTCTGTCAAATAAATAAATTAAATCTTTAAAAAAAAAAAAAGCTTCAAACAAACCAGTTCTTTGCCTAAGGAGTCCAGCAATAGTAGAATGACTAAGTAAATTATAGAATAGCAACCTCATGGGATAGTTATTAAAATGACACATGATAAACAACATAGAAAAAATAGTAAATATTTTTAAATGTAGAGTAAGAAATATAAATATGCTATGAAGTACCTGAAATATGTAAACCAAAAGATAAAGAAAACAACACAAGTAAATGAAAACGGCTCTTAGTGTTGGACTCACAAACGAATAATAAACGTACTTACCTAAAAGGGCTCTGAAGATAAATTCACATGAAGTATTTGATACGTTGCCAAGCACATGTTACATTTCAACTGTTACCTTGGCTGCCATATTATCATTTATTGAGCATCCACCAGCACTGTAACAAGCCACTTGACAAACATTATTTCATTTGATCCTCATGACAACCATATGAGGTGTTATTAACTCTATTTTACAGATAAGGAAACCGAGAACCAGAAAGGTTAAATGAATTGGAGCATAGTTCGTACATGGTAGAGCTGAGATTTGACCCACTTATTTAAATGCATGCCTAGGGCACCTGGGTGGCTCAGTCGGTTAAGTGTGGTCTTGATTTCGGTTCAGGTCATGATCTCAGGGTCGTGAGATCGAGCTCTGCCTTGGGCTGCACGCTGGGCATGGAGCCTGCTTGAGATTCTCTCTCTCCCTCTCTCTCTGCCCCTCCCCCCAACCCCCATCCCTGCTTGCACACATGGCACTCTAAATAAATAAATAAATAAATAAATAATAAATGCCTAAACCCCATCCTGGAGTGGTTGTAATGCACAGCTGGATTGAAAACTACTGCTGTACACTGAGAACAAGGAGGAAGATCGAGATTCTCAGTAGGCAGGAGAGGGTGGTATGCAGGGCAAAAGTTCGAGGAGTATCCATTTTCTAAATATGCAAAGGTACATATAAATAAGTGGGGCCACCATGTCCTACTTGTAGGTGTTCCAAAAAGCATAGAAAAAGGTAAGACATTTCACAAAGAGGGTAACATTTCTCAGAACGGAAGGAGGACACTCGTCTCCTATTGGAAAAGACACAGTGTATTAGGCAAAATGAGTTTAAAGAAGACCCTCCCTAGACACATCATTGTGAGGCTTCTGAACGCCCGGATAAAGGGAAGATCTTTAATGACTTATAGGAAGAAACAGAAACAAAATCAGGGGCTGAGAGGGATGTGGGATGAGTAAGCCAAAGGCTCCTGAATGCTGTACCAGTTAGTGTTCAATGGGTCAACAGCTTACAGTGAAAGAGGGAATGAGGGGAAAGAAGTGTGAAGGGCAGAAGTCCTAAAAGGGCAGGCAGAGTGGATGAGCAGAGCTTCTCGCCCTTCCTCAGGCTTCCTCAAAAGAAGAGCCTTCGATTACTATTTGCCTCAAAAGCCTACTTAAGTAAGACAGATTCCAGAGACTGAGGTCAGAACAGAGGAGCAAGCCCAAAAGTAATACCCTCATAAAAAGCGGTCAAGTTGGTAACACTTTGTACTGACAATTCCTGGACATAGCCTCGTGATCAAGAGCAACAACTCCATGAAACATTTCTGCCATTGTTTCCTACCAGGAAAATCGAATGAAGTTAAAAATTTATGTGTGTAAAGAGAACAAACACAAATCTCTCCTATGGCTGTTTTCTTTTTTTGACTTAACTCACCTACTTAAATCTACCCATATTAGAATATTTTCATTTGAGATCCTTTACATCACCTAAGTGCATTTCTTAGTAGGCATGTGGAACCCTGGACAACCTTACAGTCATTCTATTAAGAAGCAGGTTCAGAAATGTCCTCAGCCTGAATTATAGTTGTATGGATTAAAAAAAAAAAAAAAGACAAACCTCATATAATAAAAGAAGAGATAGTTTAGAGGAGCTAAGACTAATGACGTTTAGCCACCTCAAACATTTCATTGTATCCACCTCTGTAATAACAACATAAAGTAACACGTCACCAAATGAGGCAAAAATATCTTTTCAAACTCAAATCGTTTAAAAATCCTTAATTCTGAATGCAGAACTCCTCATTTTTAATATTTTTCTTGCTGTGTTAATATTTTTAAAAGGCACTAGTGATAGAAGCAAGTGTATATGGTTTACAATAGTAATGACTTCCTCTAAAGCCTATTATTAATTTAGCTATTGGACAGTCTGTTTCATTAACCTTTCTCAGTGAGCTCCAATCCATTAACAAGCTAAGTGGTTATTAACTACAAGTAGTGACCAAGTTATTAGATTTTGTGGCTTATGTAAGAAACCCGTGGGAGGAAAATGATCATTTTGCTCTTATAGCATCTTTCTCTCACCCTTTACTGGGTTTTCTCCCTGTTGTTGGTGGCATCCTCTGGTTCACTCCGTGACCAGAGTTACTGAGAGTTTTATATAAGTTATTATTTGTGACGCACTTGGAAGAGTACCTGGCACAAAGTCAGCAACTTTACAACTGTTTATTGGTATAGGTGGCTTTTCCTTCTTTTCATTTATGTACTTTGGGATTTTTCCATAATCAAAGTTTTGGCAACTTCTCAAAAGATTTTTAAGCTAATATTAAACACTACACACCAAATCACAGATAAGGTTGACTTTAACCCTTTGAAACTGTAAATCATTTCCTGTCATCTTTCTGGTGAAACTTAAACGTTTTCTGATTCTTGGAAATGAAAAAGCTGTTTGGCCCCCTGTTCCTAAGAGTGTAGAGTTCACAGTAAAGAGGCATTAAAAAAAAAAAAAAGACCTTTTGTCCTTGAAATCCTGATAATGAAGTATAAAATTTTCACATCAGTCCCAGTCATCTTTCTCATACAAGGCCAAAATTTTAACTTTCTACAAAACTAATCAAGACATCTTCCTACATTCTACATTAAAATCCTTCAAAGTACTTTTCCCTTTTTAGAACTCTGAATTGAGACATTTGTTTTACACACAGAAAGTTAGCAAAATGTTTATTCTAGATACTAAAAGAGCAAAGCAGGTAAATACTTTGTAGTAAATCAAGGTACTATTTATTTTCAATCCTAATTTAATAAAGTCCCACTGTGCCGTGAACATAATTTTAACTCTGGAAGCCAACAAGTGACAGCAGGGCATTTCAGGCAATCTGACCATGAGCTTTGGGGAGGAGTGGGGAGTTGGACAACCCCGAAATGGCCTTTTTGACAAAGTTTAACAAGCCCAGCTGGTTCTCCTGTACTCAGGTTTAAGAACCCCACACGTAAGAGATAGTAACATTCCGAGACTTAGGTTTGCAACCTCCAAAATTGTTAGATGACCTCAGTCAAGCCACACAAATGTACAGAATTAAATGAGAAACCAACTTTAACGCACATTGTGTCATCACTTCTGTCTCACAGGGCTGCTCACTTTCCATTCGCCCCCACCTCATTCCGGCTGCCTCACAGTCTGCCCCTCCGCATGAGGGATTGGTGCTTAAGACCAGACGCAGCCCCACAGCCGTGCAGGGGCTCAAACCTGCCACCCACAGAGACCTTTCAAATCAGAGACAGATATTTGACTCTTTCTCTTCAAATAGACTCATTCAAATTGAGATTCTAAAGATGGCAGAAAACTTGTAAAAATAGCACTAGTAATAAGAAAACAAAAGAGAGAGTGGTGAGTATAGCAAATAGAAAGGGAGAAAATAAGCTTATGGGCTCAATGGCATGGAAATACAAAAACCCATATAGTACTCAGATGAAACTTAGGCTTGATACAGGAGAAAGGAAGCCAACAAAGGAATTTTACACATTTCCCTGAGTTACTCATTTTTTCTAAGAGTCTGAACAACTGAAATCAGGAAACACCTGTGCTTGTTAACATTAGTTAGGAAATGACTTTAAAAACTTGGACTCAGTTTAAGATAACTGATGGTAGGAAGTGATACCATTCCAGAGTCTATATTTCCATGTAAATGGTAAGCTATTTCTCTTAATTTGGGTCCATTTTTGTAATAGCAATCAGAGATTCCATGCATTATATTTATGGGGTAATTGTTACAGTTTTTAAGTTTTCAAATTACCTGGCACTTAGCCGCATGTTTGTTTTTTGTTCCCATTTATAATTATCCGATGATTGTTATAACTACCCAGAAATATGGCTGTCATTACCTTAAGATGAAAATATATGGAAAGAATGTTTTAAGATTAAAGATAAAAATATGGCACTGTAATGAGAAGATGGGTCAGAAAGTAAAAGTAAGAACATAGAAAGAATGGATCCTTTGATCTGGAAGGCATGCTAGACAATTCTAGACCAAAATATTATTTTACAGATGAGGAGCTAGAACCAGAAAGAGGGCATTTTCCAGATAGTTTATTACATATTCCCTGCATCTTCAGAATATGGGGCCAGAGCTCCCCAGAACAGATTCTAGTCTCAAGTAAGTTACTGACTCAACATGCCTTATCTCTAATTGATTTATATAAACAGCAGTATCATTTATATTGCTTTGATATGTTTTGTTAAACAATAAAGTAAAACATAAATTATGGTACAATGATTTACATCAGTGTTCTTAGGAATACAACGTCAGGCAAATTTGTTTCTGGCATTTTCCTTTGATATGCCATTTATAGCCAGTGAAAAAGTATTTTTGTTTTTAAGAAAATTATAAAAATTTTCTACCAGTAAACAACAAAGTTTATATGGATCATTTTAGTGTCCTAGAATTTCATTATATCCCACTTTTTAAAATAGAAGGATATTAGGCTACACTTTGTTCTACCCAAGTTTTGTTTTAAACTCTTGAAAAAAATATCTTTTCAATGTTTGATAAACACTGTAATGAGTAATGCTAATTATTTTTTTGAAGATCTATTTATTTGAGAGAGAGGAGAGAGCATGAGCTGGGGGAGGGGCAGAGGGAGAGAGAGAATCCTCAAGCCGACTTCCCGCTGAACACAGAGCCAGACCTGGGGTTCAATCCCAGGACCCTAAGATCATGACCTGAGCCGAAATCAAGAGTTGGATGCTTAACTGACTGAGCCACCCAGGCACCCCTAAAGATTTCTTTATTTTAGAGAGAGAGAGAGCAAGAGGGGTGGAGGGAGTGGTAGAGGGAGAGGGAAAGAGAAATTCAAACAGACTCCACACTGAGCATGGAGCCCAATGTGGGGCTCAATCCCATAACCCTGATATCAGACCTGAGTCAAAACCAAGAGTCAGATGCTTAACCAACTGCATCACTCCGGTGCATCACTCCGGTACCCCCAAGTAATGCTAATTATTAATCATTGTGATTTAGAAATGTTAATTATAATAATTTAAATGAACTTCAACAGAATAATGTTTATTGAGGTTAGAGTAAAAATACATATAATCATCAAGAACAGTGCTCTGACAAAAAAAGAAACAAGAATCTTTAAATAAGAAAAGTGATTTTTTTGTTTTAATAGTTTATTAAGGGGTATGTAATACACAAAAACATATATAGGAGGACATCTACTTCGGGCTGTACACAGTGACAGATACTGGACTTGCCCTCCCAGTGAAAACAGCTATAAATATCTAAGGTAACCAATTCCAAGCATTTGACAATAAACATTGAAGCATTGTGATCCTTAAGAGGAGAGAAACACAAAGAGAGCTCTATGTCTTCTTCAGCTTTCTACTTAGTGAACTAAAGGGAAGTGGAATCCAAGGGAATATGGAAGTCTTCTTGGGCTAAAGAGGTACACATAGAATTTACAATGGCTGAAGTCCCTGGAATTTTTAAGGCAGGATATCACAGAGAAATGAGCTGTGTAGAGGAGGAAGATGATGGATTTCATGAGTGTTCCCCTGCAGCCAGTGTGTAGGAGGAGACTTCACAAGGCCTAGCAGAGAATGGCTGCTGCAAGTAAGAAACCTGGGCCAAGACATCACAGGCTCTGCAGTGCAGGAAACATAAGACTATTGGCCCAGCCTAAGTGGAGAGACCTTCCTAAGCACCTCATATATTCAAACTGAAACTCCAAAGAGGCCACACCCTAGGAATAAGTACCATGCCTCAGAGAAAGGGCCATGCCCCAAGACTAAGGACAAAAGGACCCATAATCAAGAAAAGAAGCAGTCAATAGAAGCAGAATCCAAAATAACCCAAATGTTGGAATTAAAAGATGAAGCCCTTAAAATGGCTCATATCAATATATTTAAGGATGCACAGGAAAAGATGAATATATTGAGTAAAAAGATGGGGAGTAGCAGCAAAGATTAAACAAATGAATATAATAGAAATAGAAAGTAAACTTCTGAAATTACATATATATCTAGAGTCCTTGGAGGAGAGAAGAAAGAAAGAATAGGGTAGAATAGAATTTGAAGAAAAAATGGCTGAAAATTCCTCTAACCTGTGGAAAACATCAGCCTACAGATTGAAGAATCAACAAACTCCAGGCAGAATAAATATAAAAAAAAATCATACCTAGGCACATTCTGGTCAATAGGCTGTCAACCAAAGATAAAGAAAGAGTAGATGTTGAAAATAGAGAAAAAAGTCAATTACATGCAGGGAACAATGCTATGAGTGACTGTTTACTTCTCACTAGAGACAAGGAAGACCAGGGGTGCCTGGGTGGCTCAGTCAGTTAAGCGTCTGCCTTCAGCTCAGGTCATGATCTCAGGCTCCCTGCTCAGCATGGAATCTGCTTCTCCCTCTGCCCCTTCCCCCACTCATGCTCGCACGCTGGCTCTCTCAAATAAATAAAATCTTAAAAAAAAAAAAAAAAAAGAAACAAGGGAGACCAGAAGAAATGGAAAGTCATCATTAAAGTACTGAGAGAAGTGGTCAACCCAGAATTCTATATGCAGTAAAAATATCTTAAAAAAATGAAAACAAAAAAGACATTTTCAGATAAAAGAATGCAGGAATAATTCACTGAAAACTATAAGAAGTTCTAATAGAAGAGTTATTTAGGATGATGGGAAATGATACAAGGGGAAATCTAACCTACAGGAAGAAAAGCACCAGAAATGGCAAATAGACATGAAAGTATGAAAAATTGTCTTCTTCTTTCTTTTTATAATTTATTTAAAAGACAAGGCTATTTAAAGACAAATATATTGAGGAGCTTTTAACCATGTAGAAGTAAAATACATAACAACAGTAACAAAAGGATAGAGAGTTAATAAAATTATACTATTGTAAGATTTTTATATTTTACATGAAATTATACAATATAAATCTAAGTAGACTGATAAGAATGTGTTGTCCAATACAGCACTAACCACAAGTGACTAAATTTAAACTTAATTAAAATTAAATACAACAAAATTCAGTTCCTCAGTTGTATTAGTCACATTTCAAGGTCTTAACAGTCACATGTAACTAGTGACTCCCATATTGGAAAAGCACATGGAACATTTCCATAACTGTAAAAAGTTTAGGTGGAGAATTCAAGCAACCACTAAAACAACAGCAACAAAACTCCACAGATGGATAACTTAAAATGAATTAAAATAGAGTCCTAAAAATATTTTATTAACCAAAACAAAGACAGAAAAGGAGGAAATAAGAAAAAAAAAACATGACAAGTAAAAAACAAACTTAAATCTAACCATATCAATAATTATATTAAATATAAAGAACTAAACAATTCAGTGAAAAGGAAGAGATTGTAAAGATGAACAAAAAGCAAGATTTGACTATATATTATCTGCACAAGATGCATTTTAAAGACCCAAATAAGTTGTGAGTAAATGGAGGGAGAAAAGATAGATCAAGCAAATCTAAGAAAAGTTAGTGTTGATACCATCATGCAAGGTAAACTTCAAGTCAAGGAGAATTCAGAGTTGAAGAGTAACATTTCTTAATAATAAATTGTCATCATAAAACATCATAAAACAAAAAAAATGATTTGAACATTATTATCAACCACCTTGATCTGACATTTATAGAATATCTCACCCAGCATCTGCAGAATACATACTGCTTTCAAATGTGGATGGAAGAGTCACTTTATTAGTCAAAATTCGCCAAAGAAAAAGAACCAGTAGGATAGATCATACATACATACATACATACATACATAGACAGACAGATAGATGGATATTTAGCATAAGGTATTGGTTCATGTGATTAACAGAGGCTGAAAAGTCCCACAGTCTGCTGTCTGCATGCCGGAGACCTGGAAAGCTGGTGGTGTCTCTCAAAGCCCTGAAAGCCAGAGAGCTGATGGTGTAGACTTGAAGGCCTGAGAATCAGGAGTTTCTAGGGCAGGAGAAGGTTGATATAACAGCTCAAGTGGTCGGGCAGACAGTATAGTCAACCTTCCTCTACCTTTTTGTTCTATTCAAGCCCTCAACGGATTGGATGATACCAACCCAGATTGTGGGCGGGGAAGGGGGTTATGTGTGTGGGGGGGTGGGCGGGAAATCTGCTTTACTCAGTTCACCCATTCAAATGCTAATTTCTTTCAGAAACACCCTTACAGACAGATCCACACAACATAATTCTAAATAACTTATGAGTCAAAGAAAAATCACAGGGAATTTAGAAAATACTTTAACCTGAATTATAATAAAAACGAAAAATTGTCAAAAGTTGTGGGATACAGCTAAGGTGGTATTTAGAGAAAAATTTAAATATTTATATTTACATTGGAGAAAAAGTTTTATAAAGCTGTAGAAAAGGAGCAAATTAAATCCAAATTAAGTAGCAAAAAGGAAATACCTAAGAGCTGAAACCAACAAAATAGAAAACAGACAAATGGAGAAAATTATTCATTTTCAAAAGTTGGTTTTTTGAAAGATTAATAAAATTTCTAATCCCCTAGCAAGGCCATTCAAGTAAAAAAGCACACAAATTACCAATATTAGGAATGAAAAGGGAAACTCACCACAGCTCATATAGATATTAATAGGATAATAAGAGAATACTATGCATAATATTATGCCAATAAATTCAACAGCTTAGATGAACTGGACAAATTTTTTGAAAAAAAAAACCACAACATATAAAAACTGATACAAGAAGAAACTGACACAATAGAAAATCTGAATAGCCTTATCTCTGTTAAAGAAACAAAACAGGCAAAACCCCGTGGTGGTAGAAACCAGATTAGTGGCTGTCTGTGGAGGAGGGAAGGGGCTTGGGGGAACTCTCTGGAACAATGGAAAAGTTCTTATAAACCTTCTGTGCTGGTTACAAGGATGTATCATTGGCACACTCACAAAATGATGCCCTTACGATGTATACATCTCACTGTGTGTACACTGTATCTCAATTAAAAATAAATAAGTGGCATCCCCAAGACCATGACATAAACATATAAAACTTGAAACATTCGCAAGTTTTAAATTTTAAACATAATTGAAGCAAAAATTTCCATGAGATGTGTTAGAATAATGCTAAAATTACCCTATAACCTTATTTGGAAAATGTTTCTTTCTTTTCCTTCTGAATGAAACTTCTGAAGTCAAACCCTAGCATATTTCTTTCTATGATGATGATAATAACTTTGCTGATTTAACCTTCCAGATTCAGCTTGTGACCCTTCTTCAATGTAATCTTTCTGGAACCACAAAGAAGACATAAGCTCTCCTTCTCTGCTCCCTGGCCTTCAATGTACATCTGCCTCACAGCATTATAAGAGGAAGAAAAACTTATCATACGGGAAGGAGGTCTTTCTAAATCACTTTCCCAAAGGTTAGATAGTATCCAAACTTTATGAAAAATGTTATTTATTCTTTGAAACATCAGTCTAAAAATAGTCTTTCTAGTAATGCATAAATATATATGATCATACTTGGTTATATCAGATAACAATGCAGTTTGTAAACCTCTGTAGCTGTGTTGTGATTGCAGGACTCTTGTTTGATTGTAGGTTAGGTGGGGTGTACTAAAAAAATACGAACTCTCGGGTAAAAGACGTGTGGTATACGATTACGCACAATAAATAAGGTTTAGCAAGAGATCTTGTAAAGCTTAGCAGTTCTCTAAATTAGTATCAGTAGGTTGGAAGGAAAATAACTTAGCAGTTAGAGATATATGGTCAAGAAAAGCAAGAAAGAAGCCTCTCAGTTTGTGGAAAACTGAGCAAGGCTTTGCTTGTCTCCAGAAAAGGTATCAGGAGATGAGAGAGAAAGGATTAAAAATCTGAAGGGCCAAGGGTTGCAAGGCCTACTGCAAGGTTTGGGGCCAGGAATGCTGTGGCCCGAGGCAGAGGAGAAGGGAGGCTTTGGCAAGAACTGTCCTTTTACTCACAGATATCTACATACTAAAAAAGTCCACATGACAATGTTTTATTAAATGGCTGCTAGCATTCTCAATTAATATAATCAAGAAACGTAATTCCCTGTCAGGCTTTCTCTATGATATATTAGAGAAGAAGTCAAGATCTAGAGCCAAACTGCCTGGGTCCAAATCCCAGCTCTTCTGCTCATCCCTGAGCACATTACTAACCCTCTCTGTGCCTCAGCCTTAACATCTCTAAATGAGGAATGATAACACCTGGTATTTGTTATTTTGAGGATGAAATGAGTTAATGTATGCAAAATGGATACAGCAGTGTTTGACACACAGTATGTGCTCTAGGACTATTTTGTGTTACTGTGGAATGAATAAGCCCCTCTCTTCCCCTGAGGAAGTGAGTACACAGAACGGTTAGAGGAAGGAAATAGGAGTCAGGACACACACACATTCCTTAGACATATCTGAAAGGCTCACAACCTCAATCAGACATTCTGGGGCTTAACACCCGTATTCTTAATTGTATGATTAATTAAAATGCTTAATTGATCATAATTATGAGTAATTTTCATGAATTGCATGAATAATTTTCTCCAAGTATATGTTCGAAGTTTTTAAACCTCAGGGTTCTAAGTAAAATAAATTTAAAAAAAAACTAAAGTTGAAGGCAATAGTCATAAAAACAAAACTAGACCTACAGCCCCAAATCAGGTAGAAACCCTATTCTGTCTTGATTTGCTACATGATCTTCGGAAGCAGGAAAATCCCTTCCTTCTATAAACACTATAGGAGCTGGGAAGACAACTGACCTGGGGTATAAGGGATGAGTCGAAGTGCCCAGGTCTTCATTCACTTATGCAAAAGACATGTCTTAAGCACCTACTACATGGTAAGCACTGTGCTGTACGGTGGAGATACAGCGGCAAGTAAGATAAATTCGTTTATTACAGCCTGAGGGGTAGATGAACTAACAATTACCACACAGTGTGATAATGACCATGGGAAGCAGGAGAGCCCGTCCTATTTGGGGAAGCAGTGGGGAGGGGTCCCTTCCCAGAGGCAGGGAAGTCTAAAGCGATTCCAGTAGGAATAAAGTGATAGGGGTGGAGAGAA
This sequence comes from Phoca vitulina, assembly GCF_004348235.1. Classification (NCBI taxonomy): domain Eukaryota; kingdom Metazoa; phylum Chordata; class Mammalia; order Carnivora; family Phocidae; genus Phoca; species Phoca vitulina. The sequence goes on along the minus strand of NW_022589710.1, from coordinate 33,680,909 downwards.
AAGAATTGCAAATAGAGCTGGAGGCTGAAGAAAGCATTCAATCTGACGCGCTGAAAGGCGTGTCTAAAGGACAGAGTACAGAGTTTTGAGGCCAAAGAGATAATGCCACAAAGGTAGGCAGGGTCCAAGGCCTTGTTTGCGTTAAGGAGTTTAGATCTGTCTTGAGAGAGATGAGAGGGTATGGCGGGTTTCTAGCAGGAGTCAGACATGGTGATATCCACATTATACAAGGATCGCTGTGGCTATCGTGGGAAAAATGGGTTGACGGGGACCAAGACTAGGGGAAAGTTAATTGATCATCATCCCAATGAGAGATGATCCAACCCATGACGAGGATACTAGCAGAGTGACTATCAAGGACCGGCAGACGTGGTAATAGATTGGATATGGGGGATGGTAGCAACAAAGGGTGAAGCCAGACTCAGATCTCTGCATGGGGCAACTGCACGGAGGAAGGTGGCCGGTCCCCGAGAGAGGGGACACTGGTGTGGAGTTGGGCATGGTGAGTTCCATCTCTGATGAGTTTTTAAAAGGTTTCAAAAAGTTGTTAAAAATGGTTAAAAGGACCTGAAGACATCCAAGTGGAAGAAATGGACACGTGGGCCAAAGGTACAGACTGGGAAACATCAGCATCAGAAAGGTACCTGGAGCCCTGGGCAGCCCCAGGAGGCCCCGGGCAGAGGGCGTCGCGGGGCAGGAGCGCTGGGGCTGTGCAGTGCGGGGAAGGCTGGAGGCTGCGCTGCCGGGATCGCAGAGCTTGTCTTTCGCAGGAGGCTACGTCTGGGGATAAAACCTCAGTGAGGCCATCTTCTTAGCTGGTTAATGATGAGCGTAATAAAGCCAGCTCCTGGCAGTGATCTATCAATTCTAAGAAAGCCAATTAATTTTATTCTTTTCTAGAGTTCAGTTTAGCATTTCAAATAATCTGTAAATGAATTTGCATCCTATTTGTAAGTAAATGCTTCCGGTGATAAAGACTTCCAAATGAGAGAATATGGCTACACTAATAGAGGTTAATCAACATTATTAGGAAATCAGCAGCAGCTGCTCTGAGGCGAGGTGAAGGAGTATAGTATCCCGTGTGACTCGGGAGGCCCATACCCAATCTAAGTCTGAGAGGCGTTATACTTGTGTCACATGGGAAGGAACATTTTCCTTATGCAAGGAAAGTTTCATATGGGACTGTGGGATTATGTTCTAGATATCTACTTAATAAATTATAATACTAGAACATTTTGTGTGAAAAATAAAATGTTTCTACCCTCACTGAAACAAAAACGTGGCAATCTTTAATGCATATTACTTTTTCCACATGGCCCAGCCTTAAAATTTCATAGACTTTTCATATTTGAAATGCACAGTGCCATCTAATGGCCACAAACCATAAATTGAAAGACAGGAAGAAAAAGGATCAGAATTAAAATAATACTAATAAACACAAGCAATATCAAACAAATTTCAAGTTCCAAAATTGTTTAGTCAATAGACCTTACATACAACAATTGTATCTTTTTCCTAATCAATGTCATGTGAATTACAAATGATCATATTGCATAGATAACTAGAGATGATATTTTAAATTTAAACAATTCATGACACATCTATAACCATAAATTATATTTACATTTTTTTAAATCACAAAATCATTAGAAACAATGTGTTCAAGAAATAATATGTCCAAGTACGATGATTCTATTTTTTTTAAAAAAAGGTAAAATCAGGAGTACCCCTAACGGACTTTATCTTGATTTTCATAAGGCATGACCAGTCATTCTGGAAAATGATGATTCCAAGCACTCTCCCAGAAGCCCCTCAACACTGGGGAGATTATGGGCCACTGAAGGAATCTTGGACTCTAAAGAAAGGGAAGCTGGTGGGGTGCCTGGGTGGCTCAGTTGTTAAGCATCTGCCTTTGGCTCAGGTCATGATCCCAGGGTCCTGGGATCAAGCCCCATGTTGGGCTCCCTGCTCAGTGGGAAGTCTGCTTCTCCCTCTCCCGCTCCCCCTGCTTGTGCTCCTGCTCTCACTATCTCTCTCTGTCAAATAAATAAATAAAATCCTAAAAAAAAAAAAAGAAAAGAAAGAGAAGCTGGCATCCATTGGTTCTGTTTTGGAAAGCTGTAGTGCATGGCATGACCCTGCTACAGCCCCACTCTGGGTCAAAGGAATTTTCCATTGCTCACACGCCGCCCAACTCGGGGGGCAGAAGGAGGAGAAGGGAGGGGAGGAACATGGTTGTGTACTGTCTTAGTTAATCGCCCCCGAGGAGCAGCCAGGCTTGCTACTCCAAGAACAATGCCTCAAAGACTGAGCCTTGGGTGTGGGGCTCCCAAGCCACATGAGTCACCTTCCCTTCCAGCTCAGTGGCCTCTTCAAGGCTAGATCTCTTTGATCTCAGCCTTTCTGAGGTGGTGTGAACCCTATGCTATAGGAATTGATAACTCCCATAAGAATCGCTTTAAAAATATCCTGCTCTACTGGGTGTTACACGCAACTGATGAATTATTGAATTCTACATCTGAAACTAATGATGTACTATATGTTGGCTAATTAAATTTAAATAAAAAAATATCCTGCTCTAATTGAAAAGGTTTTTTTTTTTTTTAAAGTATGCTGTTTCACCCTTCCCTCATCAAGTAGGACATTAACATGACAAAAATTCCACTAAAACATCATGATGTGTAAACGTGATACTTTAAATCTTTTTTTTAAGATTTTTTTTTTTTAATTTTTATTTATTTGACAGAGAGAGAGAGCGAGCAGGAACACAAGCAGGGGGAGTGGGAGAGGGAGAAGCAGGCTTCCCATGGAGCAGGGAGCCCGATGTGGGGCTCGATCCCAGCACCCTGGGATCATGACCTGAGCTGAAGGCAGACGCTTAACGACTGAGCCACCCAGGTGTCCCTAAAAGTGATACTTTACCGTTTAGTCTTTCCCTAAGTTCTTTGGGGAACAAAGATCACACATTGCTTTATGCAATACTGCAGATATTTCTTGAATTAACTTCCAGGCTTATCAGAATGCAAGGGGGATTAACTTCCAGGCTTATCAGAATGCAAGGGGGATTCTAGTAATGCAAAAGGCACACACACAAAAAAGCAGTTTAAACAAAAGGGTTAAAAACATAAGTTATTTATCAAGGGCTTATTCCTTTATATGGAGATCATTAGAAATGATTATTTCTGCAAATTGGCAGCAAAATCAATACTAAGTCATTTCCTTGCTTTCTTCTTCGACTCAGATAAGATCCTAAAGTGTGCTGGAAAGGGAGCAGAGGTAAGAGGTGTGATAAGCAATGACTTGTGAGTAAGGTTGAGAACCATGGGCTAGATGCTATGGAGACCAACATATCATTACTAGGCTGCACCATGCTCTGGGAACTGGATTAGGCATCTTGCGTACATTACGTCATTTAAGCCTCACAACCATCCTTTAAGATAAATGTTAATATTCCATTTTGAAGCACAGGAAAAAAAAATCTTTTGCAGTTTAGGTTAGTTACTGAGGTCCCACAGCCAATAAGAGGCAGAGAAGTTAAGTGTATTCTCAGCTAATTATGTGGCTTCTGTCCTCTGGCTGGTCCAAGGACTGGCAACAGCAGTATCATCTGGTAATTTTTCCAAGGGAGATGTTTTTAAAAATCTCTTTCAATAATTCTGTTCAGCAGAGAAGTCTGAGAACCTCTTTATTGGACCTGGAAAAAGGTCTTTAGAGATATGCCATAGGGCTCTCTTGGATCTTTCTTCTACTTCTTTTGCATTTTTTAAAAATATAATATTTTTATTGTTTTCTCTATTTATAAAAGCATCCATTCTAAATTATTTTTCAGAAGATACATACAAGCATTAAAAAGAAAATGAAGGGGCGCCTGGGTGGCTCAGTCGTTAAGCGTCTGCCTTCGGCTCAGGTCGTGATCCCAGGGTCCTGGGATCGAGCCCCACATTGGGCTCCCTGCTCAGCGGGAAGCCTGCTTCTCCTTCTCCCACTCCCCCTGCTTGTGTTCCCACTCTCACTGTGTCTCTCTCTGTCAAATAAATAAATAAAATCTTAAAAAAAAAAAAAAAGAAAATGAAAAATGACTAGGAGCCTGGCCACTCAAGGTAAACACTGACTTTCTTGGTGCATCTCTTTCCAGACCCTTTTCTATCTTTATACACATCCACACATATTTTGACAGTAGAATCAGAAATACATAATATTACATGATTTGTTTTCATTTTTCAATGTACCATACACATCTTTTCAGACAGTAAGTAGATCTATAACAACACATTGAATGCTCATCTTATGCTCCATCAAACAAATCTACCACCTAGTTAACATCAACATTTAGCCAAATCTAGTCAACATTTTGATTAGTGACTTAAATGAAGGGGTATGTTAATCAAATATTTGGATGACATAAGCTGGGAGAGCTGGCTAATATACTAGATTTAAAGAATTACTGTAAATTATCTGGAGGGAAGATGGTGGAAGAGTAGGGAACCCTCATTTCATCTGGTCCCTTAAACTCAGATAGATATCTATCAAACCATCTGAACCCCTGTGAATTCTGAGATCTAAGGAAAAATTGCTGCAATTCTAGAAATAGAAACGTGACCACTTTTTGCATGGTAGGAGGTGCAGAAAAGTGAATCTGAGGGGATATTTCGGAAGATAAACCATGGGGGGAGGGAACCTCTATAAGTCAGCTACCAGAAAGTGATATAGCCTCAGAGTGCAAAATTGGAACTTTTAGACATCTCTCCAATGGGAGATGTCCCTGCCTGAAAGGTGCTCAGGTGGCAAAGTGGGACAGAATCCTAGGTGGGACAGTGTGGTCTCAGGATCCCCAGGGTCACAGAAAGAACGGAGGTGCCTGAGTGCAGCAGAGTTCCCAGGCATTGGAGCAGGGAAGTGGACTACAATCACTGAGCCCAGGAGTGGGCTCTCAGCTGGGTGTTGCCATAAACCACAAACCGGGACATGATCAGGTGACTGCTCTCCAAGTAGGGGCCAAACAGGCAGCAGAACTGCAGTGGCCCTCCTCCCTTCTGTGGGAAGATTGGCATGGGTGCAAACCTCGGGAGTCTACACTTTTGCACACACAAATGTGATTGACTGCTTTTCCTTGAGGGTGAAATGAAGAGTGGGGGCCACGATCCTTCAGCTCTAGGGCTAGAGATTGGGGCATGCCATTTTCATTTTTTTTCATCCTCTAAAGTGGCATGGGAAGCCTTCAGGGAACAAAAGCCACATAGAGCAACCGAGCAGCTTACATTGAGCCAGGCCCCTGGCAAGGAGCGGTGCAACTCCGTCCAGGCAAAGACACCTGAGAATCAGTGCAACAGGCCCCTCCCCCAGAAGACCAACAGGAACATCAAGCGAACACTGTTTGTGGATCACACAGAACTGAAAAACTCCTGCACTGGGGGAAAATAGTATATAGAATTCGAGGTTTTTTTTTTTTTTTTCTCATGGCTAGTCTTTCAGTTTTAAATTTTCTTTTTTCTTTATTTTCCTTTCCAACTAGTTTCTTGTTTTATCAATTCTTTGTTTTTAAGTCTTTTTTCAATTTTCATTTTTGCATTTATATTTTATAGATATATTCATTTTTGGCTTCCTTTCACCATATTCAATTTTATTTTTGTATATATATAAGTTTTTCTTTCTTTATAATTTTGGGATTTAGTGTCTTCTAACAAACAGACCAAAATACACCTAGGACCAAGTGTATCACCCTGTTTTGTCCACCTATGAGATTATATTCTCTCTTTTTTCCCTTTTTCTTTTCGTTTTTGGTTTCATATCTCTTCGGATTTATCTAGTGTGTATTTCGCTGGGGTTGTGGTTGATATTTTTTATTTTGTTCTCATTCATCTATTTTTCTCTGGACAAAATGACTAGAAGGAGAAATTCACAACAAAAGAAAGAACCAGAGGTAATACTCTCTGCCATAAATTTAATCGATATGGATATAAGTAAAATGTCTGACCTAGAATTCAGAAAAACGATTATAAAGATACTAGCTGGTCTTGAAAAAATCATAAAAGACACTAGAGAATCCCTTAGTGCAGAAATAAAAGAACTAAAATCTAATCAGGCCAAAATTAAAAACGCTTTAACTGAAATGCAGCCTAAATGGACACTCTAATGGCTAGGGTAAATGAGGCAGAAGAGGGAGTCAGTGACATAGAAGACAAAATAATGGAAAAGAGAAAAACAACTAATGGAACATGAGGGGAGGCTTTGAGAAATCAGCAAATTCAATAAAGCGAAACAATATTGGAATTATTGGGGTTCCAGAGGAAGAAGAAAGAGAGAAGGACAGAAGGTGTATTTGAGCAAATCATAGCTGAGAACTTCCCTAATCTGGGGAAGGAAACAGGCATTCAAGTCAAGAAGGCACAGAGAACCCCCCTCAAAATCAATAAAAATAGATCATCACCCCAACATATTAATGAAGCCTGCAAATCTCAGATATAAAGAGAAAATCCTGAAAGCAGCTTGAGACAAGAGGTCCTTAACATACAAGGGTAGAAACATTAGGCTGGCAGCAGACCTATCCAGAGACCTGGCAGGCCAGAAAGGGCTGGCATGATATATTCAGGATACTAAATGAGAAAAACATGCAGCCAAGAATACTTTATACAACAAGGCTGTCATTCAGAATGGAAGGAGAGATAAAGAGCGTCCAGGACAAACAGAAACTAAAAGAATTTGTGATCACTAAACCAGCCCTGCAAGAAATACTAAAAGGGATCCTGTAAGCGAAGAGAGAGCCCAAAAGTAACATAGAACAGAAAGGAACAGAGACAATATACAGAAACAGTGACTTTACAGGTAATACAATGACACTAAATTCATATCTTTCAATAGTTACTCTGAATGTAAATGGGCTAAATGCTCTAGTCAAAAGACAAAGGGTATCAGATTGGATAAAAAAGGAAGACCCATCCATATGCTGTCTATAAGAGACTCATTTTAGACCCAAAGACTCCTCCAGATTGAAAATGAGGGGGTAGAGAAACATTTATCATGCTAATGGACATCAAAAGAAAGCTGGGGTAGTTATCCTTACATCAGCCAAATTAGACTTTAAACCAAAGACTGTAGTAAGGGACGTAGAGGTTCACTATATCATATTTAAAGGGTCTATCCAACAAGAAGATCTAACAATTATAAATATTTATGCTCCTAACTTGGGAACAACCAATTATATAAACCAATTAATAGCAAAATTAAAGAAACACATTGATAATAATACAATAATAGTAGGGGACTTTAACGCCCCACTCACAGCAATAGACAGATCATCTAAGCAGAAGATCAACAAGGAAATAGGGCTTTGAATGACACACTGGACCAGATGGACTTCACAGATATATACAGAGCATTCCATCCTAAAGCAACAGAATACACATTCTTCTCGAGTGCACATGGAACATTCTCCAGAATAGATTACATACTGAGTCACAAATCAGGTCTCAACTGGTACCAAAAGACTGGGATTATTCTCTGCATATTTTCAACCTCAATGCTTTGAAACTTGAACTCAATCACAAGAGGAAATTTGGAAGGAACTTAAATACTTGGAGGTTAAAGAGCATCCTACTAAAGAATGAAAGGGTCGGGGCACCTGGGTGGCTCAGTCATTAAGTGTCTGCCTTCGGCTCAGGTCATGATCCCAGGGTCCTGGGATCGAGCCCCGCATCGGGCTCCCTGCTCAGCGGGAAGCCTGCTTCTCCCTCTCCCACTCCCCCTGCTTGTTCCCTCTCTCACTGTGTCTCTCTCTGTCAAATAAATAAATAAATAAAAATCTTAAAAAAAAAAAAAAAAGAATGAAAGGGTCAACCAGATAATTAAAGAAGAATTTTAAAAATTCGTGGAAACAAATGAAAATGAAAATACGACTGTTCAAAACCTTTGGGATGCAGCAAAGGCAGTCCTAAAAGGGAAGTACATAGCAATACAAGACTTTCTCAAGAAACTAGAAAAGTCTCAAATACACAGGCTAATCTTACACCTAAAGGAGCTGGAGAAAGAACTGCAAATAAAGCCTAAACCAAGAAGGAGACAAGAAATAATAAAAATTAGAGTAGAAATCAATGAAATAGAAACCAAAAGATCAACAAAACTAGACGCTGGTTCTTTGAAAGAATTAATAATATTGATAAACCCCTAGTAGACTTATCAAAAAGAGCACTGGGTGTTATACACAACTAATGAAACATTGAACACTACATCAAAAACTAATGATGTATTATATGTTGGCTAATTGAACATAATAAAAAAATAATAATAAAAAAGGAAAGGAGAAAGGACCTAAATTAATAAAATCATGAATGAAAGAGGAGAGATCACAACCAACACCAAGGAAATACAATTTTAAGAACGTATTATGAGCAACTATATGCCAACAAATTAGGCAAGCTGGAAGAAAGGGATGCATTCCTAGAAACTTATAAACTACCAAAACTGAAACAGGAAGAAATAGAAAACCTGAATAGACCCATAACCAGCAAGGAAATTGAAGCAGTCATCAAAAATTTCCCAACACACAAGAGTCCAGGGCCAGATGGCTTCCCAGGGGAATTCTACCAAACATTTAAAGAAGAACTAATGCCTATTCTTATGAAGCTGTTTCAAAAAATAGAAATGGAAGGAAAACTTCCAAATTCATTCTATGAGGCCAGCATTACCTTGATCCCAAAACCAGACAAAGACCCCACCAAAAAGGAGAATTACAGACCAATATCCCTGATGAACATGGATGCAAAAATTCTCACCAAAATACTAGCCAATAGGAATCAACAATACATTCAAAGGATTATTGACCATGACCAAATGGGATTTATTCCTGGGCTGCAAGGCTGGTTCAACATCTGCAAATCAATCAATGTGAAACACTACATTAATAAAAGAAAGGACAAGAACCATATGATCCTCTCAATTGATGCAGAAAAAGCATTTGACAAATACAGCATCCTTTCTTGATTAAAACTCTCCACAGTGTAGGAATAGAGAGAACATACCTCAATATCACAAAAGCCATCTACAAAAAGCTCACAGCAAATATCATTCTCAATGGGAAGAAACAGAGCTTTTCCCCTAAGGTCAGGAACATGACAGGGATGCCCATTCTTACCACTGTTGTTCAACATAGTACTAGAAGTTCTAGCCTCAGCAATCAGACAACAAAAAGAAAAGGCCATTCAAATTGGCAAAGAAGTCAAACTCTCACTCTTCACAGATGACATGATACTTTATGTGGAAAACCCTAAAGACTCCACCCCAAAATTGCTAGAACTCATACAGGAATTCAGCAACGTCACAGGATATAAAATCAATACTCAGAAATCAGTTGGCATTTCTATACACTAACAATGAGACAGAAAAAAGAGAAATTAAGGAATCGATCCCATTTACAATTGCACCAAAAACCATAAGATACCTAGGAATAAACCTAACCAAAGAGGTAAGGGATCTGTACTCTAAAAACTACAGAACACTTATGAAAGCAATTGAGGAAGACACAAAGAAATGGAAAAACATCCCATGCTCATGGATTGGAAGAATAAATATTCTTAAAATGTCTACGCTACCCAGAGCAATCTACATATTCAATGCAATCCCTATCAAAATACCATCGACATTTTTTTTTAAGATTTTTATTTATTTATTTGTCAGAGAGAGAGAGAGAGAGCACAAGCAGGGGAAGCAGCACAGAGGGAGAAGCAGGTTCCTGGCCGAGCAAGGAGCCCGATGTGGGACTCAATTCCAGGACCCTGGGAACATGATCTGAGCTGAAGGCAGACACTTAACCAACTGAGCCACCCAGGCATCCCATTATCAACACTTTTCACAGAGCTGGAACAAATAATCCTAAAATTTGTATGGAACCAGAAAAGACCCCAAGTAGCCAGAGGAATGTTGAAAAAGAAAACCAAAGCTAGGGACATCACAATGCCGGGCTTCAAGCTTTATTACAAAGCTATAATTGTCAAGACAGTATGGTACTGGCACAAAACAGACACATAGATCAGTGGAACAGAATAGAGAACCCAGAAATGGACCCTCAACTATGGTCAACTAATCTTCAACAAAGCAGGAAAGAACATCCAATGGAAAAAGGACAGTCTCTTCAACAAATGGTGCTGGGAAAATTGGACAGCCACATGTACAAGAATTAAACTGGACCATTTTCTTACATCATACACAAAAACTCAAAATGGATGAAAGACCTAAATGTGAGATAGGAATCCATCAAAATCCTAGAGGAGAATACAGGCAGCAACCTCTTCAACCTCAGCCTTAGCAATTTCTTGCTAGACACATCTCCAAAGGCAAGGGAAACAAAAGCAAAAATGAACTATTAGGACTTCACTGAGATAAAAGCTTCTGCACAGCAAAGGAACAGTCAACAAAACTAAAAGGCAACCTACAGAATGGGAGAAGATATTTGCAAATGACATATCAGATAAAGGGCTAGTATCCAAGATCTATAAAGAACTTACCAAACTCAACACCCAAAAAACAAATAATCCAATCAAGAAATGGGCAGAAGACATGAACAGACATTTCTCCAAAGAAGACATACAAATGGCCAGCAGACACATGAAAAAATGCTCAACATCACTCGTCATCAGGGAAATACAAATCAAAACTACAATGAGATACCACCTCACACCAGTCAGAATGGCTAAAATTGACAAGTCAGGAAACAACAAATGTTGGCGTGGATGCGAAGAAAGGGGAACCTTCTTACACTGTTGATGGGAATGCAAGCTGGAACAGCCACTCCAGAAAACAGTATAGAGGTTCCTCAAGAAGTTAATAGAGCTACCCTACGGCCCAACAATTGCACTAGGTATTTACCCCAAAGATACAAATAATGATCCAAAGGGGCACATGCACCCTAGTATTTATAGCAAAAATGTCCACAATAGCCAAACTCTGGAAAAAGTTGAGATGTCCATCAACAGATGAATGGATAAAGAAGTGTGGTATATATATACGATGGAATATTACTCAGCCATCAGAAAGGATGAATACCTACCATTTACACTGACGTGGATGGAACTGGAGGCTCTTATGCTGAGTGAAATAGGTCAATTAGAGAAAGACAATTATCATATGGTTTCATTCATATGTGGAATATAAGAAACAGCACAGAGGATCATAGGGGAAGGGAGGGAAAACTGAATGGGAAATAATCTTCAGCTGTTTCGGGAACCAAGTGATTTGGTCTTCTTGGCAAGTGACGTGTGTTTGTACAAGCTGGACAGAGGGAATTCTGCCATTTCAGTGTTGGGATGAGGCCTCATGTCCCAAACTGGATGTAAAGACAACCTGAGGCGGGCTGGGTAAACCTACAGGGAGGGCACACTGGGCGGTCTTTCCCCTGCTTCTGGAAGGAAAAGTTGGGACCAGCCCTTCACAAGCCTGGTCTTTGTTGCTGTCATCCTTGCTCCCCAGCCAGGCTCTTGGACTCTGGGGTGCTGTCCCTGCCATGGTCATTTGAAACTAGGTACAAAGGGCCTGCAGGTAGCCAGATGCATCTGCTCTGGGCAGTAGTTGGCAGGCCCTCTAAGGAGGTAGAGTTCTATCAATCCATGCAGCTGTGGCCAATCGGGCATTTTGGGTTTTGCCCCAACAGATGCTTGTTGCCAGCTTGGGAGAGTAATAAAGATTAGTTTACATATAATTAATTTTGCAACTTCCCACTTTCACTGATCACCTGCAACTGTAAAACACAGGGATCCTCATATATACACAGGATTCCTGCAGAACTTAAAAAACATTGGGTCATTACACGGTTTTGTGAATAGATGGGGAAGAGCCTTTGTTGGTGGTATTTTGATGGAAATTTCTCCTTATCGATTGGACCACAGTTTAGTCTATTACATTTTTCCTAAGGGCAATCATTTACTCTCCTCCTAATTTACTAGGTGGTCTATCTAAAATGCATGTCACCTTCCTGCTTGATAAATTGTTAAGTTCTGGGACCCTTGAGCCAATGTTCTACACAAAGTGAGCCGTGGGCACAGCTATTCCACCACTGATCATTATTAAACTCTTTGTCCACCTGTGGCACAATCTGGTAAGAAAAACCTAAGAGTGTTTACACCTTTTATTCATCTTTCCATAATCTTTGTGGACTGAAATCAGTTATAAACCAAGATACTCATGCTCAGTGTTGATTGTCAAGGCCCGTTCCTACCCTCAGTCACAAGGCTTATGAGGAACCTGCACTTCATACCACTGTGTTTCAAGGTCAGGAATTACAGTCCATTGATGGATCAGAAATAGCACCTATTCCAATTACAAGGAGTAGAGAGATGGGCTTTCTCTGGCACATCAATTCCAGGTTTTCCTTAGTATCAAAACCAGAATGGCATTAATACAGAGCTGATCCTATCCGTTATTATCACAAAGAAAAACTAGATGTTCTGCATCCAAAATCATCAACTTTCTAGTTTTATATATATTACATTTTTAAACTTATGTATATACTTCTCATTATAAAAAGCTAGATGTTCTATGAGTGAGTTACTGAGATTTGCTTATGGATAAAATGGATGTGTGGTTATGAGATTTAAATAATTTTCAGGCTAAAATCATTGAGGCTGTATTGTATCATCTTGTTAGAGCAAACACCAGATTAGTTCTTAAGGAGAATCTGAGTACTAACAGATGGTCCTTTCCTAGCCCAACTCCAAGTGAAGGTGCAGTGGCCTTCTGTCCACCATATGTCCTTGTTAGGCACCTCAGATTTAATAAGAAGTTGTCAATCCCTCCCTAGTTTGCTTGATTATTAAAACATATGGCTCTGGGTTTAACTGGCAACACAGAGGTTCTGTGCTTGATGAACTTATCAGAATGTTTAATCTTGGAAATCACCACTGCTCTTGACTATTGAAAACTTCGGGCATTATCTATGGTAGATTACCTGAGGGATAGCAGTGCATCCATTCTTTTATGACAGTGGTTTTCAAATTTCTTTTTTAACCCTAGAATCCTTCTTCAAACCATGTTTTTCTAGAATTCTAGAGTCACAGAATGGGATATGGGGAAGGGATGGGAAGCTCGAAGTCCCACCACTGATGGGCCTCTCAGAGCACAGCTTGAAAACCATTGCTAGATCCTCTAACACTCATCCACAGACATTGGGGCAAAGAAGCACAGAGTGGCACCCAGTCTGGATTACAGAGCCTCCCTAGAGTGGCTTCACTGAACTGGGCTTTCACCAAACACCATTATATCTCCTTTTGGCAGATGTTGTAAGAAACAGTCCTAGGAAATGACTACAGTATTTACTTCAAGGATATTGTTGAAGATATTGTTTACCTGGTTTTATAACATCTTCTCTGGGAGAACCCCAAGGAGAAAATGTTTCCTGTTTTTTGCACCAGAAATCGTTTAAATTCTTCTGGGCTAATGGTTTGTTTTTCTCTCATGAATGCAGTGATTCATCATTCTCTCTTTGGGCTGGCCACTAGAACTGAAGAAGCAATCCTGCAGACTGCCCTGAGCAAGCCACAGGCTTTCATGGCAGGTGCTCCGTGAACCAATTTCTCTTCCAGCTCCTGCTTATTTTACAAAATGTATTCCTTTTGCCTTCATATTTTTGCTTTGAAGTATTTTTTTGTGTGTTGTTCTATTGCATATTTATTTATTTTTAAATTTTATTTATATATTTGACAGAGAGATAGAGAGCACAAGTAGGCAAAGCAGCAGGCAGAGGGAGAGGGAGAAGCAGACTCTCTGCTGAGCAGGGAGCTTGATGTGGGGCTCGATCCCAGGACCCTGGGATCATGATCTGAGCCTAAGGCAGCCGCTTAACCAACTGAGCCACCCAGGCACCCCTCTATTGCGTATTTTAAAGCCACTCTCAATCCTTTAAAAAAATTATGATTTTTAAGTAAGCAAACTCTTTAATGAGAACAACTACTAACTCAAGCCATGTGCAAAGGAAGGAAACCAGAATGATGAGAGTCTAGATCCAGAGAGGACCATGACAAGGAACCTTATAAGCATGTATGGTGTGGAAATAAAAATCTTGAGATGAACACAATAGCCATTTTCAGATTCTCAAAGAGCAAGGAGTAAGTGTATTCTGTATGATTGTAGAGAATGAACTTAGAATATACGATGGTCATTACCAAAGAAGCTGTTGAGTAGTTAGAACTGGAAAAGGAATGGACCTCACAAAATGGTGAGTTCCTTGTCTCAAGAAGTGTTCAAGCAGAGCCCAAATGATCCCCTCATTGGGAAGTTACAAAGGTATAGTGGATACCATTTTTTTTTTTTTTTTTTTTTTTTTTTTTTACCATGGGGGAGTCTTCTGGTGAGGACCTGCTAGACAAATTCTAAAAGGGCTGTAACATTTAGCGGACACCCTTTGAGTGCTTAGCCAGACTGCACTTCCCCTCCTTTGGAAGAGTCCCTTCCACTTTTACTGAGGAGGGGTGAATGTAGGCAACCATGTGTGTGTCGTGGGACCTTTCCCCACCCCTGTCACAATAGATTGAAGCAGGACCAGACCCCTGACCCAACCTGGAATCTCTCTTGAACTCAAGAACTTGTATGCTGGAGTCAGCAGGAGCTGTAAGGTGATCCAGCACTGGTTTCTGAGTCGGAGCTGTGGCAATCCAAAGCCATGCAAAGCCCAAGACTTGGAGGACCAAAACTAAGAGATTTGCAGAAGCAGGTGGCCTGCCGAAGTGCACAGAGAAGGGAGCTGCCTGATGACTTTGACTCATGTGAGAGCCAGATCTATTTCCTTCAGTTCCTTCCTTGTGCCAGATTCCTCATCTCAGAACAATAGCCACCCCTTTACTAAAGCTGGCTTGGGTTTCTGTTCCTTGCATCGCAGAAATCCTTACTAAAATCAAAGAGAATTCCCCAGATGGATTATGAGGCCAGAGTAGAATAGTGGCTCCCAAAGATGGGTGATCATCAGATTGCTCTGAGTAAGCTTCCTAGGGACCAGCCCCTGGAGATTGTGATTTAGTGGCAAAAGGCAGATGGAATGTGTATTTTTATTTTTATTTATTTTTTTGAAGATTTTATTTATTTGTTTGACAGAGAGAGAGAGACAGCAAGAGAGAGAACACAAGCAGGGGGGGTGGGAGAGGGAGAAGCAGGCTTCCCGCGGAGCAGGGAGCCCAATGTGGGGCTTGATCCCAGGACCCTGGGATCATGACCTGAGCTGAAGGCAGATGCTTAACAACTGAGCCACCCAGGTGCCCCAGGAATGTGTATTTTTAAACACTGCCCTCCCCCCTAATGATTTTGCTACTTGGCCAGTTTGGAAACCACTGGATAAGGTATCATCTAGGATCCTGGTCCCTTTAAAGTCCCAAACTTTGGTTTAGAATTTGACACAATGCAGCCATCCTTGCGATACTTTTCCTACAGAAAGAAAACTAAAATTTTAAATATAACAACCACAAATTCAGATTTACTATTCAGAGAGAAAGGCCAGGGACCCCTGCAACCATCCAAGGATACACACTCTCCAGACTGAATATTAACAAGTCAATATTGATCAGCACACATGACAAGTACAGGTTCCCAGGGTGCTGGGGCAAGGTATTTAAACATTTAAATCAGTGATCCAGACAATGGAATTCAAAGTATGTTCATTCAGTTTATTGGTGCTGTCCAACAGGGAAGAGCATCTAAGCACATCTTTCTTGGGCACCTCCAGTTTTCGTAAGATGTCAGCCCTCCAGCTTGTGGACGTTAGGACATGTGGCTTTGCCCTCTCGTGGCAACAGACATCTATTTTATTTCATTTCACAATCTGGTAACTTTTTGAAAATTTTTAAGTGCTTAGCTATTTATTCCTGACACATAAGTGAGGGATTCCTAAAGTTTAAGACAGATAGTGTCGCCATGTGTAGGGGAAAGCCAGTCTGTATATTACAGTCCTCAGTGAGGCCATCCCCAAACCAGTGAGTTTCATCTCCTCAGGGACAGGGGGATGGCAGAGAAGGGTGGCCTCTAGCCACTTCAACAGATTTGCTGGTTCCACAGACACTGCTCTGCTTTGGGGTCTCTGCCTTCCCCAGTCCTTACCCTGGGATATACCCCATCCCGTCTTTCCTACTGGATAGTTCAATTCCAGTTCTGATCTAACTCTTTTCCAGTTCCAGAGCTCTTCCTTCCCCTCTGTCTTAATTCTGTCACCCAACTTGTCCTCCTCACATTTTGGGTCTTCCTCATGCCAACTCACCAAGCACACACCCTACAAACGAACTCCAACCACACAATTCAAGTCCAATCCCATCCTAGCTGGTTTATCCACCGTCTTTCAACATGGCCATCCCATACCTAAAGTCAGTGCTGCTGAAGACCTATTGTCACCTAGCTCATTCCCATTTTTCTTCCGTACTGCCCCCTGCAGCTTTGCACACAACTGCCCTCCACTGTTTCTCAATAAGGTAGTGACAGGAGAACCCAACACACCGCAGCAAGGAGCACAGAGAATTCCTTCCTATCTTTTGTACCTCCAGTGCTTTTAGTAGTAGTGAACTGAAGTTGCTTTGTATCTTCCACTAGGGGGTACCAACTCATAATTTTTGAAAACAGGAAGTCTGCTGAATACAGTTTTTAATGAAAAATGAAGTCCAGGCACAGTGAATTTTTAAAAACTTTTCTGAACATATGCTGTAATTTTATGAAGCAATTTAATTTGATTCTTTTTAAATAAAAGTTGCCCCATGGGCAGAATAATAGGCAACAATCCTGAGTAGTATAAACTTACGTAAGGGAACGCCAATTAAAAATCCTGGCTCTGTTACGGGAAGATATATAGTCATGAATTAAAAGAAATAAATGCAAAAACTGAATATAGACAGACAAGTGAAGTTATTTTAAAGCTTTTGTTAAACAAAAATATGGCAACTCAGATGTTCTAGGACTCTCCATCTGTGGCGTGGAATTCTATCTTTGGGGTATAAGAGAAGAACTGCAATACCAAAAACTGGTTCAATGTTAAAGTGTTTGGGGTTCTTTTAAGAGGAAGTATGCCCAGGCATTATAGTGTCATGGTTGAAAATGCAGGATGTTAAGAATTAAGCTGGCCTTCGACTTCCTGATCTACCGTTTACCTCCATGAAAACTTCGTCAGCCTCCATTTCCTTAGCCAAAATCTTAGTTCTGCATCAGCTCAATGGGTTTAGTAACAGTACTTCCCACCTAGGTTTGTGGTGTGAATTAGATGAGATCATGTATATAAAGCACTTAGAGAGTGACTGGCCCACATCAGGTATACTCAATAAAAGCTAACTATTCAATGAGTCAGTATAAAGGACACCCCTTGAGATGACCAGGAATAGAAATCTTTGCATTGAAAGAGATATTCACTATCATTTTGGCAAATATATTCATACAGGTAAACAATCAGACCAGGATAGCTAAGCAATCTGACCAAGGTCAGTTATTCCTGAGGAACTAGAATAGAACTTGGACTTCCTTAATGTCAAGCAGCATTCTTTCCCCTATCCTATACTGCTTCTCCTATATCTGGTAACCTCTTAGCATAGATTAAATATATTCTGTGGTTAACAATTGGTTTTGTTGGCAAAGTTTTGGTGAACATAGCAAAGTTCACATTACTATGGCAGTATCAGAGA
This sequence comes from Phoca vitulina, assembly GCF_004348235.1. Lineage (NCBI taxonomy): Eukaryota > Metazoa > Chordata > Mammalia > Carnivora > Phocidae > Phoca > Phoca vitulina. Next base: position 33,663,285 of record NW_022589710.1, on the reverse strand, counting down.
TTCTAGCAGTATGTACCTTTAAAGAGTTTGACTTTTAAGCCCCTTTCCTACTTTTAGAAATTTATAGCTGAAAAGAAAAGGTTATATGCAAAAAGATGTCTACTACCATATTCTTTGGAATACTGAAAAACTGGAAATAATCTAATATCCAACAATTAAAAAAAAGTAGTTAAATATGGTAGACCCATGAATTTTGGGACCATTTAAAAATTTATGAAGACCACAAAGAAATATGGAAAATATGTATTTTATTCCTCATTCCAAAAGGAGGTAACTTAACAAACAGAATGATAATAATTGTATTTTTATATTATTCCACCAATCAGAAGTTAAATAATTATACAGATAAAATCGGGAAGACAAAAGGGGGAAATGAAGTAATTGTGAGATTATTGTGATTGAGAATGCCTTTTTCTTTCGCTTTGAGTTCTCTTCATAATAAAGAGAGGCAATAAAGAATTGTTTAGAATGAGCTCATTTCTTCACTTTATTGGTACTGAGAACTGAGAAGTGAGTTTACATGATCCAAGTGTCCTTTAATGCCCCATGACAACATGTATAATCAAATGAAAGACACAGGGTCAGAACCCTCGTTATACAGTGAATTCTGAGGGACACAAGGATATGTATCAGTCCTTGACCTCTCAGAACTTACAAGCTGGTGGAGGAAACAGGACATATACCTGGATCTCATTACTGCTCCACCTCCAAAATCTTTAACGTCCCAATACCAGCACTTTTTCCCTCCCAGCTTTCATGCCACCTGCTCATGAACATCATTAGGACTCCCAGTCTCTGCTCTCTGTTTTCTTTTGATCCATCGGTGTGGTTTCATTTTCTTTGCCATTTCAGCTTACATACTAAGGTGTAACACTTTAGCCACCCCTGCCCCAAGAACAGCACTAGCTTGAACCTTTACCTTTCCAATTCACCTGCCCTGAAAGCCCCCATCCACTGGGCATGTTCAATCATTTGCCATGTCAGTCTGGATGGCGGGACTTCCCTAGACCAAGCCACTCGACATGCCTTCATGTGTTCCTGGGCAGTTCCCTCTCCTCCTCCTCCTCTCACTCTTTCCTTCGGAGATGACCCTGCATTTTAGTGCGCAGAGGAAATTATTAAATGAAAACTTCCTTCTCTTGAGCTGAGCCCACAGCCCAGCTGCATTCTGCATCCATCTTTACTCCATGTCGTCCAATTTCTGAGGTGAGGTGACCCTGCACCTGTTCTCTGGAACCCCTGCCTGTTCCTGCCTTTGTCCCATCCAGGACTACCCATCTGTATCCTTGCCTGAACGATTATCTTTTTCCCTCAGAATAAACACTAGTCTATCCTCGATAAAGAAGCCTTTCCTTTGAAATACATACTCTTCAAAATGACTACCACTTGCCTTTCTCCTTCCTCCCCATCACCACCCACATTTCTAAAGAGTTGTTTTACCTTGGCTGTCTCCACTTCCACTTTCCCTCACCTGATAGAGCCTGACTCCTCCCACCCCAATACCCCAACTGCTCCCACAGAAGTCAAATGCCATGACTCCTTTTCATTTCTTATCTCACTTGAACTCTCAGCTGCGTTTCACCCTGTTTACCATTCCCTGTCTTGAAATATTCTCTTCTCTTGACTTTTGGGATGCTCTGGTGTTACCTTAATTAGCACAATGAATAAACTGTTGCCTTTCATCCAGGGAAGACAGAGCTGGAAAGGCTCTCAGCTCAACAGGGGGGCTCACACTTTTAGGGGAGTGGTGGTGTTAGACTTAAGATCTGCTAGATTAAGTTTTGAGGACTGAATTTCTTCCTAGAGACTAGTTTTGTGTCCTCTCTGTCAGGCTGACTGATGATTTTATGAGAGAAGTGTAGATGGAACTCAACCATAATGATACAGAGAACTGTTTGTTCTTTTATCTTATTGAAGAAAAGGTGTAGTGGAGACTGGATCAGACTATAAGAACTTGTTGGCAATGTTGGAATTTCCTTTCTTGGGGTACAATTAGACATGAGGAAAGTGGAATTCAAGTCATCTGGCTCTCCCTCAGTGACCTCTAACAGCTAAAGCCTCCAACCTGCATTCATTCCATTCAATAATATAATGAATTTTTCATTATTAAAATAATATTACTTTTTAATTTTTAATATCATTCTTGTAAAGTGCAATTTGGTACTTGACTATATGCTGTCTATTGGCTATTTTGATTCTTTCTTACTTCGAAGTAATATATATCCCCTATCAGACTGCAAATGCTTTGAGGTCAAGGGTCCATTTTAGTCTAATTCTCTTCTGTCTTCTACAGTACTTACCATAGGGGTGAACACTTGGGAGATGATTTTAAAAATTCCTGTTTAATTTTGCAAGAATTTTAACTTTCCAAATTTCAATGGGTTTTGAACAACTCCTGAATGCAATCTATTATTCTAGGTGCAAGGTGTAATACAGAAAATATTTAAGTTATTTGCATTTTATGAGCTGGAGGAGAGGCAGGAACCCCTAAATACCTAGGGAGAATTTAGCACAAAGCTGAAATGGCCTGATACCCCCCTGTGTATATGCTACATAAAAGCCAGAGCTAATTTGGGTTCTCTTTAAAATAAGTCCTATAAATCCTTGTAGTTCACCTCCCTAGGCAAAACATTACCAAAATCCTTGACTGTGGATAGCAGGTAGGTCTTTGAGGACCTTGGATTAGGCCTTTCTCCACTCAGGCAAAGAATCTGAAAAGAAAAGGAAATCACAGGTAGTCCAGTGCATTTTTACCCTTGTGTGGTTTTTCCAGCAGCTAGAGAGATATTTAAAGGCTCTGAACCTCACGTAGTCTTTGATTCTCTTTTTTAAAGACTCACTTTATTTTTATAGAACTTTCTACTTTTCTTAGCTTTGCACCCAGATTAGTGCACCTGGCGGGAAAATCATTCTTCTTTTAAAAAATATGCTAGAATTTGAATGCAGGCCTTGAATGAATAACAGATTTGCCATAGTGTAATCTCTCGGCATTACAATTTGTGGTTAGAAGTTGACTGAAAGAGGGTCCATAAGTTAACCTACAAAGACAAGAGGGTCTAGAGTCACTCCCCCACCCCCAGATAAAAGAGGATTAATAACCTGAAATCTTCAAGTCTCCAGGAGCCACGGTATAATCTCTCAGCGAACTTTGTGCTGGAGGTTGCAGCTCCTCCGATCTCAGGAAAAGTCTGGCCCAGGCACTCTACTCACTTGGAAGGCGGAAGCGAAGGTGGTACCTGAGCAAGGCACGGGCCGCTCAGAGGCAGCCTGGGGCCGCCACTCACCTCGGGGAGGAGGAGCGGGCTGCCGGACCCACCCAGGTGGGGAGGAAACGCGAGCCCTGCGCCGGCCAGGTGAGGAAACCAACGCCCGCCCCGCTCACCTCCGAGGAGGCGGGGCGCCGCTGCCGCTTACCAGCAGGGGCGGAGCCGGCCCGGCTCACCTGGGCAGAGGCGGAACTGAGGGGATCAGGTCACCGCACGGAGAACACTAAGACTCACCTGTGCGGGGGGCCGGAGGCGGGGCCAGCCCCCAAACTCACCTGAGCCGGCGGAAAGCTGAGCCGGGAGCAGCCCCCGGCTGGCCGCTTGTGAGTGCCACTCCGCCCGTCCCCCGTCCGACCCGGCGCGGCCGCCATGACCTGGAGCGCCACGGCCCGGGGCGCCCACCAGCCCGACAACACGGCGTTCACGCAGCAGCGCCTTCCCGCCTGGCAGCCGCTGCTGTCGGCCAGCATCGCGCTGCCGCTCTTCTTCTGCGCCGGCCTGGCCTTCATCGGCCTGGGCCTGGGCCTCTTCTACTCCTCCAACGGCATCAGGGAGCTCGAGTACGACTACACGGGCAACCCGGGCACCGGCAACTGCTCGGCGTGCGCCCTGGCCGACCAGGACCGCGCGCCGCCGCTCCGCTGCTCGTGCTCCTGGTACTTCTCGCTGCCGGAGCTCTTCCCGGGCCCCGTGTACCTCTACTACGAGCTGACCAACTTCTACCAGAACAACCGGCGCTACAGCGTGTCCCGCGACGACACGCAGCTGAGCGGGCTGCCGAGCGCGCTGCGCCACCCGGCCAACGAGTGCGCCCCCTACCAGCGCCGCGCCTCCGGCCTGCCCATCGCGCCCTGCGGCGCCATCGCCAACAGCCTCTTCAACGACTCCTTTTCGCTGTGGCACCAGCGCCAGCCCGGAGGGCCGTACGTCGAGGTGCCGCTCGACCGCACCGGCATCGCCTGGTGGACCGACTGCCACGTCAAGTTCCGCAACCCGCCGCTGGTGAACGGCAGCCTGGCGCTGGCCTTCCAGGGCACCGCGCCGCCGCCCAACTGGCGCCGGCCGGTCTACGAGCTGAGCCCCGACCCGAACAACACCGGCTTCATCAACCAGGACTTCGTGGTGTGGATGCGCACGGCGGCGCTGCCCACGTTCCGCAAGCTGTACGCGCGCATCCGCCAGGGCAACTACTCGAGCGGCCTGCCGCGCGGCGCCTACCTCGTCAACATCACCTACAACTACCCGGTGCGCGCCTTCGGCGGCCACAAGCTCATCGTCTTCAGCAACATCTCGTGGATGGGCGGCAAGAACCCCTTCCTAGGCATCGCCTACCTGGTCGTCGGCTCGCTCTGCATCCTCATGGGCTTTGTCATGCTGGGCGTCTACATTCGCTACCAGGACCAGAACGACGAGGACGAGGACGAGGAGTGATTCCTGCTTTAAAAGTAGCCTTCCGGCTATTTGCCAGAACTTGCCTGCAAGCTTCTTAGACTTCTGCCCATCAATTCCAATTCCAGTTCCAGCCTTGCCTCACTTTTCCTCCTGTTGTGATGCCTGGACCAGACGGAAGAATTACACTCAACTAGGGGCTACCAGAGTCTTGCTGGGGTGTTTGGACTGCAGAATGAGACATCCTTGTACATTCTCCCCATCTTCACGATTTACCGAGTTGACATGTTAGGTTCTTAAAGTCCGCGGCATTTGAGTGTGGAAGAGACAGTGGAGATTCCTGTTCAACTTCTATCTGATGAAGACTGAGACCTAGGGACGTTAAATAACTCATTCAAGGTCACGCAGCTATTCATTGGCTCCTGACTGTGACTCTAACTTTTATCACAACACCCTGGCTTTCTTTGGGGGGCAGGGGAGGGGGTGTTGAGGGAGAGAGTGAAGCCCACAAATAACTTGCAGAGGTGTAGAGGGGTGGGAGAGAGTATACTTGTTAAAAAATGTGGGCAGATTGGAGACACCAGACCCATTTCTGACACACTAAGGCTGGAGTGAGACCCCGGAAGCTGTGTTTTAACAAGCCTGTCTGGAGATTTCCTCCTGTATTCCCTCAGATTCAGGAATCACCGTCCTGAACCAGGGAGCAAGTAGAACACTGTATGTTCCCCTGTTTCCTCATGTGTCTGAGGTTGGGCCTGAAGCAGTGACCTGCATCCAGCTTTTCAGGTAGTCATTTGTTCCCAGGGTCAGTGACACAGTCATAATATTGCAAGTCTTGGCCAGCATCCTGCCTTCAACATAGAAAGCTCTCCATAATTTGTGGAATGAGTGGGGGGAAAAACTTGCTATCTCTAGAAATCTGGCATACTGATTTGCAGGACAGGGTTTGTATCAACGTACTTAGTATTGGAGGGTTAAAGTGAAAAAAAAAAACAAAAAACAGTTTGCCAAGTACTGTATAGAAACTTGAAAATGCCAGGTCACTTTGCACAGCTTGGAGTGAGTGTTTTATCTTCAGAATCAGATAGATGGAAGGGGTCTTAGAGGGGAAAATGATTTCCCTGAAGTCATATCTGTGTCTCCTGACTCCTGACTCAGCCCTCTTTGTCATCTAAATTATTTTTTATGCTTAGAGAAAAAAGTTTTCCTTCATGCATACATTTTTCCCTGGAGTCTAAGAGAAAACTTTTTAATCTATGTTCTCAAATGAAGCATGCTTATTTCTAGTAATTGTTTGAAATGAATGCTAAGGAACATAGTCATATATGTTATCTAGAATCTTAAGAATTATTTGAAAACTTCAAGATAATCTTAAAGTCTGACTACTCTAAAATTACCCTACCGTATATAAAGTTATTCTAAGCAATAGATTTTTTTGGTAGTTTCAGAGGTAGAATTTGGTGATTCATCAGTTGCATATAACACCCAGTGCTCATTCCATCAAGTGCCCTCCTTAATGCCCATCACCCAATTACCCCATCCCTCACCCCTCCCCTCCAGCAACCCTCAGTTTGTTTCCTAGAGTTCAACATCTCTTATAGTTTGCCTCCCTCTCAGTTTTCATCTTATTTTATTTTTCCTTCCCTTCCCCTATGTTCATCTGTTATGTTTCTTAAATTCCACATATGAATGAAATCATATGGTATTTGTCTTTCTCTGACTGACTTATTCCTAAGCAATAGATTTTTTTAAAAAATCACCTTCTTTTTATGGCAAAATAAAAACAAAAAATCCTTAGTGATATCATCTTAACCAGTTTATTTCCTGAAAGTAAACAATTATTTGGTATTCTGTCCGAATCACCCAGTACCTGCTCTCTTTTATAGCTGCTTTCCAGTTACTACTGTTTTTGCTCATGCCTGTAAGGTAGTACAAGACTTTGACATATTTTTTTTAGTAGCCGAAGAATATTGAATTGTATTGAATAATTTACATTAATGTTATACTCTATTCTAGTTCTTTGAAAATTAATAATTGATGGACAGCATGCATGTTCACTGCCATCTGTCTCCAACCTTCTGGAGTAGTTGTGAGTTAATATTTCTGCCCCACTATTTTACAGAAACCAAAAAATATTTTGGTCATTCTAGTGTGTTGGCTTCCCAGTTCCTGAGTGTGACACAATTTTGTCAGATTGCATGTTGTGATTTTAGGCTATGAAAATCTGATTATATGTATATAGGATCATTTTTATTTATTATGAATGTTTGGTCAAGCAGCTCACTAGCCTAGCTTTCTTTATGTTGGATAAGAGAATTTACTACTTTTTTATTGTGTGGCTGGGAGCAACCATGTATTTTGCTATCATTTTTACAATATTTGGTCCATTGCTATAAAATTTTTAATGAGACTACAAAATTTAAGGTATTCTGATTAAATCAATGAATGTGGTTCCAGGCCCTATTCTCTGGGCTTTTGAAAGAGAATAAAGGTTATATTTGTCTTACCTTTGTTATCATGTTTGCTTAATTCTTTTGAACTATGATCTTAAAGGCACAAATGGTACCAACCACTTTGTTCATTTGTTATTAGCAGGTTTTTATTGCAGCAAGAAAATCATCTTTCAAAATAAGGCTCAGAGTGAACTCAGTCTTTTCAGTGTTAACTTTCCTAAAACAGAATTTGAACTTACATGAACATTGTCAACGTAATATGAATTAGATGATCTTCAACTATTACTTGAATTTGGTAAAATGTGGTCAATTTAATAAATAGTATGAAAATTTATTAAAGAATATGATTATAGCAGTCTTCTCCATTTCTGCATTTTACTCAAATTCTAAATTGCAATTATTTGTTGGGTTTTTTGAACTACAAAGCCTCAAAAACTTTACAAACAAAAATATAAAGCATTTTCCTGTGATGATCCCTGTGCTGTAGCATTTTGTTTGATATCTCAGGATTCCAGCTGGGCTTAAATTTTCATGTTGCCTAGTAAATGCCCCTAGCTAGAGCTATGTCTTCTGGAATGAGACAGAAAAGATTGAACCTCAACAACTGGACTGGAAATGTGCTTTGATCTACCTTGTAAACTAAACCACAAACAAAAGAGAAACAAATGTGGTCAGTGGGAAACTCCCAAAACAATAACATAACAAGAAAAGACTCCAGGTATCTCCAGGATCAAATCAACTAAACAAACAATTTACTAACTATGCAATCATTAAAAATCAGAGACAGAATAATAGTCTGGGATTTCTGTTAGTAACAAACACATCTTCGCAATGTACAACCACAACCCTTTCTGCCTCACTTTAAATCCGGTCCTCTCTTCTTGTCATTGAAGATCTCAACAACCTTGAGCAAGTTCTCAAAGTAAGTTATTGGTAGAGCTGCAATGTAATCAATTCCTTATATTCCTTATATGCTCTTGGATATAAGTGATCACTGACTATAATAATAGTAAATTCCCTCTTTATTTTCTCAGGCACTTTTTTTTTTTTTTTTGCATCCCAGATTTTTTTCTTCTGTAGCTAAAACATAGCTGACTGATTTTTAGATGACAAAGTAAAAACCTTCAACTTTTTTCCCCCAGTGGAATTTCTCTTAATTCCTCTCCAACAAAAACAGTAGTTTTTAAAATGTCATTAAGAAGGCCTTAATGAATCTCACTACCTTCCCGAAGAGATCTTACATGAGAGCAGCACTTTGTATAAAGAATTTGCAAAACCTGGGACGCCTGGGTGGCTCAGTCGGTTAAGCATCTGCCTTCAGCTCAGGTCATGATCCCAGGGTCCTGGGATAGAGCCCCACATCGGGCTCCTTGCTCAGAGGGGAGCCTGCTTCTCCCTCTCCCTCTGCCTGCCATTCCCCCTGCTTGTGTGCTCTCTCTCTCACTGTCAAATAAATAAATACAATCTTAAAAAAGAGACAGAGAGAGATTTAAAAAAAAAGAATTTGCAAAACTTGCTAACAGCATTGACTCTATGTATACAGCCATCCCACAAATTGCCCTGATAAGACTAACAACATGTAATCGGGAAAAAACCGCTTCCCCACTGGTTTGCCACCTGGCGCTATGATTCCCACCATGTAGATGAAGTCAGTGCAGCACGCTGCATTCCTTATAGCGTGTACTTGGCCAAGCAGCTCATCATAGAGAAAAATCTTGGAGGTGATGAAACCCAGCAGAGACTATTGGCGGACGCAGAGACAGGAGAGGGGGAATAAGAGGGAAAGATGAGGTTTAGAGCCTGAGACATTTTTCTGAGCCAGCAAGGTGTCCAGAAGTTAGGGAGGGGGCTGGCAGCAAAGGGAGCCCATCACAGAGGGCAGAGCTTACCAGCGGGCTCATGGGCCACGAGGCTTTTGAGAAATTCAGTGAGCAGTGGCTCACCTCCTTCTGAACCCCTCAGCTTGTCTTTTTGATCAGTTTGAGTATGATTTATCTTTTTCCTTAGAAGCAAAAGGTATTACTGTCAAGAACATTTGTTAATAGCCTTGCCCTCCACATTGAGCTTTTAACTAACTTCCCATTAGAGTGGCTGCAACTTTACATTACTGATGAAAACTGTAAATGATGTGTCATTAATAATGATACTTTGTTCTTCTAAAAGGCCTTTGTTCTGAAAGTCCAAGGTGCTTAACACTATGTGGTCTCATTAATCTTACCCACCAAAATGCATGAGCTTTTAGAAAGTCATCAAGACTGATGAGGAGGAAATATATTCCTTTCTCATATTCCTTTCTATTTTGCTCTTTTTTTTTTTTCAGAACTTTCTAAAAGTAAGTAGTATTCTAAAACAAAAGCATAAGTTCTGGATGTGGCAGTGATAGTCATTTAAATGGGCCACTTGAGTGTTTTCCAAGGAAGACTTAATTCTTGTTATGATTTTAATAGGTAAAAGACAGTTCCCGTTTGTTTTAAAGAATCCAAAATGGGAGAAGCAACACTTCCTATTCATCATGATCGAATGTAAAATACTTTTTATTCTTTTCCCAAAAGGCTTTAGACTTATGTTACATTAACATAATTTGCAAATAATTGAATTATGCTATTTCTCAAATTTTACTTAAAGGGGCAAATTAGCTCATACGTTCACTTCCACAAATCTTTAAAACAATATTGAACATCACATAGATAGATGGCATCGAACCCTGCCTTTTATCCAAGCTCAAATTTCCAAGGGCCTATGGGACACACCTAAATGTCTTATAGGGAGCATAAGCTCCTCGTGGTCAGCGCTAACTCACTGGCCTCTTCTCCAAGCCCACTCTTCCAAAAACAGTCCTGGTTGCTGAAAATGACTCTTCTCTCTTTCTCTCAATCACCCAAACCAAAACTCTGAACTGCTTCCTTGACTCCTCCCTGTTTTCTTTTACATCCAAATAGTTACCAGATCCTGTTGCTTCTATATCCCAAATGCACTTTCAATCAGGTCTCTGTCACTGCTCTGGCCCAAGTCTTTGTTATTTCTCATCTGGAAGTTGGAGGAGCCTGCTAATTGGGCTCCAGTTTATTCTCCACATCTCAGCCACAACGAGCTAGCCAAAACATAAATCTCATCCCGTTCCCCTCAGCTTAAAAATCTCTCATGTCCATGCACAGCCTCCGGGGGTGGGGGGGAGTCTCAATTCTTTAGCATGGTCTACAGGGCCTTCATGGTTGGCCTCATTCTAAATCTTTATCCCTTTTTCCTCAAGGCCCCACCAAATTCCAGGCATATTGAATGATTCTAAGAGTCCTAAACCCAACATCCCCTCATGTCTTTGCCCATGCCAGTCTTGCTTGTCTACCTGACCACCTAAATCTCTCCACTTGTCCTCAACACTATGCTGTGTCCTCTGTCCTCTGTGAAGTCCTCTGCAAGTCCTCCATGCCTCCTCTACTCCCTGCCTCCAGCCTACTCTTCCCTTTGTCCTTATTCATCTCTCAGAGCACTTATGGTGTTGCCTAGAAAGTGCTTATTTGCTTATCTATCTCCATATCCAGACTATTAGTTCTTGGCTGGCTGAGACTTTGTTTTCTCACTTATCTTTATTATTGCCAGTGCCAAATTGAGTGACCAGCACATGGTGGGTCTTCAAATATTTGTTGAATGATGATGAGGAAACCAATGATTCCATTACTTTACTGCCACTGAACATATAATCTTCTCCAATCTAGTTGAGGAATATTCCTCAAATATTCCTCAAAATAATTGAGGAAACAAATGAGATGTGGACACAACACCCTCAACATTTTGAAAATTTGAAGTAAGGAGTGCTGGGAATACGCATATATTCCTAACACCACAAACATGCTAAGCTTAGAGTTCCCATTTGGATGACTTAAATGTGCAAGCAGTCTTCCTCCATAAACTAATTTACAACAATGAATAGCAGATGGGTTACCTTAGTCCCTTGATAGTGAGAACAGTTACTTTGTACCCAAAGGTAATCAATGTCTTTCCTGTTAAACTGAGTAAGTTAATGGAATGTTTACCTTTTTGCAGTGCTTCTTTATGGAGGAGAATGTTTTACTTACTGTAGTATTCTATAATAAAATGTAAATGAACATTGCTTTCCTCTGCCAGGTAATTACCCCCAGAATCCATTTAAATGAAAATAGCATTTGTAGAGAAATATCCAGAAAGGAAAGCAAAAATAAATGGAACTGTAGTTGTCCCATTTGCCAGCTCACGTTTGGTTTATAACGTTTGGCACATCTTGATATCTACATAATAGTAGTTTTAAAACCATAAATAATATTTTACAGAGGTCACACCATAGTTATTTAAGTTCAGGGGTTTATTTCCCTGAGCACTAAGTAGCTATGAATGAATTATGTTTAGTCTGATCTGCCACAGAAGGGCCATAAACTTCCAAGTCATAGCAAACCGTGGAATATTACTTCAATACGTCAGGAAAATTGTATGTGTAAAAGAATAATGCATGATAAGGGAAAGGTATTTTTATTTTTTTAAAGTAATATATGTTACTGGGCAGGAGCTATAAAATTTTGTTATTATAAACTTTCCTCTGATTCTGGAAAACAAGTTAAGGGACAGCTTTGCATTGTCAGCCCTAAGCCGACGAAGCAGGCTGTGAAACCAGAGGCAGGACCTAGGAAGGCAAGCTTGGCCCTGAATCAGGAACAGTCTCTCCTCCTCAGCACACCATACCTCAAAAAGATGAAAACAAAGAAAAGCTGCCTGAGCGCAAGAGAAGGGTTTACAAACTTCTCTCCTATCGGCGCTCTCCTCCAGTGATTTCCAGGCAAGTCCTCACTCAGAAGTGAGGCTACAGAGGGAGTTTTAGCATTAAGACGCAATTCACCCTTAAAATTAAGTCTAGTTAAAATGCTTAAATGAGATTGGTAAGTACTTACAGTATACCAGACAACACGCTAAGTCATTTCACTGGGTTTTCTCATTTAATCTTTACAGCAACCCTGACGACCCCCACTTTGCAAATGTAGAAACAGAGTTCTGGAAAAATAAACTAGTTCAGGGCTACACAGTTTGGTGGGAGACAGCCAGCAGTCTAGCTGAGGTCAGTGTGACTTCAGAAGCTCCCTAGATATTCAAAGTCAACAGGGACACAATCCTATGAAATAGATACTATCATCATCCACATGTCACTGATGAGAGAGCAGAGGTTCAGAGAGGTGAAGTCACCAGCCTCAGGCAGCACAGACAGTACGGAGAGTCAGCTCATCAGACTGAGAGGCTATCCACTAAGGAACTCAACATCTCACCCTCTATTTTTCTTTTGTTTTTTTATTAATAATGATTAATTATGAATATTAAAACTCATGAAGAAACAAGAATAGTCAAGAAACCCCTGAAAATGAAGAACAGGAGCGGGGGAGTGAGAAGGTAGGGGGGGTTACTGCTTGACTCACCAAAATGAAGACTTACTACAAAGCTTCAGGAATTGACACAGGTGATTTTAGTGCAGGGACAGACAGCTAGATCAATGGGACAGAATAGAGAGAGAGTCAGACAATGAAGAAAAGCATGGAAATGATTATTATAATCCAGGAGAGTGTTTCCCCCTTCTAGAGCAAAGGAAGCGAATGGAAGCAGGGAGGGGCAAACAGGGCAATCAAAGGTACTGGTAATATTGTTGTTCTTAAACGTGGGGGTTGGATACCCTGGTGTCCATTTTGCTATTATTTCTGAAATTGTGCATGTAATATAGTCTGGAAACAAATAATAACAGCCTGAGCAATCTACCCTGTACTAATGACAAGCTGTGGCAGGCGTTCTAAGACGATATGTGCACAACACATCTAGATTCTGTTGCTTTCTGTGGTGTTTCCAGTGCTTCTATACTCAAGGATTAGAATAAGTTATTCTTAAGCATTTGTTACCTCGTTAAGGAACTTGGAAAAAAAAATTTTAATGTAATATTTTCTTCAAATTGAATAATAAAAATGACATTAGGTGGACTACTGCCCAAAGCACTGAGTTTTAATTGAAAGTTCAAAGGAAGAGAGGTGTCCCTGCTGGTCAGTCCCTGGGAGTCCTGGTGGGTTTGATATTCTCAGTTTGTCCAAATACTGCATGAAGAAAGCAAAGCTCTGGGCAGTGCTAGGATGGGGAGGATTAGAAGATGCCCCTGCGGGCGCCTGGGTGGCTCAGTCATTAAGCGTCTGCCTTCGGATCAGGTCATGATCCCAGGGTCCTGGGATGGAGTCCCACATCGGGCTCCCTCCTGGGGGGAGGGGGAAAGCCTGCTTCTCCCTCTCCCACTCCCACGGCTTGTGTTCCTGCTCTCGCTATCTCTGTCTCTGTCAAATAAATAAATAAAATCTTAAAAAAAAAAAAAAAAAAAAAGATGCCCCTGCTGGGACGCCCTGGTGGCTCAGTCAGTTAAGCGTCTGCCGTCGGCTCAGGTCATGGTCCCAAGGGCCCTGGGATGGAGTCCCACATCGGGCTCGCTGCTCAGCGGGGAGCCTGCTTCTCCCTCTGCCCGCTGCTCCCCCTGCTTATGCCCCCCCAAAATAAATAAAATTAAAAAAATAAAAAGATGCCCCTACAGGACCCAACTCTACACATTTCTCCTCACTATCTTTCATCGGAGCAGAAAACAGGGGGAAATGCAATCTAATCTAATCTAATGCAGATATCATGGGGAGGGAATGAATCACATTTTAACCACATTTCCTCGAATTTGTTGCCAAAGGTGAACTCAAGCAGCCAGGCAGTGGGGCTGGGGTCCCAGACCCTTTGCATAGAGCCCCCCAGGGCTGGGACACATTCCACAGAACTGGGAAGATGAGATTTCAACTCTGCCACCTTCACCTGGTCGTGGCCCTGCTGTCCCTGCCAACGACTGTGACCAGAGCCTGACTCCAGAGACACAGAACCTGGTGTAAGGTTTCTCAGGTGGTTGCCTGTCCAATCCGAAATGGGAATTCTGCTTCTAAAGGCGTGCACTACTGCCCTCCGCTGGACGGAGATAGAATCACCAGCATTTAACTACCTCTGGGCCTAAACCAAGTCGGGAGGGGAAAAAAAAATCTGCTTTTATGCGATTGTATGCTCATGTGAAATATTAGTTTCAAAAATCAGAGTTCCTGAGATTAAATAAAATACAAATGCTCTTAAACTGCATAATAATTCCATGAGTTTTAATACATTCCAATTAATCTATTTAAGAAGAAACTGGCATGTTTAACTTTTATTCAAATAATATAGAATATTGTCTTCAAATCTAATTCTAGTGGTTATTACTGATTTAAATTTTTGTCTTAAAACATTTGTGCTTACTTTAGAGCATGCCATAAAGGAAAGATTTTTAAAAAGATTTATTTATTATTTTAGAGAGAGAGCACAAGCAGGAGGGGCAGGGAGAGGGAGAGAGAATCTCAAGCAGACTCCATGCTGAGTGCAGAGCCTGATGCCGGTCTTGATCTCACCACCCTGAGATCAGGAAACCAGCTCAAACCAAGAGTCAGCACTTAACCAACTGAGCCACCCAGGGGCTCCTAAAGGAAAGATCTTGACACGAATGTTGGAAAAGTACGTGCCATCTAGTTTGTTGTAAGCTTAGGCACAAAAAATAAAAAAGACTGTTACTATTCTTTTTTCACCAAAGAACTTGGCTAATAGGCATAAATATGTCATTTTTATATTAGAAATGGTGGTTTGTTTGTTTTTGTTTTGTTTTGTTTTGTTTTTTGTTTTTTTTTAATGAAAGACTGGGAAATATTGGCAGGCACTTTTCCCAGGAACTATATGAAATTGCCTCCCAGGCTTGTCCATAGCCATGTCTTTCAAGAAGAAAGCTTCTAGAGTCTCTCCAAAAGCAAAATAAGTATCCTCACTTAGGATCCTATGAATTGGTTATACCGAGACAGTAATTAAAGCGTGGATGATTTTAAACTTCACATACTTTCCTGGGATTGATATTGAACCTAAGAAATAGAGATAGAAATACTTGTAAAGTATTTGGAAATTTTGTATATGTCAGTCTCGTACCATGCTTTGATACCAAAACATACCATATTTCTTCCATTGTAAGATGCACCTACACACACACACACACACACACACACTTTAACACCTCTAAAATCAGAATGTGTCTCAAGTTCCTGGCTCTCACTATCCATAGCAACTTACGTTTGTGTTACTTAAACTCACGTCAGCCAGGTGATGGTCATATTGTAGCTATCATTGTGCTGCAGTGTTGTGTTTTGGGACAAAACACTGCATTGTGTACAATAATGTAGACATTGAGGATTCTGTCTCCAGAGGGATTTGGAAGAGTTGGACTCCAAATGTACAGAAGTCGTAGGAGAACCTTAGCCAATTTATTTTACATATGTTTTCCTTTTTTATGTCTGCATAGGTATGATACATAATAAAAATCTGTCTAAAGAAGTATAAAAGAATCCTTTTGATAAGGATAAAAGACAAAAATTTAAATGTAAGGACTTATTAGGTCTATTTTATTTGGCAGCATTTTTTTTCTTAGTGGTACATAAAATAATGGTACATGTTATGATGGATGGCATCTTAAATCCAATGAATTATACAGCATATAACAGGGCAGTGGAAAGAATGCTTTTGAATTTAAAACCAGATGACATAGATGACATTAACTGAAAAGGCATATTCACTCAATTTCCACTGCTTGCACCATCGATCAATTTTGAGAAGGAAATGGAATTTTAAAAATTCCCTCGCTCCCCTGATGCACCCAAATATTAGTGGAATAAAACAAGGTGCCAGCCGCCGGCATAGATCAGTCCCTCAGCCTTCAGCATCCCACGACAATTATTGGGTACAGGCCAATCAACCTTCCAGACCACAGAGAGGGCAGGGGAAGGGCCCTGAGATCAAAGCCAACATGTAGCTCATCTGAAGCCCATGAGATATAGCTCACTGGGAGGATGCACAGGGAGATGGAGTGTCAGAAGAGTGAGAATACTGAAGTGTCTTTCCCAGTCCCTGAGGTCTCCTTTGGACCAGGAAGCTTTGCTGGATAGACATAACATCACAGCTCCGCATATTACATCTCTCTGTGCTCTTCCAGTATGAGTTGTATGTGAGTGCATGAACTTGATGACCAAATATAAATCAGACTTATCTCTGTTGACAGGAAATAAAGTTAGACCATCAGATATACTCAGAGGCAATATCTGCTTTCATGTTTTTCAAAGTTATAGGGAAAAGATGTCTTCCATTATTGTGACTGTCTTGTCAGAGCTCAGACTGAGCCAATTCCATTCCACCTCTGTTCTTTTCTTGGCCAAGAAGAGAAACCATACTGTGATAAAACACTACCAAGGGAGAGCTCCAAATAAAAGCCTCCCAGTCAATTTAGACTCAGCTTGGTTAAAGATTCGCTTCAACCCCACCCTCAGCAACCCTGCCTAAGGAACCAGGTTTGGGGTTTTTTCCCTTCAGAAATTGTTTCTTGTTCCCCACCACCCATCCCTGTCTCCTTACTTCTTTTTTTAGACTCCAATTCTGAAAAGCTCATAATATCAGATTTTTAAAATTTTATTTTATTTTTCAGAGAGAGAGAGAGAGAGTGCACACATGTATGAGCAAGAAGGGGGTATGTAGGAGGGAGGGGCAGAGGGAGAGAGAGAATCTTAAGCAGGCTCCATGCCGAGCCTGAGGTGGGGCTCGATCTCTCTACCCTGAGATCAGGCCGTGAGCTGAAATCAAGAGCCCCTTAACGACTGAGCCATCCAGGCACCCCTATCAGTTTTTCTTTCTTTTTTTTTTTTTTTAGATTTTTTTTTAAAGATTTTATTTCTTTATTTATTAGAGAGCGAGCGAGAGAGAAATAGCATGAGAGGGGAGAGGGTCAGAGGGAGAAGCAGGCTTCCCGCGGAGCAGGGAGCCCGATGTGGGGCACGATCCCAGGACCCTGGGATCATGACCTGAGCCGAAGGCAGTCGCTTAACCAACTGAGCCACCCAGGCACCCTAGATTTTTTTTTTTTTAATGTACCTAGACTCTTGTGCCAATTTTCAGGTCTCCAGTAGTACAAAACTGCACACACATATGGAGAATAGCAAGTTTACAGATAAGTCAGGCATATAAAGTTGTTTCTAGTTGCACGTTCTTTTGAGACTGGCCCTCTCTGGCCCTTCAGAACATACTTCCATCTGTCTTCTATCTGGATCCCCGTCTCAGCGCTGAGGAAAGCCACTGGCTTCGGAGGCTGGTGGACAATCCTCCCGACAGTGTTCCCCTCAGTGAGCTCTACCTTTTCCGCACCTTCAGAAGTTCCTTCTGTTTGGGGGCGCCTGGGTGGCTCAGTCATTGAGCGTCTGCCTTCGGCTCAGGTCATGATCCCGGGGTCTTGGGATCGAGCCCCACATCGGGCTCCCTCCTCCACGGGAAGACTGCTTCTCCCTCTCCCACTCCCCCTGCTTGTGTTCCCTCTCTCACTGTCTCTCTCTCTGTCAAATAAATAAATAAAATCTTAAAAAAAAAAAAAAAGAAAGAAAGAAGTTCCTTGTGTTTGAAAACTTTCT
Organism: Phoca vitulina; assembly: GCF_004348235.1. Classification (NCBI taxonomy): domain Eukaryota; kingdom Metazoa; phylum Chordata; class Mammalia; order Carnivora; family Phocidae; genus Phoca; species Phoca vitulina. Next base: position 33,645,645 of record NW_022589710.1, on the reverse strand, counting down.
TACCTGCTTGTTTTATGAAGCATCAGGGTCTATTTGGCACTGCATACATTCTGGATTTATAATTTTTCTAAAAGTCTTAGTAGTCTTTCAAACTCCTCCCCCATCCTTGAGCACCCCCTTTTCAAGTTCTTGGGGCTCTCATCTTGGAGTTCTCTCTTGACACCTGGCCTTCAGCCTAGTCTCATCACTGACAAGCATTAGCACAGAACAGCAACATAGCAACACTTTTGTTTTGTATTTTCGAGCACAGACAAAAATTATTCTGAATTGACAGATGATTCAGAGTAGGGAAATATTCAAGGTGTTTTGAGTGGCAGAGTGGTGACACAGACCACTCCTGCATTGGGAGGTGGAGGTCCTGGGTACGGTCAGTTTCTGCCCCTGCATGTGACTTGGATAAGTTACTTAATATTCTGTGCCTCCTCCTCTGTGGAATGAGGCTTTGGACTAAACTGTTGGAGTCTTTCCAGTGGTAGATTTGTCTTGCAGAGATTATTTCTATTTTCAGGAAATGCTGTATATAGTTGTTTTGCTACAGTGTAGTCAAAGTCCATGGCCAAACAAGTTACAATAAGGTTTCTTTCCTGCAGGATTTCTAGAGCCTTTAACATGTTACTATGCTTATGAAGCTCTGGGAAGGAGAACAAATGTTGCAAATCTATGTAAACATATTTGAACACCTACCTTTTGTTGTTGTTGTTCAAACACCGATTACCATCTTGTAGACATAGGGTTTCACATAAGGCGTCTTGGAGAATGGCGTCCCAGGGATGGTTTCTGGAAGAGAAATGCAGTTGTCAAAGTTGCAAGAGTTCATAACAGAGGAGAATCCTCCTGCTTTCCCCTGAAAAGATTTAAAAGATCATATTGAGGTTTATTTCAGACTATATTCCTTCCAGTGTCAACTTGTAACCTCTTTAAAAAAGTAATTATATGCTTATTTAGTCCCCAACATGTGGGGGAGAAGGAGCACTGGGTGTCTTAACCCGCTTCCTACTCCATTCCCAGCCCATCCTACCCTCTCTTCCCTTTCTTCTCCTCACTAACCACACAGACTCTTCTAAAATGCAAACTGAGCTTGCATCACTGGAATAACTAAAATCTAAGGAATCCAAGCCTCTGTGTTTCACTGCCAAGTACTCTTCCAAGGAGTTCACTGATCTTTGTAATCAGCCACCTCCTAAACCCGCCCAAGGGGGTCAAGAGAGTTAAAAGATTCCAGATGGGGCCAGAGCAGCCTCTCCAATTTCTTCCACCTCTGTGGCTCATTCAGGGTGTGACCTGCACAGGTCACTAAATCTCTATGTGCTTTCAACTCCCCATTTATAAAATTTGGCCGATACATATTGATTTCTAGGATGTTTAGAGATACTTGAATTAAAGTCACTACAAAGAACAAATTCCGTACCTAATTTTTCTGTTATTACCAGCGAAGGCCATAGGCACAACTCAATAGTAGGAAAGCAGCAATGTACAAGAAACCATAGAAACTGACCAAATCAGGCTTTCTTGGCTCTGGAGCCTCTGCTACTCAATTAAATCTGCACATTTATATTGGACAACATCGAGTTTATAATGGCAAATATTTAATTAGTGGAACCCCAGGACTGGCAATGTTACTTCTAATGCATGTAACAGGATACTCGAAGCTTGAGAAGTGAACCCTGTAAACTTAAATTACCGCAAAATTATAAAGTTTAACATAAAAATGGAAAATCTTTAAATAGCTGTTTTGTGCAATGTTCTTAACAGACAAGACCACCTCACAATGGAACTGTGTAACTGCTAGCAGCAAGCACTCCAGGAAGATAAAATAAACTGGCTTTATGGACCCGAGGAATTGATTTTTAATGAGACTCTGCTTGGCCATAATGGCATCCTGAGAGAGTGATCCAGTTTCCCCGGCCTCTGGTACACAGTTATAAGGTGCGGAGCAAGGACTTGGTTAAACAGTGCCCATGCATTTGCCTTTTTAGTGTATGAGACTAAATGAAATAAGGATGTTGTTCTAAGACACACTCCAGAAAATGCATGGGCATGTCTGTGCACACGTGCACACAGGCACGCTGCTCTGCCTCCACGTGATCTCCTAAGACCTTGCCTGCTTGTATATTCTGAGTGTTAGATGACTAGAACTTTTGAAATTATATGAATATGTTCATATTTCTCTACCAGAGTGTAAGGACCCATAAACTATAAGATAGACCTGACTAACTCGTTCATATTCTATAACCTGGGTTTTCTGCTGACATTATATAGATATAGATATAGACATTAAAATATACAAATTTATATAAGATATATAAATTTAAATATATATATGCACACATAACAGCGGATCTGAATAAGGATAGGCAGAGGTAGAGATATAATATAGATAACAAACAATACAGAATGGAAAAGGCGGTGCAGCATATGAGTTAAGAGCTTCAGCTTTTTATCTTGCTTCTACTATTTTCTAGCTGTGTGTCTTTGGGCATGTTAATCAACTTCTCTGAGACCCAACTTCATCTTCAATAAATGCAGATAATAATACCTATTTTACAGGATTGTAATAAAGATTAAATGACACAGAAACACATAACAATTAGGATGAATCTTAGCAATATAATATCAAGTGAAGAAAAGTAAGTACCAAAACATTATATATAGCACATTTTTTCATAAAGTTAAAGCTAAGTAACATAGACATCTATATGTTTAAGAATTCACATAGCATCAATAAAATTGCATGTAAAAAGGAATGATGAACAGTTTTCAGGATGATGACGACTTTGAGTGGGGGAAGGTGAGAGAATCCTCCCCCATAGAGAGGATTATATAGCTAGATAATGGGTTATAGCTTGTGTTATAGCTTGTGTTTGGGCGGCTTGTAAGTACATATTCTGAACGAGAATAACTAGCTAACTAGCTAGCTAACTAGACATAAAACTAGCCATGCATGGACCAATGGTAAGAATATACTATTAACCAAGAAATATGACTACTCTAGTTCTGTACATGGGAGGGTCAAAGAAAAGAAGATTAAATGAGATAATATGTCATAAAATGATTAGCACAGTGCTTGGTACATAGTAAACACTCAAGAAAATGTTAGGTAGCTGGCTACATATCTCTTCATATTTCCATATACATTCTCATCCGTAATGGGATCAACTCTGCCAGTGTGATCCATTCCCCTTCATCTTTTCTATTTCCTGATTTTCTCCATCTCTCTTCTCTGGTTGCATCATCTGTATTTCCAAAATCCTTACCTTTGTAATTTTTAAAAACTTTGAGGTATAATCTATATATAACACCAGGTACAGGTCTTAGGTGTTCAGCTCAATGTGTTTTGGCAGTTATATTCACAAACATAACCATTATTCAAAAGAAGATAGAGATGATTTCCATTGCCCCAAGAAACTTCCTTTGTGACCCTTTCCAGTCAATTACCCCCCTGCCAGAGGCAACCTCTTTTTGACTTCTGACTTCTATCTCATTGTAATTTGATCTTGTCCATTCATGGACTCAATATAAATAAATCATACAATATATACTCTCTCATATCCAGTTTCCTTTGATTAACTTAAAGTGTTTGAGATTCTCCATATTATTTTGGACCAATAGTTCATCTCTTTTTGTTGCTGAGTAATATTCTGTTGTATGACTGTGCTACAATATGATTACCCTCTCTTTTGTTGGTGGACATCTCTGTTGTTTCCAATTTGGAGCTAACATGCTTGTACAATTGTTTTTGCAGACATATCTTGTTATTTCTCTTGGGTAATAAGAGTGGAAATGCTGAGTTGTAGGGTAGATGCCTGCTTATCTTTTTGAGAAACTACAATTTTCCAAAGGGGTTGAATCAATCCACATCCTTAAGTTTGTAACCTCTAGCTCCATTGAAGGGTGATTAAGTAACCACATGGACAATGACCCATTTGTGTCAGGTCCATGTCGTTTATCAACTCCAAAAGGATTCCCAGACCAGGATAATAAAGAAAAAAAAAAGACGAATGTAAATGGCAACAGATTAATTTACACTTGTCTGATGGTAGAATGTACAAAATCAGAACAGCAAGAAAGAGCTCCTTGCTGATTTAGACCACGAAACGAATCATTTTGAAGAATACAACTTAGGTGAAGTGAGCCTGAATCATAGATTCCCCAGCAGCGTGGATGCCCCTGTCTGTTCTTGGCTCCAACAGACAGGCTGAAGAATCTTTTTTGAGGGAAGTGGTGGGTGACCGATGGTAGGGACATTAATTGACTTCCATTGGCTGGTTGGTTTGGCAGTAAAGAGAAAAGCCTGTCCTAGCCCCAAAGAGCTTACATCTGTTTCTTATACAGCTTAGCCACCCATGCTGCTTCAACCATCCCCTTCTGCTGTCCAGGCTCTACCACTTTATTGATTTTTTTCCCCTGCCCTTTTAAAAAGATAAAAGTTCCTAAAAGCTTTTGCATGCAAATATGTGTGTTTGCATGCATGTGCATGTTGGTGACAACAATGGTTTAGCTAACAAACTAAAGCAGCAGCTAGGGGTGTGTGTGTGTGTGTGTGTGTGTGTGTGTGTGTGTTAACCAATTACTCTGGGATTGTGCACCCCCAGTGGTGAAGCTGGCAGAAGCACAACAATTAGAATGTGTTGACAACAACTTAAATTAGTTGACAATGACTTGAGACCTCATTAACCCCTTTAACACCTCATGGTTTATGATTAAATTGAAATACTTAGAGATTGTTGGAAGGAGGATTTGTCTTACTAGCAGCAGTTGTTTAGGTATAGCTAGAATATTTGATATTTCTTTGATACATCTTCCATTATTTTGTAACCATCAACAATGATTATCCGAAAAGGTTATCATTATTCTGTGGAAATCAATGGACTAAGGATTCATACTTTTACTCAGAAACCTATTATTTTGCTTCTTTCCCCAACAGCCTCCCAATCTCATCCAGCCTTTTTAACTAAGTGTTGTTCAAACTTTATTTTTTAAGTCAGATCTTTTGTTCTTAGAAATTACATGGGTTGATAAAGTTAGCTGTGACTTTTCCCGCAATCACTCCAGCTGAGAGTTTAGTGCCTACGGAATTCCACCATGAGAATTCACAGGTGTGTGTATGTTTGGATGGCCCTGCCATATTCCACAAATCTGCTAGCCTCACGCTCCAAAGAACAGAACAATAGTTTTCATTTTTCTTGATGGGTTCTCAGTAAATGTTTAATAGATAGACGGACTGATGCAGAGATCCCCCGATCTTCCAGAATGTATACAGTTTCACCCAGCCTCTAAAATAGACGCCATTTAAACCAATAAAGGCAAAATCCAGTGGTTCCTTTGTTCCTAAATATTTCTTCAGCAAGAGGTTTCAGTGCTTCTGGGTCAATCAAATTATACTACATAGGAAGCTGCAAATATCAGACAACATTGTAATATCTGAGAAAGTTTGAAATAAGTTTGTTTTGATTTTTAAATGTGAATCATCTATAAAGCTATAATCTTAATATCAGTTGTACTATTTAGACATGCAATCCATTGTCTGTTTAGATATCCCAACCATTTATTTGATATGGAAGCTTCATATCAATGAGGCCAATACTACTGAACTTGTTCACTTCCAGGACAATGGTCCTTTATTTTCTTTGGGCCATAGACTCATTTGGGAATACGGTGAAATCTATGAACCCTCCAATACAAAGAAGAGTTCTAGTCACTTCTATACCAAATCGATTAGATTTCCAGGGATTTATGGATTCCAGATTAATATTCTTTTATCATCAGCAACATGGGGATGATTTTAACCTTCCAGACATGTTGGTGATAATTAATCTATACAACAAATGAAGGGAAAATGGGCCAACTGTGAAAAGATCATATTCAAATTGGAACTATGATTTGAGAGAACTACCTTAGTTAGAAATCCAAGCAGGCCAAAAAAAAAAAAAAAAAGGCACCTTGTTATAAAATAAGGGTCACAGGTGCAGTGGACATTTATTGAAAAGATTGATTGACCAGAAGTTCTAGGCAAGTGTTTCTCACAATATAATCGATATGACTCCTTCAGCAGAATTGACAGAGATGCTTATTTAAAGTGTGTATTCCTAGGCCCCACGTTTAGCCAGCTAAATTGGCATCTTGTCCGAGGGGAGCTGAGGCCCTGCATTTCAGTTTAACAAAGTTCCAGGTAATTCTCATACACAGTTAAGTTGGAGACTCCGTCTCTTGCATTCTCATTCTTAACTCTCATTCTTACATCTTTTGCAAGTACTTTATTTATATTAGTATTGTTAGTCAGTCACTGTGAATGCAGATCTTCCATAAACATCCAGAAAATGCTTTTGATAATAACTCCAATTTGGATAGTGGATGTCATTAGGGAGAGAGCCCTTGGAAGGCAGCTGCAAACAATTGTCACTCCATTGCACTGACCATCAGACTCGGGCCACTTTAGATTGGCCCATCACATTGTTTCATTTTTTGGTACTTAGTCATTTGTTACAATAAAAATTAAGTTACAGGGAAGGAACACTGTGACAGGATAATGGACTCCTGCTCAGAAGAAACCAGGCTGCCTCCAATTCATCACAGCATTTATAGTGCATTAGAAGACATTACAGTGACAACATCATTCCTTTGAGGCAAGAAGAAAAACCAGATTGAGCAGGAAAGAGGGAATTTACTTCATGAACTTGGCAAAAGTGAAATAAAAATAGAATTCAGGGGTGGTTTAAACTGCCATGTTCAGCAAAGGACGGGAGAAGGCTAACAATCTCTGAGACTAACCTTCCACTATGTTAAAAAATTAGCTTATTTCACCTTGCATCATATGAGCAGTTTGTGGGTTAAAATGGAATGGCCGCCTAAGGAATAACAGAGAGGCATGGAGAAAATGGGCAAAGTTAAGGCAATTTAAAATGATTAAAGCCCACAAAATATTTTGCAAATATAAAATCCTGGAGAGAAGCTTAATAATAATATTTGTCCAATGAACTGGGCCAAAGATATCCATATTGTCTAGGTATTTTAATTGGGGGCCTGAAGTATCATTATAAAATCATAAGAAATCTATGTCTGTGTTCTCATAAAAATAAAAGTGGCTGTTTGATGTTGGAAAGTATAGTTTTGAGACGTAGGAGCTAAAGGAATGTGGTACTGGGTAGGCATGGCTGCCAATTTAGACCTGGGAACTTAATAACTTTATAGTATTTTTACTAGTATACCCTACACTATGTTAAGCCTGGGGAAAAAAAAAATGAGAGGCAACTAACTTGGTATAACGGGAACAATGTCTTAATTCTGGGAGATTTTTAAGGTAACTTTTTTTAAACTCTACTTTTTATTAAAGCGACATTATTTCATAGATCTCAGATTTTGGGTGGGGGACGTCCAATGTTCTCCTTAATAAAATCTTTAATTCACTTAAGAATCAATTTGAACAAAAGCCTGTGTGGTCTCATTTTCTTTCCCTGTCAATCTGTGTTATTTCCCGGTTGAAAGGTAATTTTGACCATAAACATGGTTTCCATCACACATTTCTAATTTTAACCTATTTGTCTCCGTTTGATTTACATTGGGTCTAGAGCAAATTAACTATTGTGAGCTTTTATTGAAAATTAATTAGGTGGCTAAAGTGCCCATGGCAGACTCTGCCAGTACATGTTTCTCTCTGGGTCGCCAGCCTTCTCTAGTTAAAACACCTAGCAACTTAAAAAAAATCCATAAAACGAATGATATAATTAGTTCCAGAGTGGAACTCAATCTCTTTGAAATCAGATGCTTTTTTCTAGTGCTGAAGGGCCATTCTATAGCAAGCATTTTATGGTATCAGGGGATTTTCCTGGGGATAAAGAGTAGCTCATTCTAGCTGAATCACCTCACATGACTTACAAAAGGTGTCCTTGTGGTACTAAATAGAGCTGCAGCTATGATCGGATTCCTAAGTCAAAGCAAGGAGAAAGAGGGAAACTGGGTTTACAATACCGTCATGATAAAAAATAAGCTATCTGTTGGAAAATAGACTCCATGAGTGTATGTGTGTGTGTGTGTGTATGAGAGAGAGAAATCTTATGCTTAGGAAACACCAGGATGTAAATGTGATTTATTTAAATAGTTCCACAACATTAAAATAGTTTTTATTTTCTATGTATGCTGCTTCAAAGAAGAGCTCTGTGGGCTCATAAAAATGCAGAGAACAAATAGGGGCCTCTAAGTCCAATTTATATGCCATGCCCACTGTGCACTGAGACACATATAATCTGTAAAATGTCAGCTTCAAAGTTCCACCGCGATCGGTGTTAACCCTGACCTCTGGCCCTGCCGCCTCTGGCTGGGCCTGTGTGCTTTCTTTACCAGCTGTTTTAAATAAATGTGTTCCATTTTTAAGAGATTGTCTCAGCGTTTTTTACATGAATAGTGGTAATATTATTAACTCTCACTGGAGAAACCACCTTTTCTAAGAGGGCTTCACAGAGGAACCAATCATTTCATGCCCCATGCAGAGAGTAGTGGATTAATAAATATGTCATTGTACTGAAAATATTTAAACAACGCTGGGAGAAAAGAGCAAGGCACACAACAAAAGGAAAGCATATTAGTAGTGTTTCCTGTCAAAATACACAGAGGAAGCACTTTATTTGGACCATTTTCTCCATAAAGAGACATGGTGGGCCAAGATAAACACAGTGAAGGAATCTGGTTTATCCCACTTTGGAGATTGGAGACCATCAGCTCCACCAAAGTTATGAGACTGAAACCAGGTTTTCTCTCTTGAGGCTGCTAAGTGAAGCCATCAAGAGAGGCAAGCAGATAGACTTAGTGGATCAATATTACACAGTTAAGTGGCGCATACAGTTTCTTACATGGTTTTAGTGAAACAATTCACTTATTAGGATCAATAAGCAGAAAACTCAGAGCAGCATATATAAAATTTTGTGACGAGGATTTACCCAACTAAGACTATAAACAAAGGTTTCAGTCAGAGTTTGGGGACATTTTTCCATTTCAGCAGAGCAAAGTAAACCCTAAATTCATGTTTAATGAGCGCTTACTGAATGCCACGTAGTTCTTGATGTAGCGTGAGTTTAAAGACGTAGAAAAAAATTATAACTGCTACTAACCTAGGGAATTAACTTTCCAGGATCAAAAAAACCAGTCAGACTTCACAGGGATGAGCACTGTCAGCGGAAAGAGGGAGCTCAGACCGAACCGCAATTATGACAGAAGGTGGTACTCACACCACGAGCTTCGCTGAGGGAGATGGGCCCTGACAGCCACTCTGACCCGCCACGGAGCAGACCCAGGTTAGCAACTGGGAAATGGAATGTTACCCTATTTGCTAAGGGAGACGGAGAATGGAGAGGAGACAAAATAAAAATAGACCACCTTTGGGTACGAAACATTCAGTGTGAACATCCTGAAGAGAGGAAAGTGGGGGCAGGGGAGCTGACTGAATTCACTCCTGGTCGGTTTTTACCAGTTGTCAATGTCTCTCATCTAGAAATTCTGGCTGGTACCCGTTTTGACAAGCCATGGAGCTATGATTTATGGTACATTCAAATTTAAGATGATTACAGAGAACATTACAAGACCCTGAAATTATTATAGCCCCCTCAAATCCACATGCATTTGAAATAGGATCCTAAATTCTCACCATTAAACTGGATGCTCTAAAACAATTTGAATTTTTTTCATGTATAAAGACTGACATCATGTAGATTGAATATGCCATGACTAGTACTTTTTAACATGAAAAGTTTCCTCAAAATAGATAAGACTGTCAAAAACCACTGGAGAAATTATTTTGAAAAGGTGGATGTGCTCATTCTAGGATATCATACTATTAGTGAATTTGGCACTTTCAAATGTGTTACCCAAAAGCATTAAGTCTACACCAGGTGAGAAGGTTGTTTTTGAAATTGATCTTGTAGAATTGTCCCTTTTAAGTGGCTGCTTTCATGAACCAGCCAGTATTTATATATTATTATAAAGATAATACCCTTACTTACCTCACAAGGGTGTTTTGAAAATTAATTAATGTTTGCCAAGTACTTTGAGTTCTATAGATGAAAGGTGGGGTGGAAATGCTAAGTAGTATTATTATTTTCATCTGTATTTGAACTTGCCTCTTATAAGACAATCTTTTTTTTTTTTAAGATAATGATCTCTCCTTTGGGGAGAAAAGGCAAATATTGCCTCATCCACAATCAAACCCTCATAAGGAGGACAGGTGTAATTATTAGGATTTGGCCAAAGAATAGATTGAAGTGGATGGCAAACTTCAAAAGGATGTATTTCCAACTCCCAAGACCTCTTCTGGGAGTCCCAAAAGTATCAAGTTCATCTTGTGATTTCTGCCGAGATATGGCCAAATGTAAAGGCCAGTTGGGTATTTACGTGGCATATGAATAACAACCCAAACCCTTTCAATTAAGCTCTTTGCTGTTAGGTGTCCGTGAGGTCCACGATCTGCTTACTGAAGAGAAAGATGCTCCCTTAATTCTGCCAAGAGGTTAAAGGACAACATGGAGGAAATTGGTTTGGCTAAACCAGTTGGCTAAACTGGCTTAAGAGGAACTGATTTTGCTCTGCTCTGGGTCCTCAACCCTCACTTTAACCCTGATCAGTGTAGCAAGAATGGTTGCTGTAGATCTCAATGGGCCCATTTGAGAATGTGCAGGACTGTATGAAGAAGGAGCAGTACAAATCTCAAGAGCCCCCAGAGCTCAGAAGCCTTGTCCCCTCTCTCCTATAGACCGTGCATTTCTCACAGGCAAGGGATGGGTCTATGTTAACAGCATCCTTTCCAATACTTGGCAGGTACTGAGCTAATGAAGGAGGAAACCATGTTGTACTCATGGTGGGTGGGGGTGCCTGTCTACACCAAGAAGACTGGATTCCCTTCAAGAAAAGTGGTTTGAGATTCCCTGGAGTTTTCTGACTCTGTTCTTTGGTACAGATGTTCATATAGCCAGAGAAACATTAAAATAATCTCATTTTTATTCTTGCCCCAAATTAAAGGTTTGCCTACCATCAGTGACTTCCCTATCAAAAATTGACATATGATTGTCAATCTTTTGGATTTCTTTTACATCATGATGTTTCTATGTCTTCACCTCTAAGATTGGACATTGTCATTTAAGCTAATTTGTATTGTTCCGGGGTGTTACCCAATAAGTTCTAGAATCACTAAGCAATAGCCAGATGATAAAACATCAAAGAGACTGAAAGCTCCCTGAGGGAAGGAAAAGTGCCTTTTTCAGCTTCTTATGCTCCTCAGTGTCTAGCACAGAGGTTTAAACATCATAGAGATTCCATAAGTATTTACTGAAAGAGGAAAGCAGGAAGGAAGGGAGGGAGGAGGGAGAAACGGAAGGAGGGAAGAAACTGTGCACAGGTTTAGCTTACTTTCAGTAATTATCTTATATTCGTTGAGCAGCTACCACCCAAGCACTGAGCATACATTATCTCGAGGAATCCTCCAATAACCCTGTGAAGTGGGTACTATAAGCAATCCCATTTTACAGAGGAGGAAACTGAGGCTAAGGAAGCTTAGAAAACTTGCCCAAAGTTGCCTAAGTGGGAAGTGGCAGATTAGAAACCAGTGTGATGAAGCATTTTGATTTTGAGAGTCAGAGAACTGAGCCGCCAACTCTCTTCTCTATGTCCCCAAAACAGAGTTAAAGAGGACTTTGCAAAGCATATTTTAAAGCCTCAGGATATATGTTACATACAAGGAAACGTACTCTTTTTAAAAAGCGTTCACTCTCCCCACCCCAACCCCCGACAAATTAAGGACCTACAGATTCTGAAAACAGCCAAATTCCACTGCAGCCAAGGGAAAAAGTTTGGCAAGATGCATCAAGTTTTCTTTGAATGTTTTTGACCCCACTGACCTATCTCAAACACACCCCTTTACCCCAGGCAGTCTTGAAGTCTACCACATGCTTTCAGGTTTATCAGAATTACTCCTGCTCACGAAGCAGATGAATTCCGGTCTGTGCACAAATAAGTTGGAGCTCCAGCAGACAATTAGATGGAAAAGAAACAGTTTGGATACGGGAAGTTAAGCTGCTTTTAGAACCCATGAACAGAATAGATGGAGCTTTTTTAAAAACTCGCTTAACATAAGTATCAACGTACCATAGAAGTAGCAAACTCTCAGCAGAATTTGTTTCTAGAAACCCAAAAAAGAATAAGTCTTGTGGGTTTGGTTTTTATTCAATAAATTTTAAAAAGTGACCAAAAAAAAAACCAAAACAACACAAAACAAAACATTTTTTCTACTCCTCCAGAAACACTGCTTTAAAACATTTTTCTTTTTGTTGGTTCAGTGTCCTGCTAGTTTGTCCTCATTCATCCAGCAGGGGTCACTCTTGCCCACCATATGCTTAAAAGACTCGCTAGCTTGTCTATATATTCCTTACCAGGGGCCTTATTCCCAGCAGCAGTGCGAATATGGGCAAAGACATCAGCCCCAAAATATTGAGGAGAAAAGAATCTGGTTTTGGAGATGGGATTGCAATATTGGGAAAATGGATACTTTTGTAATGACAGCGTATGAACAGGAGGCTTCAAGTCTGTACTTTAAACTTGTCGATTTATTGGACAAATCAGCTTAGTTCCATTCTTGCTGCTAAATCTGAATATACATGGTGTCTCTCTTCTCTGTGTCATGGTCAAGCTGGGTGAATAGGGAGAGGGGCGTCGAGCTGCTGGTGTTTCCATGGGTCCAGGCGCTCTCGGCCAGGTGCCTCATCAGGGTTCACCTGGGCCTCAGTGATCACTCCAACTTGCTAGGGCAATGAGTGTCCAGCCTGCTGTGTCCTCAGTGATCGTCCTGTCTTGGATGGAAGTTAGTCTTTAGCTGTGGCAGCTTCCTCCTTCAGGAATGCAGGGCAAGTTCAAGTTTGCACCGACTGTCTAGAGCAGATCTGTGGGTACATGTGAAAGACGTGTTGGGGAAAGGTTAATCTGCCTTCCCACACATCAGTGCTTCTCCTGAGGCCACAGGCACAGACCAGATAGTGAACAGCCTGGCGCATGGCCACGCTCTGACAGCACGGAGGGCAGGAGTGGGGTTCTGATACTGAGGAAAGTGGGCTAGTGAGGCTGGAGCTCCATCAGTAAGGGCACATCACAAATAAAGCATCCCTTTGTGATTGCTCTAAGCTGGTCAGTGGGTGAACATCGATATTTAAATCAAATATTAAAGTGACTCATGTTTATTCTGCTCCCTCTATATCTTTTTCTTCTTAATACTCGAGACTTAAAAAATAGAACTTACTTTTATTTTTTTTTTAAGATTTTATTTATTTGACAGAGAGAGACAAAGCAAGAGGGAGAACACAAGCAGGGGGAGTGGGAGAGGGAGAAGCAGGCTTCCCGCTGATCAGGGAGCCCGATGCGGGGCTCGATCCCAGAACCCTGGGATCATGACCTGAGCTGAAGGCAGAGGCTTAACAACTGAGCCACCCAGGTGCCCCTAGACCTTAGTTTTAGAGCAGTTTTAGGTTCACAGCAAAATTGAACAGGAAGTGCAGAGTCCCCACACACACACAGTCTCTCCCACCATCAACATCCCCCACTAGAGTGGTCCATTTGTTACAATCAGTGGACCAACACTGATGCATCATTATTGCACAAAGTCCATAGTTTACATTGGTGTTGTACCTTCTATGGGTTTTGACAAATGTATAATGACATGTATCCACCATTACAGTGCCATACAGAATATTTTCACGGCCCTAAAAAATCCTCTGTGCTCTCCCTATTCATCTCTCCTTCCTCCCTAACCCTTGTCAACTATCGATCTTTTTACTGTCTCCATAGTTTTGTGTGTTAGAATCACACAGTACATAGTCTTTTCATATTCACTTCTTTCACTTAGTAATATTCCTTTCAGGCTCCTCCATGTCTTTTCATGGCCTGGTAGCCCATTTTTTTTTAGTGCTAAATAATATTCCATTGTCTGGATGCACCACAATTTATCTATGTATTCGCCTACTGAAGGACATCTTGATTGCTTATGGCAATTGTGAATAAAGCTGCTATAAACATCTGTGTGCAAATTTTTGTGTTGATATAAGTTTTCGGCTCATTTGGGTAAATACCAAGTATAGCATTTGGTGGATCAAATGGTGACCTTGATACCTTTTCATTATGGTCTTCACAATTGTTGTGTAAACATTCTACCTTCAAAATTATAGAACAGATGTTTTCTTCCATTTGGAGCTTATACTCCAGTGGATGACTGACTGTTCCTTCTGCTCCAGGATTTTAGCACCAGGTTCTGGAGAAGGGCCTGTTTCTGAGCAGTAATTGTCAAAGGAGAAGTAACTTTGCAGTTGCTGTTGATGGCTCTTTAGCTGGAGACATAAGGAAGGATAAGTGGTTTTATGAGTGGTTTATCCAGAATTAGACCAAACCATATACAATAAAAAACACTGCTTATAATGCTGGAATTTCCAATTGCTTGTTTCTCATATAAATTGGGTTACTGAATTAGATTAGCTCCAACTTTACATTCTGGGGGAAAAAAAGAAAATACTGTGTTGCAGTGGTGGTGATGGTGGTAGAGGTATGAGCGGGGGTGAGGGGGGGAGAAGGTGCTTATTGAATAATTTGATGCCAATTTCAATTCCCAGCATTGGATACTTGTCAAAAGGAGTTGGAATTTCTGAGGTATGTCCTTGTTCCTTTTGATCATATGAGCTTCCCTAGTTAAGACTCCCTAGAAGGTACCAACGGTTATGGCCTTGGTAGGCTTCTATGTAGATTGAGAACTGTTAGCCAATAAGCACTAGCCCTCCGTGTGCACCTTCTACAGATTGAGTGGTGCCAGCCAATATTTTTGCTTTGTTTACACTGCTGTGGTCTTTCTGTTATTCACATCCTTTTTGTTTGACTGACAATTTTTGGTTTGCAGCAAATAGTTTTCCAAAAAATAAACCAACTCCAGATTATTCTGATGGTTGAGGTAACATGCTGAATGTAAAAATGCGAGTCTCCCAATAACTCCAGGGGGTGACCTCCAGCTGAATGGAGGATGTTGTACTCTAGGTGTGGTCCAGTCCACCAGCCCAGGAGTTCCAGAGAACACTGAGAAGATAAAGACACCTTTAGGATATTGATTTTAGGGGAGAAATACTGTTGTCAGAGGATAAAGCTCATGAGGACTGAGGTAAGCTTGATGCATTTCTTGATAGCAGACCCCCAAACTGTATGAGGTGGTCCAGTACCCACACAGTTGTGAAACAACACTGGAAGATTGTCTCCACTAAGCAGTTGATGACGTTTTTAAAATTATAGAAAAATAAGGCCCATAGGGACATGGAGGTCAGACTATCCATGCTAACACTTCCAAATGATCTCTACTATTGTCCCCAGGCAACCATGTAACTTCATTTCTACTGGAGGGTATTGTAAAGCCTCCCTAAGTCAGGTTCTATGGTTTATTTTTCTCTTCCTTCCAATCATTTCACCAAAACATACTTTAATTAACTCGCTTTCAAAATTATCTGGCTTTTCATTTAAATCAATTATTAAGGGGCTGAAGTGTGCATAGAACATATAGAGAGAATTATTAAGAATAATTAAAAACTTATGTAGGTTGTGTTCCTACAGAGTTTTTAAAAAATGTCTAATGCCCAGGAACTTTTTGCTGTGGTGCGGCACTTTCTTTTTTGGTAAATCATCATTTGGTTTAGTTCATCAATTTTTTTTTTTTTTTTTGAGAGAGAGGGACAGAGAGAGAGGGGCAGAGGGAGAGGGAGAGAAAGAATCTCAAGCAGGCTCCACACCCAGCCTGATGCGGGACTCAATCTCATGACCCCGAGATCACGACCTGAGCCCAAATCAAGAGTCAGATGTTTGACTGAGCCACCCAGGTGCCCCTCATCAAATATTTTCTAATGATCACTCTTGCCAGATGCTGCAGTAGGAGAATTAGTTAATGGATAAGACATTGTCCCTGCCCTTATGGTACTCCCAGTGCCAGTGGGGAGATGGGACATTTCCATGTGATGTGGGGGCGCTGTGTCGGAGGATGATCAGGGAGGCAGCGTCTCTGCACCTCATCCTAGAGATCTGACTCCTGAGCTGCTTCTCAACACCGGAAGTCAGACAGGTTGACAATGGGGGCAGAAGACCGAGAAGAGGATCTCATGTGTCAAATGACATTAGCAAAAGTATTAATGTGGCTGCTACCTGAAGGGCAAGGAGGAGAGTTGAAAAGATGATATTCAAAGGGATACATGCACCCCAATGTTTATTGCAGCATTATCTACAAAAGCCAAAGTATGGAAGCAGCCCAAGTGTCCACTGACTGATGAATGGATAAAGAAGACAAAATATATATACACACACACACACACACACACACACAATGGACTATTACTCAGCCATAAAAAAAGAATGAAATCTTGCCATTTGCGACAACATGGATGGAGCTAGAGAGTATTACGCTAAGCGAGATAAGTCAGTCAGAGAAAGACAAATACCACATGATTTCACTCATATGTGGAATTTAAGAAGCAAAACAAACAAGCAAAGGGTAAAAAGAGAGAAAGAGAGAGAGAAAGAGACAAACCAAGAAGCAGACCTTTAACTATAGAGAATAAACTGATGGCTAGCAGAGGCGGGAGAGGGGAGAAATAGGTGATGGGGATTAAGGACTGCACCTGTTGTGATGAGCACTGGGCGAAGCATGGAAGGGTTGAATCACTATATTGTACACCTGAGACCGATATAACACTGTATGTTAACTACACTGGAATTAAAATTAAAATTAATTTTTAAAAAAGAAAGAAAGGAAGGAAAGAGATGAGGCTGTGGGAGTGCCTGGGAATACGTCATGGGGTTTGGGGTTTGGACTCTACACTGTGGGTAATGTGGAGTCACAGCAGGGTTTTAAGCAGGAATTCATTTTTTTAGATGGAATACTCTGATGGTTATGTGGAGGATCATGGCTTGGCGGGAGCAAGACCAGAAGATTTGTCGAAAGTTCAGGACTAAGAAGAGAGGCATGAATTTATGACTCCCAAACAAGTTTAATGGGAAAATTCTTTTAAGTACAAATATGTTGCAGTGCATTTCCTATTTGTCTAGTGGACAAAAGCACTTTGGGAGAAGGAAGACGTGCCCTACAGGTACCCAGTCTCATCTGGAAGCTCTCCCTCACATCACTGAGCATCCCAAGACCAGAGGCCACCAACTACTGGGTATGATTTTGGAAAGAGAGGCAGGCCCTTCCTCCCCACCCCCTTCCAGATCTGCTCACTGATATTTCCACCATTAGCATCTTTTAGGACTAAAAATAAAATACCCGCATGAGCTTACCTTCTCTTTCATACTTCTTAGGTTTGGGATACTAAAAACAAAAAAAATCTGAGCACTGTAATAGGTTGAATAATCTGATGTCAGTTCCTGTGCAGTTATTTTCTGATTGCCCTTCTAGATGGATTCTCTGCCCTTCCATGGCCTATTCTGTGCCCCAGGAGCCTGGCCCCTGAAGCTCCCGCCAGCTCTCCTCCCCTGACCCCGTGGTGTTGGTGCTGGTTATAGTCCCTGGTGCTCCGCATCCCTCACAGATTCCCTTTACCTGCCCATACCTCGTTGCACAGCTCCTTCATTTAATTCTCCTCAGTCAACCTGATATGGGTTCTTTCCTATGTTTGCACTTTGGTAGGGGTAGGACACTGAGCCCCTGAGCATGAGGGTAGCCTTGGAGAAAAGAAGAGACCAAGAAAGAAGATTCTGGAGTCTCCTAGGACCTATTGCAGGGCTGCGGGACTGCCCATCTGCCAGGCTCCTTCTTCGCCTCATGCTTATGCTGTCTAAGGGAAAGGTGGCTCCCAGATCTGGTTTGAATTTATGTTTAAAAAAATCCGAATTGATTTGTACGTTGCAATCTGTAATTCATAACCACTCCATCAATAGGCATTTCTTTTCTAAGCGTGTAACTTAGCAGACTCATCACAGGGAAACAAGAAACATACAGATGTCATCTTACGTCGGGCGCATAACAGAGTCTTCAAGGGTTAAGAAACAGCCACATGCTGTGCCTCAGGTACAACAGGGTTTACCAGAGGTTTCCTTTTGTGTTTAAACAATAAAGTAGTTGGTGGTCTGCTGGCTACAGCCTGTTATACATTCCTTGGTTTTATTAGGATAACCATAAGCCTCAAAGACCCACCCTGATGTCAGGGGCGGGTTTTATAGAACACTCACAAGTTTCTTCTTGTTGTGTTCGGGGGTATATAAAGTGTGAGGCGTAATAGGTAACAGGTTGGAAGACCAGTTGAGGGCCGACAAAAGTCCCAGTTCCTGATGTGAATATTTAATAACTCCTCATTACAGGAAAAGGTTGACTACCAGATGCCTGTTACTGGTGGCTCCAGAGCCCACTAAACCTTTGAGTTACTCCAGGAGCAGGAGTGTGTTTTGGCAGTTACCTCTGCCGTTCAAACGAGCTGGACGTCAGGACATGCCCAGTTGATTTAGGAACACTGGGGAGGAGCCTTTGCTGGAAACATCTCGTCTGTTATTCAGCAGCCATGTGGCTAATTACTTTTGATATGGTGATTTCCTGTGATAGAGCACAGTAGGTTTAAAAAAAATTTTTTTAATAAACTCAGAAGCATTGTAACAAATATGAACTTCACATTGGCGTGTATTGCTAATACATCGTTTCAGGATGTACGTTTATAGAGGCCCCTGAGATCATCACCTGAGCTTGAACTTCGGTTAATTGGCATGACAGTGACCTAGTTCTGCACTCCTGAGCTGAAAACACCCTCACAATTTGTCAGGTTCTAGATGGTGTCATTTGTCCAGCTGTGTTTTGACCGCAGCTGGTCTGGGAACTGAATTGTCTTGCGTTTCCATGGCACAGGAAGTTTCATGGCAGAATGCTTGTGTGGCGGCCCCCCCCCCCCCCCCCCCCCCGGGGCACATGGGAGGAAAGGGTCTCTCGCTGCTCAGCGCTCCACTGTATGGCGTGCTGTCTTTCCCGGAGCGCCCCCTGGCCCCAGACAGACACGGAGAGATCCAGGCTGTGGTGCTGCGCTCCTGGCACTACCCAGCCTCTCTGCATCCAGGAACCACTTCAAGAGCAACCGCTTACGATAAAGACAATTTTACCCAACATTTTAATATGTAGGATGCATCTATGAATTGGCCTTAGAAATCTGAATCCGAGACATTGGTAACAAATTATCTGAAATACTTTTGTTTTCTTTCTTTAAAAACAATTCCAAAATGGACATAGCTATATGTTACTATCCCGCTTCAAACCTTGGCTTTCTCTTCCTCTTAAAATCAAATGCAAAAACCATTAACACAATCGATAAGGTCATGTTTGCTCTGGCCCCTTGCCTTATCTGGATGTCCTCTTTCCTCCAAGCTGCAGCCCCTCTGGCCTGTGTTCAGCTTCTTGAATTCCCCATGCTTCAAGGTCTCTGCACATGCCATTCTCTACATCTGGAATGGTTTCCTCTTTCTGGACCCCTCCCTCCCCCTTCAGATTTTAGCTTTAATATGATTTCTTCAGGGATGCCTTCCCAAACTCTAGCTTAGGTCAAGTCCCCATTGACTTCATAGTCCCCTAGACTTCTGTATTGAGCCTATTGTCATTGGAAGAAATTAATTATTTGTATAATTACTTATTTGGTGTCTCATTCCCTTCTAGACTGTACATATCAGGAGATAATGGGGGCTGTATTCTCAATGCCTAATAGAGTACCTGGCATATAGATGAATGTCTGTTGAATTAATTATTTAAACAATGCATGCTTATTATAAAACGAATTATAGAAGTGCAGAAAAATACCAAGAAAATTAAAATAGTCTATAACCCTACATCTCAGGGATAGTAACTCTTAGCATTTGGGTGTGTTTCCTTATGGCCTTTAGAAAAAAAACAAATGTATGTGGCATATAAATAAGCATTACCTACTGAAAGGTAGATCCTATGGCCATTTAGAAAAGTCTTCTTGAATGCACCAGGCTCCTGGTATTGCAAACTGAAATCACTGGGGGAGAGCTCTGAGCAGAGATATCACCATTCATGGTCTCTAAGGCTGGTGAAGGATTAAAATCTAGTTCCTAGGAGCGAGTTCCAGGGTCTTCCTACCGTACGTACTCCATTGTCACTCTAAGATTGTCTATTTAGACCCTTTTAGCAAAGGAACAATTTCTTAAATACTCGAAATATGTCACCTCACTGTTTAGTTTTTGTTGCTGCTATTGTCATTCTTCCTCTAATTCATAGGTCAGGGGACGTTTTTCAGAATCATGATACCAACTTCCAGTTCTTAGCCTCTTTTGCAAAGGGGAGGTGTCTGGAAATAGACTGCAAACAACTGGATGATTCCTCATTCCCAGGTAACAGTGTGACTTCTGTGCCCCAACGGCCCAACGCAGTTTATCCCACAGAACCTGTTTCTGCTGATGGGCGACGGCCACAGAGCAGGTACTGCTATTATCCCCATTTTAGGTGTGAGGAGACATGGTTTAGAGACGGCACGGAACCTGCCTATGGCCACGCAACTAGTCGGTGGCTGAGTCAGGGTTAAAACGCGAGCTGGCCCAACTCCAAAGCCCAGACTCTGAGCCACGACACCAGGCTGCCCAAAGTGACTCCCTCCAGATTCTACCAAGTGGATCAGGAATATGAGAAGGCTTCACAGGGCCTTGAAGACCCCTCAGGGTGTATTAGATTTTGTGTACCTGCACACATTTGTATTTTTTCTAGGGAGAAGTTCTCTATATTTCATCAGACTTGTTTGGAACAGGAAAAATAAAGATTCATCTGGATTAACAATTACACTAATATTTGTTGATCGGTTACCAAGTACTGTTCTAAACACTTCACATGTATTAAATCCTCACAATAGCCTTGTGGGATAGGTACTATTATCCCCATTTTATGGTCAGAGAAACAGACACCGAGAGTGGTTACTTGTCAAAGTCACGCAGCTGACCTGTGGTGAAGGGATCTCATCCAGGCAACTGCTCAAGCCTGCACTTTTATTTAACCATAGTGAACAAACGCCTCCTTTGCAGATATCTCAAGGCCATCTACCTGAACTTGGGCTGCATCTCCCCACTAATGTACACAATCCATGTGGTAGTTTTTCCTTCCTCTCCCTAAAAGCTACTAATAAATTAAATTGGTGGTGGATCTTACAACAGAGGGTATCCTAGAAGAAATCAGTAACTCTCCTTGGCAGGATTAATCATATCAGTGAGTCATACCTTCGTAAAAACTATTTTAACAAGACTATAGTCCCTCTGGCATGGAATTTGGACAAATTCCTAATGGAGTTGGGATTCTGAATTAGAAGGGAGCCCTTCTGGAGGAGGCAGGGACGGAGAAGTGACCAGAAGTAAGAGGGGAGCCGAAGGAAAAGAAAGCACTGTGTGTATGGGGGTGGTCAGAGTTTGTGCACACCTTCTCTGTAATGTGTGCACGTGCGAGTACACACTTGGATTACACTTATGGCCCACGACACATCTGGTGTGTATATATTGATTACGATGAATGCAGTTTGAGTTATCTAATACATTTCTCTACACCTTTTGAGATAGTGATACCCAACCTAAATTGTTCCCAAATGGCTTTCGGGGATGAGTGCCCTTGAGGACAAAGCACACTTCACAGCTTTTCCCTTAATAGATGGAAAAACAGAGGTAAGAGAGTTGGGCTACTTGTTCAGGAGATCCTAGGGGTTTTAGTATAAAACTAAGAAGACCATTATAACTTTATTCTCCCTGCTGAGGAATTAGCATTTTCCTGATTAAGTGACACAGAGACCAGAGACTGAAATAACAGAGTCTCAAAGATGAGAACTGAGTCTACCCCAGGGTCCAGATGAGGTGAGAGACAAAACAGGAAGCGTCTGCGCTTACAACACAAGGCCTTGGCCGCCACCCGCATGGCCTCCATGGTTTCAGCTGCGTGGGTGTGGGAGAGAAGCCTGGAAAATGTGCCCCAGGTTGGCTTTGGAGAAGAAGATCATGTACCTTTTTTTTTTTTCTGACTGTTCAAATTCTGGCAGATTCCTACTTTCAGACCCATTAAAATTCAGGAAGGAAAAAAGGAAAAAATTGAAGTAGATTTCAAAGAGGGAAAAAAGACAACAAACACACCCATTCTTGCAAAAATAAAATTCTACCCCAGAAAACCTTTATGAAAATGTTTTCGAGCTTAGAAACAGAAGGGGGTTGGAACACGGCTGGAGCACAGTCCGTGAAAGGACCATTAAACGTGGCCGTGCAGCTGGCTCCCTTGAGTGGGCGCGTTCGCCTCGTTCAGTCCTCGGAGGGAAGCCACAGCGTCCTGTCCCCGGGAGGAGACTAGGCAGAACCCAACTCTGTCAATGGGCTAGATCCCACTGTGTGTTAATGTGGTGAGGGGGGAGTGTGGAGAACAATTTTTCTAATTCACTGCCTCAACGTGAGAGCCTCCCACTCTGGAAGTTTCCTGGCCTACCCACCCTCCGGTGCAACCAACAGTCCCGGCCAAATCCTTCCTTCAGTCTCAGATTTCGGTTATATGAACTGTGCTAATCAAACAGACTCCTTCCAATGCAGAACAGGGCAAAATGGCCATTTGCACAAACAGCAAGTGGCTTATGTAACCAGAGCCCAATATGCAAGTTCGAAGAAATTTGCTCATTCAGGTGCCTCAGGTGCGTGCGGCAGGCAGATTCCCTAGTTCTGGTCTCAGTGACTAAGGCAGGACCCTGTTGAGGCAGCTTTTTTTCTTTACCCCAAGAAGTCGGTCCTTCCCGCAGCCTCTCTTCAGGTTAAAGGCACCCGTTGTTTGATGCACTTTACACCCCCATACAGATTCTTATTCTTTATAGAGAATGGATTTAGTATTTTTTATAGCAGGGTTTAACCGATGGGTTTTATCTCCTGGTGGTGTGACTTCTTCTCGTGGCACAAGCCGTACACACTCAGAATTCTAAAGTTTGAAAAATTCAGAAGAATCGGAAAATTAATTCCACTCCCCGGAGCTGGTTATTTTTAGCATTTGGTGTATATCCTTCCAGTCTTTTTTCTATGCATATCATATACATACACACACACATGTAACATACAGACATAGCCACATATTGAAAACGTGCATATATATAATATTGAAATAAATAATACATTGTGACTATCCTGAGCATTCTGTTTTGAAATCTGCTTTTTTACCCAACCTCATCATCATCGTCACCACAATGATCTCACCTTCACTCTCAATTTTAGGATTTGCCAGGAATGTGCCAATTGCTTTATCTGCCTACCTTCAGTTATCCTTATAACACCCTATGTCAGGTGTCATAACAACACTATGAGGCTGGTATCATCCTCACATAGCCACTGAAATTCAAGGCCTCTGAAGTCTGTGCTCTTAAGCACAGCCTTGTATCTCACTTAAGCACAGCCTTGTATCTCACTGCTATTAAAGACTTTTCTAAGGAAGGTTTTTAGCGGCTGCTTGGTAGTCCCATTGTATTCTATGCAACCCATCCTCTAGTTCAGACTCTTTAGGTAATTTCCATTTGGGGAGCTATCATAAATAATTCTGTGAGGAACGTTCTCTCATATAAATATTTATACGACTCTTCCTATAGTATAAATTCCAGAAATGGAATTTCTGGGTCAAGGATATGCCCATTTTGATGGCTTCATACTGCCAAATTGTTTTCCAGAAAGGTGAAATGAATTTTCACTCCCACCAGCTACTGCCCAAGACTCTAACCAAAGTCATTTAATAATTTTTTTTAAAGGACTTAAAATGAAAGAAAAAAGTCTTTCTCAAACTGCTTGCCTAGGGAAAGTAGAATACATATAGAAAATGTTTGATGATCCACCTATTTTCTCATTTACTACTATAAAACTTCCAGAAAAGAATCTTGGAAGGACTAAAACACAACTGTTAGTTGCTCCTGGGCTGATGTGTTGGGTTCACCTTCAATCCCCAAAATACAAGCCCTAATTTTTCCCCTTTCCATTTCCCGCTGCCCTGCGATCTCCAACTACAGCTTCTGATGGCCAGTCCTCCAAGGGCCGGTGGGAAGAGGTGGTCTTTAACACCACAGCAGAAGGGAACCTGCTGGAGGGGGAGAAAAGGGGCTCAGGTTCCATGCTGTCAGCAAAAAGCTCCTATAAACAGAGTGCAATACATTAAGCCCTTGCTGTTAACATGCTGTCTAGACTTGAAAAGATTGCTTTTCTCTCTGTCTTCTAAACTTCGACTCTTGGCCTTGTGTCTGTCCTTGTGTCTGTACTGGACTCAAGCATTCCTTCTCTCCTGGAAATTCAGTAGTGGGATTACTTGCCACCCAAGCTACTGCGGCAACTGAATCCGGACATGATCCTAGCCACTTCTCCACCATGAGGTAAATGAAAAGCTTGACAACACCTGACCCATGAGGCAGAAAATGCAGGGCGTACCCCTCCTTCTGGCTTCAGGGTAAAATGATACTCCCTGCAGAAATTAGAGCAGACAACCCCTTTGTTGGCTGTGGATGGAATCCCAGAAGGTATTTGAAGGAGGGTTAAGAAGAAGAGTCTGTGAGTACCGCACTTAGGGATAGAAACAAGTTGTTAGCAAAGTGATTGTCAGGCCTTACGTTTGACTGTGTTTTGCTCAGAGATGATTCTTCCCTTCCACATCACCAGGGTTCCCAGTGCCCTCATGCTAACATCTGGCTGCTCAAGTCCCTCTCCAAGACATAGTATTTATTAGGCACTTGCTAAATGCTAGGCATTCCTATGCAGTATCCTAAAAATATTCTCATTTACTCCTCACAGCTGCAGTCTGATGAGGGAGGTACTCATTATTGTCATCACTCCTATTGTACAAACAAAGAAATGGAAGCAGTGAGAAGTTCTAGAACTTGAAACTCAAGGAGTGATGGCGGTAGTCTGATTCAGAATCACATGATTAACCACTCTTCTATACTGCCTGTTGATCTAGAGTTTTTTTTTTTTTGTTCTAGATTTTTCTTCTCTGTCATCAAAATCAAAAACTCATTGTCCTCTCATTCCACCTAGACCTTGCTGAGGTGGCTAGGTTAATCTGACAAACAAATTTAGTCTGCTCATGGCTGATTCTGGGCCAACATTACCCATCTTGGTAAATGTATAGTTCACTAGAACATTCCCTGTGCTACTAGTGGTGGCAGCCAAGGGTCTCTGAGAAAGATGTTGGGGACAGTGGTACTAGGATGGGGTAAGGTGTAGTAGGTAGAATATTTGTGAGTAGGGGAGCCTTTCCCATTTGCCAATGGCTCATTCAGCATACAGGACAAGACAAGCCCTGGATATGGTAATTAGCCTTGATCAACAGTGACCAAAAGCTCAGATGTTTGCCTACATGACTAAGAGAACTCAGAATCTAACTCAGAAGTCTCAGAGATGACCATTGTCTGCCAACCAGTGCCAAACACCATGCTTTGTGGGAACCACATAATTTCACGGTCTATCCACAACATCCAGTTTCCCGGCACATTTTTGTGATTAAGGAAAGCAAAAAGAGTATGACATGGTTGCCCCACACAAATCTATCTCTCACCCCAACCTGGTATAAACCAATTGAAATATCACAGATCCGCATCAACTTGTCACATCCGTTTTATTTGACTAGACCCACAATATCCCACAAATACCTTTCCTCTCCTGACTCTCTTTGGGGCCAGAGCAGTTTGTGGAAGAGAAAAGATGACTTGCTGAAGGGTGTGGCCAAGGAATAATATAATCTTTGGCTTGAAGATGTATGTTTTGGTCTTGGGCAAATATATTTAAGAGTTTAATGAGTCATGAAGGTAGTGCTGACACTTGGAATAATATTTTTCAGCTCTTTAGGATGAATAACGCAGAGCCTGGCTCAGAGTGGAAGCCAATAAACGCTTGTTGGTTGACAGAGTGAGTGAGTCCTGACCACCTAACATGGTATACAGAATTCACCGCAGTTGAGACAGTGCTGTAACAGAGATGAATCTTTAGCAATGTCTTGAAGGAGCTGCCAGGCTTTTGTAAAATGAATTTTCATTTTATCAGTTAGTTCTGCAAACCCTATCTGTTGACCTCGGTATATTGCTTCTTTCTCATTGAAAACATTCCCCGCTCTTGAAATTATATTTCTTTCTTTCAAGAACCTTGATATTTTTTCCTCACCGTAGGCTGTTGAGTTTTGTTTATTTTTACAAGCTGAATTTAAAGAAGAGGACACTTTTGGGGTTACTGCTGCAGGGCCAGCAGACGACATCTGCTCATCTGCAGATAGGACGCTGGTTCTCAGAAGCCGGGAGAGCTCAGGAGTGCTGTTTACCCTACCGCGTGCTCCTTGCCCTGTGACGGGTTCACGGGCGCCAGAGGAGAGTTTCGTGCTCCACTGTCTTTATGCCACATCTCTGGCAACCCGGGCTGTTCCTCTTCAGTCCATCCCCTGCAGGTTACAAAGCGGTTGGCAAGATGTCTGCTGGGGCCTGGAATAGTCCTCTCCACTTGGCAGGTGGCAACTCTGAAGTCTCAGGAGGCAAAAATGAATTTCCCAAGCCTACAGCATGGGAGGTAGTGGTAAAACAGCACTAGGTTCAAAGATTTTTATTTCCCAACAGGAAGCTCCAGAGCTAGAACTACAAAACACACATGCAATTACAAGCCTGGGTGCATGCTTTTCCTGCAGACGCCGGCCATCCTGTGAGCCACACACTCTTTTGCAGGACTCAGATCAAAACAAAATCCAATGCAAAGCCACTGAAATTTAATGGAGAAAGCGTTTTCCTGGTGCATACAGGACTAAGGTATTCACCCTTGTAAAAGCTGGTTGGAGGCAGGGGGGTCCCTATAACAGCCTGATTAAATGACAGAGTGAAAGTCCAGTAATCTGGTAAGTGTACGAAGTGCTTCTGAGAATGTGCGAATCCTGTCAGGAGGTGAAGTCCTGTTTGGATCCACTGAGGGGAATAGTCTTAGCACAAGGTTTGGTGCTCCTAAGGGCCCCACCAATTTACCAGATACAGAATAAGAAACGCTGTAGGCCCCCTGGAGTGTGGCTCCACTTAGGGACTTGCTTCCAAAGAGCAGAGTGTGGGAAAAAAGGGGGAAGTTAACTTCACAAAGGAGAAACCGGGCACACACCTCCTGAGCCAGGTGATCAAGGTCAACACCAACAGTCATAAGTCATGGTAACCGCAGGTACCTGCTGATACGTTGTGATGAGAATAGCAGTACACCTCCCAGGCTCATCATGAGAAAAACACCGGTCAAAACCCCAAAAGAGGGACATTCTACAAAATACCCAGCCCAGCACTCCTCCAAACTGTCTAAGTCATCAAAAACACGCAAAATCCGTGAAACTGTCACAGCCAAGGAGAGCTGAGACGACATGATGACTAATGCAGTATCTTGGATGGGGTTCTGGACCAGAAAAAGGACATTAGTGGAAAAACTAGTGAAAGACGAATCAAGTGCAGAGTTTAGTTAACAGAAACATGCCAACGTTCATTTCTTAGTGGTGACGAATGTACCTTGGTGCCGTAAGATAATACCAACGGAGGAAATGGGGTAAGGAGTCTATGAGAACTTTTGGCATTATCTTTTCAGTGTTCCTGCAGATCTAACACTATTCAAAAATAAAAAGATTATTTAAAAAAAAAACAGGTGGAAAGTGAAAATAAACAGGGGCACTGAAAGGATATATAAGAAACTAATAAAAGCGGTTACACAGAGTGGGTGGGAGCACAGGTCGGGGTGGGAGTTAGATTTCTCAATGTATTTTTTTTATATCATTCTGAGTTATGGACCATGTGAATGTATTTCCTAGCTTTAAAAAAAAAGAGCGAGAGAGAGAGAGACACGTCTAGGTCTGCAGCCTGCTGACACATACTGAATGAGAATAACAATGACAAAGATGAAGCTTACTAGGCAAAATGTTAATTTTTTAAAAATATAGCTGGTCTACTAAATGAGGGCCAGACATGTGGGTTTAAGGTTGCCAGTTGCAAATGCTCTCCCCTACAAGGAGCTGTTTGTGGCTGCCCGTCTGCACTGTTGGATTGTGAGTGAAGTTTTGAAAAAGCAAATTGGCTCTGAGGGGCCTCCGGAGGGTTAGCTCTTTTGCAAGCCTCTGGCCCTTCGTTTCTGGGTGCTGACTTTTCCAAGACTGTTTATGACAGGCAGCGCCTCTCATTTGCTCAGCTGCGTAGATACTGTGTCAGACAGGAAGGGTAGGGTTGTATATTATAGATCTGAGTCCTAATAAATAAATTCAGAGGCAGAAATCGTGCTGTATAATGGAGTGTGGGAAAAGAGCAATAAAGATCAGGCAATAGAGTCTTCCCAGGAGGCTGGGGAGGAGGGCAGCAGTTGCAGAGACGCTGAACTTGGGCCAAATGGTAGGAGCCAAAGATGAAGCTGTAGGCTGCAGGCAGTGGAAATTGTGCTAAGCTCATCTCAGCTGGGATCTCAAAGGCAAGACACGCTAGACCGTCTGAAAGCTAAAGAAATGGGTCACAGGGAAACACTGTCACTTCATTTAAAGTCCAAACCAAAAGTCAAACCTTTAACCTACACACACCCCACCCCCCTTCTTGTTCCTTTGATGTCAGCCATTTTAGGGAGCTTGATGGTGGAGAGTGTCTGGAATCTGAAGATTCAGACGATCTATTCTTTCTGTATAAAGTCTCCCCTGTTTTGTAGGATTCCTGCTCCTTCTACCTGGATCCCTTCCTGCATTGAAACTGTTTAAATGGGTAAGACTAAAAGACCTCTGGGGTCTCTCCCACTTCTAAAAGCCTACAAAATATCTTTGTTTAGAGGGAACTGGATTTCGGAGTATAACTCCCCGAGGATGATCTCAGAAGACTAAGTTGGACTGGTTGGTGCAAAATTAAAAAAAAAAAAAAAAAAATGAGAGTCACTGGCTCTGTT
This sequence comes from Phoca vitulina, assembly GCF_004348235.1. Taxonomy (NCBI): domain Eukaryota; kingdom Metazoa; phylum Chordata; class Mammalia; order Carnivora; family Phocidae; genus Phoca; species Phoca vitulina. The sequence continues at coordinate 33,616,731 of NW_022589710.1, read as the reverse complement.
TTAAAAGTTAAAGGAAAAAAAAAAAAAAAAAACAAGGGTGTCCTGACAGGCTGAAATACCTCCCGGGCTTTCCAGGTCTCCTAAATGTTATGGGTGTGAAACTGGCCACTGGGAATAAAATGTGGAAACAGGAATAGATTAATTAGCTGAACCTTTGAGGTTCAAATTTCATGAGCTCATGAGAGCTCTTTGGTCTTCTGAGAAGACAGAATATAGGCAAGAAGCTGAAAGCTTTTTGTCCATGCAGAGTTTATTTTCTCAAACACTGCTTATCCATTGTAAAACTAACAGTCTTTGCTGAAAGACCATCTCATGAAACATCTCAGGTAGAAGCAGAATATTTTATGCAGTCCTATCTCCCCATGAGGAAATCCATCCAAAGCTCAAATGATTCACACACAAAAAAAGTTCACAGAATTGTTCATGTCTGAACTCAAAATTCTCGGGAGACACGTTAGCTCGTTTGATAAACCAGAAAGAACAGTGTTTTTGTGCAAGTATTTTTAATACAGGAAATATGAGTCTAGTCCGTATCTCTCCAAGTCCATGTGTATGGATGGGTTTTGAAGTAAAATACCATTTACTGCCTTAAAACATGATTAAAAGATATACACATGAGGTTACTACCAGTGAAAATGCTTCTCTGATCTGTACCATGCTGAATAAATACCAAAAATGCATACAATCTAATAAGGATAACAGAAATAAGCATGATGCTAAGCAACAAAGAATCACTTCAAAGCTCTTTCCCTGTGAATATCTTTTTCAATGGTCCTGGATACACAATTTCATAATTAAAACACAACACCGCACATTAAATTGTATAGCAAAGAGCACTGCCTATGGGAAGACTCAGAACCAGTTTGACAACTTTTCTGAGATTAGAAAAGGAGAAAATATCACTTTACAGAATCTACTTTTCCGAAGGCAGCATCAGCACTTCGTTGGGAGGAGGGCAAGACCAGACAGTGCTGGGGAGGGAGCACTGTGGGCTGCCTCCCCCTCCCATCTTGGACCCCAGAGAACTCTTAGCTAATGAGGCCATGGCACCAGAAGACAATCTCTGCGGACCATTTGGATTGTAAATATTCTCCCAGGCTACCTTTTAGCAAAAAGTCACTTGGGGAAACAGGAACCTGAAATCCTTACTTCTCCCAAAGGGTGAATGTTTTAGAAAAGGATCCTACAAGGCTGCAGCAAGAAGGAAGAGGAAGGGAGTCTGGAGTGCCCGGTTTGGAGGAAGGATGCCGCCCTCCTGAAGAGCAGGAAGCCCCCGAAAGCTGCTGCAGAGGCCGCTCTTCAGCCGGCACTGAGGTTCTCCCGTGGAACGTCAGGTCCTAACCTGGAGACAGAATGAGGGTGGGCAGAATGTGGGCCGTAGCAGCTCAGATCTCAGATAGGTGGCGCTCTAACACGCTTCCGTTCGGCTCGCAAAGAAGAGCAAAGGCGAGAGGAGAACGGCGGGCAGGCACGTGGGGGAAGTGAGATGTGCCAACATTTTCCTGAGCAGAAGATGAGGGCAAAGAGAAAGAGAGACTTAAAACAATAATAAAAAATTTAAAAGCAGAGCTAATCACGACAGTATCTAACACCCAAACACAATCCCAGTGATTTTGTCTAAACTTGTGGCTTAATAATGTTAATTTAATGGAACATCCCTAGAGAAGTAAGCATCCAAAAAGACAAGTTCTAGGAAATAAATGTCTCTCCTCCATTAGGGATCTGGAAGCTGGGTTTCTCTCACTGGTAGCTGGTGGGTTTTTCAGCTGCTGCCTACCAGCACCCCACCTTTTCTTTGCCTCTGTCCTATTTTCCTTCATTTCTGAAAGCCTCACCTTTGTCCTAAATTTTAAGCTCAAGATTCATTTTTTTAAAAAAATGACTTGCCATTAAGCATGTAATTTTTATAAATGTCTGCCCAACACTAACAGCACCAGGTAATAAGATTCAAATCCCCAAAGCAACATTATTCTGCCAACCCTCCCTTTCCCCCAGACTTACCGGAGTGTGGGATGTCTGCCAGGGAAATACCATGAAATGTGGGAACAGGAATAAATAAAAATAAAATCTTAAATTCTGTATTTTTTTCCTGCTTTGTTTTCCTTTTTAATTTTATTCCTTTTCTTTCCCTCCTTTTCTCAGACAATTGTAGTATTTCTTTTTACCTAACTTTGTTTCTGCCTCCTGGGTTGATGCTAATATATCTACCCCTACCGTATGGATTTTCCGGGCAAGCGGGTTGCCTGCACCATTTGAACAATGTCCTTCCTTGCTTTGTCTTACTGTATCTTCTGTATGAGTTAGTCCTGCCCAGTCAGGCTCTTCTTTGTCTTTTGTGTTCTGCGCCATGATTCTCTCTCTTGGTTCCCTTGTTGGCTCTTGCAAATTCTACCTTGCCCGTCACCCTCCCAGCATCGGCTTCCAGTCACTGTCTGTAAGGCCTCCCCCATTACCTGTTGCATTTCTTGAGAAATCTCCTTAAACTTCAAATGCCCTATCCTTCCTAACTGGCCTGAGAGACGATTCGGGGTGTCCTTTTCCCTTACTCCATCTAAGAAGCTTTGAGTATTGTTTTTTCCCTCCTGTTTAGTCCACCAGCTAGATCTCTGTCTAAGGAGATCATAAAAGTTCCCCTCTCCGGTGGACACCTCCTAGCAGGACTCTGCCTCATGAGAGAGGAGGAATTCTTAGTGTGCGGGGGGCGCGAGGCGTGGGGCAATCAGGAGCACTCATCACTGGCATAGCCATTGCGGGGTGGGGTCCATGTGAGTGGAAGTTGGAGTTTGCTGTGAGAGTAATTTGGTTTAAGAGAAAAAGAGGGATGGTGGGGGGCCCAGGACTGTGCCTTTCCAAGGGTTCTCTAGGTCCACAGCAGCATCTCCCGCCCCTAACCACTGAGCTAAAAAATACAGAGGCCCCTGCACCAATGCATTTCTTATTCCCTTAGGGAAAAGAATGTACTCTGACCTCTTCTGAGGGACAAAGTCAGGAGGCAGCTTTCCAAGTCCTCCATAGTGAATCTATTCTAACATCACCAGCTCCCCGAGTCTCCTGACTCCTTTCTCAATCTTATGGCAAAGTGGCTCTGGCATCTCTGACTCATTCCTCATAAGCCATTTTTATGTGGGCCCTAAACAACAATGACACGTGGGACTTATAAAGAAGCTTTGTTATAAAGTCGAAAACTATGACACAATTCTCTCAATTGTTCTGATCAGAGGAAGTTATAGCAACTCAAATGTTCATTTCTATTTTTTATTTAATAATGGGTAGTGATTCTTTTGAGTGACTTCAAGTTGGGTAGTAGTTGGGTAGTAAATCTCTGAGATAGAGCCTGGATCCATATAATAAACATTTTAAGCATTCAGTTTCTGATGCCTGGGATGGTGCTTGTTGGCAGCAACTTCCCTGCTTACTCGTGAGGCTAACTCTAACTCCTCACCTAGGAGAGAGGGACAGGAAACTGGGGTTAAGGATGAATCATGGACCAACAGAAGCAGAAAAGACCCAAGGTTTTCAGATGGAGGCTTACAGAAGCCAAGTGCCCTTGTCCTAGTGGGGAGAGAGGTAATACGCAGCACATCATGGCTCTTTTACTCCTGGAACACCAATAACATTATGGTTGCCATGCATTATTTGGGATATTTACACTAAAATATTATACGTTATTTACCTGAAATTTAAGCTTAACTGAACATCCTGTGATTTATCTGGCAAGTCTAATAGTACAAAACCACCACATTACTATGGGCGTCCAAGGACAGCTATCCATCTGCTATTGATAACCTATAACACACCTATGAGAGATTCAAATTCCATCTCAGTTCCAAAGCCAAAGGAGGTTTCTGAGGTCCTATTTTAGGTCATTTCCAGACTCAGTTTGGACTGTTTACTTCAGGGACACTGATTAAGTCATATATTACAAGGAAGCCTCCCATTGCCCCTAATTCAAAACAGCTGAGCCAGCTTCTCTTGCCAGCCAAGCCTCATGGTGGAAGCCTTGGGAGGGGACAGGGCTTGGGAACAGAGGGAGGGCGATGGGGGGACAGGTTTAATATTAAGTGAGGACATGTCTTAATGCTCTTGTGGAAATGCTCTTTATGGAGCATCAGGTTACAAAGCCCCAGTTAGGTGGGGGGTGAGGAGGAATGGAGTGTAAGGGGGCACTGGAGAAATTACTGCAACATTCGAGGATCAAAGAATCCAGCCTGTCAAGTGCTATGATATTTTTTCAATGAGGAAACAAGCTCACATTATTCCCCTGAGGGCTCAGAGACAAAAGCCAAGGTTCAACCAAAAATTTTTAAGACTTTTTTTTAAACCACAAATTATGTCTGTATAAGCTTTGCTTCCACTATTGCTTTTTTCCCCTTGAAATTTGGGTGGGTGGAGGGGGAGCAAGAGAACACTGTATTTTGAAGCTATACTGATAACAACCAGTCTGGTGAATGTGACCATTTTGGAATGTACAAAAGCATTCATTTGGTGCCCATAAATCTGGTGAATGTGTTCATTTACTTAACAAAGTTTATCATTCCAATGGTGAGGGATGTTTTACCTAAATCTACAAGGTGATGAAGGGCTGGCCATGGGTGTGTACATAGCTCAGCCATGCTTCCTGTTTCGTGTTTGCTTATTTTTCTTCCCTGAAGCATGTCTGCATTGCACAGGGTTGAAGAAGACAGTCTGGGGTTCAAGGATGAGGGGATAGGATGGATGAGGGCAAAAGGATGGGAAGATGATTGTGATGAGTGAGTTAGTTGTACTTTCCCTCCCTTTAGCAAATATTTCAACTTTTGCTTTTTGGAGGGAATCCAGCCTGTTTTAACTTCATTTTCCAGTAGATAATGCTTCTATGAATTTGATTGAACTAGAGAACAGAAATGAAAGAGAGTCAAGGTAAGCATGCTGAAGACTGAAATGTCCCGGTTCAGAGTAGTTCTGCATTCATGTCTGTTGACCATACACATAACATTAGTTATGCCAGAGAAATGAAGAGAAGATAAAATCGAAATTCAATCTTCATATGGCTCCAAGACAGGCCCTATATTTGCCTTTGTGTGAGGTTGACAATATCGGTTCTAGCTTGATTGAAGTTTGGAAACTATAAAACAGGGCTTCTTTTAAAAAGTAGAAGAGGGATTTTTGAAGAAGTTGCTTGTCAAAGATCCCCTCCCAGACTCGAGTCAGCTTTGTGCATTTGGAGTGCACATCTGTGATCACAGTACAAGAGCAATGTTTTCATTCGTTTAAATGCCCACTCCTGGCCACCGCCAGGCTTTCCCATACTCATCGAGAGGATTCGTGGCAAGAGAAAAGGCGATGATGTTCCTGTTGTGGTCGGGGTGCTATGGTGGAGAGGTCAGGAAGACAAGTGGATGCAGTAAGTGGAGAAGCTGCACGAACATGACCGCAGGCTGCTTCTCTAAGTTCTAATGGGAACTCAAAAGATGGACTCAGCCCCACTCCACCGTCTACACTGTAAGGTTCTTATTTCTTGTTTTCTTTAAATGGAGTTACAGCAGTACAGTTCACGTTTGGTAAAGGGCACGACCGTAAGCGTACAGCTTGATGAATTTTTACAAATGTGTGCATCCAGCTAGCCACTCCAAGATTAAGGGTCTGGAGTTCCCAAAAGAAGCATCCCGGACCACAACATTCCATGTGCAAGAGTTTCATACTTTTACATGCCAGAATAGCTTTCTTATTTAGCCTGGCCCCAAGTCTTTCCCATGGAGAAATGGCCATATTAAATGAATTATGATTTTTTAAAAATTATCTTAATTTCGTAACACAAGGCTGCACAAAACAACGGAAAGCTTTCATTTTCGCCATTGAGCCTCATCAAACCATCCACATGATAACATCTCAAGAACCAGCCCTTCAGCAGTCTAGCTTCTTTTAGGTCTGGAAAGCAGCAAAGGGCTCTCCACGGGAGGGTATAAACATGGATGATGAGCTTGGAGAAGCAGTGGTAGAATTTGCTAAGCTCTCTGTCCTTCAGAAGGAGGAAATGTCTCCCTCTGTTTACCACTGCTTCTTATTTATTTGGTAACCCTTGCTTTGTCTAATTTTTTTTAATCTCCAGGTTTTTTGTCAATCTGACAACAAAAGGTACCCAGGATCTGGAACATAAAATAAATGTGGAGAGAAATAGCCCAGAAATGCTTCCAGTCCTGAGCCATACATTTTATTGGCCAGCACAGTGTGTGAAATCTGCCAAGAACTTGGCGCCATGACCTTGGACAGAGTAGATTTTGTGGTTCCAGAGGCCCTGGTGGTTCTCCTGGATGTCTCTTAAAACCTGTACACATTCTGAGCAGTGTTTTCAATTCTGAGACTGGCTCAAAGGCCTCCTATGTCACACAAAACTGATCACAGGTTGAGGAACAGAATCTAAATTTAGAAATATCTCCCAAAGCTTTATTGCTCAATGGAAAGTGGAACATAGCTGAAATAGAATTATACTCTTTTATTAAAAATGGCAAGCCGGGGGTGCCTGGGTGGCTCAGTCATTAAGCGTCTGCCTTCGGCTCAGGTTATGATCCCGGGGTCCTGGGATCAAGCCCCGCATCGGGCTCCCTGCTCAGTGGGGAGTCTGCTTCTCCCTCTCCCACTCCCCCTGCTTGTGTTCCCTCTCTTGCTGTCTCTCTCTCTGTCTAATAAATAAATAAAAATCTTAAAAAAAAAATGGTAAGCCCAAAAAGGGAGGCAAACCTTAAGATAGAAGCTTTGATAAATCAAACAATTAAGTCACAAGCACTTATTAAATATCTTTTGCTCTTAAATATGCTTATTTAATAGATATTTATAAATATTCATTGAGCATCTGTATTAGTTAGGATTCTCAGAGGAACAGAACCAATAGGATATATTTATATAAAGAGACAGATTCATTTTAAAGAAATGGCTCACACAATTGTGGGGATGGTAAATCTGAAATCTACCAGGCAAGCTGGCAGTATGGAAATTTAAGAACTGATGTTGCGACTTTGAGTCTGAAATCCAGAGGACGCGCCAGCAGCCTGGAAATTCAGGAAGGGTTTCTATATTGCGATCTTGAGGCAGAATTTCTTCTTCTCTGGGAAACCTCTATCTTTTGTTCTTCAGGCCTCCAACTGATTGATAAGGCCCATCCACATTATGGAGGATAATCTGTTTTACTTAAAGTCTCTTGATTGTAAATGTTAATCACATCTTAAAAATACCTTCACAGCAACACCTAGACTGGTATTTGACCGAACGAGCTGTCACTATAGCTGTGTGAAACTGACACATAAAATTAACTATCAGAGCATCTAATTGTTTAAGCGATTAGGATGTTAGGGACATTAGGATGTCTCTTAAAACCTGTACACATTCTGAGCAGTGTTTTCAATTCTGAGACTGTTAAGGTGTTAGGGACCATGGAGGATAGATACTCATGGAGGATAAGACACAAAAGCTGATTAGAGCTTAAAATCTAGTAATGTAGAGAATATACAAATGCCTTCCTTCCTTTTCCAGAAATATGGCCAACTAGATAGTCTGAAAAGCCCTTCTGAGGAAGTATTTAAAAATTATGATTTAAACAATGATTTTAAATGATTTCCTGAACTAAAGGAAAGTGATGAATCTGCGAAGGCCAAAAATGTATGGAAAGCAGGAACTCTGGGATGCTATCTGTCAAACTCTGGTGACCTTGGGCTTTGATTATGGTGACTACTGAGGATATGAGAAAGGAGATAAAGCCCAGGACCCAATCAAGGTGAGGAACTAAAGAGAAGACTTTCACATAAAGCTGGGATCACAATAAGCCACATGTCTGAATTAGAGTAGACCTAGAAGTAAGCCCATTGTGTAGAGGGGGATATCAAGGGAACTTGGCATGGATGGAATCAGTCTTCATACAGGTTTATGACCTGAATACATAATATCTCCATGGGCTAAAAACTGCAAGTGGAGAATTTAGTTAAAAGTAATTCTAAGCTGTAATTCCCCCTAGGCAATTGACAAAAGCAAGCACAGATCTTTTCTGGAGTCATCAACCACAACTCAGGTTTCAAAGAATTCCTATAGACAAACTATTGAGAACATAAACTCACAGCCACAAATCACAAAACATATAAACAGAGCACCATGAATGAGAACCAGCAAAATTAGACTTAGGGAGACTTCAAGTACTGAAATGATTATTATATATATGCATCTCCAGAATATAAAAGTGATTTAATATGTTTTAAGAAATAATAGAATTGAAAATATGAGCATAGAACAGGGAATTATAAAAATGGAATTTCTAGAAGTCAAAAATTCAGTGCATATGTTAACTTGCAGATTAAAGACATAAAAAGATAATTGGTAAACTGGAAAAAGGATTTGATGATATCCAGAAGTTAGCCCAAGGACACACACACACAAAATAGAAAATATGAAAAAGTGGCTAAGAAACAAAGAGGATAAATTGAGAGTCTACCATAAGTCTAATAGGAGTTCCAATTATTTCAAGAGTTACCAAAAAAATCTCAAATCTGATACCCAAGAAGCCAAGGATCCTGAGTAAGATAAATAACAAGAAAAACGTATCTAGACACATTATAACAAAACCAAAGACATAAAGACATAAAGAAAGTTGTAAAAAAAAAAAAAAAAACTGGAGAGAAAAGATAGGCCAAAACAAAAAAAAAAAGGAGCAAACAGTGCTCAGCAGTAAAATGAAAGGCAAAAGACACTGGAATAATATTTTTAATGTGCAGAAAAAAAATAACTCAATCTAAAAATTTTATACCCAGAAAACCTATCTATCAAGAGCAAGTATGAAGAAATAAAGACACTTTCAGACAAATAAAAATGGAGAGTTTAATACAAAAGAATTCCCACATTCAAGGAGAAATCTAAAGGATATAAATTCAATCCAAACATAAGGTTATTAAGAGGGAAAATAAAGTAACAAAGAAGACAGGACAAATAGAAGGCACAAAATAAGGTGATGAAAATAAAAGTAAATATGTTGGTAATCAAAATAAATGTAAGAAGGAAATCCAAGTACACTGTTTATAGAGATTCATAAGGACATAAAAAGGTTGAAAGTAAATGGGTAGAAAACATCTATTGAGCACATAAGCCAAAAGAAAGTTGGTATGTCTGTTTTACTATCACACCAAAAAGATTCTTAGAAAAAAAAAGAATTACTAGTGATAAATAGGGTCATAACAAAATGATAGAAGTTTTGATATATTAAAAAGATATCATAATTCTAAACTGGATATGCATTTGATATATAGAACAAAAATCGAGAAAATATAAATGCAGACTAGTATTAGTTTTTAAGTGACAAGTGTTATAGGAGAAAAATGAGTGAAATGCTATGTTAATTCAGAGGAGAAAGGGGATATTAGTTGATAAAGTTGGGAATGTATAGTAGAACTAGATTATGGAGGATGCTAAAAGTCAGAGAAATCTGAGTTCAACATGATCAGAAATTGATAACTACCTATATTCTTAAGCAGAAAAGTGACATGATGGAAGTGTTTTCTTAGAAAGAAATACGAAATACCTAGCTATTGTGTGCAAGATGCATTGGATGGGAGAGCTCAGCACCAGGCTGTAAGTAAACAGGGAAGTCTTTATGGGCCACAGGTCACTCCCTACATGGACCATGACAGATGATTTTAAAACACTGAATGAAGAATCCTGGGAAGACTGTAGCTCCAGAACTGTTTAAAGATCAGTCTAAGTTTATTCACCCATAATTATGGTACAGGCAGAGTGCAGTCAAGCCAGATCCTGAATCATGGATTGCTTATAGAGATAGACTTCTGGATATACTTCCTTGAAAATGTTTTTCCAGCCTGAAACTATGACAACCGTGCTATAGGGAGTAGAACATTTGGCCTTGGTAGCTCATCAGCTCATGCGTTAGCATAGACTCAAAGCAGTGTCTGAGGACATGTGCCCTCCTCACAGGCACTCCCCTGATTCACCTCTAAGCACAGGTCGTATGGCTACTGATTCATGCCCACATCTCAATTTGATTTCTCAGTTTTTACAAAATGATGTTAAATCTAATCTCAGAACAAATGTCTACTAAGTTACAAAGGTCTGTATTCAGTTGGAAATAGAGAGTGACTGCAAATGAGACAGAAAATAAAGAAGGAAATTCAAGTGCATTGTGAGACGACACTTAGCAGGCATTCAACTGTAAGGAGCTGGGAGGACATCTACGATGGAGGGGGACATCTATGACCAATTTCTGATGGAGGGGGACAACTACTATTTTTCAAGCAGTAGTTTAAAACGTATTCTAAAATCTACCCCTGGATCAAGCAAAAGCAGATGAGAACTGGTGGTGAATCTACCCCACAACATATCCATCCCCCAACAGGTGGATTTTGCTAAATTGCATTTTTGACAACGTGCCATTGGTCTCTTTTGAGATCATTATTTTTAAAATAGTCATGAAATTTGTTGGGTTTTTTTCCTGAAGGAAGATTACTTATAAAATCATACCATGACCTCTTTATAAAAACTCTGGAAGAAATCCCCACCCTGTGCTAGTGTAAACAATAGTTGTACTTGTGAAGCTGGCATTTACTTTCTGAACACCAGATTGCATAATGGACCAAGTTTCCTTTTCACATTATAGCCAAGCATGTGACCCACGTGGGGGAAGCGTGTTGATTACAGCACACATTTTAGCCCTAATCCTGGCTTCTTTCTTATGCTCCTCTCCCATTTTCTTTCTACTTTTCTCAGATATTTATGCAATGTTATTGTATTTTATATATCCTTAGAGTGTGCCTTAAATCCTATATGCAACAAGTTTGGTATAAATAAGTAAATGAACTATAATGGTTTGAGATATGTTAGAATTCCCCCATGGGGTCAGGACAACGTACCCTCTGTGGGATTTTGCCTAAAAGTCACACTTGCTAGTTTCTTTCCCTTCCCTGTTCTGCTGTTCCCACTCAGGAGCACTTCCTTAATGAAGCACTTTAGTAGACAAATCTTTGTGTCAGGGTGGGCTTCTTCATGGAATCTCCCTCACCCCCTACCTTCAAATGATCACTGAGTCTCCCTGATTTTGCCTCCTTGATGTCTTTGGAGCCCATCCAGTGTTCCTCTTCCCCACTGTCCCACCCTAGGCCATCTCATCTCCACTATCTCCTCCCCATTAGACCACCACAGCAGCCTCCTGGAACCAGAATTCTTTATGAGTCCATTCGCCACGTGTAGCCAACAGAGATCTTCCCCCAAATAAAAATCTGATCATGTCATTTCTCTGCTTAGAATTCTTCAAGGATGTCCCACTGTCTTTAAGATAAAGTCTAAACCTTTAACCGGGCTTACAAGACCCTCCAATATGAGGACCCATCCTTCCCCCGGCCTCCTTCCTTCCTCCCCACTCCCGAGCCGACCAGTCTCTCTCCAACCTACTAAACTTCTTGCTCACCCCCACCTTGGGCGTGAGCTGTTCACTCCTTCCAAACGCTCTCCTTCTCCCCTCTGCTGAACTCTCTTCTCGGCATTTGTTTGGAGAAGCCATGCATCTGACAAATACCTCTCGAGGTCCTGCCAGGTACCAAGCATTGAGATTGGCTCAGAGGAGTGTGGCAGGCAGCCGCCCGGATGCTCTGAAGTGCTCCGCACAAAGGCCACTTTTCCAGAGACAATCCTTCAATCCACACACACTCAGTGGGTGACTCACTGGGCTGCTTCGAGTTCCCACCATACCTGTAACAACCACCAGGTTCAGGGCTCACTACCTGTGTGATGTGTGCCTCAAATTTGTCTCTAAACTGCAAGCCCCAGACGGCAGGGTCTGGGTCTGTCTCGTTTCCCACAATACCCCCGATACTGGGTATCCCCTGATATTGACATGCTATAAGAGCTGGCTTTTAGTCAGTGCTCAATAAGTTGTTAAATGAATTAATTCCTCTTTTTGCCTCACAAAGATGATGGCTTACGTGGTCTCGGTCTTTTTGCTCCTCCTCTATTTGCCACAGACTCAGGTTATGGGGAGAAGCAGAGCAGCCTCAAGGGGTCCCCTTCTTAAACCATCGTTGCAGACAGTTTGGGTTCAGGAATAACTCAAAATGCCTTTGGCCAGAAGATATTTTTTGCCCACCAATTTTCATAACCCTGTTTGTTTGAGAGGAAATTTGATCCAGATGTTTCAGATTCATTTACATTAAACTCATCACCACGTGACACTCTAACAGCTTTTGATGGCCATGAAGTCCTTTTCACAAACCAGGCTGCTGCATTTTGCCAGCTATAAATGAGTGCAGGACCCTGGTTCTTTGCACTTGGGTCCAAATTTAGCAAGGATTGGGGGAGTGTGAAGTTTGGCAACTGTACATTCTCCCGTCCCTGCTGAGGCACGGATGGGATTTTACAGACTCTGGAATGTAGATTTCCTAATGATTCAGATGAATGTCACAGTGTGATCATTCCATCCACCAACAGGACACTGAAGCAAGACCCCTCCTTGTCTTTGTGATGTCTTCTATTTTAAAAAGAAGTGGGAAGGAGAAGAGAAAAGGTAAGGAAGGAGTTTTAGAAGAGTCGACTATTAAGCACACATACGCTCACACACAAATGCACACACATCCAAAATGCTTAACAACCTCATGATTCACTAACGGCACCAGGGAATTTAAATGTACTAGTCCCTTGGCAGGCAAGAAGCCAAGGTCCCCCTCCCCTCGCCTCTCTCCCTGTGCTTTTCTCTATCCACCCCTCTCTCCCTGACATAAGGGTAAGTTTTGGCACAGAAAGACGGCTCCTCATTCCACTGAAAACTCAACACTGCAAAACTAACTCAGAGTGAACTGAAAAGATATTTTATGGCTCAGAAAATGTTTATACCAGGGTGGTTCTCTGAAACAACTGGGAAATGTTATCTCAGCACAGTGAGTTGCTCCCTCCTCTGCTCACGGAGCACTTGACTCTGTCTTTGTTCTTAACATGTTGTCGTTGATCTGTTAGAAGGCTGTTCCTACCACTATATTGGTAAGATCCAAGGACAGGAGTCGTTATCTCCTTTATCCTTACATACTCAGAATTTAGCAGAGTGTCTGGCACGTAGCAGTTGCTCATGAAATGTCTGATGAATGAATGAATAAGCCCTCTACATTAACCAGAGCTTCCAGATTACTGTGCCACCCACATAGCTAGACACACATCGATGTAAAGAGATAAACGGACATAGACAGAATGAAGAGGCGATATGGAAAGAAGGGAAAATCTATTTCTCAAAAATCCTGTGACTAGAATTAGGGGATTTTAAATAACTCAAACAGGTAGCAGCGATACCTAGATTTGAGCATGCCTATCCAATACTCTTTCCTTTTACTTTTTGTTTCCATTTTTTATGGCTTTCAGGGAGGCAAATCCCTGAAAATTGACACTCCTAAGCCTTCTGATGATACCATAGTTACAGCCTCTCTGCAAGAGGAAAAGCCAGGCCTTCAACGATATTGAAAAACACTCCACAAAGCTTTCCCTGAGGCGGGAGAGTTCTGCCCTTGCTTAGATCCAAAGTTAACGACATCCATTTAAAAAAGGGAAAAAGATCATAATTTTTTAAATTGTGTTTTTCCATGTGTGACTGGATTTTCTAAGTCAGCCTGAAAGCCACATGCTTGCTAGACCACAACGGTGCTCCAAAGCAGAAGTGACGAGCCTCCGTCTGAAACGCAGGAACAGATGATGTCATCCTCAGCCGTTAAGGACTGAAGGGATTACAAGATTTGAAGTGGGATTTGGAAAAGTCTCTGGTGCTGTGAATACGGGGGGCTGCTGGCTGTCTCCTCACCTGGGCAGAAACACCTCGTTCTCGCCCCTCGTCTTACGGGGGCTGTGTTGTTCTAACCACCCCCTTGGCTAGGACTGTAACGGGTTATTTTGTGTCAGTTTTTCCACTCCAAGTTTCAAGAGCTTTTTCTGTGGATCTTAATTCTTTTCCACTTTTCTTCAAATCTTTTTGACAAGGTTTCAGATCATGAGCAATCTGCAGTGCTGAGGGATATTAAAAGAATGGTGTACTTGGCAGCTTAGGCGCAGGGATGGAGAAGCAGTTAGGGAGGCGGGGAGGGGGCTGCAGCCAGCTGGGGGTCACCTCAACGCCCTAAAGGCTGCACAGCTGTGTTTGGCTTACTTGTGTGAGACTGCAAACTAACAAGACTAATATTTAGATTATTTCATTAAAACGGAACATACTTGTGGAGCATCTACTATGTGGGAAGCATCCCACTAGATACTGAGCATGATTGTAACCAGGAAGGGAGCGTTCTTGCCACCAACACGCTTTCAATCCAGTACACGCAGATAGGTATAGATAGTATGCTTGGACCCCTCTTTCTTCATTTATCAACTTTAAATAATATTTATTGACCCTCCAACGCAAAAGACGAACATGGTCTCCTACCTTTTCTTCCCTCCTCCTCCTCCCAGTATTTAATATTTACATTCTTATTCTTTTATTTGTTACTTTGAAATTTTAAACTTAAATACTAAGTGCTACCTCACTATTTCTTATTCTAGCAACTTCACTTTGTATCTTAAATGTTTATTATGAAATATAAGAATATAGAGAATATAACACCTATGTTACCTCTTAAATATCTTTTATATACATGTGTATGGATCCATAAATAATATGTATTATTGCCTTTTTTAATGTACATAAGCCATACTATTACTCTGAACAAATTATTTTATAATTTATAAATTTATATTTTATAAATTGCTCCAGAGTCCTCTCTCTTACCTTCTACATAGTCCTGCTTCTTAATCTAGACTGATTACTTTGAACCATTCCAAACAATGCTGTAGTGAGTCACTTTGTACTCCTGTATGAGAGATCCCCTAGGAGAATTACCGGGGTGTGGGATCGGGGGGCATCTTCATCAGCTTACTTCTATTCACTTCAAACAGCATTCCTTGACTCCCTACTCTATAAAAATGAGGCAATTGTCATTCCATTCTGTCTTCCTTCCTTCCTTTCTTCTACACTCTACCTTCCGTTGGTTACATTTTACATGGTAAACACAGTTAAAATTGTTGACATTTATATTCTGTATAACCTCTGTTAACTTTTCTCTGCTTTGTCCACGAGTCGACTCTAAAGTCAGACACCAGTGAAAGGTATTTACACATTTATAACCATTTAAATATTGTTCAGTGCCTGGAAAAGCAGGGTGCTGGAATCACATTCCCTCCCTGCGGGCCCCAGAGTTACCAACCTAGGGCCACATTAAGTAGAATGTTCATAGCACCAAGGACTAATGGAGCCCCTTTTCTTACATTTAGCTTTAAACTGGGTCATGTTTAGCTGACTGAGGTACTTGTATACCTTCCCTGAGCCCTTGAAATTCCTTCTTATCTTTCTTCTTTTCATTTTGTTTTCCATTATCGTATTCTCAAATTTTTCCCAAACTTTCTTTCACCATCCTTTCTACTGAGTGAGTTGGCTTTTCCCCTCCAAAACTCTCCTGCACCACTCTGGACTTGCCCTCTGAGCCTGCAATACTATTCTCATCCTAGAACATTTTGTCTGCCCCTGCTCTCCTGCAACAGAGCTGTTAAGTTTATAGATTGCATGTCTCCTTCCTTCTTAGTTTACTCCCTTATTTTGCTGGAGTATATCCTTAAGTAACGTCCCACAGAAGGGGGCATGGAAGATAGATCTAAGTCCTCACACATCTGAAATGTTTTTACCCTCACACTTAATAGTTTGGCTCTATATAAAATTCTGACCAATTGTTAAGCTGTGGGAGCTCCCACATTTCCAAATGAGAAGAAGAACAATATCTATATGGGAGGTCTCAGTTTTCCCCCGATGGCCAGTTCAAAATTTTGGGAGCAGAGCTGGCAGACTTTTGTTTTTGCCCTGGGTGACAGTCAGCTGCCTGGGCTTTCTGCCCTAAAGGGGTAGGGGATTACTGGGGGGGACCCACAGGGAAGTTGTCTGGTGTGTGCTCCAGTTTCACCTTGACCCTTGGCCGTACCTGCTGATTCTGAGCACAGAGCCTCTCGGCGATTTTGTTAGCAGACTGGCTCCAGCGGGGAGAAGACATGGGATCTCAAGTTTCTCCACCTGTTTCATTTAATAGCCTTATCCCGCCCACTTTCCATATTGCAGAAATCTGTTGACCATTTTCTATCACTTTTGATAGTCTTATTTCCCCATTTACTAGCTGTGTGACCTCAGAAATTCATTTAACCTTCCTGTACCTCAATTATCTCATATATAAAATGCAAAATAATAGAACCTACTTTATTAGGTTGTTATGAGAATTAAAAGAGTTAATACACTTACAGCACTAGAACGGCACTTGGCACATACTTAACTCCATAATACAATTCAGTTATTATGGTGATGATGTGATGGAGTCTTGAGGGGGTGGGATACAAGATCCCAGGCTGTAGTATTCAGCCAATTTACTAAGGGCTCTGGTCTCAGATGGAAGAAACCCATGGAATGAAATCATCTGGGGTTTATTCATCTTGGAGCTTGAGGTCCCCTGGAGCAGTGCTTCTGAAGCCTTAATATGCACCATGATTACTTGGGAACCTTACTAAAATGCCAATTTTTATTTAATAGGCCAAATGTGAGCTCCGTATTTCACATTTCTAGCAAGTTCCCAGAAGATGCTGATACCGTTGACAGTGTGTATGTGTTTGTGTGTGCACCATGTGTGCACTCCCTGTGTACACTAGATGTCAATGTGAAATAGATTTTTTTACTGTAGGTCATGATAAAAATGCTGAAAAAATCACTGCCTAGAGAAAGCCAGCCTCATTCTCGGCTGTCTGCACAAGAGACTCTCCCCTGCACCCTGCCCAATGCTAACCTTGGAAATCAGGATATGGTTTTATCCAGGAAGCCGTATTTACTTATTGCAGTAAGAGTTCGTCTCAAATCCTAAGTCCTGTTTATCTGAGGCCCCTTCTCCATGGTGACTGGGATGTTACCCGGCACTATCTTCATCTCTTACTAGTTTTCCCAGCATTTTCGGGCTTCTGGCTTGGCGCCTCTTTCAGACCACCAGAGACCTGACACCCCCTACCCCTTCCCTGGGATATCTGGTTTCACTCTTTAGCTACTGGTTTAGGGTTTCTCTTCCTTGGAAGACAGGGACAGCTGGGAATGTGGATCTCATCCTGTCTGGGTTTTCCCCTGACAAGTGGCGGTAGTAGCAGGATATGAGGTGCTCGAAGACCACTCACACGCTATTATCACCGTGAGCGGAGTCAGTAACGAGAAGAACAGGTGCAGCGGACTGGATTTCACTTCATGGGCAAGTGGGAACGCTACAGGAATCAGGAATGACATGGATTTAAAAAAAAAAATCAATTAGGGGGAGGGATGAGTAGGTTAGCACAGGGGATCTTTAGGATAGCAAAATTGTTCTGTATGATACTATCATGGTGGATATGCGTCATACATTTGTCAAAATCCATAGGATGTCAAACATAAGAGTGAACCCTAATGTAAACTAGAGACTTTAGTTAATAATAATGTACAGTATTGGCTCATCAATTGTAACAGATGTACCACACTAATGCAAGATGTTAATAATAAGAGAAACTGGGGGGGGGGGGGGGGTAGGGTAGGTAAGTGAGAACTCTCTGTACTTTCCACTCAATTTTTCTGTAAATCTAAAACTGCTCTAAAAAATAAAGTCTAGGGGCGCCTGGGTGGCTCAGTCATTAAGCGTCTGCCTTCAGCTCAGGTCATGATCCCGGGGTCCTGGGACCGAACCCCGCATGGGGCTCCCTGCTCAGCGGGAGGCCTGCTTCTCCCTCTCCCACTCCCCCTGCTTGTGTTCCCTCTCTCACTGTATCTCTCTCTGTCAAATAAATAAATAAAATCTTTAAAAAAAAAATGAAGTCTATTAATTTCAAAAGGAAAAAGAAAAAACTAATTTTGCTGGGCTATTGTGATGATTAAAATGGATACAACATATGAAAGCACTAAATGAATATCTATAGCAACAAGAACAAAAACAATTACCCATGTCATACATGAATACATCATCCCTCCACACTCATCTCCCTCGAGGTGCCCACTGCTACTGAAGTGACCCGTATCCTCCCAGACCTTTCCGTGTATGTATATATGTAAGGGGGATAATACTTTTGAAATATCTCCCCACATCATGCATTCTTTTTGGTAGGCTACTTTCCCTTCCTGCACCCCATCTGCCATTAAGGCTTATTGTGCCCTGGGTCAGAAAGGTAAAACACAGACTGAAAAAGGAAGTGGGACCCATTCTGCCTTCTCCTCTGGAAGTAAATGTAAAAGAGAAAAGATGGTGAGAAATTCAGACACGATGATCCTTGTTTAGACACGAGGGTCCTTGTTTTCTCTTACGTCTGGGCTGCACTTTTGCATAGGTGGGGGTATAAACACATTCAGATAGCTATAAAGAGACCCCAGACCATCGGGGCGTGGTGTTTACCCAGTACCCCCTCCAGGGACTTAGTTCCAGCCTCAGAGGAAGTCCCTCATTTCCCTTAGAGCCACCTCTCTATAATGCGCTTCGTGAGCATTCTTCGGGGAGGGAAACCTAGATGTGGACTTACTGAATGAGGAGTATGGGCATGGCTCTTATTATAAAATACAATATGGGCACATGGAAATAATCATTTAAGTGGAAAGGTATAAAATAAAAAGTAAAAATCTCACTTCGTGATCAACACTCCAGGCCCGCTTTTCACAGATAACTGTTTTTCATCTGTTTGTTTATAGTTTTGTGTTTTCTGGTAGTCATCTACGTAACTCACCTAACATGTTTATACTGTTTCCTGATTTATCTATTGATGTTCTGAAAAATAAAAAATGGGCTCCTTGATATTAAACCCTCTTCCAACTTTTGCTAACTTATTTTTATTTTTAGTTCTATTATCTATTTTTATTATTTTAAAAATACAGCTTTTTTGATGCAGTAACATTAAACAATATCCCCTCCATGGGGAAATATGAGGAAATAAGTACTCTTTTCCCTACTCTTCCTCCCTCTTTCCCCTAACTTTCTTCTATGTTATCTGTATGTGCCCAAGGTCTTTTGGATTTATAATCAAGTTTTACATGCCTTATCTATAGAAAGATTCTTTTAAAAATCCAAAGAACATTTACAATGATTATGTGACTATCATTCGTTTCTGATGGGGATAATATAGCCTAGCCAGAAACAATATGTCATAGTGGTAAAGCCGGAGGCTTAGAATAACTCTGCCACTTAAGAGCTGTGTGACTTGGTTACTTAATTTCTCTGTGCCTTAATTTTTCATCTGAAAAAATTGGGATAATAATAACTACCCTGTAGGATTGTTTGAAGATTGAATGAAATAACCTATCTAAAGCACTTAGCATAGTGCCTGTCACATAGCAAGAATTTCAATAGAAGTTGAATTATTAGTATTATTATATTGTTATTATTTAGGTAGTGTGAATGGGTCCATTAGGGAGATATTATAAATCTTATGTTATTAAACCTGTGTCACAATAAGGAGAATATTCCTAATACCAAGGTTAAGTGGATTCTCTCTCTCGACACAGTTCAAAATGTCATGTCACAGCTTAATTTGCATTTTTAGGCCATGACTTTGTTTAATTCCTGACACATCTAATTGACTTCCGATTTTCTTGTTGAGTGAAGAAACTAAGAATAGACTATATCATACTGTTTGTCGAATAGCCAATCTTGAGAAGAAAGAGATTATGGAATCCCTGACAAATAAAGAGAGAGAGAGAGGAGGGATAACACCCCTGGTTTCTAACTTTCCAGTTCTGGTTTCCATATGACCTGGATTTTTTTTCTATTCCTCAGACACCTGAAAAATCCCTTATCCTAGTCTTATAATATCCCCCCTATGCACACATATTCGTTAAATAGGAGCACATGAGGGTTCCTTTCTTTGAAACCCAGTGATGTTATAGAGGGAATTGTAGTGAACACATCTAGGGACTCTTCCAACCCTGACATTTTTTCTATGGGTTTAAGCTCTTCTGATAGTCTGCTTATCCAGGCTTTCCGTTCTGGCTAAAGTTTTCCTATCCGCCCCCCCTCTTTCGTTCCACTCCTCTCCCCACCTGCCCCCCCCTTTCTGATAGAAACTGAGGACAGAGAAACACCCCACTTGCAGCAAGGATCATTTTGGCCCTTTCATCATTACTCCTCCTCAGGGATCCACAATGTATCCCAGTATGCTGAAGATAATCATCCTCTAGCTTCAGCAAGTTCCAAATCCCTGCTACATTTAAAGAGATACCATATAAAACACATTTTAATACATCAGATCCACCATCACTATGAAGGAAGAGGAAGGAGCATTTCTGCTTCTTGACAAGAAGAACTAGCTGATCATTGTGTACATCTTAGCAGTTACTAAAAATAAATGAGGGTCGTGGGATACAATATTTAAAATCTTGAAATGTCCTAGAAGTAAATACTCTTGAGGTATAGTTTGAGATGTTGCTCAATGCCAAACTTCCCTGAGGACCAGAGAGGAGGGGGTACATAATAACAGACATAAGCTCTCCAAGGGAACGACGCTTTCCAACAATGCAAATGGTGTCAGTTCCCCTACACTGACTGTGAGGTTTTAATAAATCAAATTATCAAAGCTTCATAGATGTAAAAAAAAAAAAGAAACAAAAACAAGTGAAGCAAGCATAGTTTGCTACTCTAACATCAAAGAACCCCAAACCATAAATCCATAACATTCACTTTCAAAAGCAGATGATGAAAAATATGGAATGAGTTTCTTAGATTTAATTTTAAAACAGCAAAAGTATGTGAAAGCAGAAGAGAAATGCTGAAAAGCAGAAACCAGAGCAGAGGGCACTTCATTTTAGAATTTTTAGCTTCTCTAGGGAGCATGAGAGCTTAGTTCCTTCATGGCTGGAAAGCCATAGGCAAAGTTTGCAAGCTCTTTTTGTATTGAGTCCAGTCATTCAGCTCAAGTCAGTAAATCAGACACCCAGGGGATACATAACACATTATTAAATTTATGCAAGAGCTCTGAGTTCATCAAGGAAAATAAAGAAAGGTGCTAAATGTCACAAGTGAGTTTGCTGGTAATCAAGCCATCCAATATTAAATTGATTTTTAAATCACACAGTCTCTTTTTCTGCAAAGTTTCATTCATAGCAGACACTTGTCATTTTTTTTTTTTTTTTTTGGTTAGACACATTTAATTTCCCTTCTGATAACATCTCAGTTTCCTTTCAGGGAATTGCTTTTCCCTAATGTATGTAATCTTGGGACGTAGTACCTGCCCCCAGCCCCACAAGCTGACAAGGTTGGGTGGACCTCATCCCAGCCTGTCCACGGAGTGAGCAGACAGAAGGTGTGCACTGACATAGACTCAGCCAACGGGACACTCTCCCCAGCCTGAGAATCCCAGGGGAGGGATACCAGGATATGGATGGTCAGGAAAATTTATTTGTCCTTGCTGATTTGCTCTCTTGGGTTCCCTTGTGTCCAGCCCATTCTCCAAAGTTGGTTTTCTAGCCCCTCAATGACTTGTCCCCAGTAATGATCCAAAAAAATCTATTTTTTCTTGAGATCATCAGAGTCTATTTCAAATGCTTGTGACCAAGAGGTCTAATGTATTCATTTGTTCAAAGAAAAAATTTCTTGAACATCTACTCTGTTTGGCACAGGAATATAGAGACAGGTTTCCTACCCTGAGACTGACTGAGATTGCTACATAAACAGATAATTCCAGTGTAATATAGGAGGTGCTATTATAGATAAACAAAGATCACAGAGGCAAAAGTCAGTGATTCTGCATAGGGGACATAGAGAATGTCCTACTGAGGAGGCAAGCATAGTCTGGTTTTGAAGGACAAGTAGTTTACCTTCGCAAAAAAGATGAGGCAAGTTTTTCAGCAGCAAAAACAAAGGACACACAGAGGCATCTAGCCCTGGAGGAACAGGACATGTTTGAGATGCTTCCAGAATTAGGCTGGGGCAGAGGCTGCATGAGCGAATGAGTGTTTGGATGAGGCTGAGGCTACATCATGAAGGACCATGCATTCAGTGCAATGGGATTGGTGTTGAATAAATAGCCAGTGGAATGGCTAAGGCCAAGAAACTCAGGTCTCAGAAACAGTAGGCGGGCAGAAGTAAAACTTAAGATGGAAAAATAGATGCTTCGAACCAATCATATATAACTTTTTTTTTTTTCAAGCATTGATTTAGGTTAAGAAGAAGTGCTTGCAGGCCATAATTAAAAAACAAAACAATCACGTTAAATCTCATGGTATTCCAGATTTGATGATCTACTTTGTTGATCAGAAGAATGTCAAAGGAGATAATGGGCAGCTCTTATTCACTGCTAAAATATTAATACTTGGGAATATTTGAGAATTATCTACCCTTGGGAGACAATTCTCCATGCGTGTCTTGCGTTTCTGCACACCTCACAAGCAAACACACCGACTGCCCCTTGTTTCAGACTACATTTTCAAGGAAGTGGTATATAATGGACAGCTTTGTAAAATGACAGTAATGTCCTCTACAGAGCGTAGGGCATAATATTGGACACCTCTTCAGTGTTCAACACTAGTCTGGGCCTCATGAGAGATAAGAACCCCTACTTTCACTGTATATAGGCAGAGGTGACCAACACATGTCAAACTAGAGTGAACAACACAAAATAATATAGAACCCAGTACGACAGTCCCTAGCAACAGCTGTTGTTTTTTTATATTGTTTAGATGCTTAGTAAAATGTTTTGAACACTGTCAAATTTCAAAGGAGACAAAAATCAGTGAAGGCTTGGTGATGTAGAGGAAACCTCTTTGGAGGAGAACTTCAACTGGGCTCTGAAGAATTGGGAGGGTTTTTATAGGAGGAGATGGGGGGAAACATTTATTATGAAAGTTAAGAATGAGATTTTTTTTTTTTTTAAGAGAGGGAGAGAGCAGGGAGGGGCAGAGGAAGAGGGAGAGAGAATCTTAAGCAGGCTCCACACCCAGCATAGAGCCCGACACGGGGCTCGATCTCACGACCTTAAGTTCATGACCTGAGCCAAAATCAAGAGTTGGATGCTTAACCAACTAAGCCACCCAAGCGCCCCAAGAATGAGATGGTTAAGGAGCAAGTGGTTGGATGTGGGTTGCCTAGGCTGTCTCCTGTATTTATCCTCTAGGTGTCTCAATCTCCCCGTCTGTGAAGTCTGGGAAATAATGGCCCTATTCCCCAGGGAAGTTAGAGGGAAGCAATGAACCAGCAGGTGTGAAACCTCTTTTGAAGTGAGAGCACATAAAAGCTAAGTTAGATAGACTGACTAAACCAACACTTATCTTATTACTGCCGAATCTTCTCTTCTCCAGGCTAAATGTCCCTTGGTGGCTATACCCATGTGTCACACGGCAAGGCATGAGTCCAGTCTTTTGTTCTGTGTGACTACAACATAGTTTATGTTCTTCTCCAGTTGTAGCCTGACAGGTGCAGATTGGGGAGGGATTTTCATCTTCTTTGGTGTATATATTGTATTTGTACCGATGCAGGCCAAAAATACAATGAGCACCATTAACTCCTACAGTCCTGTCAACTAAAGTTCCATTATAATGAGATCTGCTACTGTACCTTCTCCATCCTGTACTTCTGGACTCGAAGGCAGGAATTTCAACTCAAGTTTCAATTTGCTGTCTCTAGATGACAGTTGATAGAAAACGGTAGTAATGGCTGAACAGACAAGCAACCTCGGGATGCATAAGATGCTTACCTAAGTTCACCCAACTGGGAAGACTGGACCATTATCAATTCCCAGTCTCCTGGTACAGCTGGGCCTTAAACAACCACACTTCCAACTTTCTCCTCAAATCCCTTCCTCCTGACCATTGCTTCATTCTCAAATGACTTTGCTTCCTCCACCAGCCTGAAATTTCCTATTAGAAGACCTACGATGCATCCATCTCCACTGGCACCAACCCTTTCCCTCTTAGCTCTGTAATCCAAGGCTGTGCTTTGGCTTCTTATGGTCATCATTCCAATAGCTCATGTTCTCTCTCCTGCATTTTTAATATTGCCCTCCTTACTGGCTCTTCTACCTCCAAACACACACACACACACACACACACAACATACACACACACACACAAATACACAAATACCCTTTCTGTCTTTTTCATAAAATCCATCTGTCATGGACTCAATGTGTGTGCCCCCTTAAAATTCATATGTTGAAGCCCTAACCCCCAGTCGGACTATACTTGGAGATGGGGTACCTCTGAGAAGTAGTTAAGGTTAAATGAAGTCATAAGGGTGGGGTCCTGATCCTCATTTCTCTCTCCACTAGCACTCACTGAAGAAAGGCCAAGAAGGCAGCCATCTACAAGCCAGGAAGAGAGCTCTCACCAGAAATGGAAGTTTCTGGCAACTTGATCATAGACATCCAGCCTCTAGCACTATGAGAAAATAAATTTTTGTTGTTTTAGCCATCCAGTCTGTGGTATTCTGTTATGGCAGCCTGAGCAGACTGAGATGCCATCTATTGATCTTCCCTCACTCCAGCTATTGTCCAATTCTTCCACTTTGGTCATGGCCAAGTTTCTGGAAATAACTCTTTTCAGTTCACTGTTTCTACTTTCACTCTTCCCATTTACTCTCCAACCCATGTCGTGCAGCTTCAGACTCTACTACTCGGTGAAATACTCTCACCGAGACTTCCTACAACCTGCAATGATAAAAGCCAGGGTTGAAACTTTCTGCATCATTCAGTGCATTTGGTCACCCCTTCCCTTGTCTCGTGTGACTCTCCTGGTTTGCCTTCCACCCTTGCAGCCATTCCTTTAGTCTTTTTCCCAACTACTCTCCTGTCCCAAATCCTCCAAAGATGATCTCTGATATCTGAGTGACAATCAAATTTCAACCATAATTTATACTGTGATGACACACAAATGTCTAGTTTTGGTCAAATTCTCTCTGTGAAAGTTGCACGTGCCTAATGGCATAGGCCATTTGAGTGTTCCTAAATTACCTTAAAGTCAGATGTTTCTGGTACTGAATTTACATTTCTCTCCTTCAAACCTGTCCCCCCTCTAATATCCCCCATCCACCTAATCACCAGAGCCTGAAAGCTGGGGTCCTCCTAGATCTATTCTTTTCTTTCAATGTTAGCTTCTATACAAATGTGTGGGTATATTCATATATAAATATAAAGAACTGAATGTTAGTCTACATTAACAATCTACTGTATTATATCACTTAACACCTATAAAGAGGATACCGTCCTCCCTCTTTGTAAGTGAGGAAAGATTCCTAGAGATTGAGTAATGTATCCAGAGTTGTAGAGCTAGGAAATGGCACAGCAGATTTGAACCCAGTTGTATCTTACCTCAAAACCCAAACTCTTTTTTTTTTAAGATTTATTTATTTATTTGAGTGCGAGAGAGTGGGGAGGGGCAGAGGGCAAGGGAGAGAGAGCATCCCAAGCAGACTCCCTGCTGAGGGTGGAGCCTGACGTGTGGCTTGATCTCACAACCCTGACGTCATAACGTGAGCCGAAACCAAGAGTCAGACACTTAACTAAGCCACCCAGGCGCCCCTCCAAAACCCAAACTCTTAACAACTAAACTATACTACCTTGTAATAGCTATGTTTTAAATATGCTCTTGTTCATTGCTACATCTTTATCTCCACAGTTACTCCCCATCCCTTCTTGCTTACATTATTGCAATAGCTTCCTGATTATTCTCCTCGGCTCCAACCTGGATTGCTTCCAAGACAACTTCAACATTGCCTCCAGAGCAATCTTTTAAAAACACAACTCTGAGTATTATGCTAAGTTAAATACATCAGACAAAGAAAGACAAATATCATATGATTTCACTTATATCTGGGATCTAAAAAATAAAACAAATGAACAAACAAAACAAAACAAAACTCACAGACACAAAGAACAGATTGGTGGTTTCCAGAGGCGGGGTGGGAGGGGGTGGGTGAAGGAGATCAAGAGGTACAAATTTCCAGTTATAAAATAAATAAGTCATGGGGATGTCCTGTATGGTATGGGTACTATAGTCAGTAATATTGTTTTGCAAATTTGAAAGTTGCTAAGAAAGTCAATCTTAAAAGTTCTATGGTGATGGATGGTAAATAGACTTAAAGTGGTGACCATTTCACAAGGTACACAAATGTCAAATAATTATGTTGTACATCTGAAACTAATATAATGTTGTATCTCAGTTACGCTTTAATA
The DNA here is from genome assembly GCF_004348235.1 of Phoca vitulina. NCBI lineage: Eukaryota > Metazoa > Chordata > Mammalia > Carnivora > Phocidae > Phoca > Phoca vitulina. The sequence goes on along the minus strand of NW_022589710.1, from coordinate 33,590,526 downwards.
AAAAATAAAATAAAAACCAAGTATAATAAAAAAACAAAAACCAAACAAACACAAGTCTGATCACTTCCCTCCTTCTACCTGAAACCCTCTTTTGCTCTTCAGGGCCTGACTCGTTAGCCCACAAGGCACCTTGGGTTCTGGTCCCTGGCTACCCTTCGAGCTGCCTGCGCAGGCCCCATTTTGCCAGAGCAACTTGCAGTTCCCCCAAATGTGCATAAAATGTTACAACTCCAAACTTTTACACATTTGTTCCCTGTCCCGGAAAGGATTTTCCCCACCCTTGATTCATGCAGACGCTGTGGTTGACTAACCCAACAGCCCTTTCCAGCACCCTGTCACCTCCTCCCCGGGGGCCCACAAACCAGATCCTCCTTTGCCAGCTTCCTTGCAGCTAGAAGTGGCCACATGACCCACTGTCACAGCCAATGAGATGCCAGAGAAAGTCTGCTGTGGGACTTCTAAAGAAACAGACGTGGCTGGTGCTGTCCTTCCCCCGCTTTTATCCACCTTCACAGGCATGTTCTTTTTGGAGCTGTGGATGTGCTGTTGAAATCATGAGACCATAAAGCACAAGGGTAAAAAGCCATCAGTGTAAGGATGGCAGAGCAGAAAAAGAAAGAACATGAATGCACAGCTAAAATCAATGTCCAATGCCTCTGGACTTCCATCTAAGTCACTATTATTTGGGTATTCTGTTATTTGCAGCCAAATGACTCTTAACTAAAACATGGGGCTAACAACTAACTCTTTTAAAATTCAGTCCAAGGTGTCTCTCCGGGGAAATACTTCCTGACTCTTAATTCTGATTCGGAGGATCTTCCTTTGGCTCCTAAAATAACCCATGCATGATTCTATCACACAGGTTATCATGTTGATGTAATCATTTATTTACCTGTCTTTCCTAGAAAACTATGAGTTACTAGAAGACAACATCACGCCTATTTGACTTTATATTCCCAGAGACTAGCACATCGCCTGACACATGTTGAGCCTTTAAGACCTGACACATTATCGATTTTGAGTCATAAAATGCACTTTGAGTCCTCCCTTTTAGGCAAAAGATACACCTTTAAATAATAAACTATAAAAATTTCTCATAATTATTGTAGTCTCTCCTCGAAGGTGGGAAAACTAATGTATTTGTGTGAATTTGGGCAGAGAAAGTGTCACAAATAGAAGAAAAATTCATTTATCACAGAGTAAGTTTCAAAACAAAGACTCTCAAACAAAAACTGAGAGAATGGGCTGGCAGTGGATATTTACTTAAAATAAATACTAAAAAGAAGTGATTTAGGCAGAAGGCCTATAATCCCAGAGGGAAACATGGTAATACAGGAAAGAATGCAGAGAAATGGAAAAGGTAAACATGTGGGTAAAACATAATGAATATTGACTGTTTAGAACAATAATAATAATGTTTTGTGGGATTAAAAGTATGTAGAAATAAAAACACATGATAACAGTAACAATGCCCAAACAGGGAAATCAGATTAAATGTTGTAAGGCTCTTTTCTTGTCCAAGAAGTATTAACGGTATCAATTTATAGTAGACTCTAATAAGTCAGGGACACATGTTTGTAATCTCTGTGGTAACCACAAAAAGAGTAACTAAGGAGTGTACAGTCCAGAAGCTAATCAAAGAAAATGGAGTAATTTTTAAAATACTAAATTAATGTAAGAAAGAAGACAAGAATGTAGGAAAAGAGGAAAAAAAAAACCAGATGGGACAAACAGTAAACAAAGACCATGATGACGCTGACCGGAGATTTAAACTCACATAGGCAGGCATGGTGGGCCTATTGCTCACCACGCAGAAGAAACCAGCCTGGGGTGGGGGGAGGGAGAATGTGGTTATCGCAGAGAAGGTGGGCAGAAGGAGACAGATGACATGGACCTTAAGACAAAGATGGAGGGATGTATTTATTGTCAGATGAACTTTCTAAACTGATCATAGCCCCTGAACAAGAATTTTTGGAGAGAGAAAGTTCACAATATCTTTACAATAAACTCTCCTTTCTGAGCTAATCTCAGGCAGTTCTGTTCCAACCTTCTGTTGCAAACAAATGACCCCTGACTGAGACAGCGGTCACGGTTAATAGGAGCTGAGAAATATGGTCTCATTAGACTGGCCTCTGGGGAGACAGAACTAGTGTCTTGGTCATGAAGCTTCTATCACAAGAATGCTTTCATATTCCAGGTTTCTATAATGATGGTTTCTGATTTTTTTTATATTCCAGAACACCAGGCAATCAGTCTTTATATTAATCTTAACGGAAAGGTAGTGTTGCTTATGTATAACTGAATACTGAAATTTGTGAAGCAAAATTGTTTCATGCTAAGAAAACAAAAGAAAAACAAAGGCCTCTTGGTTGATTTTTCTACCATGACCATCTGGTTTTATAATTAATGTCTTGCCAATATGCTAAAATATTTTCTATGTAAATCTTTTACATTCTTGCTGCATTTTCAATTAAAGTCTCTGAATTAAAACTTTGTACCATGAGTCAGCAGTTAAAGCAAACATGTTTTTTCCATTTATCTTCCTTTGGGAAAACCCAGTCCCAAATGCAGAATGCCTGCCATCCTGTAGTTCTTTTCATCAATCCAGATGTCCATAATTACTTCTGGAGGTTGCCATAGTGGTTTGCCTTGCCATTTGACACCATCTTTCCCATGATTGCCTACTATGGCTTCCCTTGCTTTTTTCACTGTTCCCTATAAATATTCCCATTCACAGTGTACAACATACCTGTGGTCTATGCATCGGAAGACCTGGAGACACCTCATGTTCATGGGTGGCTTCATACAGGGACTGCCATTTCAGATTTGTGCTGGGGCAAAGAGACTCTCTAGATCCTATTTTAGAAGCCGTTGTCCTATTCTCTGAGCTATATTGCAGAAAGCTAATATTCTAAGAAGTAGGGAAGATGAAGGTCCAAAGATCACATATGCAAAAGTCATGAGGTCCTTACAGGCATTATTTATGATAATGCCCTCCAAAGTGTGGCCCAAAGCCATTATGACCCCCATCAACATTTGGTTGGCCTTGGACAAATGGCCAACTGACCATCTGCTGTAGAGATGCTGAGCTTAGTGGTGTCCTGTTGCCTAAATACCTAGGGCAGCAAGCACTGCTCTTCTTTTTTTTAAAGTGGTTTTTTTTTAAAGTTTTTTTTTTTCATTTGGCGGGGGGGGGGGGGGGGGGGGGGGGGGGGGGGCGGGGAAAGGGAGGGAGGGAGAGTCCCAGCAGACTCCGCGCTGAGCCCAATGCAGGGCTCAATCTCACAACCCTGAGATCACAACCCGAGTCAAAACCAAGAGTCACCAAGAGTCAGACACTTACCCGACTGCATCACCCAGGTGTCACCAGTACTGCTTTTCCTAAAGAAGCCCTTCTGAAAGCAGCCCCCCTCAGCCACCGGGCCACTCAGTAGACATTCCTTTCAGCACACTCCTCTCCGCATACACACTATAACCAACGTGGTGATGATAGCGTCACATACAGCTTCATCAAAAATATTACTAAAAACCATACAGATAGAACCATTTACCATTTGTTAAAACTCTACTACAAGCCACGCATTATTCTAGGAGATTTACCTGCATTATTTCTAATCCTCGCAACCCTGCAGATTGGGTATCTGCATTCCTAATTAACACAGGAGGAAACCTACTTAGAGTGGTTAACTTGTCTCCAATCACATGCTAGTAATTTTCTCTTATTGACATGACTCTTCCCATAAGAAAATTAGTCTAGTATGGAAGTATGTGCTCAGGATTTGAATAAAGAAGGGAAAATCCTGAAATGCCAACAAGTAAATACAAATCACTTCTTATTTAAAAAATGAAATTCAAATACTATGTAACTCTATTGTCTAGTGCTTAAAATCTTCCTATTTCACACGTCAGAACAGAGCTAACTATTAGAGTTGCCTATTTAGGATTCTGAGCTAATGTGCCATCATTCCAGGCACAGACACACAGTGTTTTAGGAAAACTTTGTTCTTCTTCACATACTTTAAATATGTATCTCTCTGCCAGTGATCCTGGGATGAGTTGAGCATAAATGAATATAACCATGTGGATTACATTTTTTTGGAAATACATATGAGCTTGTAAACTAAAAGGGAAAGAACTTGGAAAAAAGTTTATTTGGGGGTTTGATCAAAACCAAATACTTAGGAAAAAAATATCATATATATATATATATATATATATATATATCTCATCTGCAGCAGTTCAACAAACTCCCAAAGCCATCAAAACCAATGGCCTCTAAACAACCCAGGCCAGGCACATCAGAGTGAGTTAAGACTTGAAAAAATTCAGACCCAATTACTAAGTATATATTGCTTCCATAATTTTCTCTACAGAAACAAAAAATTTCTTTTATGTTAAGAAAACAAAGCCCATTGGTGGTGCCTGAGAAAAAAAATAAGTGGGCAAAAACTGATTCTCTTAGCAGACCTAGGCGGTGTAGGTGTTGAATACACAAGAAATTATCATAATTATAATAATAAACCCATTCTCTCCTCCCACTTTCATTGAAGCTGCGTGGGGAAAATTTTTTACTTTCTTCAGGATGCTGGGAAGTCAAACTTTTTCACTCTTCTGTGAGCCCTTCAGTAGATGTCCTGGGGCAGAATTATATCCACCGAAGCCCTGACCACAGGCCATAGAACCAGGCTTTTTATTAACAATGATTTTTTGTTGTTTTGATTTTAGAAATTGGTTAATCCTGTGACTCTCAATCCTTGCTTTGAGAGCTGTTGCGTTTGTTTCTGTGGTCTTTTGGTTTGAGCTGATTGTTTATAAATTGTCCCCCCCCTCTCCCGCCCTCCCAGCACACTGTAGGTTTATTCATTCAATTAATGGATGAATAAATAATTAATTTCAGTGCTGTAGAGATAAACAAGGTGATGTAAGCAAAAGGTGACTCAGGGTGGGGATCAGGTAGTGGGACGGCATCTCTGAGGAGGTGACATTTGAGTTGAGAGTCAAGAGTTCAGGGGAAGAGAGGTTCAGGCCCAGGGCTCAGTAAGAGTAGCGCCTCCAGGCTGTAGAGAGCTGAATGCCATCAGAAAGCAGAAAGGTCAGAAAGGTGGCCAGTCGCTGAAGCACAGAGAAAGAGATTGAGAGAGCGGGGGAAGACCAGATGGGGAGGACTGGCACAGGGGATCCTTGTTCCTGAGAATGCAAATTAGATCTTATTCTAAGTATAAGGGGAAACCATTGAAGCGGTTCCAGAAAGGGAGTGACATGATCTTGGATTTTCAGGAGTTTTTGTTGTTGTTGTTTTGTTTTGTTTTGTTTTGAATTTCAGTTTTTAAAAACCACTTTGGCTGTTGTTTGGAGCACGGACTGAAGTGGGACGAGAGTGAAGGATTGAGAGGCTGAAGCTTCAGGTGGGAGAAAAACCTCTCGCCTCCCTTTTTGGGGAAGGATACAAATATTTAAGTTGAAGGACTTTGAAGACCTGATTGACCTAAGATCCCAGAACCTGGAAACTGTCAACTCAAGTTTTCTTAAACGGGGTGGAGGGGAGGGGGGGGGGGGAGAGGGACTTAGAAAACTAGTTTTATTCAGAAGAACAGCACCTAGCATTATAGCTGTCCCTATTAGGTGTATTTTATGTGAGTACATTATTATATTTAATATATTTTATCAATCCTACAATCTTATAAGTTGGGCATTACTAGCCCCACTTTTCAAATAAAGAAATGGAGGCTTAGAAAGGCTAAATGATTGGTCCAAGGTCACAAGCTAGTAATTGACAAAGATGAGATTTGAACTAGTCCTTGAAAAGGAAACAGAGAGAGAAAAAGGGAGAAACAGGAGTTACCAGGTAGAGAAGTAATAGACCCACTACATGAAAGACCATATAAAAATTATATCACTGACTTTGGGGGGAGAAATGAGGGGGCTCTAAACATATATTAGAAGTTAATTTTAAACACTTCAAATTTTAGCGGGGGGGAGAAAAAGAAATAGGTCAGGTCATATTTTGCTATTTAAAAAAAGCAAATAGATTTAAAAAGCATAGTCATCATCAGAAAGAAAAAAAAATCAAATAACAGACACTCAAGCCTCAAGCAAGAAGAACAGAAGGAAGGAAAGAAGGAAAGGAGGGAGGGAGGAAGGAAGGAAGATGTGGTCCCTCACCATAGGTAATAAAACTTCTCTCCAGAGAAGCAACGTTTCAGTGCAGAGTCCCTTTATCAAGGAAGCATCTGGAGTACACAGACAGGGGAAAGGTCCTCCACTTGGGACAACTCAGTGAACAGGAATATCTTCGAGAGTGCCCCAACTCATTCCCTCCTTTGCCTTTTCCATAAACTTGAGAATTTTGCAAAAAGCAAATTAAGGGCTTGGCCAATACTCTTGTTTTTTAAAGAAACAGTGGCCTAGTGAGAAATCTCAGCGAGGTCGGGGCCTGGAGACAGGCTGGTTGGGGCCACCCGCTGGGATTCCCAAACAGGAGCCGCCTCCCCTTCCGCAGGGAACCGGGGTCGGCCGCGGGCCTCGCTGGAGCTGCGGGGAAGCGCTCCGAGTCGACGCCGCTCGCTCGGTTTTGCTCAGAATAAGCAGCTCGTCTGTTGCACCACATTTCCCTCGGTTGCTGTTGTTTTCTTTGTGAACTGTTGGGGTGGGGTTTCTGTTCAAATCACACAAATGCTACGGCGAAGGGGTTGCCTCGGCGGCCCCCGCGCTCCCCTGGCGCAGCGGGACGGGGACTCGCTGCGCCCGCAGCCGAGCGGGGGCGCGCTTCCCGGCCAAAGCCGCCGAGCCGTGGCGCGGGCAGCCCACCAGGGCCTGCTCCCCGGGCCGCGATCCGGAGGCCGGCCCTGCCTTCTTCCTCTTCCGGGGGGCAGCGGGCAGAGAGCGAAGGCCGCATCCTCCTCCCAGCCCGCGGCTGCCCAGCCCGCCCTAGGCCCGCAGAGGAGCTGAGCTGCCTCACGTCCCTCCCCAGGAGAGCCCCGCACTCCTTAGCTGCCCAGGGCCCAGGCAAAACCAGATCGTCTCCCCCTCGGACAGGTCCCCTCTGGGTGCCCTCGGGACAGATGCAACGGGGAGAATAGGTAGGATATATCCTATTCATGATCTCATTAGTAAAAGCCACATCTACAATATATTGTATGCTTTATCTTAATCTTCCCAACGACTTAACCTGAAGCTCAAAAGGGTTAAAATAACCTGCCGAGGGTTACACAGCTAATGACTGGGACGCTGAGATTCAAACCCAGATCTCAACTCCAAAGCCCTGCTCGGAATTTGAATTCATGAACTGATTCAACAGATTTATTAAGCACCGACTATGTGCCAGGGAAGCACAAGACCACTGGAGAGCTGGGACTCTGAAACTCTGAAAAGATCATTGTGTCCTCCGTCCTCCATCCCCCAAGGCGGAATTTGATTTTTTTTTTAAGGTTTCGACATTTATAAGTCTGCTGAAATTAACATAGCATATTCAATGTTTTATTTCTGGTGCTCTGATTGAAAAGTTCTAAGTAAGTTCCCTGAAGCTAAACTTTGCTCTCTTGTGTGTGCGTGCGTTCACGCACAGGCTTAGGTGATCCAGGCGTGGGTGTGCTGGTGAGCAAGGTAGATGCAGCATCCTTCTCCAGGAGCAGAAGCAAACATTACACCTGTAAGCGCGCAGCATTCTGAAGGGGGAGCCTCACTCCAGATTCACCCCCACCCCGGGTCTAGCCTCCTGATACCTCCTACACTGTCAGACCCCACAGCAAATCTGGCGGCCAGAGAACCAGACTGGCGAAGCAGGGCTCCCTGGGGTAATTAGGCCCCAGTTGCCCACAGGTGTTACACAGGTGGTCTCAGCCACCAGCCATGACCTAGGGAAAGCCAGAGGGCCGCTCAGCTGCAACCAATCCTCCGCCTGCTGCCTTCTTGAAATAGTCCAGATTTAACTTATTAAACATATTAATCTGAAGTTAACAATTTGTGGTAGTTTCACTAAACGGTTTGAAGGGAGGAATGTAAGGAAAAAGAATTTGATCTGATGGGAAAGCTCACTCCTGATGGACTAAGTGGCCTTCATATCCTGACTTTGAAATAACTGGAAATAGAAGGACTATTCACAGAAGTGGAGAGTCAGAGGGGAAACCCCACTGGAGTTAAAGAAACACAAATAATACCCATCCCCTTCTGGGCCCCAACCTGCCATGTGACTCTGAGGACATCGCTTACTGCGGTGACAGCATTTTAAACAGCTGTCCAGAGGGGTTTTAAATAGACTTGATGTAATTCAATGATTTATAGAGCAAGGGTTACCAAAATATTAAAGTTCTGAAATGCCCCCAAACCAGGACGGTGGCCCCAGCATTACCCACTCTGAACCAAATAATTCCCTGCTGTTGGAGTGTGGTATGTGCAACTTCGGAAAACTGCCATTGCTCTGAATGAGGGGCCAGGAGAAGATAAATAGCCTCTAATGAGTAGATACTTGGATCCATTTACACTCAACTCATCCCAGGATCACTGGCAGGGAGATACATGGTCAGAGTATGGGAAGAATAAGAAACTTTTCCAAAACATTTTGTGTGTGTACACATGTCTGATGGCACATTAGCTCAGAGTCCTTCATAGGCAACTCCAATAGTTAGGTATTGTTCTTACATTTTAAGACATACCCTCCCAGTCTTCGAGGATTCAGTCCACGGAAGATACCCATCTCCAGGAAACAAGCCAGGCAATTATTCTCTAATTGCATATCAAATCTAAATATTCAAGGAAATTGCAGGGGGATGGAGAAAGAAATAAATCTGGCTAATGAAATGCCCACAGACCTCTATTTTATAAAATAAGCTGCAATTATGTAAACATTTTACAGCCTTCATCAATTACCCCCCCACACTTCAAAATGCAATGGTCTAAAATTGCATATGAGTTTGGAACTGGAGATAATTTCCATTCTTCCATTACATTCTTTTCATTATCTTGGAGCAAGCCTCCTTTTTCTAATCCTTACGGATCTCCCAGCCTCAAAGAGAACACCCTGAACCAAAGGCAGTTCTAGGTCTCGGAGAATCCTGACAGCTTTGTTTATGTCAAAAATAATGAAAGATGACAGGCTATCACATTTAGACTTGTAACATGATCATTTGCTTCAGGACTCCTTGCTCAGATTAATTTGGAGACAGGGAGGAAGAAACAGGAGGAGGAGGAAGTGGGGGTGGATGAGGAGGAGGAAAAGAGCTCTTAAATGTTCTCCTTAAGAGAAGGTAGAGGGATGGGCAACCTGATGGATGCTTTTTACTTAGCTCAAGGGCAGGTGACAATCGAATCTTTGCACAGGCTTTTATCTAACTGTCCCTCCTATTTTAAATGATTATTTTATGGAACCCGTTATGTTGAAAAACAATAGAAACCATGGTGATAATGCCTTGGGTATGCAAGAAAGTGGTGAGAAAGGCCACCCTCTCCTGTGTGCTCATCATCACCAACACCAACCACTATCATCACTACTACCATCACCCCAAAGAAGGAAGTATAATTTCTTTGGAGTAAACTTGCATATCTAGAATAGTTTCTTTCTTTTTTTTTAATTTTATTTTATTATGTTATGTTAATCACCATATATCACATCATTAGTTTTTTATTTTCTTGCTCTCTTCCTCTCAATCCAAACCGATTATACCGTAGACCTTAACTTTTCTATTTTAAAAAATCCTTCTCATCCTTAAGCTAAGGCCCTGACATACTAAAGGGAAACTGAGTCTCAAGGAGAGTAACTTTTGTGGAACATGTCTTGGCACATTTGGTGGTTGGTGGTTAGAAGAAGCCAAAATAACATGGAAACCAAGGACCCTCTCTCTCAGATGGCGGAAGTCATACAAGATTTTCTGCTCATACATCTGGGTGCAGAGACACAACACTTACAACTTTCAGCCTCATGCAGAAACCAACATGCAAAGATCTCCTTTGAAAGAGACTCAAAGGCAATGGATCCAATGATCCAATGAAAAGGAGATTTTACATCAGAGGCTAATTCTCATCTATTGGTGGTAGCTTCTAGGATACTGTATTGAAAAGGTTTTAGTTTTGTTTTGTTTAAAGCTAAACAAGAGAAAGGAATACAAACACATCATAGGTATGGTAATCTGTTGTTACTGCATGCCCATGGGGGAGGGGGAGAAAAATGGAAACCCTTCCACCATTATTTACCATCAGCACCCTCCTCACTTCCCTCCTAGAGAGCTCATGTGTCTGATAATCCCACAGTTATATATGATCACATCCTAATGCACTAGCCGCTGAGGCTTAATATCATCTTCTGAGAACCAGGAAACCCATTACTAACATGTTGGTTATTGGTTCACAGCATCAAACCATACAAAACCAGACGTAACTTGAACAGAGGTTCTTAAACATCATCAGGATACACCGACTCTCATCTCTGCTTCTCTCAGCTGGTGCCTGCTTTGCCCTCCCAAATCCACATTCTCCATGCGTCTGGCTATGCTTACTGGAAACATTAGAATCACTCTCATGGCCTCAGGAACATAGAAGGGCTCTTCCTCTTTCCCTACACCAGCTTTAGTTTAGGGGGAAAAAAAATCCTGGGGGAAGGACTCCAGTTGGCTTAGCTGGAGTCACTGGAACATCTCTGCATCAGTCACTGGGGGCAGAGGTGGGGCACAATGACTGGTCCAGGTTAGGTCAGCTGGCCATCCTTCAACCCATGACTGTGGCCAGAGAGGCCTATAAGCAGAGGGCTGCTCCAATTTGGGCCCCATGGCTGGGTCAAGAGGAGGGGGAAGGGAGGAGAGTTTGGTCTCCCCAAAGAAGAGTAAGTAGAGTAGTCGTGGTTACTAGGACAATCGGTTTGAGTTACACAGCCACTACAATTAGAGCCTACTTCAGATCTGAAAAATCTGCACTATAACTATGCAAATATTATTGTTAAGAAAAATACTTGTTCTTGGTTCCATAGACTTTGCAGGTTTTAGAGACAGTGTGGCAGAGATATGGATGAGCTCTAGTGTCGACCTGCAAATGAACCAAATAGTGGGGGGAGACGATGTTGATAAAACAGATTCCTGGTCCCATCCCCAGAGATTCTGTTTTACTATATTTGGGGCCCAGGAATTGACATGTTTAAAGCCCCCTCCTTAGGGTAATTTGGAGGTATCCGGTTCACAGAGCACACTTCGAGAAATACTGGCCCAGCATCTCATTTGACACCATGACCAGTTCTAATGAGAGTGTGAGTGGCCACAGCAGAAAGTCTCTCCCCTTTACCAGCTATGGAGGCTTTTTCTACTGAAACAGTTGCAGGTTGAAAAGAATGACCCTCCCTTTCCTAGTACTTTAGTCCTAAGTCTTTTCATCAAAGCCTCAAAAGCCCCAGGCATCTAGGCATCTAGCTCCCAGCTAACCTACTGCTCCAGGGTCGCACCCTTGCCTTCCTCCCTAGAGCGTTACTATGGCTCCACCCAACTGGCCTCCAGGGCTGAGCCTCCCCCCCAGCAGCCAAGAGGACCCCGGTAAAGGCCCTCAGCCAAGTCCCTTTCCAGGAACTACCTTTAGACTACACCTGGTCTAAAGTCACATGGCCTCCTACACCCAAAATCGGGTTCATACACGGTATAATGACCCAGTCCCTTCCCTGGGGGCAGGGCAACTCCAAAGGGCTACCCTAGCCCCAAAGCTTCCTGTGCTGAGCCGAGTCTCCGTGGCAACTACACCACTCATTACTATTTAATCCTTCCTCTACCTAGTCCTGTTTCCTCCACCTCTTTACCCCCTAGTCCCCTATCCCCCATCCCCGTTCAACTCTGAGGAGGTATAATCCTGAGGGCTCTCTGCAGTAAACCTCCTCCATACCATCTCTATCACAGAAAGTTTCCCTGAGAACCCAAACTAAGACCCAGCCCAGCCCAAGGACCCCATCCTCTTATGAATAGTTACCTAGTCCTGTTTTCAAGCAATAAACTACTTTAGCTACAAAGAGCCTGCAGGTAATAAATTTGCATTTCAGAAAAGCTTTGTGAAGAAAGAGAAAGCTTGCAGGGATGAACCTGCAAGGAACAAAATGTGAGAGAAACCAGTCAAATCACCTCCTATCCAGTTGTGAGCACCTGAGCTTTTAGGAGACTACAGGAGGCAGCACAGGTCCAGCAGTGTGTGTGTGTGTGTGTGTGTGCGCGCGCGTGTGTGTGTGCGTGTGCGTGTGTGTGTGTGTGAGAGAGAGAGAAAGGCAAGGCGCTCTGCCTTTCCTGGAAAGGACAGGGAGGGAGAGAGCCTCGGGGAACTGAGGACAGGCCAAGAACAAATGAATCCAGCTCCGAGAGGAAATGTGATGTACAGATGAGGCATTAGCAAGGATTCCAGAGCCCTGGGGTCCAGTCATGGCTCTGCCAATTCTAGCAGGGGCAAGGGCCTCCATTTCTTTATCTGTGAAATGGGAATAATGGTGACTGCCTGATTTCTCCCCAGAATTCTCCTGACCATTCAGTGAGATAATGCATGCAAACATCATGGAGAAGCCACTCTGCCTGCCTATGACCCTACCTCGTGTCCGACCCTGAGCCCCACACTCCCTTACCGTCACTCCCAGAAGCATTTGAAGCGAGAAGCCATTGCTTTCCAAAGTGCTTTAGTATTACTGGTTAATGTGATTTATTGAGCACTTAGGAGGTACCCTCTGCCAAAGACTTCCGTGACAAGCAGAAAGCAAAGTGCCAGCCCCAGACTCGCGTTCTTGCTGACAACCCCGGCAGGTGAGTGTTTCCTCTGTTTTTCAGAGGAGGAACATGAGGATGGGAAAGTTGATCAACTTTCCCAGAGTTACACGTCTGTGAGAGAGGGAGGGAGTTAGGGTTTGAATCAGCTGGTACCAAAGCTCTTAACCACCGGGCAAAACTGAAAAAGAAAAAAAAAACAAAAACCAAAAGCAATCCAGATGACTACTCACATCCCCCCTTAACCATGGTACCAAAGCTCTTAACCTGGTACCAAAGCTCTTAACCACCGGGCAAAACTGAAAAAGAAAAAAAAACAAAACCAAAAGCAATCCAGATGACTATTCACATCCCCCCTTAAACATGTCATTTTAGGAGAGAACGTCTGAGTAGCTGATGGACTTAGGTTTTCTCTAGGCTTGAAGAAAGGGTTAAAAATGCAGGGGCCTGTCCAAAGCACACTAGTAACTTTTCCCTTTTGTTGCATTCCAAGCCCACATGGGCTTCCCGCCTGCTCCAGGGGCCGGGACATCCTCGCCAAGGCTGCGGCTTATGACCTATCATCACCTTCAACATCAGCCTGGAAAGTAAGAAAAATATTATGTGAGAGGTTTTTCTCTCTTAAAGCCAGTCTTAGGGAACAGCCGTTTTCAGAGGGAAAGCAAGATTGTTGAAGGCCAATACACAGCGGGTTTATTTTAGCCCTATGTGATGCAATAATAATAATAATAATATATTTTAAAAAGTGTTGCTTAAGAAAAGGCTGGAGAGAATTGGGAGTCAGCTGGCTTGGGTTTAAGACCCGGTATGCAGCAAAACAGCCAGATATAGTTCTTTGGGGGAAAAGAAATCTAAAAAGAAAAGAAAAAAACCCTCCCTTAGTTTGGGAAAGGGCAATAAAGCATATGAAGGTGTGTGGTGCCGTGCCAAAAGCAAAGGAATATTTCACTGAAACCACAGCCCCAGTCATATGCTGTTACTTAGGCTAGATTTGACCATGACTGGCACAGGGCATGAAGCAATCATGTCTGCTGGATTTGGCTCTGTGTTAACAGGAAACCGTGTTCTTTTGATTCCGTTGATTGGTTTCCTGCTGAAGGCCATCCGTGACAGGGCAGGGAGAATACAAGACTATTGTCCAATTTCCATCTTTCCCAGTGTCTCTTGCTTTTGGCAGGGGAAGATGGCAGCCTTCACTTGACATGATCAGGCCCCAGCCTGGCAGTAATGCATGCGAGGCTGGTTGTAAATGTTGCATTCAGCAGGTTGGTTAGGGAAGGAAGGAATCGTTGAAATGCAGACACGTGCACATGTACGAACAACCACAGATGAAGCACCATTTGTTCGCACGGACTCATTCATCCCCTGCCACCAAGCTCAAGGGCCCATGCCTCCATGTAACAAAAGATCTGCCTCCCACTGAGACCTGACAGTGTTTCAAAGGGAGAGACTGGAACAAGGGAGAACAAGAACCGGGATAGGTGGGGTTTGGCTGAGCTGTGGGTCTCCTTCCTCCATGGTTTCTGAGCCAAATCATTTTGTAGAAAAGTCCCTGAAAACTCAGTGGAGGGTAGAATGGTTGGGCCTGAGCCTGAGAAAACCTGCGTTGATGAGTCCAGGTCATCTGCCGGGTCCATGTGCGTGCCTGGTGTCCTCAGTAACACCATGGAGAGAATTTTGTATTTGATAGAGGGCAGGTGTATTTTCTCATTGAGTTGACTTCAGGATGGAAATATCATGTCTGTCATAAAGTAATTCTTTTTAAAATGATAAAGGAGAACAATTCATGTTAATAATGGGCTTGGGCTGGACCCTGGTAAGGCGATACCCAGCATCCAGGGCATCTCTACCCTCAGCAGTCTCTGCTCCTCAATCACCTGGCCGCCAGCTAGGATGGAGGTCCTCTCCCCTTGACCCAGAGACATGGTGAGCTCCAGAGACTCATCCCAAATGTCTCTTGTGACCATCCTCACTGACCTGGCCCCTCAGCACATTACACACTCCGTCTCCTGTTTAAAGCAAAAGTAGTAACAACAACAATTCATTTATTTTTATTTTTTTTCCAGGTAAGGAATCGAAGTCCACACAACAGTACAGGGCTAAATTACAGGAATTTACTCATTCACAGATTCTGCTGAGTGTGGTTTAACTCATACCTTCGGCTTGCAACCCAGCTAAGAGATCCTTCTTAGCCTCTGATCTATGAAACCCAAATCCTTATAAGGAACCTCCCCACTCCCACTATGTATGCTCGTGCACACGCACGCACACACGTGTGTGCACACACACCCGCACATGCAGAGCTCTAGATCAAAACCATACTCTCTGCAGTCACCAAAGCTCTGATTCAGTCACTCCCTTGGTTGGCCTTGGTTGGTGACCTGGGGACAGGGCGGGGTGGCCAGGGCCAGATGGACAGAAGGAGGACTCAGAATGAGGAGCTAAGACTGCTCCAACAGGGTGAAGCTTCTTGGCAATCTACAGGAGCAGAAGGGAGAACGGAGCTGAGCCCCCTCCTGGCCCCTCCCAGCCTCCTGTGGCCTGGTGGGAAACAGGCAGAACTTGGAGAACTGGGCTGCATGGCGGACAGTAATTAAGAAGGGGGTGGCTGGGGAGAGGTTGGTGGGGCTGCACCTTGTTTTCTCTGGAGACTGAGAGGAGGTGCCAGCTGGTTGGGCTCTCTGTTAGCATTGCTCCCTCACACTGTCTCCTCCTGCCTGGGCCTCGGTCAGCCATTAGCCAAAGCCTTTGCACTGCTGTCTCCCTCCCTCCATGTTTCTTCTTTTCTCCCCTCCCCTCCCACCTCTCCTCTGTCTCCTTATTGTGATATTTTGATCCTGTCTTTAATAAAGACTTTGCTGTAAGGCCGCCTGTCTGGATGGATTGGTGTGCAGTGGTCACCGGAGGTCAGTTGGGAGGAGGGGGCCCTGAAGTGGGGGCCAGAAGGTAGGGTCAAGGGAGCAGCCAGATGGCCAGGGGATGTCAGGGAGGGGGTGTCTGTGAGTTCTGACCTGGGCTGAGAGAACACAGAGCACCGGTGAGGCAAAAGTGCCCTCACTCTCAGCAGGACGGCAGCCAGGCCGCAGCCCAATACTTCCCCTGGATCCCCCAAGCCCAGCCTCCCCTGGCCAGGGTCACTCAAGCATGGGAAGTTTCTCCATCCTTCACTCTCTGGCTTCATGAAGGTTCTGTGAGATGCTGGGATCCTGGCTGCTTATGGTAACCCTGCCCAGTATGTCCAGTCTTCTCAGGTACCCACCTTCTTCCTAACTGGTCTCAACTGGGGACCCTTCCCACAGTCCGCAGGACTGCCTGCCTCTTCGGAGCCAGCTAGGGGCCAGTCCAGATCAGAACCTGGATCTTTGAATCCTGGCCCTTAGCTCTTTCTGCGCCTCCATATCACTACCCTTTACTTCCCAAATTACTGCCTACTGCCTGCAGATGGTCCTTTTGTAGGAAATAACCTCAGACTCTCTAATCTAAGTCAACCAGAAGTGAAGCTAATCTGGCGAGAAGTGTTTTCTGTTTGTTTGGTTTGGTTTGGTTTTTCTGTTGGTGGTTTGGAATCCTACTGGACTTAGGACATTGTTTTTCCTGTCCCTGGATACACTTCTAGAGTCCACGATTTAACTGAACTCAACATTTACATCAAGAGAGCTCTTAACCAGGGTGCCTGGGTGGCTCAGTCAGTCAAGCCTCGAACTCTTGATTTCGGCTCAGGTCATGGTCTCAGGGTTGTGGGATCCAGCCCTCATCAGGCCCCGCGCTCAGCAGGGAGTCTGCTTGAGATCCTCTCCCTCTCCCCCTACCCCTCTCCCAGCACTCATGCTCTCTCTCTCTCTTTCTTAATTTAGAGAGAGAGAGAGCTCTTAACCTCTGATGAGGCTTCAAACACACATAATGGGATGGGGAGGGTTCAGGGCCATCAAGGGCCCTTTGTCACCCCCTTTCTGCAATCAGTCCCATAGCCCCGGCTGTTCTTCCAGATGGGAGTCCCAAGTATGGGGATGGGCAGCTGTGAGAGCCAGGACTCAAGACAAACCTTTGAACCTTTGAAGCACAGCATGCCTGACAGGTCCATTCAAGTCTCTGCCCCTTGAGCTCAGCAAAGTGCACGTGTTTGCGGATCCTGGAGCTGGACATTCAGAACAGATCTCTGTTAATTAGTTCAAGGGCTGGATTCAAAGATGCCATTTGATTCACTATTTCTTTGTTGTCTTGCTCCTCCACTGAGATCAGTATCTCTGGTACCTAGAACAGAGCCTAGAACACGGAGCCTTCTCAACAAATACTTGTGAAATAAAGGAACAAATGTTAGCTCCATCTCTTAACATTCGAAATTTCTGTAATCACAATAAGAAGCAAAAGGCCAGAGTCCAGCTGGGCTGCCCCCCCCTTCATCACACCAGAGAGAGACCCCAGTTCTCCCCTTTCCACTGGAAGGGGATTCTTTCTTCCTCAGTGTCCTTCCTTTTGCCTTGTTTGTCTTTCCATCTTGCATGTCTTTACCTCTCCTACTAAGAACACAAGTGACCCTGTTTCCTCTGCTGTTTCCAAACCACCGTCCATGCCATTTTCCCTTCAGTTTGCCTCTGGTGAAAAAAAAAGTTCCTCCCAGAAATGTGACTCAGAGGTAATCAACATCAATGTCATCCAAGGCCATGGGGAATTTCTTAGCCATGAGTCACATCCCCTGTGCTGAGAACCTGGGTTTTAGGCAAGGCAGAAAGTTTCAACACCAACCTCTAGAGACAGCCCCCCTTCCTCCCCAGCCCCATGCCCACTGACTGCAGGAATTTATCCTTGACATTCTTTGTTGTTGCTGCCCTTGGCCACAGCGGGTGAAGGCTCCAGCTCCCTTCCCTTCCCAGCGAATTTCCATGGCTACCGCTATGGAGCCAGGAAGTGCCTGGCTGCCACTGCTCATTGAGGACAGGGAGACGCAACCCCCAGCCAGCTTTCAGTGCAGGCTCAGGGCCAGGGCACCTCAGATTTTCCACTCCAGCTGGAAACAGGACGTGAAAGGTACAGGTTAGGAAGGAGCCATGGCCACTGAGTTCAAAGGGCTCATTCATAAAGTTAAAAAAATATATTTTTCAGTATTTAGGTTGCTCTGCTTTCTTCGTTCTTTCTCTTTCTTCGCAAATTTGTCGAATAGGTCCCAGTGCACGAATTTGAAAAAAGGATGGAAGGAAGGAAGGAAGGAAGGAAGAAGGAAGGAAATCTAAAGCTCACCAAACATACACAAAGGTGACACTCGGACACATGCTATCCAAATGGAAGGGAACTCAGTCTGTGCCCACACATGAAAGGCAGTGACAAGTTGAGAAATTGTTATCCAGGTCATGGAAGGTCATTGACACGTTTTCAGGTCTCCAGCAAGTTGGAAAATGATTGAAACCCAACTGAGCTCGTAGCAACCTTGCCTAAAACTGCACAGGCAGCCCTGAATAAGAGAAGCAGGACAGCACAGGGGTAAGTGCATCAGCTGGAAGCCCAATGGAGTAGTTCGAACTTTAAGAAGCAAGGGAGATAACCACGCAATAGGAATGATCCTGGCACATGATGGGCCCTCAAAAATACCAGTGGAATGTGTGAATGACTACGTGAAGTGCTTCTCAGAGGCTTGGAGCACAGAGAGGGGCTCGCTGAATAGCAGTGGTCATTCCTGAGCTCGTGATGGGAAATGACGGGGACCCTTTCCTGTCACTGAGCTGGAGTTTGAACAGGAGCCATCAGGACACCAAAGCACCAAGAGGAAGGGGAGGTTCAGCCACACTCAGAGCACGTTCTCTCGCAGTGAGCAAGAAATGGCCATGACAAGAACAGGGAAGGGTCACTGTCTTCAGAAAGGGCAATGTCTAAATGGGTGCAAACTGAGTCAGACCCCCTCCAAAAGAAGGATCTCACCCACACACCCCCACTCTGCCTGGGAACTTTCTTGGCCAGCCCTCAGGGGATGAAGGAACAATTCCTTTTGTCCGGTGCCCACAGCACAGCCAGCCATTTCAAGGGCAAACCTTGACATGTAGGGTGCCCTCTACCTGGAGATGGTTAATTTACAAGTCAACATGTGGCAGAACATCTCCCAGAGCTAGGAGAGAATTTGAACATTTTCCAGGCAGCTCTGCATTAGCCAAGACCTACCTCCAACTACTTGAAGCAAAAGAAGAAAATTTCCTGGCTCACAAAACCAAACTTCCAGAAGAAGGGGTAGGACTCACTTTAGGAACTAGAAGGACAGGGTCAGGTTTCATCTTCTGGTTGTTTTGGTTGTTCCAGGCTCATATCCAAACTTTAGGACTACTGGCTGCAGGTTTTTCATCTGCATAATGGGAATATTAACTTTCCCATCTACCTCACAGAATTAGTATAATGATCAGCTGAGAAAACCATGAGCAGAGGTACCACACACAGTCTGCTATAACCCTTGTTTTGACCATGCAAATTTATTTTAATTAGATTAATATATGATGGGACACTTTGAACATATGCAAATTTCTCGCCCGCAATTTCGTCTGAAAATTAAAAAAACTACATTAACATAGAAAACTGCACCTGCTGAGCCACGTCTTGCAGGAATTCATGAAATGCACAAATGCACACACTCCATACATTGCCCCCTCCTTATCCCATCCAAGTGTGTGCTCCTACGAGGTTATGTTTGGCCACTTACTACTGTGAACTTTTCTATATTAAAAAAAATACTCATTCAACATCTCAAATATGTCTAAGCATCCTGATTTAAAAATACCAAACAGGTCATGAAAAAGGAAAATTTTATGTATTGAGGAGAAGCTTTTAGGCATTTTTTTAAAAGATTTTATTTATTCATTTGAGACACAGTGATAGAAAGAGAATGAGCAGGGGGAAAGGCAGAGGGAGAGGGAGAAGCAGGCTCCCCGCTGAGCCAGGAGCCCGATGTGGGGCTCGATCCCAGGACCCTGGGATCATAACCTGAGCCGAAGGCAGACACCCAACCATCTGAGCCACCCAGGCACCCCTAAAAAACGCATTTTGAAATAATCAAGAGATCATGTGCAATTTCCCAAGCAAGAGGCATGAAGGAATCCCCAATGCTGAGACAATAAATGACACATCTCTGGGTGAAACAACTCTGAGGACAAAAATGTCAATGAGAATAACCCCTGAAGAAACAGAAGAGATGGAAAGACGAGCATTGTTTCAACTGAAAGCCAAAGAGTGCAAAGTGGGGGGCAACCTGTCTCACAAAGAGAAAGCCCTCTCTCTCCACACAAGACCTTAAGGCGAAATGCCAAATTCTGCAGAAGTGGCACCTTTTAGTACTATGAGTGGCTGATTTGGTGGTTTCAAACTTCATGCCGATTTCCAGAGCCTTCAGCTGTTAGGTGGAGTCCCAGGTGCAGATGAGAAAGCCACGGAGGAACGTCCAGAAGGGGCACAGAAGTTAACTGACGACAACGACTACACATGGGATCAAATTTTCAATTTTGATAAAGGGGTTCTCTATTACAAACACATGCTTCAAAGGGCCTATATCTCAAAGACAGAAAAACAAGCTCCAGGATTTCAAGCTGGCAAACTTGGAGGACCTTCCTCCTATCACCTCACAATACCTCGCAAGCTACAACGCCTGCTTCCATAAGCCAACTTCAGGTCTTTCTCAAGATAAAGCACCATATTTACTGTAGTACTGACTCCTTTCTCAATCATTTAACATGTGTGAGGCTGTGCTATTTCTATTAGATTTCTCTTTTTTATGTTACGGACAAAATTTTTAGGTGGAGCTTTCTCTAAGCCCTGCAGTTTTTATTGTGTGATTTTGCTCAGTGAGGGGAGTTTTCTGTATTAAAAAAAAAATACCGACTGTACTGATATGAAATATATAAATGCACCGGGATGTTACTACCCGGATCTTTTAATTCCCGCATGTTTCTCACTCAACCACAGGCTACAGGTGTGAACCCTTAAATTAAACTGGGCCCCAGGATCAGAAACCCACAAGCTCCTCCTTATTCCTTGAGGCCCTCAGAGCTGAATCAAATGTCTAGACAACCTGACACTGTGCAGCTACTTTGTGAAGGACTCCCCAAAATCCCATTTGTCCTCCAGAAGCATGTTATTTCTTCTTCATCTCCATTACTCTTGTCCTTTCTTTCTTGAGGCCACACGTTGGAAGCCCCGTAGATCCCTGTGGTTCCTATTATCTGCTTTCCCTGGAACAGGCACCTCCTCCCCTTCTCCATCATCAGGTGGTGCTGCCTGCGATGTCAGAGCCTAGTCAAAGCTGGTCCCCTTTCCTGGGTGATCCAGGGAGTGGCCAGAGAAAGCTAGCACAGCTCTTAGTGTGACACAGACATATGGTCTCTACAGGAGACCTCTCTCTCGGTTGTAGGCTGGGCATCCTCCAGGCTGTCCTTGGGCTTTTCTGGAAGCTTTGGCTTTTCTGCAGGACTCTGAAGATCTGTCTCTACTGAGACCAGCCCCTCAGGAGGGGAGGAGAATAGGATGGAAATCAGACCCAGGGCCACCTAGAAAACCATATTTTAGCCACTGCCATTTGTGAAATGCTTTTCCTGGGGAATTTTATTATTTTTTCCTGACTACCTAACACATGTCAGACATTGGAGAGTTAAGGAAATCCCCCACTGTGTAAGCTTTATTTTACTTTTAAAAGTGAGTTTCGAGCCCTTCCTCTTTCTAAACTCCAGTAGCTCAGCTAAGACAACCCCAGAATGAAAGGTGTAAATCATGTCACTCCAACGAGGCAGAAACTTCAAAACTGTGTTAGCACTAAAGAGTCTAAAGGTGGAGATCAATAGAATTCTTCTGAAATCTGATTTCCTTAACCCCTTGGTTCAGCTGAATTGTGTGTGGTTTCAGAGTGGTTTTCAAGGGTATCACATTGAACTTGACTAGCAATTAGGAGAATTGTGTATGATTCTGAATTCATCTCCTGATCTCTTAGCATGTGACTACTTCAGCTCTAAATCACAGACCAAAGTAACGTAATGCTGAACAGTATCTACCGCAAAAGTGAAAAAGGTAGTTTACAGCCTCAAAGAAGCGTGTGTTGGGAAGGGTGGTGGCACGGAAACATTACTGCATTGCTTTTAAATCAAGGTCAAACATCTACACTGACAGTCAGGGCTGTACCTAAGAACATTCGAGCCTGGAAAGATGGGGGCGTCCTACCCGTAAGAGCGAGCTTTGGTGTCAGGCTGCCTGGGTCTGATTCTTGGCTCTGCCATCAGTGAGTTGTCTGACCTTCAGGATGTCACTTTCTGTCCTCTATTTCCTTAACTGTATAATAAGCATCATAATGACACTTGACTCATAGGTCATTACAAAAATTCAGTGCAGAGGGGCACCAGGGTGGGTGGCTCAGTCGTTAAGCGTCTGCCTTCAGCTCGGGTCATGATCCCAGGGTCCTGGGATCGAGCCCCACATCGGGCTCTCTGCTCTGCAGGAAGTCTGCTTCTCCCTCTCCCACTCGCCCTGCTTGTGTTCCCTCTCTCACTGTGTCTCTCTCTGTCAAATAAATAAATAAATAAATAATTTTTTAAAAATTCAATGCAGAGTTCATGCAAAATATCAGGTGCAGAGTAGGAACTCAATACATGTTTGCTATTTTTAACATCTCAAACTACCTTGTGAACAGTCTAGAATACACTAGACTATACCTGTAGTTTTACTGAAAAGTATACACCACAGTTATTTGTTGAAAATGTGCGATTTTCCTAATAATACCACCTTTCATGAGTTAATACATGGAAGGTACCTGATACATAGTGGGTGCTAATAAATGTTACCTGTTATGGACCATCTCAAACTGTCCGTGACTAGCTGTAGGATGCTATCTGAAGAACACTCAAAAATATTTGTTCTTATTATTTCATACGAGTTATAGTCTTTAGTTCTATTTGAGTCCAAATGTCGGTTTTGGTTCTGATAAATGACTTATTTTAAACCCTGAGTTCATGAGATCATACTTGAAGGAATCACAGCCGAATGTTGGTTGTTTATGTTGAAAGAGGAGAGGGAACACAAACAGAGCAGAAATCTATAGAAAATACACCAGTTCTTCTAAGAATTTGCTGGACCCCCTCCCTCCCTTCTGCAGGGGTCCTAACCCCTGGGGCAGTGGAATGCTTGAGCCCGCAACCCCCCCTATCCCCACCCACCCTTGCCAGAGCTGATTTTGCTCATTTCTTCCCAACTCCTCTTCCAGGGACTCCTTGCTCAGGTCAGGAGCTTGCAATTGGGGATGGGGAGAATGTTTACACCATGAAAATTGGCCAGCGGTACAAACCAGAGATTTCTTTTCTGGACAGCCATTTGTTAAACATTTAATAGCACACATGGCATGGTGGTGCCTGAAACTTTGTTCCTTCTTATATGAATCCTCTTTCCAGAGATCCTCCACAGGCAAGGGACCATCTGGCACCCCTGCTGCTGGCGTCCCTGCGGGGAGCCTATTACCATCTGGTGCTCTGCAGAGCCCTGGTCCTCTCGATGGGCTGCCCGCCTCTTCCACCGGAGAGGACGCAGGATGACTCTCTCCCTTGTCACTTTGCCCTTCAGTCACCACAATACTAATACACAGGCTGCAGAGACACAGGCAAATGTCTTTACAAAGGGGTTAATACACTTAGTCCCCCCAGGGGAAGAGAAAGACTACCAGTCCTCTCAACACACATGTTAGTCAGTCATTAATCTTCTCATTTTACCTAGTGATTCGGACCTGAACTCAAACTTTCTAACCGCTAAAAGGTAGCACAGCTGATCAGTTTGAGTTTCGTCTCTTTTTCCTGTCTTTTCTCCCTTTCAGGCTCTAATTTTCACAATTACAAAGGGAACCAGAAGAAAAGAGTAGAAAAAACCCCGAAGATCTGGTTAGTCGACAGCTTCAATCATTGCCATGGTTACAAGTAACTGTCCTTCACTGGTATGTGTCTGCCCTTGGCTGGACAGATGGGAGCGTTTTCATACCTACTGACACCTTTCCCAGGAAATGAAATGTCATTGGCCCAGGACACCCCAAAGAATTTTCCCTGTCCTAGTTCCATTGACAACTGCCTCTGGAAATTTCTGTAGCCATTTATTCCAATTCAGTAGGAATTTCTCCTCTCAAGAACCTTGGCCCAGAATTCATTGAGTTCCTCATTGAGTTCATTGGGGTTCCAAGTGGCCTCATTCCCTTCCATAACCAGCACAGCCCAGACTCAGAGTAAGGTTTCCTCCAACAGAGAGTTAGGTGAGGGGTGAATGTGATTGTCCCAAAGAGCCAGAATTGCAGTGGAGACTTCCTAATGACATGGCTAAGAGTGGAAAGAGCCGCATAGCAGAACTGGAACAGAGTCTGGAGAGAGAACAAAATTGAAGTTGGGAACCCTGAGGTCTCGGAGGATAAGAGGACTGAAAATGATAGTGGCTACATTCATGAATGAGGTCCATCCACAATGGGTGTAACAGCAGAGGCCACTGGGCTCCTATAAAAACGAGGCTTGGGACCTGCCCAATACACACTTGGGCTACTCTCAATTATCAATAGAATCTCTCATTTCTCTAAAAGTTGATTTCATTTCCAGGAAAAAAAAAAAAATGAAAACTTTCCTATCAGTGTAACAGTTGAGGTATAAGTACTGAAAACAGATTCATATTTGTGGAGACAACCCCAAGTGTTTTGTTCCCCATGTAAAATTCAAACAAAACACCAAAACAAAACTCTGTCAGTTTGGAATGCAGTCTGAGTTCCCTGAATGTTTTGAAATTTAAATCCAGCCCCAAACCTAGAGTATGTTTGGCTAGTTCTTAATTATTAAAGTTTTTGGGAAATTTGAGGGAAATTCTATCCATATACTTCTGATCTGTTTGCGTTCAACCCATCAAAAAAAAAAAATGTTTAAATGCTACTTCAAGAGATTTTTTTTTACAAAATCAAAAAACAGGAAGTTCTATTTTACAAAGCGTAAACAAATTTAAACACCAAACTGCTCTCATTTGGTGGGATTTGCCTAGACCAAAGAGACCAAATGAATTCTAAACTTGGCCAGATACAGCCCTGCCTCCCTACCAGACTCATTCTATCACATGCAAAAAGCATGAAGTGCTCCCAGGAGAAAAAAATTTAAATGTATTTTTGATTTGCATACAAAACTTTGTTCATATCAAACTGGAGTAGAAACTTAAAAAGGATGAAAAGTTTCTGCTCTTTTTGTTGTGATTTCCATCTCAATTTTTCATGGGATTCCACGGCACTGGGCCAGTTTTCTCATTTTGCTGCAGCTCAGGTCTCTCAAGGAAGAAAGAGTCCCAGCACAGGTCGCTCTCGTAGGAATATACTGAAGGGTTTTCTTCATTGACTACAGTGCACGGAACAGCAATAATTTATTTTGCCATAAATTGTGGTGATCGTGTGAACTGCCTTGTTACATTTAAAGGGAAAGTTTACAAAATCCCTAAATGGTTTTCCATGGTGTCTAATTCATTAGCTTTATTTCTTTTTTCTTTAGTTGTTCAGCTTTTCCACTGGGAAAAGATAACATGTGAAATGCTGGCATTGCAAATACCAATGAGTTTAAGTAAAGATCACTTTTAAATTGACCAGATGACCATAAACTTTTGAATTCTTAGTCTCTTAGAAACTACGTGAGATCCAAGCACAAAAACATTAGACTTCGGTTCAAGAGGTAATAAGAAATGACAGCATTAGAGGACCAGCCAGAAGGCTGGAAGGGAAGGAAGGAGACACAAAGAAGAGTGTAAAGTAACAGACTCTCTATCAAGAGTGAGGTTTGAAATCTCCAACAACAGATAGTCTCTATAATCATGAAACCTAGTATAGTAGATGGATTTCATTAATTGCTCTAATTGTTCACCTTTCCCTGTGCCCACAGTTTGCCAAGTAACTTTTTACCTGTCACTCTGGTGTGAAGCCCTAGACCTAGAACTTTTTTAAAAATCAGCTTTCTTGAATTATAATTTATATACAGGAAAATATACCCATTTTTAAATGTATAGTTAGATGGGTGTGATTAATATATAATCACTACCACAAACAAGCTATAAAACATTTCCATCACTCAAAAAGTACTCTTATGCCCAGGTGCAATCAATCTCATTTCACCATCTCCAGCCACAGGCAAGGACTAATCTGGTCTGTCACTCTACAACTTGGCTTTTTCTAGAATCTCCTAGACATTGAATCACGTGGTCTTCCATTTTTGGCTTCTTTCACTTAGTATATAATTCTTAGGAGATTCACCTTGTTGTTTCATGTATCAGTAGTTCATTTCTTGTTGTTGCTGAGAAGTATTCCATTGTTAGGAAATACTATAACTTATTTATCTATTCATCAGTTTATATATATTTGGATTGTTTTCAGCTTTCAGCTAGTGAAAATTAAGTTGCTATGAACATATATGTACATATCTTTATGTGAACACATGATATTTTTCTTATGTAAATATCTAAGGATTGAATTGCTGGGTCATAAGTGTACATTTAATTTTATAAAAAACTGAGGAACAGTTTTCCAAAGGACTGTACCACTTCTCATTTCCCATCAGTAATGGAAGAGAGTTCTTGTTGCTCCACATCCTCACCAACACATGGTATTGTAAGTATTCTTAATTTTAGTCATTTAGGTACATGTGTAGCAATAACTCATTGTTTTTAACTTGCATTTCCCTAATGATGACTGACGTTGAGCATTTTTTCATGTCCTTATTTACCATTTGTGTATCTTCTTTGGTGAACGGACTGCCCAAATCTTTTGTCCATTTGCTTCTCATTTATCAGAGTTGTAAGAGTTCTTCATATATTCTGGCTACAAGTCCTTTATAATATATCTGTTTTCCAAATATTTTCTCCCAGTCTGTGGCTTGCCTTGGCATTTTCTTGATAATGTCTGTTGAACAGCAAAAGTTCATAATTCTGAGGAAATCCAGTTTATTTTTATTTTTCAAGGTTTGTGTTTTTTTTATTCTAAAAAATGTTTGTCTAACCCAATTCAATTTTTTTGGTATGCTTTCTACTAGAAGTTTTGTTTTGTTTGAGAGAGAGAGATAGTGAAAGAAAGCACTGAGCTGGGAGGAGAGGGAGATTCAGGCTCCCTGCTTGCAGGGAGCCTGGTGTGGGGCTCAATCCAAGGACCCTGAGATCATGAGCAGAAGGCAGAAGCTTAACTGACTGAGCCACCCAGGCACCCCTCTACTAGATGTTTTATAGTTTAGGTCTTACACTTAGGTCTATCACCTACTTAAAATAAATTTTGTATACGGTGTGAGGTAAGGGTCAAAGTTCATTTATTTCCTTATAGACATCAGCTGTTTTTCTTTTAAGACTTTTTTTTAAGGATTTTATTTATTTATTTATTTATTTATTTATTTGAGAGAGAGAGACATAGAGAGCATGGGCAGGGGAGGGGCAGAAGGAGAGGGACAAGCAGACTCCCCACTGAGTGGGGGGCCTGACACAGGGCTCTATCCCAGGACCCTGAGATCATGACCTGAGCTGAAGTCAGACACTTAACCGACTGAGCCACCCAGGCACCCCTGAATATCAGCTGTTTCTTTCTGAAAAGATTCTCCTTTCTCCATTGAATTACACTGGCACCTTTTTTGAAATTTGATTGACCATGTATATATGGATCTATTTTTAGATCCCCTATTTTGTCTGTATCTCTCCATTAATTTAAGTCTTTAATTTCTCCCAACAGAGTCATGTTTTAGAGTACAGGTGTTGCACATATTTTATTAAATTTATCCCTAAGAATTTCATGTTTTTAGATGCCATTGTAAATGTTATATTTTAAAGTATCAATATCTAGTGATTTGTGACTAATAAAGCTACAGCTGATTTTTGCTTAATCAATTTGCACGTTTCAACCTTGCTAAACTCACTTATTCATTCTTAAAACTTTTTTGGTAGATTTTTAAGAATTTTTCCATGTCAACAATCATGTTGTCTGTAAATAAAGACATGTATCAGTAGCCCATCCTTTTTCATTGCTAAGTAGTATTCCATTGTATGGATGTACCACCGTTTGGTTTTGTATTCACCAAAGAAGATTTGGCTTGTTTCACAATTGTGCATAAAGGTACTATAACATTTTTGCATTTTTGTGTGTGTGTGTTTGTGTGTGTGTGAAGACATATGCTTTCATCTACCTTGGGTAAATATCCAGTTCTGCTTCATGTTTCTGAAGCTCTCGTATAAGGTGCATATGCATCTAGGATTGTCATGTCTTCCTGATGAATTAACTCCTCTCTCATTAATAAATTTCCCTCTTTGTCTCTGTTATTATATCTTCTGTTGTGCACCAACATGCTGCATTCATGAAATAGTCTGTTTAAAAAGCCCCAGAGGTTTCTGGAAGGTCTTTCATGCTAAAGAGTGTACTGAGATCAGGGTTATCCTAGTTATCTCAGACTGGGGTTACAAAACAATGCTTGAATCACCTTCAGATCAGAGCCTGGCCAAGGAGAAATCCAGTTGGCAAGAAAGCACTGGATTGCCTTAAACTATTTTCAAATATCACAGTCTTGAATCTCCTCAAACCAACAGGAAATTAAAATTCATTGAAAACTCCTATATCAAGGCTCACAAGCCAGAATGAGTCAAATGTGAGATGATGAAATGTCAGGACTGATTTTTGAGGTTTTGGTTCATGAACTTTTTGGTTACTCCCTTTTTCTCTCCTCTGTCTTCCTTAGTTTCTTCTAAAACTTTTTGCAAATTCATGTAAGTTATTCATGGCTGTGCCGACGATTTCCACAAACACTGAGGACAGAAAACTGTCCTAATGTCCTTCTGTCATTCTTCCTTCCCTCCTTTTCCTCTTCTCTTATGCCTCTTTCTCTTTCCTCCCTGTCATTAAACATGTATTTATCAAGTACCCACTATGCATAAAGTACAGTTGCCTCAAAATTTTCCATCACGACCCATAGTAGAAAACACATTTTTACATCAAAACCCAGCACTCTCCCATCTTTCTCTCTCCCCTCTCTCTTTCTCCACCTCCCCCCTTCTACAGACTGTCTTCCTGTCTCTCTCATCTGGTTTGAGGGTGGTACTGTTAACAGAACAGTGTACGCCAATGCCAGGACCACATCCCCAGCAACTCTAATCTAATTGGTGTGCAGCAAAACTCACAGATCCTTTTTAAAAGCTGCCCAGGTGATTTTAATACAGAGTCAGGGCTGAGAGGCATTCAACTTAATAGTGTTTAAGCCCCTTGCATCTCCTTTCCTGGGAAACTGTGATTAAAATATTGGAGGAATTGGCCCACAAGTAACCCTGTGAGGCAAGACAAGAGCCCCAAGATCTTGTGTGTACCTATGCCCCACCTCTATCTGCCTAAAGAGGCTGAATATACAGGCAGCTCATTGCCCTCTGTCTAGCATGGCCTGAAGAGTCCTGTCTTCTCTTTTGCTATAGTTTGTAGGTACTGTACCTACCAGTGGTATCTCTGCTGTTACTGGCTCTTAATAACCTAGATGCTATCAAGAGCCTAAAGTGTGCTCACTAATAGCTGGAAAGCATCTTAATAAAGACCAAGCCTTTTTCAACTGATCAACATTTAAGCTGGCTGAGACAAAACCTAGAGAAGGGTGTGTTCTTTTTGTAGTTAGTGAGGGTCCATGAGGAAGCACAGGTGATGTGACTTCCAGGCCTGTCCCCACAGGTAGAGCCAGGCTGAGAGCAGAGAGAGGAGAGCACACTCAGCCCCCTCTGCTGATGACCAGGGCCAGCCTGCTGACAGCTGACATGTCTGGTTTAGACACTGTAGCTCAAGCTGGGGTTTGGATTCCTTCAAACAATCTACACATAAGGAAAGGAAAATGCCAACGTGATTTTCTCTGACACTTTCCCCCAAGTTCCTTTTCCATTATTATTGTTAGAAATTCCAGAAAGAAAAACACTGAATTAAGCATTACACACATTCCTCCCTGGATGAGAATCGGGTGTGTGGGTTTTGGGCTTATGATTAAAGTTCTTGTGTACCAAGTTACTTGGTAACCCAGGAAAAGCCACAGGAACTCCATGCTTACCTTCTCTGGGGATAAACTGGGGTCAACATGTTGACTTCAAAGGCCAAACTACTAACTGTAGCCTTGCTTGAATTTTCCTGATTGGATGTTGGGATGGTCAAGAAAGATGTGGACTCTCCTCAGCAGAGCTAGAATGTCAGTTGGGGTCCCTGCAGGAAGCAGAAGGCACACTCCAAAGGGGTGACTGGAGAGAGTTTAGAAATAGATAATTTGCAGGGCTATGGGTCAACCTATAAGGGATGATGAAGCACTCCAGGGCTGACAAGAGTACTGTGCCTTCCCATCCTCAGGCTTGAAAGGACAAAGAGATAAAAAGCAGTTCCTGGAATCTGGTGAGACCTGTCATTGTAGGAGTTGTGGTCTTCAGTGGAGGGATGTAGCTGCTGCCAACCCACAGCCCTGCCTGGAAGCACATACCCCAACCTCACTCTCCGCCCCCCCCCCCAAGATCTCCTGCTGTGTCTCCCTTTGGCTGAACCCAGCAGAAAATGGGGGCAAAGGAGCCCAGCTGATACAATTGTTAAAGGCCAGCCTCCCAGGGCGCCTGACCATAGTGGAAAGGGGGGTGGGGGGAGAGTGGATCCAGGGGGCAAACAGAATAGCCAGCAGAGCTGGACAAAAGCCCCAGAGTCCCCCCAAAAAGAGTAAGTCCCAAAATACACATCCACAGCGTATACTCCTACTTCAACATAATATGATGCATGACTGTTAAATATGACTCTGTACACAAAAACACATGATCAACTATCAAGACCTACCCATAGTCCTATTATTATTAATAATATTATTCAAAGGGGAATTAGAAAACTCTATAGCAACTGGATGTCAGGAGCTGAGTAAATAAATAATGTAGCAACTGTAAGACACCGAGGTTGTTATCAGGCTGCCTCTACCCTGGGGCCCTGCCCCATTTGGGCCCCACCTGTAACACCAACTGGCCCTACTAGAGACACCAACAGTGTAAGCTCCAGTCCCTGTGCCGGCCCACTGTTGACTTTCCTCTCTCTTCAGCTCCTGCAGGGTGGAATGTCAGCTGAGTGGCAGGGAGCCTGCTCACCAAGGGGCTGGATGATTGCTTTGGAAACCCATCCCTCTACCGGAATTTAATAAAAACCACCCACCAGACGCAGGGTGGGGGCATTGGCTCTTTAAATGATGCGTTCCTTTAAGGGGAAAAAAAAAATCTATCTGTGCCAGCAAAAAAGAGAAAGAATCTAGTTATTCAAAGATGGAAGAAAAAATGTTTTTAATTTGTAACTTTGCTGATTTCATTCCCGTGCTCAAAGCTCTTTGATGACTATCACTGCTGAGAAAATAAATTTCAAATGCTTTACCCTGAGCTTTGCCCTAATCTTTTTCTACCAAAACTCTCGTGACTCTCCTTCAGTTGTCCTTCCTCCATCAGAGTGACTGACTCAGAGGACATTTTCTAGGTAATTCCATGTGTGCTCCCACACACCAGTTTTTCATGCTTTAGGCCAATGGTTCCTAACCTAGGACAGTTTGCTACTTAGGGGACATTTGGCAATATCTAAAGGCATTTTTGATTGTCACAACTGGGGAGAGGACCTGCTACTGGTATCAAATGGCTAGATTTTAGAGATACTGCTAAACATCCCGTAAGGCACAGACAGCCTCCCACAACGAAGAGTTATAGAGCCCCAAATGACAACAGGGCCAAGGTCGAGGAACCCTGCTTGAGACTATGCCAGGATGTCCTTCTGCTCTCCACATCAAAATGCTGTCCATTCCTTCACCACTTAGATCTGCATTACCCAGTTGTGCAGCCACTTATCATCTGGGGCTACTGAACCCTGGAAATATGGCGAGTACAAGTTCGATGTGCTGTGTCAAATGCTCATCAGATTTCAGAGACTTAGTATGAAAATTAGAATGTTAAATGTTTCATTCATAATTTTTATATTGATTACATGTTGAAGCAATATTTTGGATATTCTGGGTTAAGT
This sequence comes from Phoca vitulina, assembly GCF_004348235.1. Taxonomy (NCBI): domain Eukaryota; kingdom Metazoa; phylum Chordata; class Mammalia; order Carnivora; family Phocidae; genus Phoca; species Phoca vitulina. The sequence continues at coordinate 33,558,816 of NW_022589710.1, read as the reverse complement.
AAAATACATTAAAATTAATTTTACTTGTTTATTTTGACTTTATTAGGGGGGGTTACTAGAAAATGTTAAACTCCATATGTGACTGAATTATATTTCTATTAGTACTGGTCTAGACCAGGTCTTGGCAAACCTTTTCTGTAAAGGGCCAGACAGTATTTTAATGTTTATGGCCCACACAGGGTCTGTCATGTATTTTCTCCTTCTTCTCCTCCTATAGCTCCTCTTCCCTCTCTTTCATCCTTTTAAAAATATAAAAACCATCCTTAGCTCCAGGGCTATACGGAAACAGGCTTTGGCCCCAGACTTAGCCTATGGGCCATCGCCAGCTGACCCATGGAGATCAGTGAGCTCCAGAAGCAATCTTTCCTTCCTGCTCTTTCACCAAGAACTTGGACTTCTCCACATTCTTCCTCCTATAAATTCTGATGTCTGCATCTCAGCCCTTCCTAAATCCATTAGCTCCTAGAAAGTTGATACCATCTTTCCTAAACATGGATCCTCCAGAGAGCTAAGCAAGATGCCTCACACCAAGCATGGCCCTATGAGAAAGGCAGGAGCATATAGGGGTGGGGCACCCAAGCTATGGCTAGTCCCAAGGACCTCCCGACCTTTCATTTTCCTTAGCTCTAAGCGGAGCTAATGGTACAACCTAACTCAGAGAGTAGGTGTGAGGATTGATGGAATAACAGACAGAGCACTCAGCACTTTGCCATGAACATAGCTGTGCCTCTCATTACTGTTATTATTTTTATGAGAATCATTAGAATTAAATATTAAGTATTTATTGAGTTATAGAGATGAGAGAAATATGAAAACGATTCTTGTTATTCTTCTTGTTGTTATGATTATGTTTTAAAAACCCAAGTATTTATGAATTGAATGATAAAGTCTATAGAATTAAAGCCTACAGCTTCCAAAAATCTGATTGTTTTTCCAGGGAGTTACACACACACATCAATGTGTATATGTTGGCAGCTGAGAATTAACAGGGTATTTTTTCAAGTTCTAAATTCCTCTCAAATGGGAACGAAGTGTTCTCCTGACCCTTCCTACACTTCATATTACTGTCGACATCTGCAACTAATTGGTGATCTATAAGTCAAAACTGTGACCAATGCAAAAAACCTTTAGCAAAGCCGGCCTGGGTTTGGCTGACCCTTCTTAATGTATTTCAGATTAAGACTAAAACAAGCCACCTTTTAACTGTTCAACTGAGTACCAAACAGTAGCAGTGAATATTTATCAAACATCAAATAATAACATGATCAGATAACATGCTTACCAGTGAAAATCTAATTTGGAGCATTTCTTAAATTTTATTTGAATTTTTAAAACTCAGACGCTGTTGAGAAGTATAGAGGAATATATTGTCAGCATGCAATTGGATTGATTAACGTAGCCCTTTAAGACAACAAATCAAATTACGACCATCTGAATATCTTTGTAGTAAAGGAAGGATACTTTGAGAAACTGTAGGAAAAGGCAACCCAGCATTTTGCTAAAGAACTTCGGCCCTGGAATCAACTGGCCTGAGTTTGGGTCCCAGCTTTACCATTTACTAGCTACGTGATGCCCTAAGCCTCTGCCTTTATCCAGGAAATGGGGAGAGCAGAAGCCTTTTTATAGGGGAATCCTTGGGAGGATTAAATGTGATACCTTTAAAACAAAGTGTTTGGTACACTGCAGCTATGTGTTTCAAACATTAGGAATAAAAGGCTACAAAATGTACAGTCTAGACAAGTAACTGTCTTTTTTAAAATTAAAATATATAAAGGTAATGGACTTGGTAGCCTATTTGTGTGTTGACTAACTGGCCGACCCTGTGTTCTTTAGGAGAAGAGTTAAATACATGTTCTACTCATGGACCTGACTCCAGAGAGTTGCCCAAATGAGAAGCAGCTTGTTGCAAATCAACAACCACATTCCAGCTTAGGGCCCCGATGCAGCGATTTGCTTTCTTGGTCCAGTATCTTAGTTCTGGGGCCAGCACCCCCCAGCTGTCAGGCACGCTACCTGTCGCCAAATTTCAGTTTCATTCCCTCTGAAGAATGATGGCTTATCTTCCTGAGATTCCCCCCAGGCAGAGCCCACATTTTCACACCCTAACATGCTCTTCAAATTTGGTAAAAATCTACCCAGGTATTTTCACGGGATGTGGTAAAGGCAAACAAAGAAACAGAAACCTCATTTCTAAAATGAAGTTCATTTATGTTCATTTATGATCCATGGAGTTCAAAAACAGGTTTTATATGACGCAATGTTTGTTTAAAGTACTAACAGTTTTGAGCATGATGATTAGACTCTGGATTTTTTCCATTGACATCTGCATTTCTCAAGCTCTGGGCCAGGCATCTATATAACTGTAGACATTTTCTTCCACCTGAACTGCTACTTCTTACTGTTGGACCTCTAGTCTGTGAAACGCAGTGGCCCAACAGCCTGATATCTCTGCAGATGCAGGATCCCCAGAGCCAAGAATGCAGGCAGAGTGGCCATGTTCTCCTCAAAGGGGCAAGCTCCTTGGGCTCAGTATCGGTGCGCATTAGCCTTCCTTCATTCGTGGGGTTCTAAAGCTACTTGGAGTGCAGGGAAGTGCACTGACCATTTGGCCATGCCAAGGTTTCCGGGCCCTTCTGGAAGCTGCAGCCACCTCCAACAGAAGACCAGGTCACCAAGGAGCCTTGAAAATAATCCTCTGAAGCCACAATTAGGAGAAAGTTGTCCTCCCACACCTGATGTCACTGATGGGCTAGGCCAGTCCCTCTTCCATAATCGGGGTAGGATGTGTCCACGGGGCAATCACACATCATGGTGCCAGCACACTCGCTCCTCCTCCTCCAGCCCAGGTATGCGCTGCAGCAGGTGAGGGAAAGTGGCCATCTCGAGGCACTACCAGCCAAGCTGCTTCAGCGAGGCGCTGGGTCATTCGGGTATATTATCTCATTTAATCTACAGCAGTTTTTGGGATCAGTCATTTCTCTCCCCCATTTTATAGCTGAGGAAGCTGAGGTTCAAGGAGGTTAAATCGTTTGCCCAAGGTCCTGCAGATCATAAGTAGCAGAGTCCAACCCACGTGTGACCAATACATTCTTTTTTTTTAGATTTTATTTATTTATTTATTTGAGAGAGAGAATGAGAGAGAGAGAGCATGAGAAGGGGGAGGGTTAGAGGGAGAAGCAGACTCCCCACTGAGCAGGGAGCCCGATGCAGGGCTCGATCGCCGGACTCCAGGATCATGACCCGAGCCGAAGGCAGTCGCTTAACCAGCTGAGCCAGCCAGGCGCCCCTGACCAATACATTCCTCCTCAGACCCCTACAGCAAGCAGGAGGGAGTGTGCCCAAACTGCCGTCCCCTGATGGCTCCCTGTCAGGGTCACCGGGACCGGGGCTTTGTTCCAGTGCTGAAGGCAGGCTCCCTCTCCCTCTCTCCTCCGCCCCCTCTCCCCAGGGTTGCCAGAGTAATGTGTCTCTTCTGTTCTGCTCTCAGTTTCCTAACTCGGAGCGCTGGAGTCCTCTGCTTGGCTCGCATTCATTCTGAGCCGAGAGCTGGCCAGCTCTCAGCAATGCAGGGCCGTCCATCACTCCTGTCTCAGGTTCGCTCCTCGGAGAGCCGGAGCTGACCACAACTGCTTTGGCAGGGTTCCACTGTGAGGGAGTCACAAAACTGGCATTTAAGTCCGGAGCGGAAAAAACACCCCAAGCTTGTTCGTTTTTTCTGACAGGTGCTGGAGCCCATGAAAGGTCAGATTCCAGCTCGCAGTCACATCCTGGCTTAGCCGGCTCCAGCACACAAAGGCCTGTCTGTCTCACCCGAGCGCAGGGAGTGAGGACCCAGGCCAAGGGCTTAAAATGGCCGCCTGATGGCCTGCGCCTGCTGATCCGTTCCTTCACGGGCATTGGCCTAAATGAAGCATTGGGAAGCCCAGCTGCCGAGGGTGTGTGAAACAGGCGAAATGAAGAAGAATGCAGGCTTTTTTCTGATTTGTAATTGCAAGAGATATTAACCCCCCGGCAGCCCATGAATCCATCCCCTGACATCCAGCCTGCTGTGGCTCATTTGTAAGAGCCCTGGGACGCTTCTGTTTCATGTTCAAAGCCTTGCTGGGCTGGAAAATTGAGTGAGAGCTGTCCCTCCAAGCCCCAGCAAGGATGTTGGGAAAGGAAGGAGTTTGTTCTCTTCCTTGCTGATGTATCCGGGATAGCTCCGAGTTGCGGTGTTATTGGAACAGAGGGTGTGTGTTTAAAATGCACGTAGTGCATGCTTTCAACTGGGAATGTTTGTTTTTGCAGCCTTTATGAAAACAGCCCCCAATTCAAAATGGCTCCAAGGCCCCACAGTCCTGTATTTTAAGTTCCTCATCAACAGCTGTAGGCTGAGGCTCTTTCACATCTTTAACTTCTTCAAAAGATGGTCACTCTACCGGGCCTCCAGCCCTCTCTGGTCATGTGATTCCTTCCCTCCTCCTTCCCCCACCCTCCCCATAACTTTACACCAAACTGTGATGCTGGCGGGGAGCCAAAGGACAGCGGCTACTGCTTATCACCCTGTAGAGGAACATGGGAGATCTTGATTTTATAAGGATTTCATTTGAAAGCTCCTGTTAAATAGCAAGCCCAGACTACCAATAAAATTCTTACCAAAAAAAAAAAAAAAGATAATAAATCTGCATGTGAAATAAAAACAGTTGTTTTGGAATAATTTCTTCCCCAACAGTTGAGAATCTCACCCTAATAAGAAACTTTCTCAGTAAAATAAGCCACACACCAGAAACTGGGGCCCTAGCCTCTCCTAACTGTGCCACGGAGTTGTTCTGGGTCAAAATGTGTTCATACCGAGATGTCAGGGGAGCCCCAGCTTTCTAAGGGGGGCAAGAAATGCCATGAGCACCAGCAGGAGGCTGACTGCCAACCTCTTCCTTTGTTTACCCCACTCCCCTAAATGTGTCCTAAATGTGCCCCCAACCCCTAAAAGTCTGGTCTCTGCCACCTCAGCAAGGTTCCATCCCATAAACTCAACCAGTGGTTTGACTCAAAGAACTTTTGTTAGCAGCCTCTGTGAAAAGACAAGGTGTCCTCGGGGCCGGTCCCACAGCCGCTCTGTAATCTCTCTCTTCGGGAGGCACAAACATAACCCTAATAAACATACTGATGCTCACACCTACAAGATGCACATATTGTGCTAAGCTCTTTCCCAGCACGATCATAGGATTTCCCCACCCCTCGGGGAAGTAGGTATGATTCACCCCATTTCATAGAAAAAGAGCCTGAGGCTCAGAAAGGCCCCTTCATGGGGTGGAACCAGCACGCAAACCACATAAATCTGACATCACAGCTTAGCCACCCTGCCGCCGGGCCTCTTCTAACTGGGGATGTTAGGAGTAAATAATCCCCAATAATCTTTTCAAGGAGTATAGTATAAAAAACGTTTTGGCCAAAATAACTATCATTTATTGGGCTCTCAGTATGTGCCTGGCACTGCTAGAAGCTTTGTATAAATCTCTCCGAACATTCCTGCAAGGTAGCTAACATGACTCCATGTGATGTCAATGGCCCGACAGACATGGGAACAAAGCAAAACCCTGAGCTTGATCCTAGAGTAAGAGGACCCTGGCCATGCAGCTGGACTACATACAATATGCATTTGGCAGTGTTCAAACAACTTACTGCTCCATCCTGTTATTTATTATTATTAGAAATAATAAATGGCATTTATTGAGCATAGAGCATGTGCTTTAGGGTTCCCATCCTGGTAGGTTTGTGGTCCCTCTTTAGGGATGTCAGCTTTCCAAAAATGTGATTCTTGTGATTTCCCAGACTGCCTGGGGCTCCGTGCATTTGTGTGTGTGTGTGTGTGTGTGTGTGTTTGCACACTCCCGCTATGTGTCTGTCACACTGCAGGGAGCTTTTCCTCATTTAAACAGCCAATTAAAACCCACTTTGGCACTTAACGCATGTCACTGCTTCTAGGCACTCAGCTGCCTTCCCAGCAGGCCTTTAATTTGATAAAGAGCTTCTAATAACGACTAACAGAGCCCCGGTAAGTTAATTAAACCTCGTCCTTTATTTTGCTTTCAAGGTGTACCCTCCCCTGTAAAAGGCCCAAGGTTTGTGCTTGCAAATGACTTTAGACAATGTTCCATGCTTCAATGAGAAAAGTATGTCTGTCATGTCCTGGCAAGTTACACTTAAAGTCTCAATTTCAGCATCATGTCAGGCTTTAACGGAGGCCAGAAGCAGATGGAAAAAACCTCTGCACCCAGTTGTATGGAAGCCAGAGTTAGCAATGGAAGATGAGTTTCCTCTGAGAGTATAATGCTGAAAGGCGACCTGGCTGTCATACCGAACTCCATTTATCCCATTTCTTTAAAGTAATCTGAGAGTCCAGATGGGTTGTATAAACAGAAGAGGAGGTTCCTGGGAGTTCACTAGCTTAATGAAGCCCGTATGTTTGACTCATGTAATAAGTATTTAATCATGCTGATGAAATTCATTTAAACCTCAGCCACACACGCCGTCGCGAAGCCCCAATAATGCCCTACATCACTCGTGCTGGCGGTGGTGGAGCAAGAGGTGAAACAGAAAGCTGGTGACATTTCACATGGTAAGTGGGCTTTGGAAAAGATAATGAGCCATGAGAAGCTAGCTTGTAGCTTTATTGCCTCTGAGTCTGCCCATGGTGAGGTGCTAAAGGCTGGGTAATAACTCACATATCCCCTCTTCTTAATTTCTGAGTGATCAATGAGAAAAGATACATCACTTGGGAAGCTTTCTGCTGCAAGTAACAGAAACTCCCCAACTCAACCAACGTAAACAATCTGGAAGTTTGCTAAATGCACATAATTAGAAGTCCTGATACACAGTGCTGTCAGACCCAGTTAATTCAGCAGCTTGATCACATCAACCAAAGACCCGAGTCCTTCCCCTGTCTCCCTTCTGCAATCCGTGGTGTGTTCAGTTGTCCACAGGCTAGCTGCCCCCATGACCTCCATGACGGCTGCCAATGCTACGTCACAGTGGAATGTAAATGATTGCAGTCCATTCACGTCCAGTGGAAGGGGAGAAGCCATTTGCTCCTTCATTAACAAAGAAAACTTTTCTTAAAGTGCCCAATCCCATCCTTAAGATCTTTTGCTCCCAAGCCAATGACTGACATAGGGATAGGATCCCCGTGATTGATTGACTTAGACTCTTTATCTCTGAGTGGCCATAGTAGTGCTGGCCTGGAGCAGCTCAGGCCAGTGTGCAGGAGCTGACAGCGCGTAGCTCTTACCAAAGCCCTCCATTTACTGACCTCGTGTGGGTATCTTGAAACCGGCCACAATGGGCAGATTTATACCACAGGAATTGGCAGACGCTACATACCGGGCTTTTTTCCTGAAGAGCCAGTTGATACGTATTTACCAGCACATCTCACTGCAACAGGGTCACCTTCCTTAAGGCCGGATGCCAGAACAAAACTGGGGTTCTTTTAGCCGGAAAGAAAAATAGGGACGTGGATGCCAAATGGGCAATCAACATTATCTGAGAAGGGCCCAGTGGCCCACTCGTTCTTTCTAGAAAACACAGCACTTGGAGTCTGAGCAACATTAAAATACCTTAGAGAAGTGTAGGGAGAACCCTAATTGGCTTTCAAAATATCCTAAAAGAACCTGCTTTGGTAGGAAGCACTTATTTTGTTGGCTGGCTTCGTTTTTCTGCCAAAGTTGAAAAGCTTCTCCTAAGAAAGTTCTTGGTATCCTTTTGTCTGAAATGGTTCTCCATGCATAGAGTGTTCCATGCTCATCCAGGAGAATCTGTGACCACTGCAGTTCCCTGGACAGCTTCCCCAGGAGTCTGGTTCACCGGGTCTGCTGAGGGGACCAGGAAGCTGCACTTTTAGCAGCATCCTCCTCCCCCTCTCAGTGATTCTGATGCAAGTTGTCTGAAAAGGAATTCCATACAGCAAAAGAAAGCCTGCCCTCACACTGGTCTAACTCAGAGGTTGGCCAGCTGGAGCCCACAAGCTAAGACAGATTTTTATATTTTTAAACAGTTTCTAGATCTCAAAAGAAGAATATACTGTTTTGTGATGTTAAAATAATATGAAATGCAAATTTTTTCGGTGTCCACAATCAGGTTTACCTATAACACAGTCACACATGTGCGTATGTGTTGTCTGTGGCCTCCCTCGAGCTATAATGGCTGAGTTGAGTAGAGCTGCAACACGGATCCCATGGCCCGCAAAGCCTAAAGTATTTACTGTCTGGCCCTTTACGGAAAAGTTTGCCAACCCCTGCTCTAACATATTCCATTCAGTTGAAGAACCAACGGAATGAGAAAGACTTTCCCTATCAGTTCCCTCGCGGAGGGATTCCCAATGGGTCAAGTCAAAGCCACCAGCCACATCAGAGCCCTGCTGCCTGGGAATCATTCTGTGGCTCCGTTTCCTTTGGCTCAAAGATGGTGAACAATGGCCAGGTGGCTTTCCCTGTGACTGCTAAAGGGCCCTACATGCTGTGTATAGCGGGTAGCGGGGCTTTCTTAGTAATATGCTCCACTGAATACAAAATCAGTAGACATCATACCATGTCCCGTGGTGCCTCTGCCCCAGACACACCATTGTGCTTGCCCATGGTCAGGGTCAGCGGGGAGCAGATACAAACACATATGACGCATGGCTGCTGCCCTCCTGGGACTTACACTTTAGCTGGAAAGAAAATACAGAAAACTTCCAGGCAAGGCAAAAACAGCAGTGCTTCCATTTCATGCTGTGGGACTTTTCTCAAACAAAGTCAGAAATGTGTTCAACCATTAGCCATCCTAGGTCAGGGCTCCATGAAATCAACGTCCTCTACGAGAGAGGGACCCACAAAGGAGAGCTCCCAGAACTGGAGGCCTTCACTGAGGATTCTGGAAAGTTCCACTCAAAGACTCTTTGTTGTCAGAATGTCCCTGATGAGTAGGACACAGAATGTGAACTCAAGGAAGAAGAGGACTCAAAAGGGGGGCTGAACAGAGACTAAGGAAGAACACATAGAGAAGATGGTATCTGAGAAGATCTTAAAGGGGAGGTCATAGAAGCACCAGACTAAGGATGCAGAAATAAGAACGTATAGGATGACTGAACAGAATGATGTGTCCCCTGGTAAGGCTGGACGAGGGGGATTAGGCTGAGAAGGTAGGTCATGTCATAGTGTAGAAGACCCTTAATGCCAGAGTCAGAAATTGGCACTTAATTCCATAGAAAAGGAGGAATCGTTTTTTAATGTACATTTTGCTCTAAAATGTAACATATACAAAAAGGGGCACAAATCACAAGTGAATTTTCATCAAGTGAGAACATCCAGGTAACCAGTAGTTCTATTCCCTGCAGTACCTCGATCTGTGGGAAGTCTCCCCATCCTGGTATATAATTAATCATAACAATGATCATTATGTCTTATATTTATATAGGATGATTTATAAATATATTTACATGCGTTATTTAAGGCCCTCAAATTATGTGATAGATATCGTTACCATCAGCCTCGTATGGCAAAGGCATAAAGCAGTAAGATCACATGAGTATTCAGTAGAAGAATTTGGACTCTTTGTATTCTCACTCCATTAGTGGTACAATCACTAAAATGATGTGGTAGATATATATTTATTCAAATAGAAACATGGTCAAAATATATTACGGAGTTAAAGAAAATAGGCTACCAAACAGCCATATAGAATATCGCTTATGGAAGATCTCACAGGGCAGTAGAACATAGCAGAGTCAGACCATCTGCTTTCAAACCCTGGCTCTGACATTTACTGGCTATGTGATTGCTATGGACTGAATATTCTGTGCCCCCAAACTTCATCTGTTGAAGCCCTAATCCCCAGTGCAATGGTATTTGGAGCTGGGCCTCTGGCAGATAATGAGGAGCAGAGGAAGACGTCCCAGCTGGTGGCTGCCCAGTGGCACAGAAGGGCAGGTGGCGTCTCTGCTTCGTCCCCACTCGTATTCTGGGAAATTGATTCCTTTATCTGAATGGCCTGGATTTAACTGTTTGGAATTTTGACTAATTTACTTAGTGTGTCTTAACGATCTGAATTCTGATAACCCTTGGGGAAGGGGCCAGTATAATTCACTTCCTAAGCACAGGAGCGTTGGAGTCATGCATAGAATTCTTGGCTCCCCCAATTACGGGTTGTTTGATCTTGAATAATTAAACTCAAAGGAAGCTCAGTCTCATCTACAGAAGTTGAAATAGAACGCATTCCTGACAGGTTGCTGAAAGGATTCAATGAGATGACGTAAGGTACTGAGCTCAGTGCCGGCCAGAAAGTAAGCGCTCCAGAGGGGTAGGCATGCATTAGTAATCACCCACAATAGGGCATCATCCCAAGAGTGGGGACCCCTGAAACAAGCACGGTGGGTGCCTTCCCTACAATCCCTGAGGCCCCCAAAGCACCCCAGAGTCTCCAGCCCACATTTGTGCTTAGCTCTGCTGAAGGAAGAGGTGCAGGTAGGCTGGTGGAGGCCATGGAGGCCAGCAGAGACCAGAGGGGGGGCAGCCACACGCCGCAGCCTGGCGAGCTGAGAGCTGCAGTCCTGGCCTCCCTGAGACCTGCTGTACCCTGCTGCTGGCTGCCACATTTGGAGCGGGAACTCAGTCAGCCTGGCGTCTGTCACTTCTCAGCAGAATGCAGGGGGGCTGCTGTGGGTCGTGGTGCAGGATCGCCAACCCTTCCTCCCCCACGCCAGGGCAGGGCAGAGGGGAAGGGGCCTAACCTCATAGGGTGGTGGCTCTTGCTTTTTGCTTGAGATTGTCTGTAGATGCCTGCTTCTACCCGGTAAACACCCAAGCGCCCCCTGTGGGTGTGAGTGAATGCAGGTTCTTTGCCAAGGACCTCTGGCTTCCAAAGCTGGCGATGCCGGGAGGTACTTCCCCACCTCCCTCCTACTCTGTCTTAGTTGTGCCTCTGCCATGTCCCAGACCCTGAGGTCACCAACGCCCTGATGCAGCACCAGAGTAAGGGCGGGGCACCCAAGAACAACAAAGAGGTGAATGCCATTCTCTTCCTCCTTCTTTGACTTCTTGGGGCAAAGGGATGATTCTGAAAAAGCTCAAGGCGCATTCACGGTACGGCCCAAACAGAGTGGGCTCAGGGCACTAGCTCCTTGGGGGTAGCTTTCATGACTGTTCTTCTCTTACGGAAGGAAACCCCAATCCCCTCAGTTTTCATGCCAAGAAATCAGAGACTTGGGTGTTCTTATAGAAGGAAAAAAGGAGCTAGGAGGATGAGAAGGACGGAGAGAAAAATTGGACCTCATCGTTTGGAGCCAGGCCCGCAATAGATGGAGAGTAGACGCCGGCTACCAAAGAGGCCGTAGCGTGAGGATGATGACCGGGGCTGTGGCCCAAGTGCGACACAGAGAGCTGAAAGTAGCAGCAAAACACACGTGGCCACGGACACGCAGCCACCCATCCCCCAACAGCAAGGGCCATGGGGAGATGGGCACACTCACAGCACCCATGCTGGTGTGGAACTCACTTGTCCAGGGAGAAGGAGCAGAAAGAAGAAAAGGAAAAAATGGCTGGCTCACTCTGGATTCATAAATCACTGGAAGGGAGAGACCTTGCCCGGTGAAGTTGGAGACTCTACCTGGCACCGTCCTGAGGGTGAGCCTGGGTGTCATAAATCCCCATGGCTCTGCCCACCACAGCCCTGCCCACTGGCCCAGGGCAAAGATGATGGTTATTTTGCTGGCTCTGGAGCAGGTGTCTGCCAGTCCATGGACACAAGCCCATTCTGTGTGTTTCCCCTTGAGTGTGATGGGGGTAGAGCAGAGTGGGTATCTGTCCCTGGGAACCTGGGAATGTGGCCCGGTGGCCTGGCAGAGCTCAAATGTCCTTGGCCAGCTCTTGGTGAGCAGAGACAGTCAGGAGATGAGTCTCATGATCAGATGACTTAGGCTTGCTGGAGTATTTTCCTCAGATTTTGGAATCATCTGAGGTCACTTGAGCGTCCTTGCTCTCCTTGTTGGGTCCCTCAGGTAGCTCACAGAATTCTAACTGTTTAGCTTGTGCTGAATGTTTAGCTTGGGTGGGCTTGCCCAGGGGGTGGTTGTCACAGTAGACTTTTACTAGTTCACCTCACTGTCGCATCCACCAAGGAGGGGCCATACACAAAAAGGGACCGATTACAGATAGCAGTTGTCTCCGTCCCTACCAGCCCAGGTGAGCTACGTGTAGCCCTGCCCCCCACGGCTTCACCGCTGTCCGCATCACAGCCCTGCGAGTACGCCTGCAGCGGCCCCTCCCTCCGGCAAAGTCTGAATAATGCCACAAGGTGTCATCCAAACGCCCCATCTTCTGGGAAGCCTTCCATGACCTCTCCCCCACCTCACGCCATCACATGCCAGAAAACCTACAAGAGCCCTTCTTTCTTTCGTTTGCTTAACAAACGATTGTTAAGTCCTACTATGTGCCAGGTGCTGTCAGAAACAAGATGGATCCAGTCTCTGCCTTCATGGAGTTTCGTCTGTTTGGATTAGAGAGATAATAAAATATAACTAAGATGGTCACACTTGAAAAATGCTGTAAAGGAAATCAACAAGAAACTGAGAGCAAATGATAACGAGTAAATTTGCTAAGTTACCCTAGATGGGGCGATGAAAGAAGGCCTCTGTGAGGACAGACATTCAGCAGAAGCTGGAAGATGAGCCCCCAATGGTACAGTTCAGAGGGGACATGTGTGCCGAGAGACCACTGAGCGAGAGGACAGAGAGGCTGCTGCAGCTGGAGAGCGGTCAGGCTTAGATCACTCAGGGCCAGCAGCCATGGGAAGGAGTTGGGTGGCCGTCCACACTCAGGATCCTTCAATCATTTGGTATTTTACCCTGTTTTGGCAGGCATTCTGTTACACAGTTCCCACTGATTTACTTCTCTACCTTCCAAGCGGAGTATGAGCCCTTCAAGGGCAAGGCTGTGTTTCGCTCGTGATTGCATCTTTGGCACTGGCCCATTCAGTGTATCGTGGCTGGATGAGATGGGCATTGAGCCCTGACTGCCTGAGGAGATTTCATACCTGTCTGTTCTCTCCCTTGCCCGAGGTAAGAACGCAGCTCTGCTTGGACGACCGGGTGGCAGCGCCAAGCGGCCGGAGTAACTGACCTAGCCTTTGTCCTGACATAACCCTGGCACCTGAGACACAGAGGCCACAGGCTTGGACCTGGTGGAGGCTGGGGCTCCTCTCTAGCCCCAGGCAGTGCCGAGGCTTCTCAGCAAGACTGAGCACCTTCTACGGGCTCATCCATGTTTTGAGTGCACTGCAGAAACTCATGATGAGTTTCTGCCCATTGTTTGAGAATTGTTTACATAGAAAAAATCTGCTAAAAACAAATCAGGGTAACATATGCTCATCGCATGTTTTGATCTGTGGCAAGAAGCACTGACCCTAGGTACACTTTTGTATTTCAGTTTAACCCACAATTCTAGGCCGGGCCCTGCCTTCCGAGAGCTTACAGTCTGGTTAGAAGTAAAGACTTGTAAACAAGTAAATGCTAGAAAGTATTTTCATTGCTCTGATGTAGAACACCAGCTCAGTTTACAGATGAGGTGATCAATTGTAGCTGGGGAGAAAAGGGAGAGCAGGGGACATTGGAAAGGTTTCCATTTGGAGAGAGTGAGTACATGTTGACCAGGCAGATGAGAAAGGGTCTTTCTGGTGGAGGGAGCAGGGTAAGCAAGGAGGGGGGGCGGGGAAGTTCAGGAAGGGTATACTGCATGAATTGTATGTGTATCTGGCAAGACTCAGTGTCCGATACTGGGGGGATGAGGGGGGCGGGGCAGGTTATGGAGATTTGAGTGCTGGGCTGCCGGGCTTAGACGTGATCCTGTTGGCACAGGGCTCCCGTGAAGAGCTTTAAGTGGGACAGAGAGTGTAGAGGTCGTATTTGCCCCCGAGAAAGACTGCTGGGGGTGGCAGTGAGGAGCCTGGAGGAGAGGAGACCAACCCGGGAGGCCAGGAAATCAGGCGAGGCACAGTGAGAGCTGCCGCTGGGTGGAAGCCAGGGGCTGAAAGAGAGGGAAGATTCTGTGGAGGAGCTGGAGCCCTTAGAAAGCTGCTTTGGGGATGGAGAAGGGCTTTCACTCTCACGGTTCCCCTCAGGGTGGGTGACGGTAGCAGCATGGAGGGGAATAGATTGGGCAGGAAATCCATCCCCTTCTGGACAGTTTGAGATTGACATACTCACTACCAGATATATAGCTGGGCAAGGGGGTGCCCACCCTGGCCTTCTCACCTTGGTAGCCCCGTTGGAGCCCTTCCTGGGTCACACTGCTTTCCATGAAACGAGGAAAAGTCTGTGGGACCATGGGGACGTGCCCACCTAGATGCAGGGACACCTCCTTCTAGACCTGACCCGGGTAACTAGAACCTGGGAATCCCCTGCCCGAATGACCCAGTCTGTGGCCTCTTCCCAGGCCTGTCCACCCCAGGCTGGCTGATGTGCACACTTTGGTTCCAGGCAGTGGCCCAGTGGCCATTGTTTGGTGCAGTGCACAGACAGAGCTTGGTTGTGGGGTCTTTGCATTTATACATGTGTGTAAGGCCTCTTGGGGTCTGGGACAGGGGAGGGGTTTGGAAGAAAAAAAGTCTCCATTTGGCTCCCACAAATATTAGGGACTGACCTAGAGGTAACCTGTAGGGTTACTTGGTGTTCTGAAATCTCCTTTCTAGATTAGTTATAATATCTGCAAGCCCGTCTTACCTCCCCCCCCCCCCCCAAGGTTGGTCCGACTCCTTTCCAGACCCCTCATCATCGTGGTTACCTCTTTTGAATTGACTGTTTTGTGTAACTAGAAATTCAGATCTCTGCTGCATAAACTACAATCAGGGACAACCGGGGAATTCAGATTCAATTATATATAAGAGCATAAGTCCCCCCCAAACACTGAGGGACGTAGAGGTGACTCAGGAATTAGGGTAGTGGCGGGAGAGAGAGTGGCGACTCGGGGAAGGGTTTGGAGCTCTACAGCCATAATCCAGACGAGAGAGAATGAGCAAAGAACCAAGAGGAAGAGGAGCTGAGTGCGTGCATCTCGTATGACTCCAGAAGAGACAAAGACACACCTACATGTCCCGCAGGTACACCAAACACAAAGGGAAGGGAAGGTCCACTTCACTCTCAAGCCCACGGTGCTGACCCTCTGCAGTCTTCCTTTTGTCTCTTGCCTGAACACCTGTGGGTGCTCCTCTCCCCTCCCCTCTGCCCTGATTACAATGCGGCGCCTTCTCCTGGTTGGGGGGGGAGCGGGGAGCAACCATCTGGATTATCTTCTCTGCCTGGCCCTCTCTTCAACTCATCAGTTTTTTCATAATCTCATCTGAAAACATATCCTTTTTCATTTGTCTCTTAATTTCTCCCTCCTCCACAAATGTCTTTCTCTCCCTTCCTCTCTCTTTCTCTCTCTCACCTGATTATTGTTGCTTTATAGAACACTGGGGGATAGATTGCCTGATAAAACATGCCCTGTAAACGCATATGGCCCTGGCTCTGAACTGTCCAGATCTACACCAGCTGTGCGACTTCACAGGCCCAGCTGTTCACTTGCACACAACCCAGCAGCCTCATGATGTAGGTACGGGCTTAAGAGCTATTCTGTTCATGTCAGGAGGGTCTTGTGCGTGGTTAACCTTGGATCACCGTGATTACTCAGCCCACAGCCCTGGTAGATCACCCAAACCGAGTTTCCTGGCCAGGCAAGCGGGGCCACTGCTCCAGCCCAAGGGGTGGGGGGGGGCAATAATTCCAGGCCACCGGGAGGGGCCTGACATCAGCATCCCCGGGGTGTTTCATAAGCCCCGACAGCTCCTCAGCGCGGTGTTAGGACAAGTGGGGGCTCCTCTCACTTTACCAGCCCGTTGCCTTCCCTGGAAGGGATCACTCTTCCTGCTTGAGTCTTGTCCCAGACAAAGGAGCGGGGAGTGACTGCACGTATCAAAAAAGGTCAAGTCTGGCCTGAAAGAAAAGGTGCACCTTCGGCCTCATTTCGCAAGAGCCCTTTGCAGTTCCTTTGAATTAGCTTGTTTTGTGTTGCCCTCAGGTGGGGAGAGCCCAGGATCACTCTGTCAACAGCTCTATCTATAGCAGGAGCCCCGGCAGGCCCGGCCCTCACCCCAGCCTCTCCGCTGGCCTGGCGCTCGCTGACCCTGAGGCTCAGCTGTGGGAATCAATCATCTCCTTCCAGAACTCATCCTTCAGCAGCTGCACGGCCTCGGCTATTTTTACCACCCCAGGAAGCCGGTGGCCAAGGACGTGCTGGGCCACCTTTGCGGGAGGTGTTGCTGTAGAAGGCTGCCGGTTGTCAGGGCAGCTGAGCTTCTGCCTCAAGGTTAAATCCAAAGTGCCTGACCTGGAACAGTAGAGCACTTGATCTTCTTCCCCTCCGCGGCAGTGAAAGCGCCCCAGAGGCTTAGGCTGGGGAAGCAGGTGGCCCGAGGAGGGACGGAGCCCAGGGACACCATGGAAGGGCTGGGGGTGGGGGGCAGGGAGGAAAGGAGGGCAGACAAGGGTGTGCATGTGCCCGGGTTTCTCTTACCCAAACAGGGAGATCGGAAATCAGAGCATCTCGGGCAGCTGGCCTCAAGCACCGCCGTGTTCCAGCCCAGGGACACCAATCCTGCTGCCTCCCCATCACCAGCTGACACTTCCAGGGCTCTCTCTATGTGCTGGGCCTGGACGGGGCCTGGGGCTCCAGGGTCTGCCCCAGAGTCGTCCAGAGACCAGAGAGGCCAAATCAAACCGAACATCACCCAACCCATGAGGGCCCCTCGCTCCCCCGTCTGCCCATCACCCCAGTTCCTTTGCCCAGCCTGAGTTTATAACTATCTTCCTGCTTTGTTCTCAAGGGAGGAACCTGTGCAGTGTAAGAGCAGGTGATACAAAGCATTTCATATTTGTAAACGTTCATCCGATACCCTAAACAAGCTCCTTCAGCATAATCCTGTGAGGTAAGTCAGTATTTTTAGTCTGTTTAAAAATAGTCTGATCAGCCAGAGTCTCAGCTGCTTGGGCACATGTGTGCTTTGCTCGCAAAGTGGGAAAAGCAGAACTCACTAACGTCCTGACAGAGCGAAGGGTGGTCACCTCACATTCCCTAGATGTCTTCCATCTCTGAAAAGGAAAGAAGGGGGTCTGGAAAGGAGAGCTCTGAGGTTCTGTGTGTGCCCTCCTGAGACCTTCAGGAAGGGAGAAAGCAGAGCCCTTGAAATGCTCTACTGAAGGGATGGAATGGTGGAAAAGCTGGTGCTCTGATCCCTTCCAGGCTCCAATGAGGGAGACAGAAACAAGTGAGGTGGGACCACAGGCCTGGTGCCCCACTGAATGGGGAAGAAGGCCGGTTCCCCTAAGCTACCCTGGTCTGCTGTAGAATAGCTGGGAGGAGCGGCTGAGGGCAGCATATCCAAGACAGAATAAGAGATACCCTAGGGAATGTTACATCTCGAAGAGCAGGAGGCAGGGGGTGAGGGAGGACCTGTGTGGATTACACAAGTCCATGGGCATCCGTGCCTGGGTGGGGCAGCAGGACCAGAGGTCCTGAGAAGTTTGTAGACTCCCCCAGGGCTCCGAAGCCCAGCCAGGCCAAGAACTCCCTCAGCGCCCTGGGCTCTCTGTGGCTGTAACTGACCAGATACTTTCCTGCCCTGAAATAGTCTCCCACAGCCAATGCCAAATTAGCAAATCGTTTAGAGAATAAAGTCACTTGACACTCTCATGTACAGCGGTGTGCAAACTGACATGAGCTTTCTGGAGGACAATTCGGCAACTAGTATTGGACCTTAAAAATATTCACACCCCTTAAGCTAATCATTTCTGCTTTATAAATTTCCCGAAAACAAAGAATGCCCAACAACAGGAGAAAAGTGAAATGAACAACAAAGCATCTATTTAATAATGATACATACTAATGATATGGGAAAGTGCTAAAAATGTAATACTTGATTTAAAAAGGCAGAATGAAGACTATAGAGAGCATGATCTCACCATTTTTTATTATGATAACAGTGGCTGTAAGATTAGAAAGGTCCTTGTTTAAGGAGATTCCTTCATAAGCCACGTGTATTAGAAGGGAGACCTTGAAGGTTGGGTACTGAACACGTGCAAAGTAGCAGAAGAGCTCTGGGGGGCTATGGTGATGACCATGGGGAGAAAGGGGCATGGAACCAAAGGAGGAGCAAGGAGCTGGGGGGCATGATTCTGAGACTTCCCAGAGTAAAGCAGCCAGAGATAGTCCACACTGGGGGAGCTGCTTACGAGGCACAAAGATGCCTGGTGTTCCATTTAAAGGTGCCATTGTGGCTGCCATCGACACCTCAACTCTGTACCCAGCTGAAATTTTCAGGAAAGTCCACTTCATCAGTAAATGCCTCGTGTGAGTAGACATTTGGGGAAGAAATCCAGAGAAAGACTTAATACCCATCTAAGTTTATGAAATGCAGAACAACACAATTAAAATGGCTGTAGAAATAGATGCTTGTGGGCAGAGTTAATCCAGAGGACATAAGACTCACTGGGATTTCCAGAAACACTGGGGAGGACTTTGGACTTCCAGAGTAAATGCCACAGGGCTGAGCCTCTCCAGAGTACAAGATGCTGGGGAATCTTGCTAATATCACATGTGCATGTATACACACACACACGCATGCACGCTCGCACGCACATGCACAGAGCACTGAAAGAAGCAATACCAAGATTTCTACAATGGTTACTTGGGTAGTGGGTCTATGATGATATTTATTTTCCTTTTTATACAGCTTAGAAATTTCCACCTCAAATAATAAACAGACTTTTTATATTTTTCAAAAAAACAACAAATACAAATAAAAAGCACAGCCATTCCATGTGGCGTCTGGAGTGTTTGTGTTTGTCTATGTGTGGATGAGAAGCCTGGTGGGCCCAGATCCCACCATCTATGCTGACTCTTCATATAACCTGGTGCAGCACTGGGGGCCAGGGGCCCTGCCCACACACAGACAACCAAAGACCACATGAAACCCCCAAGCTGGAGCTCTGGGACATTCTGGTCTCTCCTGCAGCCTAGAGGGTCCTACAGCTCACAGTGGGTCTGTGAAAGGGAACCTATTTGCCTGCAAACTGAGGCACAATTACATTTGGAAGAATATAATCAACCACTGTCTCCTGGTTTCTCTGCCTTCCTTTGATCTCTGTTTAGGTGTGTCTTCTAAAAGCTTGCAAGTAAAATATCATTCCACACTGATTTTCATCTTCAAATATCTTTCCTCTCCTTATGATAGAGCAGAAGCTGACACTGCTGGATTTGTTCTCTTTTCTCTGTTCTTTCATTGAAGAGAAATTCTGCACATAGTCAATAGAGATGAAAAGAAAACCAACTCCCTTCACAGAACTAGAACAAATAATACTAAAATTTGTATGGAACCACAAAAACCCTGAATACTCAAAGCAATCTTGAGAAAGAAGAACAAAGCTTGTATCATGATCCCCGATTTCAAGATATACTACAAAGCTACAGTAATCAGAATAGTACGGTACTAGCACAAAAACAGACACACAGATCAATGGAACAGAATAGAGAGCGCAGGAATAAGCCTATGCTTACGTGGTCAATGTACAACAAAGGAGGCAAGCATATACAATGTGAAAAAAAATGGTCTCTTCAATAAATGGTGTTGGGGAAACAGGAAAGCTACATGCAAAAAAATGAAACTGGACCAGTTTCTTACACCATACCCAAAAATAAACTCAAAATAGATTAAAGACCTAAATGTGAGACCTGAAATCATAAAACTTCTGGAAGAAAACAGGCAGTCATTTGACACGGGCCTTCGCAACATTTTTCTAGATAACGTCTCCACAAGCAAGGGAAACAAAAGCAAAAATAAACTATTGAGACTGCACTAAAATGAAAGGCTTTTGCACAGCAAAGGAAACTATCAACAAAATTAAAAGGCAACCCACCGAAAGAAAAAAGATTTTTGTAAATGATATAGCTAATAAATGGTTAAATCCAAAATACATAAAGTACTTACACAACTCAACACCAAAAAACACAAACAATCCAATTAAAAAACGGGCAGAAGACGTAGACATTATTCTGAAGAAGACATGGAGATGGCAAATAGACACATGAAAAGATGCTCAGCAACCCTCATCATGAAGGAAATGCAAATCAAACCACAATGAGATATGACCTTACAACTGTCAGAATGGCTAGAATCAAAAAAGACAGGAAACACCAAGTGTTGGTGAGGATGTGGAGAAAAAAGAATCCTGGTGTACTGTTCGAGAGAATATAAATTGGTGCAGCCACTGTGGAAAATAGTATGGAGGTTCCTCAAAATGTTAAAAATAGAAATGCCATATGATCCAATAATTCCACTACTGGGTATTTACCCAAAGAAAATGAAAACACTAATTTGAAAAGATATATGCACCCTTACGTTTATTGTAGCATTATTTATAATAGCCAAGATATGGAAGCAACCCAAGGGTCCATTGATAGATGAATGGATAAATAAGATGTGGGGTGTGTGTGTGTATACATACATATACACACAATGGAATATTAGTCAACCATAAAAAAGAGTGAGATCATGGGGCGCCTGGGTGGCTCAGTTGGTTAAGCATTTGCCTTTGGCTCAGGTCATGATCCCAGGGTCCTGGGTTCAAGTCCTGAATCAGACTCCCTGCTCAGCGGGGAGTCTGCTTCTCCCTCTGCCTGCCGTTCCCCCTGCTTGCGCTCTCTCTCTCTCTCTCTCACAAATAAATAAAATCTTTTAAAAAAATGAGATCTTGCCATTTGTGACAACATAGATGGACCTAGAAGGTATTATGCCAGATGAAATAAGTCAGGGAACGACAAATACCATATGATTATATGTAGAATCTAAAAAACAAAACAAGGGGGGCCTGGGCTCAGTTGTTAAGCATCTGCCTTCGACTCAGGTCATGATCCCAGGGTCCTCGGATCGAGCCCCACATCGGGCTCCCTGCTCAGCGAGGAGCCTGCTTCTCCCTCTCCCACTCCCCCTGCTTGTGTTCCCTCTCTCGCTTTGTCTCTCTCTGTCAAATAAATAAATAAAATCTTAAAAAAAATAAAAAACAAAACAAAACAAATGAATCAACAAAAAGCAGAGTCAGACCCATAAGTAAAGAGAACAAACTGATGGTGGCCAGAGGGGAAGGGGATGGGGATGGGGAAAATGGGTGAAGGGGAGTGGGAGATACAAATTTGCAGTTATGGAATGAATAAGTGATGGGGATGAAAGGTACAACATAAGGAATACAGTCAGTGGTGTTGTAATAGTGCTGTATGGTCATGGAGGGTAGCTACACTTGTGGTGAGCACAGCATAATGTATCGACTTGTGGAATTATTATGCTGTACACCTGAAGCTAATGTAACACTATGTGTCAACTATCCTTCCATTAAAAAAAAAAAAAAAAAAGACAACCAACCCATATGCCCATTGCACCTTCGGGTGGACAAGGCAAATATCTCTGTCTTAGATGATAATATATGCTTTCACACTTGGAACTTCTCTGTACCATTGCCTTTGTGGAGATCTGAAAATGCTTCACCGCCCAACCACTAATTCTCAAAGCATTTTGAGAAAAAAGAGAGGAAACTAGGAAAAATTACTCTCAATGTCCTTTTTCTGGAGAGTGTCCTCAAATGTTTTTGCCTGTGGCCAGCTTAGGCTTGGCAGAAGTCCCCACAGCCTATGTCCCTCTGCCTGTTTCCTCCTTCCAGAAGAAAATTTAAAAACCCAGTGGAAAAAAAAAATCAGAGGAACAAGAATTTTTTGTTCACTTTATAAAAACATTACAAACATATACACATGATTTTATACTGAATTTCTAATATATATAATACCTATTTCTCATGTGTATATATTTTATAAAAACTTAAATATTTTTACATAGCATTATATTTTATAACATGAAACAATGCTTTCTTCAAAAGTTAAGTAATGCTGAATGATTCTTAGTAGGCTTCAAATAAATAACCTTTGGGAGAAATTGGCATTTTGGGTTTCATAACCCTCTCTCAGCCCTTCCATTAGCCTTGGACCATAACTCAAGAGCCATTTTTTTCCTGGGGACAACAGTGTAGGCATTTTGAGCATAGACCCTTTTTGTTAGGAAATGAAGCCTAAGTGTAGTGGTAGGAAACAGACATTCTAATCACAAGTTTTCTCTTCAAATCCTCGGAGGCAATGATCTCTTTCCAGACCCTCATGTGCTTTTTCCCAACCAAAGATCTTGAAGTAGTGGAGTGAAAAGCAGTAGAGACACCTGGACAGTGAAAATAGAAAGCTTGCCAACTTCTTCCTCACATGCCCACGATTTCCTTCCTGGGGTTTTTTAGTTAGGATCTTGAGCACTCAGAAGATAGGCACAGAGAAACAGAAGAGTGGAGTTTCAATAAAGACCAAGCCATGTTTACTACACGGTCTGAGTAGAGAAAAAAAGACAAGACAAATAAACAGGTGCAGCCTCCAGGGCCGCCTCCCATCACAACAAAGGCCAATGTCAGGGAACAATCAGCCATCTTAATCCTTGACTGATTAAAATTGATCACCACAATCCAGGGACACACACATACTACAGTGAAGGAAGCTGCATAAGATCTTCAATCCCCAAGGGCCTGGCAAATTCAACTTCCCTTCCTTGCTTTTCTTCTAGAATTCAGTTTGAATGCACGTTTCTCTTGGATTCAGTGAAATCCCAGTCTTCTAAGAGATAACTTTCAGAGAGGGCTCCCTAACCATTGTTAACTATAAAATAAACCCCAGTGGAGAAGAACTCCTTTCTTTCCCACTTTCCTAAAATTTGGGAGTTACTTAACACCAGATTCTATCATCTATAATGTAAGACTCAGAGCTGCATTAGCCCTCTCTCTGTTTTTACAGATAAGGGCCCTGTGGCTCCGGGAAGTTGAGAAATGAGGGATACACAGCTAACAAGTGGCAGAGACAAGCCAGCATCCGGGTCTGGCTCCAGGGCCTGGACTCACCCTTCTGCTGGGTGGCTGCCCCCAGCTGGATCATCAAGCGCAGTCTGTGGATATCCTTGGGGACATGAAAAGGAGGGTGGCAAAGCCAGAGGTGGAGGGTTGGAGGAAGCAGTGGGATTGAGAAGACCATGAGCCATCATAAAAGAGGGTGTTCAGTCAGCAAGTAAATGACAGACACGCTCCATGGTTCCATCCCTATGCCCTGGGGAGGGCACCAAGGCACCAGAAGAAATGGACCCTTAGCCACAGTAGCATGGCCCCCCAAGTGAGGTCAGAGGGCAGATAAAGGGGCAGTAACTTTTGGGATGAGCAGGGAGAATCTTAGGACTCAGCTCTGGGAGTAGGGCCGTCCTGGTGGAGGGCACGTGTCCCGGTAAGGAAACGCATGAGGACAGGGCGACCGCTGGGCATGCTATGGGCAGTAGGGCTCACAGAGGATCTAAGGCTGTTCACCGTAACCATTTAGGCATCAGGTGACCCTTGTGTCCAGGCTAGGCACAGGTGTCTCTCCTTGAGTGAAAAAAAATGACCTGCAGGTTGACTTCCAGGGCTGGTTTTATTTGTACTGCAAAAGTATAAATATCAGAAAAATTGGAAGATACAAAATTAAATAAAGGCAATGAGCCTCTGATGCAATTCAACACACGAAGGACATGACTCAATGCAAAGTCGACTGCCTCTCCCTCCCAGGCATTCAGTCCCCGAAACAGCTCAGTCAGGCTACGCTTAGCCCCCCGCCCCTCACACATCTCCGGGGTGCTCCGCCATGTGCGATGCTGCCCATCCCCGTCCTGTCACACATCCTCCAGAGGCCCGTCCTGGCCCCTCAGAAGCGTCCTGGCACAGAACATGGCCTTTCCTGAGTTGGGTATCATTCTGGCTTTTGACGTCTTCCATTGCAGCTAAATATCTAGCTCTGTGAAATGAAAAGATAGGGTGATTCTCTCCTCACTTTTTGTATTCTTTAAGGAGTGGCCATTGTCCTCATGCTCTAGAAACCTCTGTGAACTGGGTCTGGTCTTGCCCGCACGCAAATGGAAATGCCTAGATGGAACTAAGACCGACGGAAAGGGTTTGGCCAAGTCCCAAAGAAAAGAAAATGATTCGACCCTAAGGAGGCAGACAGTCCTGATTCCGGGCACACGAGGTAAACGCGAATGGAAATCCAACTGTTGCAGAGAGTGATTGCTCAGATGGAGCAAATGTGCTGTGAAATCAGCCCTTGGAAAATCATCTGGAGTTCATCTTAGTGAAATCCAAAAACAATAACGGACTCCCCAGCCGCCCCAGAGGGAGCCTCAGGAGCTCCCCTCGTCAGAAGCCCGGAAAGCCGCGGCGGGAGCCAGGCCCCGGGTCTCCGACTCTGCCCTTGTTTATTTACAAACCTGCTTTCCTTTCCCACCTCAGGTCATCCCTCGGCTTTGCCCCCTGGGGAGCCCAGGGCATCCATCATGCCCCTCACCGGGCAGGCGCAGAGGCACACATGAAAAAGAAGGTTAACTCGGCGGCTGCCTCCCCAGCCCCGGCCCGGCAGAGGGGTCCTGCTCTCGGGGCCGGGGAGGGGGCGGGCAGACCAGAGACTTTGCTCTGGGCCATCGCAACAAAAGTCAGAGGGGAGGCGAATCCGAAGGCAGTCCCTGAGGTCCCCTAGAAAAGAGAATGCCCCTTTGGGTTGGGCTTTGCCTGTTGCGGTGCACATTCTAAAACGTCCCAGAAGCAGCTCTGGTCCCTCGGGTATTTCAGTCTTGCAAAGAAGGGGCCTGAGCTCATCCTGAGCTCAGAGGCACCAGGAGTCAGCCTGGGGAAGTGTGCATCCCCAGCAGCCAGGAGGGCAAGGGGGCATCTCAGTGCAAGGACTGGGACTGCTCCCACACAGGAGGTTGGAGCTCTGAGGAATTCAGGGATTTGTTGTCTTGTGATGGGCAGGTTTTGGCTATCACAACAGATTGAGTGAAATGGGTGACCTTCCGGAAGACTGATGGCTCCTGTCCCCAAACCTCACATCTGCCTTTGACACCCTCCCAGAGCCTGGAGCCAGCCCACTCTGGGTCTGTGATCTCACTTGGAAAATTCAGATGGTCGGGCTGAAGCAAAGACGTTGGAGGGAGTCATGGGAAGGACTGGGAGAATGTTTGTAAGCTGCTTAGCAGATGAAAGTGACAACGTGTCAAATTTTCCAAGCTGGTTTCCAAAGCATTCTGTTAATGGGTCTTCCAGAAGCCCATCTCTTAACAACCTGAAAGAGGTTTGGGTCCCCACTTTTTCTGCCACAACATATAAGATGATGACATTCATATAGGCAATACACTCCCATGGCCCCTCCCACACCGGTGCCCAATTCCCAGCATGTTGGCCAGCCTCCACCTTTCCTCTCCCACCCACGATGGCGCATCAGGATAAAAGTGGGTAGAAGGGCATTGTAATGGAGGTAATCTAGAAACCACTCTAGTTGCAAAAAATAAATTAGTGAACAAATCATTCACACATTTTACTAGAAGGGACAAATGACTATTGTCTAAGTGTAGTCTTGTTGGGACGATGGTTGAAAAGAAGAGCTGGAGGGGCACCTGGATGGCTCAATTGGTTAAGCATCCAACTCTTGGTTTCAGCTCAGGTCATGATCTCAGGTCCTGAGATCCAGCCCCATGTCGGGCTCCACACTCAGGGAGTCTGGTTAAGATTCTCTCTCTCCTTCCTCTGCCCCTCCCCTTGCTTGTGCATGCTCAAATAAATAAATCTTTAAAAAAGAGAGAGAGAGAGAGCTGGAGCAGCGTGGAGCTCCCTGAGGGTGTTTGACCCCTGGCCAACAGGCCTGGCTGCCCTAATCTCAGGGTCTGGTGTTGGGGACTGGCCATTGTTCCAGGATAGCGTCTGCAGCCTTTCAGAAGTGGTGGCCCCAGGGCTGGTGTTGTCCACTATGCAAATATTGTAGCATTTTGCACCCCCATTGTTGCAGACTGAGGACTTCTGTGTCTGGCAGGTAACTGAAGTGTAATCACATCGTCAAGATGATCATGTGATCTTGCGACCCAAAAGAAGAGACTGGACTCCTGGGCCACTGAGGAGAGATGAAGCTGAGGAAGGTGGGCTGGCAGGGAGGCCTTAGAAGAAAATGGTGTGGGGGGGTGTCTGTGAGAATTCCCAAGGTATGGGGTGAAGGATTCTCTCAGCATTTAGAATCTGCTTTCTTTATGCCATACCTTGGGCCTCTGGCCAGCTAATACCTTCTTTCTTTTTCCTTCCTACCTCCAATAAAGAATGCAGCTGAAAATATGTATTTCAGAGCTTCAAATCAAACCAGCGGCTTGCCATACCAGATAGCACTGAGCCCTGCTCCTCACACAGTGGCCAGAGATCCTTGGATGAACTAGCACTTAGGAGGCCACTGCTGGCCTATGGGCGGGTCAGATGGTATTTAGATGTGCTTGAAACCAGAATAGACATTCCATACAAAGTCTGTGTGTCCCTCTCTTTTAAACATTCCTCGGGTCCTCTGAGTATGGCATCTCTGCGCCGAATAAACAACTGGGAGCTACGGGCTTCAGCAAGGACCGTAAAGTGGCTCGTCCCTTTTCATGCTCGAAGTCCCTTGTCCCTATAGTTTGACAAGAGATACTGAGTTAACGGTGGTAATGCAAAGCCTCAGCTTGTCTAATCTGCAGCATCTGGGGCCTGGCCCTCACTCACTGACCTTGGGCAAAAACATCAATGTTTTAATCGCGTGTCCTTCTCATTCATTCCACAGACATTCAAGTGTCATGCACGGTACAGACCCAGTCACGCTTTCACGGAGCTGCTCTTCTGGTAGAGACAGACAGACAAATGCAGACACATCCGATGCGCTCCAGGACGGTCAGGAGTTTCATCCGTTTGTCTCTCCAGACCCTACAAGAACACCTGGCACATAATAAGCACTCAGTAAATGAGCATGTTAATAACCACGGAAAAGGCGCCCGAGCTCTAAGTGTTACGGCCAGAATGCGAGTGTGTGGAGACAGACGGGGGCCCAGAGGCATGGCCTGCGTGGTGGGGCAGCTGGGAGGGCCGGCCCGCAACTCACTTCGTGCACACGTGACCCACACGACAGGAGTGGATTCATTTGCTGGAGCTGCTCTAGCAAGAGTAGAGACCCGGCGGCCTAAGTGGCAGAAATTGTGTATTTCACAGTTCCAGAGGCCAGACGTGGGCCGGGGTGCCTCTTCCTGAGGGCTGTGAGGGGAGATCTGTCCCGGGCCCCTCTCCTTGGTGTGCAGATGGTCAGCTGCTCCTAGGTCTCACACCCTCTTCCCTCCATGCGTGTCTGTGTCCAAGTTTCTCCTTCTTATAAGGACACCAGTCATGCCTGCCCCCCCAACATTACTGTAACTTGATAACCTTCGTAAAGATCCTGCCTCCAAATAAGGTCACGCTCTGAGGTACTGGGGGTTAGGACTTCAACATATGAAATTCAGAGTGGACACAATTCAACCTCAAGGTAAGTGTTTCATAAACGTTAGCTGTTAGTAAATTCAAAAACAGGGGAAAAGTAGAAACAAAAGCAAAACAAAACCATTAAATAATAAAGTTAGATGTTTGTTTCATTAGCTCAAAATCTTCCAGTAGCTCCATGCAACCCAAGAGATGAAGGCCAAGTCCCTCAGCCCGGCGGTCAAGGACTCCCATGATCAGCCTTCGCTCCCTGGTGCCCGGGCTCGGACCGCGCTCCCCGGAAAGCCCTCTCTTCTCGTCCCCACGCATCCAGCTTCAGCCGCCGCTCAGAAGCCCAGCTGCAGGCTCTGCTCCTTCGAGGGTTATTTCCTAGGATGGTTCACTAGTCCACGTCCCAGCACACTCAAGGAAACTCTGAAGAATAAAGGGACTATTTTCAGAGGAAGGGGGAGGCTAAGGGAAAGCAAAAAGGGACCCAGAGACCCAGCGGCAGCAGGAAGCCACACATCCTGCGCTCCCCAGGAGCTGTGGCTTTAGAGGAACCAGCCAAACCAGAATCCTAACAAGACAGGGAAGAAGGGGGGGGGCACCTCACAGGCCTCCCTTTCCTTCTGCCCTCCCATCTCCTACCTGTGGCTCCATGGGCAAAGCCCACCTAGAAGATGGGGGCAAGGGGCCGGTCGATGTGGTCTACGGGGGTCTCTCCCAGGGCACCCAGCAGGGAACAGAGAGTCTCTGAGCCTGAGTCCAGGGCAGACAGAATAATCAGCACACACCCTGTCTCTCTTGCCCTCCTCGGATCCCACAGGGCATTTTTCATCTGGACCACGTACGTGACCTGTAGCCAAACCGAGCGCCCCTGGCTGGTGATCTCACTTTCCCAGTGTGTGGCTGTCGCTATGGCTGGAGGATAAGCCCCAAAGCAGAGAGCGTGTCAGACGCTTCCTCTGCGCCCCCCCCCCCCCCCCCCCCGTGGTGCTGAGTACAAAGCTGGGCTTGTAGTACGTGCTTAGTAAATCAGAGCTGAACGCAAGCTGGGCTGTAGAGATGAAGTGTGGGTGGGATCCACACAAATACATATTGAAAAATCACCGGCTCTGGAAGAACAATTGTCAGGCCCATTTCCTGCTGCAGACGGGGCCAGGAGACGCTCGGGGCTTGGCAACCTGACAGCTGAGGAGCAGCCAGGGAATTTAGCAGGAGACAGAGAAAATGAGCCCTGTGGGTCTGGCCCAGCCCCATCAAAAGCAGACTTAGGGCAAAGTCTCTCTTCCCAGATTCAGGGGCCAAGGTGGGGTGGGCGCTGGCTCTGTTTGCTCAGGTCTGCCTCGAGCCAGAGTGTGGGGGAATTAGGGAGGAGGCAGCATCGATTTGGAAGCCGATGGCTCAGCCTGAGGCCAGGCAGAGCTCGAAGGCACAGAAACGGTCACCTGAAGGGAGAGCACAGATGTGGCAATTGTGGCACCTGCCATACCCCAACCCCTCCTCTGGTAGGAACGGTCTGCCCTTGAGCTAGGCTGGGTTGGGGCGAGGGGTGGCCATTGAATGGACCTACAGTGGGCACCCGCCTCCATGACAACCTGTCCATAGGCTAGTCATTGACATATCCGATGGACACTGTGGTCCTCACCTCAAAATCCTCTCTACCCCAGAGGACCTGGTCATTTCATTTCCCTTTCCAAGGAATGCACATGTGACTCAGTTCTAGCCAGTGAAATTTATAGGAAAGTCTGCTGGGGGACTTCTAGGATAAAGAAAATGACAAAGACAATCTCCCCTATTCCCTGCACGCTGTGTCTCAATGGGATGCTGCCGCCATCTTGCTACTGCCAGGAGTTAAACCAACACCGAAGCTTCTAGCACAGAGGTGGCAAGGACTTAGTCTATGAGGAGATAACTGAGCCCCTAAAACGGCCATTCTTCACACTCATAATTCCAGTACTTCAGTTGTGTGAGGTAGTAAATGCCATTATTTAAGTCTGCTTCACTGGGGTTTCTGTTACTTACAGCCCAGAGCACCCTATTTGATATGACCTGAAAGACAATCAGCTAAGCTGGGTAGACAATCCTCCTCCAGGACGTGAGCAGGACAAGCAGCCCACCAATGGTTCAGGAACTGGTTTAACTGGTACACAAACTTTTAGTAGTTATGTATTTATCATCTATTCATTTAAACCTATAAGTAGAATATCAAACCTGTGACACCAGGTTTCTTTTAAAAATAAATTTTCTTGGGGTGCCTGGGTGGCTCAGTTGGTTAAGCTTCCGACTCTTGATTTTGGCTCAGGTCATGATCTCAGGGTCATGAGATCGAGCCCCTGTGGGGCCCAGTGCTGGGCATGAAGCCTGCTTAAGATTCTCTCTCCCCCTCTCCCTCTCCCCCCACCACCCTCCACTCTCCCACCTCATGCGCATGCATTCTCTCTAAAATATAATAATAATAATAATAAATTTGCTTGTACACAATGTGAATTATTTTAAAGGAGAACATTCAGGAAAGTACAAACGGTACAAAGTATAATATGGTATACAGAATGCAACTCTGAAATGTTGGTAAATTAGATCAGAGGCTGCTGAGGAATTAGCCAGTAAAGAGAGAGGGGAGCAGAAACACCAAGAGGGGGAGACATTCAGCTCAACAACTACCAGCTAAGTACCTTCACGTGCCATGCCTGGGTCGAGGCTGGGGATGCAGCAGAGAACAA
Source organism: Phoca vitulina (assembly GCF_004348235.1). Taxonomy (NCBI): domain Eukaryota; kingdom Metazoa; phylum Chordata; class Mammalia; order Carnivora; family Phocidae; genus Phoca; species Phoca vitulina. The sequence goes on along the minus strand of NW_022589710.1, from coordinate 33,528,666 downwards.
GACTGTCGTCTGCCCCGCTGCCTGCAGTCTAACGTGGAGGCAGACATCGAATCGACTAGGTAACTTCACAATACACCATCTAGTTTCCGTACCAGGAAATTCCATAAGAGACAAAGCAGTGTTAGAGGAGTGTGTATAACAGAAACACCTGACTTCACCTGGAGGGAACAGAAAGGCCAGAGAGAGAGAGATGGGGAAAGGAAAAACTCCCTGGAGTTGCTGCTCCTATTGGCCCACTTAAGCTCAGGGCCGTGAGCATCCTTAAAATAAACCTTCACTTTAGGAGGCTGTTAGGGGCTGAACTGCGTCCCCTCAAAAATTCATACATTGATGTCCTAAGCCCCAGTACTTCAGAATGTGACTGTATTTGGAGAGAAGATTTTTAAGAGATATTAAATTAAAATGAGCTCATTAGCAAGGGCCCTAGTCTAATATGACTGGTGTCCTAATAAGGAGGAGAAATTTGGGCCCAAAAACATGCATAGAGAGAAGATGGTGTGAAGACAGCCCCCAACAAGCCAGGGAGAAAGGCCTGGGACACATCCTTCCCTCATGGAGCTCAGCAGGAAGCACCCTGCCGACACCTTGATTTTGGACTTCCAGACTCCAAATCTGTGAGACAATGAATGTCTGCTGCTTAAGCCCCCTAGTCTGTGGTACTTGGTTACATCAGCCCTCGGAAACTAATACAGAGGCCTAAGTGGGTTTTTGTCCCTCACATAAAAACAGCCCAAGTGACCCTGAGAACACACAGACCTGAGTTTGGGAAGAGAAGATCCTGGCCAGGGAGGACTTCACAGGGCAGGATGCTCTGTGTCTGGTAGGCCTCGGGGTCTTCCTCCATCCTCCCCTCTCCCCCAAAAGGGAAATCTGGAACAGACACCCGTCTTCCCTCCTGGACGGGGAGGGAGCCGGTAAGAAGAACCCCCCACTCCTGCCAGGTTATGGGCTCCCTGGCCATAACCTTGGATCACTTATAACAGTCCTGCAGGGACAACGGGGTTTACTGCCAGGAAGAGAAACCCCAGGAAGCCAGCCTTTCTGCTTCTTGGGGTAGTGGGGTGGAGTGAGATTCTCCAGCCATGACTCATGCAAGGTTTCATGGGGAAGGGAAGTTAAGAGAGTCATAATGACCATACTGAAAAGCAGTTAAGCCCATTTTCATGGCAGCATTACACAGAATTAAAAATGGGACGATTTGGTCCTATTTTGCGACCACAGCTGCCATGAACTAATGCACAAGCAAACTGGACAGGGTAAGCTTCGTGCTGGGACTCAGGCTGGGCACACGGGCCTATATCCAGGGGAGGGGGCTTTTGAGCGTCAGCAGAAAACACCCTCACCCTTCCATTCCCTTCCTATTCCTCAGACTCCTCGAGATCACATGGCTATCTACCCGTTCAGAGGGGACACCGCGAGAGCTGGCTGGGGCCTCGGCGGGCCGGACTTCAGAGACTCACTGTGGTCCTGGTAAGAAGACCCCCCCACCCCCGCCCCGTCCCCGGGGCTGCTAGGAAGGTGAAGAATTTGTAGCCATGCCTAGCCTAGAGCTGGCTAGAGTTTCCAGTTTTCCTGTCCCTGAGTGTCTTGAGCAACACCTCCCACAGCAGTGAGACTTGGGCAGACAGCACTGAGGAAATCCTGGAGAAGTGGGGGGCCCAGCAGGGAGAAAAACGGGCTCTTTCACGGAGGACAGGAGATTGACAGGTGCTAAGTGGGGGGGTGCGGGGCTTAGCCAGAGCTGTGCCACACACCGAGACTCAGAAGCCAGCTCTGGGAGCTGGGCAGTCAGTACTTGCCGACCAGCTGGTTGGCATCGGTGCTTCCATCTGTCTGCCGGCATTTATTGAGTGCCGAGTGTTTACAAAGTGCAATGCTAACAGCAGAGGCAAACTTAATAGTAAATAGGAGATTACACTTTGATGTCCCGGTCTTTGGACTTGGTCTGGATCCGAGCCCTATTTGCTTTGTGCTAACCTGGCTTCCAAAGTCAACCAACCAGCATTTGCTTCGTGCCCTGCTGGGGGCCATACAAGGATTTTTTCGACCTAACTGAAGGACACACGTGCCTGTGAGCAAGCACTAACAGCACAGGCATTGTGGGGGAGGGCCCCGGACTTTCAAGAGCAAAGGAGAAGCTGCTCACCCACTTCCTCACGCCACCCTGTGATGGCAGCAGGAGGAAACGTTCTTAGAAGCAAGAACAATGAAAGAGACTATATTCTCCCAGCACCCCCCAAACCGCACCCCTGTCCCAGACGGGGAAGGAAGTGCCAAAGGAGCTTTCTTCCCCCCCGCTAAAAAATTATTGCCAATAATTGCTCGAACTATTTGTTGCGGGTCTGCTAGGTGTCTGGCTCTGTGCAGTTATTCTAGTTTCCACACTTCTGCATTGCAGGTGGCATCTCCCCATTTCACAGACACAAAAGTACAATGAAAAGATCAAATCGTGGCCCAAGGCACACAGCAGGGTTGAATGCAGAATCTGATGACAAAGGTTTCCCTCCCAGCCCACCTTGAAATTGCTCAATGTTTCCATAATCAGTGATTACAATCAATTCAATTTCAAGAATAATAAATTTGGAGTGTGTCTGAAAGGGAGTCAGCAGCTATAAATAAATACTCAAGGATATTTCTCTTGAGCAAGCTCCAGTAAATTGTAAGGAGTCACAGTTCTACCTGGAATCCATTTTTCATTCAGGACACAAGTCAGCAGCAGGCCATCTTTCCCCGGGCATCGCAATGCAAGGAGAGTGAGGCCATCAGCACTGTTTCCTTGAGTCCTGCCGTGCAGCGGTGCTTTTCGACCTAAGAAACCACACTGCAGAGCAGGACCAAAAATAGACATGCAGGTTTTGCACATTTCATTCCTTAATGCTAGCACTTTGACCTTGTCCATAGTGGACTGAGAAGACTGCGATGATTAATCAAACTTTATTGACACTTGATGTGTCCCAAGTTGGCCTGAAATGCCAGGTGCCTCAAAGGTGACAGTTACCTTCAGAGCAGCATTTACGTCACAGTCTAATATTTTAAGCACATTAACCTCCCTCGATGCAGTGAAGGTTTCTAAACTTCAGTGGGCATTTAGAACTAATGTGTTCTCCAAGGCCTGGGCCATGGTCAAGCATGGGTTTTAACAATGTTTTGAAATGGGGAGGAGGACTAAGGAGACTTGATATGGCCTTCGTTAACAATAGGTCCATTTAGGTCAATTCCTGACCCGGACAGTCTGGGCTGTGAATCCTAGCAACCAAGGCTGGATTCCCGTAACAGTCACGAACTGGAGGCTGATGAAGCCCGGCTACCGAGGCACAGACAGGTCCGATGGGGGAAACACAAGGCAGAACAGCAAAGCAAACCAAGACCCTCTCTGTCTGGTCCCACTTGGCCCCTACAGGTGTCTGCCTTCCCACTTTTAGGTATTCATCTCCTCTAGTTAATACAGTGCTCCCCAAATGACCGTCACAGCCAGTGGCAAAATAAAGGTAGTTGATTTTTCATAAACCAATTATACTCCATGGCAAGGACTATCCTTTCCACTATTTGTTGTTGTTAAAGTAGGCTTTCTTTTAGGAAGGACTGATGATGTTAGGTAGGAATTTGTTCTCTTTTTTAATGTTCTCACTTAGCAAACTAAGAAGTTAGCTCTTTGCCAGGGGTTGCCAAAATGTTTGCAAATTTCACTGGTCTTAGGAACCTCTGCATTAAAACATTCTCAGAAAGCTTGCCATGAGGATGCAGGTAGTACGTAAGTCCAGGCGAGTCCCGTGACAATGAGCTTGCAAGTTCCTTTTCTGCCAAAAGGTGGAAGGCTGGCTTCCTGAGTTCAGCGGGCACAGGGAGGGCTGGCCCTGGGGGCGGCGAACCCGACGTCAGGCAAACAGACTGTATTTACTTTGTGATTTTGCCAAGGCTCTTCCTAGCTGCCTCTCCACCAAAGAAAGACAAAAATGAATCCCCCAAAGAAAGAGCAGGGGAACTGGGCAGGTTACTGTCTGGAAGGGAAGTGTTATTATGGATGATTTACCAGCCTTCAAAAAAGACAGGCTCTTATCGGGGCATCTCTCATCAGTGTTCTCTAGCTCTCCAAAGACCTAAATATGAGGACATTGCCTCAAAATGAAGCAAGAACAAGTCTAGTTAGTACCTGATGCTCCCCCAATCTGGAAAGCTCTTCCTCAACCTCCTCCAGGTTCTGAGGCCCAAATTAAACTTCTTCCCGATACCGGTCCCAACTTCCCGAGATGTCCTAAGCCCCCCCTTTCCCTGGGCCCCCAACACTCTCCATTCATACTTCTAGTACAGCACTGCTCATTTTTACATAGGCCATTTCCTTCTGATTAGGAAAACAAAGTTAAAATGTTGGAACTTTAATAATAACCTAGGCAAGGCTCACTGCGTGCCTGGGCTCCTCTCAGCAGCGTGCAGATATCAACGCATCAATCTTCTCAATAACCCAGCGGCTCAGCAAACCCGGCATCACCCTACTTTCATAGCTAGAACCAGACCCCAGGATCTCCCTGCCTCTGGTCCCTGACCCAGTGCTGGCCACAGTCCGTGCCTACTGAAAGGGGTATGAGTTGCAAGACAGTTGGATTTGCTTATTTTGGGTATTGCCAAACCAGGGAGTATGGGGCTGGTCTGGATAATGTTTGAGAGTTTTCTCCAGTTGTTCAATTGGGGGAACCTTAATTAACTTACACACTCCATAGTCCTATTGAGTTATTTGTGTAAATGCATTGGTATACTCATAATTTACCAATTTATTGATCATTGACTGATAGCTAAGGGTGGGTACATAATTCTATCACCACCTTGGATCTTCTGAAGTTACAAGAGTGTGTACAAATTAGTTATGTGTGTGTGAGTCCCAAAAGGATTAGCAAATTAATACATTATGCCTGTGTCAACACTTCTATTTTTAAACTAAACTATTTACTTACTTAACTAACTTTTGGCTTTACTGACAGCTGTTAGTACAGCAAACTGGTGTTTCATGAAGCAAGAAAAATAATAAACCATGTTGATGTTATTTCCCAAATTAGTGCTTTTTAAAAACATCTCTTTGCTGGGAAGGCAAAATGGAGCTGGAGAAGATCCAAAGAAATACAATAATATGGTCAAGAAAATGGAATAATTTCCATGCAGCCAAAAAAAGAAAAAAATGTTCTTTTTCCTGGAAAGATGAGGGATGAAAGAAAATGTGATAAAAAGCTATAAAATTGTGAAAGTTTCACAAAGAAGATAAACATGGAGAGTTGTTTCCAAATTCCAAAATAACAGAATCACTTTTTTCTTTCTACCTTGGAGATCAACATAAATGTAGGTACATAAAAATAAGCATTACTGCTTACACATTGAGAAGGAAGATAAAGAGTAGTACTAACTTTTTACACAGTGACAACTAGTAAAAGATAATTGGCTTAGAGCTGGATGGATTAAGGCATCTTGTAAATTATGAAGAGAAAACGGTATGTGGGAGGAGGGACGTATTTCCTAAGTTGACGAGGCAGACACTGTGGCCAGTAACTATGCCCTCTACCTGTCGTTCCTCAAACCAAATATTATGCTGGATGGACCACGAATCAATGTACCAATATTTGAACTTACACTTCTACCTTTCCTATTGTGTTTGTGTATCAGATGATGAATTTGATTTTTGCTAGTGCGTATGTAAAAACTATCCCCCCCAAAAATTAACCAGTCTCATTATAAAAACAATCATCTTCTAACAAAAGGTCTTATTTTAGTGACAAACGATAGTCCTTCCTAACAGAACTACCAGCAAAGACACTAATTAATGCAGACGCTCTTTGGCTGGTCTTAATGAACATTAGCCCAAGTTCTGTCTTTGGCCACAACACATCACTACCCTTCTTCCTTGTGATCCCAAATCACTGAACTAGTCCAGAAGCAACAGTCATGTAAATGAGCCCTCTGCACATAAACTTGCCCTGGGCTGGGGACATTGAATTCTGGCACCCAAGCCCGGAAGTGCCCACAGGGACAGGTTCTGACACATAAAAGAGGACAATGAAAAGGACTGGGACCCCTTCTTGGGTTCTGGCTCAGTGTGCTGTTGCCATTCCTCTGGCTTCTCTGGATAGAGCCTTCTCTTAGCAGATAATCACATCTCACCTTTTAGAACATGTGATTGAAATTAATGGGTGGCCAGCTTTCCCACGGTTGCTGGATGAGAGTGGCATGTGTCCACAGAGCAGGGACCGTGCTAGCACCTTCCGGTCCAAATGCAATCTTGGAGATCTTCGCCTTAAATGGTAATTATTCTGGCAAAGATCCTTTATACCTTGCTCTAAATGTTATCCCTCCAAAGCAGAAAATGACTCTGTGGAAAGTCTTTTGTGTTTAAAAAAAAAAAAAGTAGCTTTAGTAAAGGCATAGCAGCTTTGGAATAGAAAATGTATATTTTTACAGGCCATCGTGAAACCCACTTGCGTAGCCAATAACTATTTCACATACCCATTCGCCTCCTTCAGAGACCTTCCAGGATTCACGATCCCAAACCAAATACAGTCTTATGTGTTCCCAAATTATTTTTTCTCAGGGTTAAAGAGAAATTCCCATGAAGACCCACTTTTCCAGGATGCAGCACCCTCTCCATGCCAAAGAAAAAAACACAATTAAAACTGTGTTTCTCAATGTTAAGGAACATTGTGGATATGAAATCTTAGTCCAAATCCCCACGGTCATATAAAGCATGTCACAGAATTGTGTTTGGGGGCATGGAGGAGTGTTACAAAATAAATATTTCCCCATTAGAGCACACTGGGGAATGTTTGCTGACACCTACACTCAAATCCAGCAGGTTCCCTCGGAAGAGTTTGGCAAAGAACAGGTCTCTCCTTAATGAGGTGCTGGAATTGGTTAAAAATTTAATATTTACAAAAATGGTGCATCAGAACTCAGGCCCACATGGGGGCGTCTGTGCGGGCTGTGTGGCTCTGGCTTTGGTCTATGAAATGTCCTGGGTCAACCAAGGATCATCGCCTTGTGTTGATCACATCATTCCTTCTGTTTCTAGAGCAGTCTGTGGAAAACAAGAATTTTTTTTTTCCTTCTTGGAATCTTTGTCTTTATCCCCCCTCCTGGAAAATTCTTCCTGAAACTGTTGATGGTTTGTTTCAGAAGATTCTAAGAGATTCCTATTTGCAAGGGCCTTGGGAGCACAAGTCAATAGGTGTGATAATTGCTGGTTCCTCTTGGAGAACATTTTCCTCTACATGCCCTCTAGATAGTCCGAGCTGCCTGGTCACGCCCAGTTGCTCTGAGGAGCCTCATCTGCCCTGCCTCTGGCTTTCCTCTGTGGCCAGAATGAAAGGGGAGGACCACAAGGGTGGCCGAAGGAGCTTGCCCTCCCACTGCCCTTCTCCACCAGGAGGTTGAGCATTTGGATTTTCAACCACTCAGGTGCTCGCAGTTCCAGATTCGATAATTTCCCCTCCAGCTCCCATGTCCTTAACGAATCCCTTTCCCTTCTTTACACACACATTCACATACTCACTCAAATCACACAAAACTCAGTCTAGTTCCATGGTCTTAATTTGTAAGTGGAGTGACGGTTGCCAAATTAGTTATTACACTGGTCCTTCCAAGGCAAACTGCATGGATTTTAATCCCTTAAGATTTTGGGAGTATTTCTCTTACCTCCAGTACTGGAATTTCAAGGCACCAGAGCAAATGGGCAAAGTTTCAAGGCAGGGTGGCCTTTGAGCATTCTTCCAATCACAACACCTGCTTTGGCTGCTATGTTCAGATCATGGGGATGGGAGTTTCAACACTCTCTGGGACCCAAATTAGTCTATATATTTCAACACCATTTCAACCAGAGAAGACTTTTTTTTTTTTTGAGTTTGGGAAATGAGAAACTTGACAAAACAATTCTAACATGTATTTAAGAGAATAAATACATGGGAATAGCCAAGAAAGATTTTTGAAAGGAAGAGGAAGGAGAGGGTACATGCTTGATTAGATATGAAAACATGAGCTCCACTTCTGTCCAGTGTGTCGAAAGCTGAAAATAGTGCCTCTCCCATCCTCACAAGCACAGAAAGTCAGATAAACTACAAAACCATAAATTTCCTTAAACCTATCAGAAAGTTAAGCTCATACAGAATCAAAAAGCCTGAAATCTATGGAAAGACAGCCCCTCCAAGGAGAGATGGGACATAAGCAAGGGCTTTCTTGTGGTTGAGTATATGAACAACAGAGACCAGGTGCCACACAAAAAAAAGAAAAAAGAAAAAAAATAATTCAGCTAAAAATTGTAATAAATTGTTAAAGGCTAAAAGTGGGCAAGCCTGAGAGTATAGCACCCCTGGGAGTTGGAAACACAAGTGGAATTTACACCCACTTGCAGGCTTTCATCAGAGGCCTCCACCCATTGCTTGAGAAAGGACTGAAAGTAGGGCAAGAGACCAAAGCAGCTCCCCTCCGCGGTACAGGCCTGTGGAAGGGAAGCAGCGTTGCTGAGGGAAAGGCACAGATTATACCCAGACACTATTCCCCTTAAGCCACTGGGGGAAGGCAGCAAACTCTGTTGCACTGGGGTACCCATTGTAGCTGGGAGAAGGGTAAGAGACAAAAAAATCCTTCCTGGAAAAGGGGCAGGAAACAGTTCTGGGCCCAAGATCCCATAAGAAGCCTCTCATGAAGTGGGAAAGGGATAGGATATATTCTCCTGCATAAGACAGAAGGCATAGTTCAACTGCCACAGGAAGAAACGGCAGAATTTCTGAGTAAGCCCCACTCCTGAGACCCAGATACACAGGGCCAGCCTGGGATTGCACCAGGATAAAACCCACCCACACTTCCCAGTACCCAGTAACAAGTAACAGCAGTCTACCCCACAGGCTGGGGGCAAGAGCATGGAGAAAGAACCTTTCTGAGGCAGAGATACAAAGTGAAGGCTGAAATCTGCAGCTGAAGAAAGAACACTGAGAAAAACCCTCTGATACCCCAGCCATGATCATAAACATAAGGTAATGCTGAAAGAATCTGAATCTGGTCATGCACTGAATATAATCATAGCACCCCCCCCCCAAAAAAAAAACCCAAGCCAAACCCAAGCCTGGCTCAAATCCTGCTATATTCACTCAGTCTAACAGAACAAGGTTAATGTCTATTTCCAGGCACAAATACTATTTACCTTAGCTTTCTGGTCTACACACAATGTTGCATCAATAAAAAAATTAGGAGAAACATTAAAAAAAAAATCAAGGGAAAAATAAACAACCCACTGTCAAGAGGCAAAGTAATTAACACAACCAGACTCAGAGATGATCCAGATAGAATTATCAAATAGGGAATTTAAAATAACTAATATATTAGAAGCCTAGTGGAAATGATGAATATGTATGAACACATCAAAATTTTTATCAAAGAAATGAAAACCATAAAAAAGAATCAAGCAGAAGTGTCAGAAGTAAAAAAAACATAGGATGAGGAATGCCTTTGATAGGCTCAAAAATAAATTAGACACAGCTGAGGATAGAAACAGTAAACTTGAAGGTAGGTCAATAGAAATAATCAAACTGAGGACTCCTGGGGTGGCTCAGATGGTTAAGTGTCTGCCTTCAGCTCAGGTCATGATCCCAGAGTCCTAGGATTGAGTCCTGCATCGGGCTCCCTGCTCCTTGGAGCCTGCTTCTCGCTCTCCCTCTCTCTCTCTCTCTCATAAATAAATAAAATCTTAAAAAAAAAAAAAATAAAGAATCAAACTGAAACACAAAGAGGGGGGAAAAAAAAGCCCAGAGAATCCAAGAGCTGTGAAACAATATCAAACTCTCTGCTTCGAATTCTAAAAAGAGAGGGGGAAAAAAAGGGGGGGGGAGGGAGAAAAAAAGGGGGGGAGGGAGAAAAAAAGAGCAAAAGAGCAAGTGAAAGAGCGAAAGAAAGAAAAAATGAAACAAATATTTGAAAAGATAGATGTCGGGGCGCCTGGGTGGCTCAGTCGTTAAGCGTCTGCCTTCGGATCAGGTCATGATCCCAGGGTCCTGGGATCGAGCCCCACATCGGGCTCCCTGCTCCCCGGGAAGCCTGCTTCTCCCTCTCCCACTCCCCCTGCTTGTGTTCCCTCTCTCACTATATCTCTCTCTGTCAAATAAATAAATAAAATCTTAAAAAAAAAAAAAGAAAAGATAGGTGTCAAAATTTTCCAAAACTAATAAAAGGCATGCCGAGAACCCCAGGCAGGATAAATACAAATGAATAAAGAAGCCAACACACCAAAACACATTATATTCAAACTGCTGGGATTGGATTATACATACAAATGTCTGAAAACTTCAACAATAAACCTAAAGAAAGACCCAGATGGTTTCATTGGAAAATTCTATCAAACATTTAGAAAAGAAATTAGCACCTATTATATGCAACATATTCTAGAAAATAGAAGAGGGTAACACATCTCATTTTATGAGGCCAGCATTATCCTGACATCAAAATCAAAGATAGTTTTAAAAACTATTAATATCCCACATGAACGAACATTGGTGCAGAAATCCTTCAAAAAATTGGATATATAAAAAGAATACAGGGAATAAACACCAACTAAATGATAAATGGATAAAATTGCTCATGTCAATATTTAAAAAGTGGAAATTTGAGAATAATACATTACTAATGAATGGAGTTTATCCTGAGAAAGCAAAACTAGTTCAATATTAAAAATTGTCTTCCAGCATATGAACAGCATTTTTAAACACACATAACACATTGCTACTATTTTTACTCTTGTCCTTTGTCTTTTTAGAACAATTGAATTTGTAATGTATTTTGCCTTCAATCATTCAATTCTCAGTGCTCTTCGTTATCTTTGTTTCGGCTCCTGCTTGAAGAACTTCAACATTTCTTGTAGACTACATCTGTGGGCAATAAAGTCTTAGTTTTCGTTTTCTGAATTCTTGCCCCTTGGTTAGGGTGGAGGATTTTGGTTTTTATTTTTCTGTTTCCTTCTCTCAGTTTTATCAGTACTGTAAGGAAAACGAGGTTTTGTCCTATCTCCTGCAGATTAAGGCTTTTGTTCCAGAAGGGGTGAGGAGGGCTGGGAGGGGATGGTTTCAGGTCCCTCCACAGTGGCTATTTTTCCCTTCCCCAGACCTGCCCCACGGAGGGATTCTTTCTCAGGACTTTGGCCAGTCTTTTCTGTGAGGGCCTGATGGGTTTCATGGAGAAAAGCCTGAAAAACAGATGCAGACTCCCCTATTTATGTGGTCCCCAGGGGCTCACACTCCCTTACCTGCCCACACTCATTCTCCACTAATTCTTTACCTACTCCAGGTGACTTCTGTTGGCCCCATCTCCCCCCCAGGAGGCGAGGGCTCGTGGCCTGACTTCTCCACACGCCCAACTGATCCTTTGATTTCAACCTACTTGCTTGCCCTGTAACCTCAGCTCTCGGATGGGTCCAAAAAAAGGAGTAAACTTGTAGTTTGTTTGGAGTTTGTTTGTTTGTTTACTTTAATGAGAGTGGAGGTGACGTTCCTTCTAGATGTCTACATCTTGAGTTTTCTATTGTCTTCTCACCTGGCTAGCCCACAGGGCCATTTCATTCCTCAATATGCTTTTCATACTCACAAGAACGCCTCAGAGACAGCCACACTAGCACGGACATGCTCCCATCGGCCTGGAGGGAGCCTCCTTCTAGGAGCCAGGTCTACCCTGTGGAGAGCCAGAGGTCCAGCTGAGGAGGAAGCCGGGGTCCTCAGTCCCGCGCTGGGAAGGGTCAGTAGAGAGTCCAGCTTGCAGAGAGGGCAATGAGCATGCAAGCAGCCCCTTGGGTCCCTTCGCTTTCCAGACTCTGTCTCAGTCTCCAGTGCCTGTTTGTGCCCCGACAGCTGTCATCTGGGAGGCTGCCCCCATCCTAGCAGCTTCCGTATGTGTAATGCCAGGAGCTCCCTCTTTGCAGCCGGGGGCGGTGGAGATTGTTTCAGCCTTGGCAGGTGAAGATAACGTGGTTGAGAAGCCACATTTATTGGCAATAGAAAACGGGGTCCACGTGTTCCCACTCCACACTGTGTACCTTCTTAGGTGTCTGAGCTGCTCTGGCTTCCAGCTGGTTCATTTGCCTTCACTCTTAACAAAAAGGAGAGACAGGGCAGAGAGATGCACACACTCATCTTGTATGTTTTATGTATGGGGTCTGTAACAGTGTTGAAAAGGAACAGTTGATTTCTTTCTTTCCTTTTAGTGAAGAGCGAATAGGGGCCGCTGAGCACACAGCAGAGCCCCTCCTCTCCACACGCAGGGGTGTCCTTCAAAGTGAAAATCACCATGCTCTTGCCTTCAAAGGTTTCAATGCTTGTGCATATTTATCAATGAAATTGCTTACAGATAGGCTATAGAAGAGCACTCTGTTTCTTTGTAGGGTTTGAGACTCTCAGTTAATTCATACTTGCATCCCACATTCACCTCAAAATACCCCTAAAGAGGTAGATTTTGTTATCTACACTTCACAGAGGAAAATCGAAGCTCCTAGGGAGTGACGAACACAGTCACTCAGCTCCTAAGGAGGAGAAATCTCTTGGAGTAGCGCTAGAGTGCCAGGGGCATTCACACAATGGAGGGAGTTGACGTGGGAGCTGCTTTCTGCAACCTATGTCCTCGCCTTTGTCCCTAAGCCCTCCGGTTGGAGTCTGAGCTTGTCTCTCAGTCAGGAAACAAGAAACAGATGATGTGCTCAAAAGGAAAGTGTAGTAAAGAAACTTTACACAATGTAAAAAGCAAGGTTTAAGGAAATCACTGGGGGACAGTGAAGTACCCTCGTGGCCCACGTATGAGTCTGCTAGGGCTCCTGTAACAAAACAGGACAGACTGGGTGGCTTCAACAGTAGAAACGCATTTGCTCATAGTTCCGGAGGCTAGAAGTCCAAGATCAAGGTCTTGGCAGGTTTGGTTTCTTCTGAGGTCTCTCTCCTTGGCTTGCAGATGGGCGGGCGCCTTCTCACTGTGTCTTCACATGGTCTTTCCTCGGTGCATGGGCATCCCTGGTGTCTCTTTGTCCAAGTTCCCTGTTCTTATAAGGACGCCAGTCAGATTGGATGAGGGCCCTAACTTTATCACCTTTTCAGAGGCCCTATCTCCCAAGGCCAGTTGTATTCTAAACTATTGGAGGTTAGGGCTTCAACATATGAATTTGGGAGGGGACACAATTTAGCCCATAACAGCTAGTAACAATGAGGGAGAGGTAGTTATTACTGCCCTATGACTGAAGTGGCAAAGAGGAAGCCCCCGGCAAGGATAGCTACATGGAGAGGGCCACCTGACAGGAGTTGTGCCTTTGGTAGAGAGGTGCAGCCAACATGGCCTGGCAGAGAGGGGGTGTGGGGGGGTGTTTACCCTGATATCACTTTCATCTCCTCTCTGACCTCCCACGGGTGACTTTCTTTCTTTGGCAAGCAATCCCACTGACACAGCCCACAGGGGTCTGCCTCCTTGACTGAGAGCCGGGTGGGAAAGGGTGGAGGGGCAAGTATGAGATACTCAGCATGGCTTACAAACTGAGCACTAAAGTCTGCTCTGAAGTGATGGTGATTTACAAGAGGGGCATCCCATTGCCTGGTTTTTCAATTATTCCTAGGTATATTCAATGGTGAGAGGACACTGGGAAAACAACGACGTCTGTAGGGTCATTCTAAGCAGACATTTCACAAGAAAACAGTCTTTGGAGATGTCTTCTCTAAGGTTGGGGGCAGAGGCATCATCCACATTACTTAAGCGGACAGCAGAGAAGGGTCAGGGATGACCTGGGTTTCCACCTGCTCCTCAGAGCCCTTCCAGTCGGAGTCTAGGTGTGTTCATGGCTGCATGTGATCACGCCTCTAGGCCTTTACCTGTGCTGCTCCCTCTACCTGGAGCGCCCTCACACTCCTTTTCACTGACCAACTCTCACTTATTCTTCAAGAGGGGCATCCACTCCCAGAACCCTTTCTTGGACTCTCAGGCCCAGAGTAGGTGCCCCTCAGCGCGCGACCATCAGAGCCAATGTTCTCCCCATTGTAACGCTCGTTTGCTTGACGAAAACAGAGACTCACAGAATGAGAAAGCCCACTGGGGGGACCCATGGCAACAGGCCTCGGTCCAAAATCAAAATCAAGGCACTCGTCAGGACTGAGGGACATACTCTGAACTTCCTGTAAGGTAAGGAGACTCTTATTGCAGATGTAATAGGCAGACCAGTTTTCTTGTTTTAGCCACGTGCCAGGGGACAATAGCACCTGAGAGGGGTGGTCACCCAAAGATGTCAACATTTTAATATGTTTTAGGCAGGACACAGCATAGATGAGGGTGGAGGGGGTTATCCATCCATCCATCCATCTATCCATCCATCCGAGCACACCCTCGGGGTGGGGGGGTACTGTGCTAGGAGGTCGGGGGGGGGGGTCACAAAAGCATGAGTGGCGGTCGCTGCGCCGCCATTACGGACAGCCAGGAAACAGAGGTAGCGCATGCGCACGGGGGGCACACGCCGGCCCTAGCGCGCGCTCCCCAGTGGCGTCGCCCTGAGGCCCGGCCTGCCTCGCCCGTGCGGTGGAGCAGTGCAGGCGACGTGGCGCTCCTCCACAGCTCGGCCGCACGCCTCAGTGCTTTAGGACTGGCCTTTGGAATCAGGCCTCCATCCTGACTGACCAGCTCCGACGTTGGACACATTTATTTAATCTCCGTGAAGCGATTTCGTCGTCTGTGCAACGGAAACAATAGTGCCATTGGCATCCAGTTGCTGTGAGAGTAAAATGAACAAGCCGCACAAATGAAATACTCAGCAATTGTTAGCTGTCTTGTTTTATTGACAGAAGTACTTAGGGATTCGGGAGAAAAATCGCCATGGGCTAGGTGGTCAGGAAAGGCTTGGCGGAACCTGGGAAACTTGACTTGGGCCTGGGAAGGTGGGTTTGGAATGTCTGTGGATGGTGAGCAAAAGGACGGGTCAAGCAATGACCCCAAAACACTGGCCAAACGAAAGTAATCCCACGGCCTCTGGGCCCAGACCCTTGTCCAACTTACTTTGGTTTTAATTCCTCAGTCAAGCCTCCCACCTCAGGCAACCACCCCCTCACAGCCCCTGCTTCCAGGTCTGGCTAATTCCCCTTCTGCTCAAACCCTCCATGATTTGCTACATGCCATGTGGCCCTCTAATTCCATCCCAAGGCTCCAGAGGTGCAGATCTGCAAACCAGCGTGATTAGCCACCACTGCTGGCTTCCCATTCAGCATATAAATCTGCTGCCTGGGATTACCTCATGCCAGAAAACCGAAATCCAAGTCAGATGGTTAAAGCATTAATAGCAGTGAGTGTTGTAAAGACTCAACAATGCGAACCTTCCCAAAATGAACCATCCTGACCTCCCTTGCGCTGACAATGCGTGTGTGACATCATGTGTAAATGAGCCTTAAATTTGAACCAGGTGCCGAGAGCTGTCTGGCGTCTCCAGGCTGCTGTATTAACCACTAACATGCACAGGGCGGTTCTGAGGCAGTAAAATGAAGCGAAACCCATGGCAGTGACCAGGGCTGGGCCGCAGCAGCTGTGGCAGTGAATATTCAAATCACGCCCACCCTGTTGGGCCCAGGCCCCCGGGCCCTGTAAAGCTTATTTCCGGATGGCTGGAGAGCCCCCGGGGGGAATTTGGCTGGCTTCACTCAGTGACAAAGCTCCTCCATGCAAATCAATCCGTTCTGACTTGATTCCCAGGCTTGATTCTGGGCTGTTTTGATTTGCATCCGTGAGGTAGGACTCTGAAGCTCGGTCTGAAGCAGCAGTTGGTGACAAAGTTGGTCATGCAGGGACAGGCAGCCTAAGAGACATTTTTGGAGGGCGCAAGTTCCAAGGAAGAGTGCCAGCTCCAAATCCTCAGGTGCTATGGTTTCTGCTGGGCTGACACCTGGAGATAAAAGTGTGCCTTTGTCCGTCTGGCCTCACAAATCCCCTCAGCTGGGCCTGTCCCCACAGCAGGTTACAGGACAAACAGGCTCTGGAGCTCACTAAACAAAATTTGGATGGATGGAATTAGGCGTGTATGTGACCTACCATTGTCAGTCATAGGTCTGAGAGAGTGGATGCAGCAGGGTAAAAGTGAGCTAGGAAGAAATTAAGCCCAATACGACTGAGAGGGTTTTGGGGTTTCTTTTTAAATGCTTACTGTTTATGGTGCCTGATCCCAGGTTAATAAGAGCACGACCATGTTACTTGCCTGCATTCCTTTCATCACTAGAAACTGGAGGCCCATAGAAACTGGAGACATTGAGGATAGAAAGAAGGCTTATTAAATGATTGCTGTCTTGGTGGGGACTGTTCTAGAAGCTCTATACATGCTGGTGAAAAGAAGCTGGAGCCAAAGAGGTGAAAACCCACACTCCACAGACCCCATAGGTCTTCAGCTCCAAAGAAATCCTGTGTTGTTGAGGGCAAGCTCTTATACCACCAACACTCACCAAGTGCACTACACGGTACTGTGAAGTTGGGCGGGGAGGGGGGGAGGGCACGGGAGGCAGGTCCTGGACAGAGGATGTAAAGGGGCTGCTAGACATAGTATCTTTCCTAAAGCCTATTACAGTGTGGTTAGATGTCAATATACAAGGATTTGTATCCTTCATAATGTAAAGAAATTAAATGTAGCACCAGGATATTAAGGATGGGTTTCCTGGATAATGGAGCAAATAGTTTCATGACATCCTAGTCTTAGAAGTCCTCAGAAGAGGCAAGTATTGAGTTAGGTTTTGAGGAAGAAGAGGAACTTTGGAAAGAGAACACAGCATGAATGGCTCATGCAAAAGTGTGGAGGCAGAACCCATGGATGGGTTCCTTAAGATGCCATGGGTTTCATAGGATCTGAGGGCATGAGGGATTTCCCACAGCTCCATAAACAGTTCCTCGTGCCCCTTAGAGCTGAGACTTTGGAACAAATTAAGCATGGGTTTTTAGATGACCAGCCCTTGAAGGCTGAAAGTGTGTTTTTGGAAGATGATGATGGTGGCTGTCAAGGCAAACAGGCAATTCAGATCACTTTTGGGACACGCCTTATTCAAAAGCCTTCAACCAAGACTCAACCTTTTGTTTATTTAAAGTCCAAACTCAGGGGCGCCTGGATGGCTCAGTTGGTTAAGCGTCTAACTCTTGATTTTGGCTCAGGTCATGATCTGGGGATCATGAGATCGAGCCCCGCATCAGACTCTGTGCTGTGCATGGAGTCCACTTAAGATTCTCTCTCCCCCCACCTCCGTCCCTCCCCTGCTGCTCACATGGGTGCCTGCTCTCGCTCTAAAAAAAAAAAGTCCAAATTCAGCCTGGCTTCCAGAATTCTCTACAACCAGGATCCTATCCTTCAGCTTTATTTCTCAAACTGTTCATTACATCTTTACTCCTGACAAAATTTTTACTTGTCATTTCTAAAATATACTTTTCATTTTTTTATGTGTTTATTTTCTTTCCAAGTGGAAGTGCATTCCTCCCATTATCATCTCTACTTCGGTTGTCCTGCAATTTTACTCAGCTCTTACTTCCTCCACAAAATCTTTCCCATTCACCCAGAAGGCCATGAGCCTCCCTCACTATGAACTTGTCCAGTAGAGTTTTTAATGTTCCTAGTACTCACCAAGCTATGTCATTCTTTCAACAAGTGTACACTGATGTCTAGTGCGCACATGGCATGCACTATGGCCAAACCCCGTCCTTCTGGATATTAGGATCCTAGTTGTATACAGCTTGCCCCTATTGGATTGTGAGCTCCAGGAGTGATTCACCAACTATAGGATAATTACTATGTGTATGGAACAATGCCATGAACCAATGTGACAGAATCATCCACTCGCAAATGAGGTTGGAAATGGAGTTTAAGAATTTTCTCTCATCAGAATAAAGTTCTGGGCGGAGCAAGATGGCGGAGGAGTAGGAGACCTGGATTTCGTCTGGTCTCAGGAATTCAGCTGGATAGGGATCAAACCATTCTGAACACCTACAAACTCAACAGGAGATCGAAGAAAAGAATAGCAACAACTCTCTGAACAGAAAAGCGACCACTTTCTGGAAGGTAGGACGTGCGGAGAAGTGAATCTGAGGCGATATTCGGGAGGATAGACGGCGGGGGAGGGGCCTCCGTCAGCCACTTCTGGCAAGTGATAGAGCCGCGGAGCACAAAATTGGAACTTTTAGAAGTCGTCTCCACTGAGGGACGTCACTCCGGTGGCTTAGCGGGGGGGTGGAACCCTCGCGGGACAGTGTGGTCTCAGGACCCTCGGGGTCACAGAAAGACCGGGGGTGCCTGAGTGCGGCAGAGCTCCCAGGTATCGGAGCAGGGAAGCCGGCTGCAGAGACGGAGCCGAGGAGTGGGCTCACAGCCCGGGGTTGCCATAAACCGTGATCCGCAGCACAGTCGGGCCACTGCTCCTCCAGCAGGGACCCAACAAGCGGCAGATCCGGGGAGACTCACCTTCTTCCCCCGGGAGGAGAGGTGCGGGAGCGCACCGCGGGGATCTGCTGGGTTTGGAGACTCCACCCGGGGTCGGGTGCCAGATAGAAAGGCGCGGTCACAGGCCGAGTGAGCGCGGAGTGTGGCCGGAGACCGGGGAGACGGGAGTGACTGACTGCTTTTCTCTGGGGGCTCACTGAGGAGCGGGGCCCCGAGTTCTCAGCTCCTCCGAGGCGGAGACTGGGAGGCTGCCATTTTCACTCTCCGCCTCCAAAGCTGTACGGAAAGCTTGCAGGGAACAAAAGCTCCCGAGAGCAAACCCGAGCAGATTACTTAGCCCAGACCGGGCAAGGGTGGGGCAATTCTGCCTCCGGCAAAGACATTTGGGAACCACGGCAACAGGCCCCTCCCCCAGAAGATCAGCGAGAACAGCCAGCCAAGACCAAGTTTACCGATCAGTGAGAACAGCAGAACTCCAGCGCTAGGGGAATACTGCACATAGAATCCATGGCTTTTTTACCATGATTCTGTAGTCTTTCAAAGTTAATTTATTTTTTTTTAAAGATTTTATTTATTTATTTGAGAGAGAGAGAATGAGAGACAGAGAGCATGAGAGGGAGGAGGGTCAGAGGGAGAAGCAGACTCCCTGCCGAGCAGGGAGCCCGATGCGGGATTCGATCCTGGGACTCCAGGATCATGACCTGAGCCGAAGGCAGTCGCTTAACGAACTGAGCCACCCAGGCGCCCCAAAGTTAATTTTTTTTTAACTGTCTTTTTTTTTTTTGAATTTTTCTTTTTCCCTTTTTCAACCAACATCTTATCAATCCCTTTTTCAAAAAACATTTTTATTTTTCATTTTTAGAGTCATATTCTATCCCTTCATAGTAGTTACCCATATTTTTGGCATATATATATAAGTTGTTCTCTCTTTAAAATTTTGAGATAGTTTCTTCTAACAGATCAAAATATACCCTAAATCTCTAGTGTATGGTTTTTTTTCTACTCCCCTGCCTGATCACATTCTCTCCTTTTTCTTTTTTTTTTTAAATCCTCTTCTTTCTTTTTTCAAACAACTTCTTATCAATTCCTTTTATAAAATTTTTTATAATTTCCATCTTTAGAGTCATATTCCATCCCTTCATCATATCAACCCTTATTTTTGTACATATATAAGTTTTTCTTTCTTTAAAATTTTGGGAGGCACTTTCTTCTTCTTCTTTTTTTTTTTAAAGATTTTATTTATTTATTTGAGAGAGAGAGAGAATGAGAGAGAGAACACGAGAGGGGGGAGGGTCAGAGGGAGAAGCAGACTCCCCGCCGAGCAGGGAGCCCGATGTGGGGCTCGATCCTGGGACTCCAGGATCATGACCTGAGCTGAAGGCAGTCGCCTAACCAACTGAGCCACCCAGGCGCCCCTTGAGAGGCACTTTCTTCTAACAGACCAAAATACACCCAAAATCTAGTGTGTGGCACTGATCTATATACCAGCCTGATCATATTTGATCATATTCTGTTTTTTTTTTGTTTTGTTGTTTTTGTTTGTTTTTATCTTTTTCTTTTTTTTTTTTTCTTTTTCTTTTTTCTCTCTTTCCCTTTCTTTTCCCACTGCTTCAGGTCTTTTCTGATTTGTTTAGAGTATATTTTCTGGGGATGTTGTTACCCTGTTAACATTTTGTTCTCTCATTAATCTATTCTCCTCTGGACAAAATGACAAGACGGAAAAAATCACCTCAACAAAAAGAACAAGAGGTAGTACCGACTGCCAGGGACCTACTCAATACGGACATTAGTACGATGTCGGATCTAGAGTTCAGAATCATCACTTTAAAGATACTAGCTGGGCTTGAAAAAAGCATGGAAGTTATTAGAGAAACCCTTTCTGGAGAAGTAAAAGAACTAAAATCTAACCAAGTCGAAATCAAAAAGGCTATTAATGAGGTGCAATCAAATATGGGGGCACTAACTGCTAGGATAAATGAGGCAGAAGAAAGAATCAGTGAGATAGAAGACCAAATGATGGAAAATAAAGAAGCTGAGAAAAAGAGAGATAAACAACTACTGGATCACGAGGGCAGAATTCAAGAGATGAGTGATACCGTAAGACAAAACAACATTAGAATAATTGGGATCCCAGAAGAAGAAGAAAGAGAGAGAGAGGGGCAGAAGGTATAATGGAGCAAATTATAGCAGAGAACTTCCCTAATTTGGGGAAGGAAACAGGCATCAAAATCCAGGAAGCATAGAGAACCCCTCTCAAAATCAATAAAAATAGGTCAACACCCCGACATCTAATAGTAAAACTTACGAGTCTCAGAGACAAAGAGAAAATCCTGAAAGCAGCTCGGGAGAAGAGATATGTAACCTACAATGGTAGAAACATTAGATTGGCAACAGACCTATCCACAGAGACCTGGCAGGCCAGAAAGGACTGGCAGGATATATTCAGAGCACTAAATGAGAAAAATATGCAGCCGAGAATACTATATCCAGCTAGGCTGTCATTGAAAATAGAAGGAGAGATAAAAATCTTCCAGGACAAACAAAAACTAAAGGAATTTGCAAACACAAAACCAGCCCTACAAGAAATCTTGAAAGGGATCCTCTAAGCAAAGAGAGACCCTAAAAGCAACATATACCAGAAAGAAACACAGACAATATACAGTAACAGTCACCTTACAGGCAATACAATGGCACTGAATTCATATCTTTCAATAGTTACCCTGAATGTCAATGGGCTAAATGCCCCAATCAAAAGACACAGGCTATCAGATTGGATAAAAAAACAAGACCCATCGATATGCTGTCTGCAAGAGACTCATTTTAGACCCAAGGACACCCCCAGATTGAAAGTGAGGGGGTGGAAAACCATTTACCATGCTAATGGACACCAAAAGAAAGCTGGGGTGGCAATCCTTATATCAGACAAATTAGATTTTAAACCAAAGACTGTAATAAAAGATGAGGAAGGACACTATATCCTACTTAAAGGGTCTATCCAACAAGAAGATCTAACAATTGTAAATATCTATGCCCCTAACATGGGAGCAGCCAATTATATAAGGCAATTAATAACAAAAGCAAAGAAACACATTGACAGCAATACAATAATAGTGAGGAACTTTAACACCCCCCTCACTGAAATGGACAGATCGTCTAAGCAAAAGATCAACAAGGAAATAAAGACTTTAAATGACACACTGGACCAAATGGACTTCACAGACATATTCAGAACATTCCATCCCAAAGCAACGAAATACACATTCTTCTCTAGTGCCAATGGAACATTCTCCAGGATAGATCACATCCTAGGTCATAAATCAGGTCTCAACCGGTACCAAAAGATTGGGATCATTCCCTGCCTATTTTCAGACCACAATGCTTTGAAACTAGAACTCAATCACAAGAGGAAAGTCGGAAAGAACTCAAATACATGGAGGCTAAAAAGCATCCTACTAAAGAATGACTGGCTCAACCAGGAAATTAAAGAAGAATTTAAAAAATTCATGGAAACCAATGAAAATGAAAACACAACTATTCAAAATCTTTGGGATGCAGCAAAGGCAGTCCTAAGAGGAAAGTATATAGCAATAGAAGCCTTTCTCAAGAAACAAGAAAGGTCTCAAGTACACAACCTAACCCTACACCTAAAGGAGCTGGAGAAAGAACAGCAAATAGAGCCTAAACCCAGCAGGAGAAGAGAAATAATAAAGATCAGAGCAAAAATCAATGAAATAGAAACCAAAAGAACAGTAGAACAGATCAATGAAACTAGGAGCTGGTTCTTTGAAAGAATTAACAAGATTGAAAAACCCCTGGCCAGACTTATCAAAAAGAAAAATGACCCAACAACAAAATCATGAATGAAAGAGGAGAGATCACAACCAACACCAAAGAAATACAAACAATTATAAGAACATATTATGAGCAACTCTATGCCAGCAAATTAGATAACCTGGAAGAAATGGAGGCATTCCTAGAGATGTATCAACTACCAAAACTGAACCAGGAAGAAATAGAAAACCTAAACAGACCTATAACAACTAAGGAAATTGAAGCAGTCATCAAAAATCTCCCAACAAACAAAAGCCCAGTGCCAGATGGCTTCCCAGGGGAATTCTACCAAACATTTAAAGAAGAATTAATACCTATTCTTCTGAAACTGTTCCAGAAAATAGAAATGGAAGGAAAACTTCCAAACTCATTTTATGAGGCCACCATTACCTTGATCCCAAAACCAGACAAAGACCCCATCAAAAAGGAGAATTACAGACCAATATCCCTGATGAACATGGATGCAAAAATTCTCACCAAAATACTAGCCAATAGGATCCAACAGTACATTAAAAGGATTATTCACCATGACCAAGTGGGATTTATCCCTGGGCTGCAAGGTTGGTTCAACATCCACAAATCAATCAACGTGACACAATACATTAACAAAAGAAAGAACAAGAATCATATGATCCTCTCACTAGATGCAGAAAAAGACAAAGTACAGCATCCTTTCTTGAGCAAAACTCTTCAGAGTATAGGGATAGAGGGTACATACCTCAATATCATAAAAGCCATCTATGAAAAACCCACAGCGAATATCATTCTCAATGGGGAAAAACTGAGAGCTTTCCCCCTAAGGTCAGGAACGCGGAGGGATGTCCACTATCGCCACTGCTATTCAACATAGTATTAGAAGTCCTAGCCACAGCAATCAGACAACAAAAAGAAATAAAAGGCATCCAAATAGGCAAAGAAGAAGTCAAACTCTCACTCTTTGCAGATGATATGATACTTTATGTGGAAAACCCCAAAGACTCCACCCCAAAACTGCTAGAACTCATACAGGAATTCAGTAAAGTGACAGGATATAAAATCAATGCACAGAAGTCAGTGGCATTCCTATACACCAACAACAAGTCAGAAGAAAGAGAAATTAAGGAGTCGATCCCATTTACAATTGCACCCAAAACCATAAAATACCTAGGAATAAATCTAACCAAACAGGCAAAGAATCTGTACTCAGAAAACTATAAAATACCCATGAAAGAAATTGAGGAAGACGCAAAGAAATGGAAAAACGTTCCATGCTCATGGATTGGAAGAACAAATATTGTGAAGATGTCAATGCTACCTAGAGCAATCTACACATTCAATGCAATCCCCATCAAAATACCATCCACTTTTTCCAAAGAAATGGAACAAATAATCCTAAAATTGTATGGAACCAGAAAAGACCCCGAATAGCCAGAGGAATGTTGAAAAAGAAAAGCAAAGCTGGCGGCATCACAATTCCGGACTTCAGCTCTATTACAAAGCTGTCATCATCAAGACAGTATGGTACTGGCACAAAAACAGACAAATAGATCAATGGAACAGAATAGAGAGCCCAGAAATGGACCCTCAACTCTATGGTCAACTAATCTTTGACAAAGCAGGAAAGAATGTCCAATGGAAAAAAGACAGTCTCTTCAACAAATGGTGTTGGGAAAACTGGATAGCCACATGCAGAAGAATGAAACTGGACCATTTCCTTACACCACACACAAAAATAGACTCCAAATGGTTGAAAGACCTAAATGTGAGACAGGAGTCCATCAAAATCCCAAAGGAGAACACAGGCAGCAACCTCTTCGACCTCAGCTGCAGCAACTTCTTCCTGGAAACATTGCCAAAGGCAAGGGAAGCAAGGGCAAAAATGAACTATTGGGACTTCATCAAGATAAAAAGCTTTTGCACGGCAAAAGAAACAGTCAACAAAACCAAAAGACAACTGACAGAATGGGAGAAGATATTTGCAAATGACATATCAGATAAAGGGCTAGTATCCAAAATCTATAAAGAACTTATCAAACTCAACACCCAAAGAACAAATCATCCAATCAAGAAATGGGCAGAAGACATGAACAGACATTTTTTCCAAAGAAGACATCCAAATGGCCAACAGGCACATGAAAAAGTGCTCAACATCGCTCGGCATCAGGGAAATCCAAATCAAAACGTCAATGAGATACCACCTCACACCAGTCAGAATGGCTAAAATTAACAAGTCAGGAAATGACAGATGTTGGCGGGGATGCGGAGAAAGGGGAACCCTCCTACACTGTTGGTGGGAATGCAAGCTGGTGCAGCCACTCTGGAAAACAGTATGGAGGTTCCTCAAAAAGTTGAAAATAGAGCTACCATACGATCCAGCAATTGCACTACTGGGTATTTACCCCAAAGATACAAAAGTAGGGATCCGAAAGGGTACGTGCACCCCGATGTTTATAGCAGCAATGTCCACAATAGCCAAACTGTGGAAAGAGCCAAGATGTCCATCAACAGATGAATGGATAAAGAAGAGGTGGTATATATATACAATGGAATATTATGCAGCCATCAAAAGGAATGAGATCTTGCCATTTGCGAAGACGTGGATGGAACTGGAGGGTATTATGCTGAGCGAAATAAGTCAAACAGAGAAAGACATGTATCATATGACCTCACTGATATGAGGAATTCTTAATCTCAGGAAACAAACTGAGGGTTGCTGGAGTGGGGGGTGGGGTGGGAGGGATGGGGTGACTGGGTGATGGACACTGGGGAGGGTATGTGTTCTGGTAAGCGCTGTGAATTGTGCAAGACTGTTGAATCTCAGATCTGTACCTCTGAAACAAATAATGCAATATATGTTAAGAAAAAAAAAAAAGAAGATAGCAGGAGGGGAAGAATGAAGGGGGGAAATCGGAGGGGTAGACAAACCATGAGAGACGATGGACTCTGAAAAACAAACTGAGGGTTCTAGAGGGGAAGGGGGTGGGAGGATGGGTTAGCCTGGTGATGGGTATTAAAGAGGGCACATTCTGCATGGAGCACTGGGTGTTATGCACAAACAATGAATCGTGGAACACTACATCTAAAACTAATGATGTAATGTATGGGGATTAACATAACAATAAAAAATTAAATAAAAAAAAGAATAAAGTTCTAAGTTGCTAGAACATGGCTCTCTTACTGAAAGCAAATTTCTTTTTGTTTTACTAGAGAAGTGACAACATTGTGAAATGTTTAAGTAACTGAGTCTGGGAGTGATTAGGCATCTTTTGGGAGATTTGATTGAAAAGAAAAAAAATCTGGGAAAACCATTTTTACTTTGACATTAAAATGCATGAATGCAACTCTATTTATTTAGTCTGGTTAGCTAATAAGTTGAGAACTATTCTGGATGACTGAAAGCAAAGAATTTATTTGAATGCAAATGAATGACAAATCTTTAGACAAAGACATGGGGAGTGTCCCAAGTATTTTGCTTCCCTGTGAAATGTAAATATTATCATGGTATAATCATTACTGATTGACTCTTAATATAACATATAAACCTATGAAGCTTTGTAGTAGAAATGCTATTTTTCCTAAATGCTGAAATGTTGGCCAAATTTTGTAAATTTATAAACCAGGAATTATTTAGATATTTTTCCCTTCCAAAGTTTAGGATCAGCAATTACTGGGGAGAAAACCAACTAAAAAAAAAGGCGGGGGGAATATATGGCAAATTTTTAACAAATATGGGTCTATTGAATTTAAAGGACTGTATTATATTCTTTTATGACCTTTTTTATATTAAAGGATAGTGAAGATAGGTGGCAAAGTTTTTTCTTAATGCCCTCCATCAATTTGCAAAATAAAAAGTTGGCAATCGGGGTGCCTGGGTGGCTCAGTCGGTTAAGCATCTGCCTTCGGCTCAGGTCGTGATCTCAGGGTCCTGGGATCGAGCCCCACGTCGGGCTCCCTGCTCAGCAGGGAGTCTGCTTCTCCCTCTCCTTCTGCCCCTCCCCCCACTTGTGTGCGTTCTCTCTCTCTCAACTAAATAAATAAAATCTTAAAAAAAAAAAAAAAGTTGGCCATCTTAGGACGGTCCCAAAAATCTATTTTGAAGGTCTAAGGATCCAAAAGAAATCAGTCTGGAAAACACTGAATCAGATTGTTGATGGTCTGAGGTATATTTGGATTTTTAAAAATTGTATTTGTAGAGAGTCATAGAACACAGAATTGGATTTCTAACATTGTTTTTCAAGGGGTCCAAGTTTTCACAAAGTCTGATTGACAAATATTGGAAAACATTCCCGCTCTACAAAAAGCCCACATACCTTTCCTTTGCAGAGAATTTCCTCTGAAACACTTAACAAAAAAGAAACAGTAATGCTGTGGCAATAGACCATGACTCAGAGGACAAAGAATGGGCCCAATGCTGTCTGGCTGGTGTGACAGAACAGACTCAGACTCAGGTGCAACATTTCAATGAATAACGCAGCTTTCTATACAGTTGGTGTTGACTATGTATCTACTAAGAGCAGAACCTTTTTATGGGGAAAACTCCAACAGCTGGATATATTTAACCATTAGCACAATAGTTAAGCACACAAAAACTTGTTTACATTCTGGATGAGTGATCTTGGGCAAGTCATTTAACTTCCTAACTTCTCTAAACTTTAATTTCTAATCTATTAAATGGGGGAATAAAACTGTACCTACTTCAGATGACACGTGATCATGTGCTTGGCCTGGTGCCTGGTCCATCCACACATGGGCTTGCTCATGATTGGTATATTATTTTATGAGACTGATGACCTCCCATTCATTTAAAATATCAAACTCAGATATAAAGAGAGAATTGAGTAAAAGAACCAGGGAACTACAAAAATGGTCTTCACTCTTTCCTCATGGGGGTGCCCTTCCCTAGGGACTGCATTCCCTTCGATTCCTACCTTTACCATCCAACCAGAAGTGGGGTCAAGGAGTTCTGATCCCAAACACAAAACACCTTAGGTTGATAGAAGGCAAATTCTGGGAGACCAGTCTCTGAGCTACCACGTTTGGTTCTAGAGAACCCAGGGAGATGACTCTAAGGGGAAGTGTTAGAAGCACAGAGCTACCTCAACCCTCAAGATCTACTTCTTTGAGGTTTGGTCTTTTGTCTTTAAAAGAGAGGATTTCCCTATAAGGACAACTGAAGACTAATCATGAGTGACATTAAGTCAATGAAATAACACTGGGGTGCTCTTGAGATGGCACCTGAAGGGCCTCGCTTTGAGGGCCAAGCCTAGTTGGTTCAATCACATCTTCACAGGGGGATGGCCTCACAGCCCTTCTGACGTCCCCAGCACTCTGGGAAGAAGCACTGGCTTAGATTTTTCCCAGTCATCGCTGGCTTTGCAGTCCACTTTTCTGAGGGTTCGGATCGCCTGGCTAGCACAGATGCTATTATACTTTTTCTGCCCCATGTGGCTCCAGGGAAGGGTTTTGCACACACAATCCGGCTCACACAAGGCATTTCTGTGTATTGCTTTTATTGGTTTCAGGAGACACAGGCAGGCAAATTAAAGCTGAGTATTAGACGTTTCTGTTCGTAAAACACCCTTCGGCCACTTTAGCTCACAAGCTCCAGACTCCCACCGCCGGCTTAGCACCTGCTGCCTCTTTCCCTTGGCTTCTCCTCAACCCCAAAATCCATGTTCTCTTTTACAAAGAGTGCTGTAGATAATTCTTCAACTTCCTCTTCTCCTGCCAACTCATTCTCATAAGGTCTTACCTTTTTTTCAAAAATTGAGGTAAAATTCACATAACATAAAACTAACCATTTTACAGTTCATAGGCATTTAGTAAACTGTGAAACCATAGAGGCTGCATCCCCAATGACTTAACAAGAAAGTTTCCTAAACAAAGACATGAAAGATATTTCCTAGTACTAAGAGAAAAAAATTTTAAGATCATATATTTTTTAGGAATCTCTACACCCCATGTGGGGCTTGAACCTACAACCCTGAGATCAAGAGTCACATGCTCCACCGACTGAGCCAGCCAGGTGCCCCCCTAAGAGAAATTTAGAATGCCAGTTGCGTTCCCTCCCTTAAACCTTGTTCTTCCAGGGATATTAGTCTTTTGGCATTTGAGGAAAAGATGCCGTCAAACAGCTGCTTATCCTTTTGGAGAAAGAGAGATAATTTGGGGGGGAAAATGGTTGTGAAACATTTAAAATAGATTTGTTCACAGAAGGTGGTATTTACAAAACTAATTTTCGGCTTTATTTATTACTCAATGGAATATCAGCAACTTACTTGCAAATCATTCAGCAAATATACATACATTTATATATTTTTTATATATTACATATAAATTTGACATTTGTTCATAGCTGTTTTGCTACCCACATATATGCTTATATATGTAGCAAAACAACTATGAACAAATGTTAAATTTCAGTGGTGGGTCTATGGACCTATTATTCCAATTCAGATGTATATTTGAAATTGTTCATAATAAAAAGTTGGGAAAAACTCACAAAGAAGAGCTCTTTTTTTACATAATTAGTATAAACATGTGTTATCTACATTTTTAGGATATTAAATTTTAGGCAATGAAGGGTACTGGACACAAGTCTGGTGTCAGCTGCAGTCCTTATACTGATCATTCAAACTAAACAAACCTGATAACGGATCCAAGGACTGGTTGACCTAAGCAAGGATAATATGGAATCCCGGAAGAGCGACAGCAACAGACAGCATCTCTCCTCAGAGTATCAGGCACACGTCACCTCCTGTCCTGGGAACAGCACACACGTAAAGGGCCCAACTTTCACATGGCGCTCATTAGAGCCACAAGAAAACTCCCTAAACACACAATGAAGTAAGATTTAACAAATATTTACTGAGCACCAATTGAGTGAACTTATGGTATTAGGTGTTGTGTACAAGCTAATATATGCAGGACATGGTTTCTGTTTTGGGGTTAACTACAACTGAGTCAGGGAGAGAAGGTGCTTAAATGTGAAAAGTTAAATAACACCACAAAATGTGAAGAGTAATTACTACATTGTTGGTGAAAATGTAAGTTAGTAAAACCTTTAATGGGGGGCAATTTAGTAATATCTATACAAATTAGAAACGTGCATACCCTTTGACTCAGAACTCCAGTTAAATGGGTAGGAACGAAATACTATGCAGCTATAAATAGAGTTAGGCTGTTTTGTTTGTTTGTTTGTTTGTTTTTAAGTAGGCTCCACATTCAGCATGGAGACCAACATGGGGCTGGAACTCACAACCCTGAGATCAAGACCTGAGCTGAAATCAAGTCCGTAGCTTAACTGATTGAGCCACCCAGGTGCCCCTAGGCAGCGTGATATGTACTGATACAGAATAATCTCCAAAACAGATATGAAAGCAAAAATAGACAAGTGGGACTACCCATCAAGCTTAAAAGCTTCTGTGCAAGAAAGGAAACAATCAAGAGGGTAAAAAGTCAACCTGCAAATGGGAGAAAATATTTGCAAACCATATATCTTATCTGATAAGGAGTTAATATCCAAAATATATAAGAATTCCTACAACTTAATAACTAAAAACCCCCAAATAACTCTATTTAAAAATGGGCAAAGGACTTGAATAGACATTTCTCCAAAGGCATACAAATGGCCACTGGGCTTATGAAAAGATGCCCTATGTCACTGTTATGGAAATACAAATCAAAACCACCTCACATCTGTTAGGATGGTCATTATAAAAAAAAATCAGAAAACAACAAATGCTAGTGAGAATGTGGAGAAACTAGGACCCTTGTGCACTATTGGTGGGAATGTAAATGGTGCAGCCACTAAGAAAAACTGTACGGAGGTTCCTCAAAAAATTAAGAATAGAATTTACTATAGATCCAGGAATTCCACTTCTGCATATTTATCCAAAAGAACTGAATGAGATATTCATACTACCATATCTATTACAGCATTATCCACAATAGCCAAGAGGCGGAAACAATCTAAATGTCCACAGACAGATGAAGGGATAAAGAAATTGTGGTATATACGTACAATGGAGTATTATGTAGCCTTAAAAAAGGAAAACCTGCCATATGCTACAACATGGATGAAACTTACAGACATTATGCTAAGTGAAACAGCCAGTCACAAAAGAACAAATACTGCATGATTCCACTAAAGCAGTCAAACTCATATAAGCAGAAAGTAAAATGATGGTTGCCAGGGCTGGGAGGAGGGGAAAATGAGTTTTTGTTCAATGGACATAGAGTTTTAGTCATGCAAGATAAAAAAAGTTCTATAGATCTACTGTATGTATAATAATGTACATATAATTAACAATAGTATTGTACACTTAAAGGTTTATCAAGAGGACAGATTTCCTGCTCTGTTTTTTTACAATTGAAATTATGTATCTATACATATCTTTAAATATCTCTAAGTAAAAAGGAGTCAAGATGCAGAGGATTGCATGTAGTATGCCAACATTGTGTGTGTGTGTGTTCTATATAAATATATAGTTAGCTAGGCTTAGAGTATATTTTGCAAAGATACAGAAAGCTGTAAGAGTGGCTGCTTCCAAGGAAGAAAACTGGATGCTTGGGGCAGATAATGAAGGAGGGCAATTTTGTAACTTTTGAATTTGTACCAATTAAATTTAAATGTTACCAATCAAAAAATATAAGACAAAGCAATTTATAAAAATATAAGAAATGTATTATAAGGTACTAATGACACATACCAAAAGAATTATCTAGATAATAAGTGATAAACTGGAATGGAGAATGAAGTATTTACAAGGTGGAATTTGAGCTGGGCCCTGAGGAATGGGAAATGTTTGCATAGGCAGAGGAGAGGAGTAAGGATAGGCCAGGTGTGTACGTACAAGTTGGAGTGGGGAGGGAAGGAGAGTAAGAGAGAAGTAAACATGGAGAAGCAGGGTAATGAAAGGCAAATCAAGTGCCAGACAGTGAGATGGTTTCAGGGTAGCATAGAATGTAGGTAAGAGAGAAAAGAATGAAATACAGTTTAGTAGGTGATGCAGGGGAAGGTGGGATTAACATGGCGGGCAGCAGGGAGCTACTGTAGGCTCTTGAGCAGGGAAGTCCTACTATAAAAGCAGGATTCCAAGGAGATCAATGGACACAACAGACAAAATGAACTAAAAGATAGACAACTGTTAGAAGGCTGATGCAGCAATCCAGTGGGTGCCCATTACAATCATCTGGGAAGCTTTAAAAATATGTACTGAGGCCTGAGTCTCAGGCAGAGATTCTGATTTTATTCGTTTGAGGTGGAGCCTGAACATTCTCATTTTTGAAAGCTCCCCAAGTGATTTAAAGAGCAGCATGGGTTGAGAAGAAGTGTAATAATCCAGGCACAAAGGGATGAAGGCTAAGTTTCAGGTACTGGCAGGAGGTTGGGGACAGGATAAAAGCACATCTAGGAGACATTTCCAAGGAAGAACTGATGTGGTGACCGACTGGAGGTAAAGAGTGAAAAGATATATAGTCTGTTGGATTTCTGCATTCATTCAACAAATATTTATTAAGTCACTCCCAAGTACCAGGCACCATTCTAAGCTCTAAGGATTTCGTGATGAACAAGACAGACAAGTCCCAGTTCTTAACAAACTTGCAGTCCAGCGGGCACAGACAACAGGTGGGACTCCCAGGAACGGACTGCACAACAGGGCGGCCGGAAAGCACGACTCCACGCTGGGGGCTGCTCGTTTGCGGAAAGCGGTCAGGGAAGACCTCTCTGGGCCAGTGACACTTGAGCTGACGCTTGAATAAGGAGGAGCCAGGCTTGCAAAGGTCTTTGAAGAGAATGTTCGAACTAGGAAAAACAGTAAGCATGTGGGAACAAAGCTTGGTGTGTTCAAGGCACAGAAAGCCTGGCTGGCTGGAGAGGAGTGAAAGACAGCTATGAGACGAGGTCAGAGCTAAGTGGGCAAAGACCAAGCAGAGCCTTGTAGGCCATGACAGATTTCATTCTCAGGGACATGGAAGGCCCTTGGAGGAATTAAGCAGAGCAATTTACATTGTAAATGATCTGATTTACATTTTTAAACAACTACTTTGGCCGCAGTGTGAAAACGGACTGCAGGTGGCAGGAATGGAAGCAAGAAAACTAGCTGGAAGGACAGATCAGAACATGCTAAGTTTGGATAACTGTGAGGCATCCAAGCAGAAATATCCCAGGACAACTAGAAATGTGGGAAATAGGTGAGGATCTCGGTTGTACCTACTGACTTGGGAGACACTTCCAGAAGGACTGAAGAAATGCAGGTTAGATGACACTACAGGACGATAACTACCCAAAGAGGAGATTAATAACAACATGGAAGAAAAGTCTCTAGTGGTGGGCTGCAGGGCTCTAGAGTTGGTCTTGTCTCACTGAACATCTTTATCTGTTAATGGGATAAAGAAATGGCAGGATCATGAAAAATGTAAAAAAGCAGGGAATAATGATACATTGGAATCAAAACTCAAAAAAGATCTCAACTGCTAGAAGGATGAGCTAAAGTTAACAAGACAAAGTTTAACACATATAGATAAATAACAGGTGTGTGTGTATGAATACGTGTATGTATTATGTAATATATATTCCTTCATACTTAAAAAAATTAAAATCAAGTACAAGACCTAGAAATCTGGCAGTTCACTGAAAAGAGACCTGGAGCTTTTACTGACCCCATACTTTACGAGGCTGAAGTGTATTGTCATTGTGAAAAAGCTGATGTAAGATCAGCGTATGGTGACATTATTATAAAACTACAAAAATTATTTTTCTGGGGAAGAATGCATCAGTAGTGAAAATAAACTGATCAAGAATATTTCTAGAATACTACTTTCTGATCGGACTATTGAGTAGGTGGCTGAAGCAGAGGAGAAGAGATATGTGATTTGAGGAATAAATAAAACCTGGTTAAGAGAAAACTTAAGTCTTTAAAACACGAAGGTCTTCAAAGAATTCAGAGAATTAAAGAGACTTGTCCGAAACTAGACAAAAAAGAGGTAGAGCTGGGATTTAAACACAGGTAAGTATTGACTCCAGAATGGTAAAAAGTCTATCTTTATGTAAATGTATGAAAATATAGATTTTTTTTTTCCTTTGAGTTAAGCAGTTTCACTTATTAAGTCCATCTGAAAAGGTTCAATCAGAAAATTCCAAGTTTTGAGGCACCTGGGTGGCTCAGTCGTTAAGCGTCTGCCTTCGGCTCAGGTCATGATCCCAGGGTCCTGGGATCGAGCCCCACATCGGGCTCCCTGCTCGGCGGGAAGCCTGCTTCTCCCGCTCCCACTCCCCCTGCTTGTGTTCCCTCTCTCGCTGTGTCTCTCTCTGTCAAATATATAAATAAAATCTTTAAAAAAAAAAAAAGAAAATTCCAAGTTTTATCCAAGAAATTCAGGTGTCTTATTTAACTTCACAACTTTAGGACTAGGTGCAACTCCTAGTACATACTGTGTGCTCAGTAAATATTTGCTCAGTGAATTAGCTAGTCCCTTTGCCTGTGTTGTGCATCAGTCCACTAACTGATATAAAACACATATACATTCAAACAAGAGAGAAACATTTCCCTGCAAGTCTTTTTTCCTTATCCTGTTCCATATAACCATGTCTTTTAATCGTCTTTTTTTCCCCCTGGCAACTCCATTTCCCTCCCTGCCCCTTTCCTTTGTCCCACAGGCGAAGAAACCTCTCACTCCCACCTGGCCTCTTGGCCACCAGCCAAGATGAGTCTTCCTGCTTCTCATAATTGCTCATTTTGACTGACAGCTTCACAAACTAGGACAGTGGATCATGAGGACAGTAAAAACAGATCAGATTGTTTAGGAAGAGTGAGAAATAGAATTCTGACTACAACAAGGAAACCACATCCACAATATCTTTACTCATCCTTCACCAAAATTTTGTTTTCCTATTTTTCCCTCTTCATTATGAGAAGACTATAGGAGGATAATGGTAGAAAAATGAATAAACTGTGTTTAAATTAAAAAAAAATTTTCTCAGTACTATAAAAGGTTCTGAGAAGTTCTAAGACCAAAAATTATGACACCTAAAATCTAGGCAGTTATTGGCAGGAAACAAGGTCTTTTTCAATAGGGTTAAATTCTAACATAGCCGCAGAGTATTGTCAACATGCCAAGAAGAAAATCAGGTTAAAATTAATTGTTTGAGTCCTTTTGTTTCTCGCACCTATTCTCCATCCCTCTATACCATACTGGCAAAGTCAGCACCAGAGACTCCACACCCAACTACCCACAGATTATCTAGTAACCTGATCCTGCAAATACACAGGATAAGAATGGAGAAGAAAAAAATCCCTTTACCTTAAAAAGAGATCTTTCAAATTCAGTAACATCTCATACAATGCTCACCATTTCATTTATGCTCACAGAATCTTATTCTTAGGCTCCAAAATGAATCGTTTCAGGGTCAAATGGTTATAGCACTTCCACGAATGGGGGGAATACACATTTCAAATACAAAATAGTACCAGTGCAAAGGTCACATGGAGAAAGAAATGAATCTTTCCCAACTGATCTCTGTTCACTTCAGAGATCACCCCCCAAATGAGGGGGGGAGAGAAAAAAGTTCTTAAAGGTGGATGTTTTGTATGTAGGCAAATATAGAACATGAGATTTTGCAAAGGTAAAAAAGTTTCTAGAAGCACATGAAGGCCAGTGATTAGCTCATAACCCATTTAAAGGCATGTGTAAAGTTTACCCAAAAATGGATGGTTTGCTTCTGCTTTTCCACTGGTGAATTTACCAGGTATTAAACTTATATTTAAAAGGTGTCATGGTAGAAGAAACAGAGGAGCAAACAAAGCCGGAGAGGTTGGGCTGATCTGGTAACTTGCTACCCATCAAATGCCAGTTAGGAATTGCCACAGTAGAGAATGGTACTTTCTAGACTGCAGCTCTATACCTAGCTTGTGCTGAATTTCAGGTTCTGCTTCTAGATGGAAAGGAAAAAAAAACACACACACACAAAGATTTCCAGACCTTGGGTGTTTAAAGGGCCCTTCACACAGTAAATCAACCTACTCCTGTCTTGTTTTCTCCTCAGCCAGACTGAAATAATACAGCACTAGCAGAGGTGTGAATTACCCCCATTCATCTTAATGGAGTGTTAACTTCAAAGGCTTGTTTTAACCATTTAAATGCTAAGCTCACGAGTAAACATTCTGTTAAAAAAAGGTACAATTTAAACATTCACCCTCAACATATGAAAGTAATTCATATTCTCAGCACTTCGTCTTTTAATTTAGCAAACAAGTCTCCAAGTGTTAGAAAAGTATATATTTTGTGCTTTACTTAGTTTTATTTTAAATAGTTCTTACCTAATAAATTATGATCATTAAGCCCATAAAGCAAGGGCCTATATTTCCCAGGAAAAATGCAGCAGAGTACTTGAACAAGGTTTTTGGTAATCCTGGTGAAGGGGGCACTGCTCTTACCTGCCATTTTATTAGCTTCCTCCAAACTCTTGGGGAAGCTGTGACTCCACAAACAGGCAACTAGATAAGGCAGAATATTAAAGTGAAATAATAATAATAATAATAAACTCTTCCACAAATATTTTTCTCTTGATATTAACTAAGTTTTGTGCAGGGTTTCAATAGGTTACTTGTCCCTTTGCCAAATTCTCATGATCCTATCCCATGAGCAGGTGACAAATATATTAACTGATGCCCAGCTGTCATCACACTTAACATTTGCCCCAGGGGGCATCCTTGCATCTGTTGCAGATTTAGGGTTATTTTGGTATTACTGGAATTAGATTTATGTAAGCAGCTGAACACCTATTTGTATTTGGATCTATAATTTCATAAACAGAAAAAGAGGGTACAAGAATTAGCTTATCAGACTGATGGGCTCTGGCTGACCTGAAGCCACATGGGAAGCCATGCCTGGCTGTGCCCCTGGGACCAGGCTAAGAGCCCATTTTCAGGAAGATATCAGTAGAAGAGTACAGCAGGGGCAGAACTGTGGGAAAACACTACAAAGAGCGCACATGGGGCCACTTCCCCTGAGAATGAATGCTAGAGAAAGAAATATATTAGCTGTGCAAGATGGAAGATGAGGAAATTCCACGTCCCTGATTGAAAGCAAATTTATTTTACTGGTCCAGATGAAGAGATGGGAAAAAGGGGATAACTATCTCATCTATTAAAAGAGCCCGTCTTGGTCTGCACCAATTTATACAAGGTCATTTAATCCTCTCAACAGAACCCTGTATAATTGGTATTAACTCCATTTAATACATATGCGAAAGTGGAGGCTTAGAGAGGTTAAGTACTTTGCCTAAACTCACTGAGATTTGAATCTAAGTCTTTCTAACCCCCAAACTTGGACTTTTTCCATTATACTATGCTTATCCCCAGTTGCCAAAGAAATATCTTAACTCAAAAGAGAAGCTCAGTTGTCAATTTTTCAGCCCATTTCCTAAGTGGGAAGCAAGGGGGCACCTGCAAAAGTGTTTATTTCCATACATGCAAATTGTACTTTGCATGCAATTCCCTACTTTACATGTGCACAAGGGTAAAATTACATTTTTACTGATACACCCTGGCTTTGGTAGGCTGCTAACAAGGTGTCCTTTACATAGAACACTCATGGGGAGGAGAGATCTAGCTTCTGGTTTCCTACCAGAAATAAGCCACATCAATGGGAAACAATGATTTCTAACCTCCACAGAAAATACGATATAAATCACTATTTGTCTCTGTTTGCCAAGTAGAAAGTCACATGTTGTAGTGACAAATGAGAAAGCTCAGAGAACTTCCAAATCCACAGCCAATCATCACAGTTCTATCTCATAATGAACAACAGGAAAATCACAAAAGTTTCTTAGAGAAGATTCAGAGGCAGGGCAAAATACCAAATGAAATAATCCCAGTTTTGTTATTGGTGATTAATGTTGACAACATTAACCTACAGCTAACATTCAATTTTGTACATAAGCTCAATACACTGATTTCTTAAAAAACAAACAAATGAAAAATTGACCCAGTATATTTAATAACATTAAAAACTTTTGCTCTGCCATAAACACTGTTGAGAGAATGAAAAGGCAAGCCACAGACTGGGAGAGAGTCTTTGCAAAACACATTATCTGATAAAGGACTGGTATCTAAAATACATAATGCATAAAACTCAACAATGAGAAAACAATCCAATTAAAAAAATGGATGAAAGATCTGAACCTTACCAAAGAAAATATACAGATGGCAAATAAGCCTACGAAAAGATGCTTAACATCATATGTCATTAGGGAAATGCAAATTGAAACAACGAGATACAACTATACACCCATTAGAATGGCAAAAATCCAAACCACTTACAAACCAAATGCGGGCGAGGATATGGAACAACAGGAACTCTCATTCATTGTTGTCAGGAATGTAATATATTACAGCCAGTTTGGAAGGCATTTTGGCAGTTTCCTATAAGACTAAATATATTCTTACCATATGATGCAGCAATTGTGCTCTTTGGTATTAACCCAAATAAGCTGAAACTTAAATTCACGCAAAAACCTGCACACAAATGTTGACAGCAGCTTTATTCTTAACTCTGAAAGCAACCTAGTGGTCCTTCAACAGGTGAATGAAAAAATAAACTGGCACATCCATAACAATGGAGTATTATTCAATGATAATAAGAAATGAGCTATATGAAAATACATGGATGAAACTTAACTGCATTTTGTTAAGTGAAAGAAGCCAGCCTCAAAGGTTAGATAATATATAATTCCAACTATATAACATTCTAGGAAAGGCTCACAGGGAAAGGCTCATAGTTTTTATGAAGGCAGTCAAGAGATCGGTGGTTGCCAACGCTTGCATCACCAGTGAACTCTAAGGTAAACCATGTACTTTAGTTAGTAATACTGTATCAATATTGGCTCATCAAGTGTAACAAATGTACCACACTCACGCAAGATGTCAATAATATGGGAAACTATGGGTGTGCTGGCAGTGAGGGGATATAGAAGAACTCTGCATATTCTGTTCAATATTTCTGTAAACATTAAATCTACCTGAAAAAACAAAATCTATTAATTTTTAAAAAATAAACCACAAAGATTGACCTAATGTATCGAAGAACATTTTGAATTTATTTTAATTAAAACTTATAAACCCACTTTCCCCTACCTACTCCCATTTTGTTCTGCTTTTCTGTTAGTAATGTTTACAAAAATGTTTACCCATATAAAAAGGATTTATCCAAGGTGCCTTCCAGAATTACTCCTTTTTTTGCATATAGAGGTAAATTATTCTTCGTAAGAAGTAGGAACATATTTCTTTCATTTATTAATCCAATTAAAAATGATTAGTGCTAAACTAAAATTCCCAACCAAAATTCCAAAGATGAGCAAAACAAAAGCCTGTGGAAATAAAACAATAAAGAACAATTAGAGTATTTTAAACCTCCACCTTCTCCAATAAAGTATGTTATAGTTCAAAATACATTAACTTTCTTAATGTAGATAAAATAGTCAATTATAAAATGACAAGTTATTTCTTAAAACAGAATTCTTAAAAGAAATAAACAAAAGCTAACCTACCCCAAGCTTTTTCCATGAGAGAAAATCCTCTCTGCTAAGTTTAAGATAAAATAGTCCTGGGAATACAAAAATCAAACACGTTGATGTACTGGAACCTTTGAGCAGGAAAAAAAAAAAAAAGGTATTGTCAGATTCAGATGTGAGGCTGGATGACAATTTTACCCATTTTGTTATATGGGATTTTTTGAATCAGAAAACTTACCAATTATACCAAATACATTCTTAATGTCAGGAACATATAATGCAAGTAAAACAATGATAATATTGACTGCTAGAGTGATCAAAGAATGGCGAATCCATGAGAATGGGAAGTTGGAGAAAAACATCATCATTAAAGCTTTCCTTGCCTGTATAACAGAAAAAGAAACAGATTAAAGCAAAGAAAAAGTGTCAAAGCCAAAATACCTGCTTAGGGAAACACAGGTACAATACAGTAACCATGACATTCTTGTCCCCTACACCATTTAGATTTTTAAAATATAGCATAAACTATTATTAAAGTGTTTATGACACATAAACTAAGAAATATACCTTTCTGTGTGAGCTTCATAAAAATTATTTTGCTTTAATTCTTGAAGAAACGTTCACATTCAATCTCTAGGTTGCATACTTTTCAAAATGACCTACAATAACACTGTGTGATGAGATCTCAGAGAATCATTTTCATTAAATTCACACACAGAAGAACAAAAGGTTAAAATAGAAAAAGAGGTCATGCTATGGGAAAGAAACATCATTTACTATTTTATTTTATATTATCTGTTTCATAGCATGTAAATATAAAAACTAGTTCATGACACATCCCACTTCATACACTGCCACCCCCCCACCCCCCGCCAAGGCACGCCTGGCAGAGCAGTTCACACAAGGAGTGGGCCAAAGATCTTGAAGGCCCAGTTCTTAGGGAGCTCACTGTTTAGGGGTTCAAGACATTCATGCAGAACCATTCATACCTAAAGCCTCTGTTTCCATTTTCTCAGAAATTCTTAAGATTCTTACATATGGCAACTAAATGCAGAATGAAGATCTGATCTGCCCCTTAATTATAATTCTAGAGCAAATAAAATATTTTGACTAGGATTAAATTAGACTGTCTATGTGAAAACAAATCTACAATAAACCAGAAGGAGCTTATTTTTGCTGACTTGACTTTTGCCTCTTCATGCACATTCTTTTGAAAACAGAATACAGAATTAAAGAGGGGGAAAAACCCAAAACTTCAGAATAACCATAGTCTCTAAATTGGAAACAATGCTGTGGGAGAGCATAAATCTAAACTAAATCTCAAAAAGCACAAATTAGCTTAGTGGTTCACAGTTATTTCTGTGCTTTCATGGGGCCATATGCAAGTATGAGGTCTTTGATCAATTACTTGACAAATGAATAAGATATACAAGACTAGATGTGATTCAAACACTCTAGTCTGCAAAGCATTAGTGTTGCCATATTAGGGAGCTGCTACATTAAGCAACAAGCCCTTTAAGAATACTTACAGGGAAGTGGATTAGAGGGACTGTCAAAAGCACAGCAAATAGTATGCATAACTTCACAGTCATGACAACAACATCATGGGGCAAGTATGTGCTATAACCTTGCAGTAATTCTGACGCCACTTTGTCTGTCAATTAAAAAAATAATAATAAGGACCACATTATAAACTACTAAGATGTCAGTAACAGCAAAATTATTTTTCTTGCACAAATAGATCTTAACAAATTTTGGATTCCCAGACCAAATTCATCTCTGGCCTTTTTCCTATCCTATGAAACACAGAGACATTAGTTAAATATCTTCTTGAAAATTACAATCTTAAAATAAAAAGTATTTATATATAAAAGAAAATTACAATCTTTTCTTTTAAACCAGAAACCAGCACAGGCAGAACCTCTAAAATTATGACAATGAATATATATATATATATAATTATCTCTTTACAACTTTTCCATAATCTGAAGGTTTTGAACATTTATGTTTGTTTTGTAAGGTGCTTTCACATGTATTACTGAAAGTGTATCACGTGTTTCCTTCCGATAACAATTAAGACAGGTAGCTAGGGTAAGAAATATTAACTGACT
Source organism: Phoca vitulina (assembly GCF_004348235.1). Taxonomy (NCBI): domain Eukaryota; kingdom Metazoa; phylum Chordata; class Mammalia; order Carnivora; family Phocidae; genus Phoca; species Phoca vitulina. The sequence goes on along the minus strand of NW_022589710.1, from coordinate 33,487,805 downwards.
TGCCCAAGATCACACCAAAAAAAGGGGAAGAGCTTCGCAGAGCTATACACCCCAATTTTTTTGGTGCCAAAGCCAATACCTTTTCCTCAATACCGCAGTGTTTTCTAGAATCTTACACTTCCGTGCATGTTGCCTGCTTCATCAACATTTCATCTGTAGATTCCTCTTTCCTAAGAAAATGCAGTTGTAGGGAAACGGCTTACTCGGCAAGCCCGTGTGGTAGTCAAGGGCAGAATGTGTACACACTGACCAGGCTTTGCTCCGTGCTGTTCTTCCAGTTTCACAATGTCTTCTGCACCTCCAGTCAGACAGGGGCATGAAGAGTGAGCGCTCTCAAGAGCACTCCATATCCTGCCTTGCAGGCAAAGATCAGTTTGTACTTAAAATGGAATGGTGCTTTTTAAATTTGAGAGTAATATGTATTGGAAAAGATGCTTTGGAGGAAATAAAAAAACAAGGATCTTAAAATATAAAGGAGCAAGAAGACGCACACACCCATATAACAGAAAGTGGATAAACACAGATACACACGTAAGTGGCAGTAGTCGTTCTAATCAAAGAGCTACGGTGATTCTGAATAGGGAAAGGTAACTGTGACTTTGGGATGAGCAAGCAGGAAATCCAGGGAGGCTTGGGGAGAGTCATCATGGTCTAGAGAATAGCAGGAAGGTAGAGGGCCCTGAATTCTGGGACTACACAGACTAATGTTCAAATTCCTCTACTTATTAGCACCTTAACTTCTCTGAGTCTCTCTGTTCTTACATCTGCAAAATGGGGACAATAATATTTTGACCTGTGGATTACTGAGAGCATTAAATGAGTTAACGTATGTGTGGGGAAAGAGATTTTCTCTCAGAGCAAGAAGAGCACAGGCAGAAGCCCTAATGTAGCAACGAGAATATGCATCTAAGAAAATGAGTACCCAGTGGTACTACAGTGGCTGGAAGAGGGTGTGCTATAGAGCAAAGACAGTAGTGGGTGATAGGGCCAGAAAATGCATTTACGACCCAGGAGCAGGGCTCTTCACAGGTAAACCCTATGAAGTGGGCCACAGAGACCAATGACTTATGAAGATTAGTGTATTATGATCTGAACTAAGCAGGAAGAAAAAGATACCCAAAACAGAAATAACAGGAGGTTACTGTCATAATCACTGAGAGGTAATGAGAAACTGAACTAGACCAGTGATAATGGAAATGGGAGAGAAACTAATTGTCTAACATATCAAAGAACTACTTTACACGATGTGAGACTAGTGGACTAAAGTAAGAGATTAAGAAGAGCCAGGAAAGCTGGGTATTATTTCCAAACCTGAGATATTTGTAAGCCTTTGAAAAAATATGGCAAACAATTTTATTTCCACTTTCTGAATCATGAAAATGAGCTATTAACACTTAGTGCTTAACAATTTTGTACTTTTAAAATAGTCTGGTTATGACGTAACATTTGGGCATAGGCCTGGCTCCCCAGAGGAACACTTTTTCTCCCTCACCTTATAACACTTTAACATCTATAAAGAGCCAGTACTATTAATCTAGGTACATACTTATAGGTCCCTGTAATCTGACAAAATTTAGATATTAACTAAGCTTTGGGAACACTGGCTAAAAGGATCCCAAGCAGCTCCAGAAGCCTGAAGAACTAGATTTATTATAAATTCAAAATATCTGTTACATATCCACTTTCTACTTTCCCAGGATGAAAACACTTCATCTGAGACAGTCAATTCTGTGTTCTTAGCTGAGCCTTAACATATGTAAGGGATAGAGTACAACACACTTCTCTGAATTCAGACAAATCTCTATAAATCTCAGTAAGGATCTGACAGTGATCTCTGCAAGTTATATATACTATTACATCAGCCATATGAAGTTTATACAGATTACCATAGAGTAGCAGAAAGATCACTGGATTAGGATTCAGGAGACATGCCACTAAATGTGTGACATGTCACGTCACTTCTCTGGGCTTCAGCTGCTCATTTACAAAATGAGTTGAAGGCCTTAACTTATGACTAGCCCTTTTGATAATTGCTCAATCAACAATTTTTCCCATAAGACTGAGAGCTACTGTTATCTCAATAGAAATATACCATAAAAGATGTTCCTTAATTATAATTAACAACCCCCCAAAAGCTAATGTAAACAGCAAAATCAATACCTGAATTCTCTTTTATCTTTGGAGAAGGAATTACTTTTATATCATTCTTTTTATCTATCACCCACCTATGATGAGATTTTTCTTAGATGTGTACTTCTCCATTAGAGAAAATGTGGATACTCTGAAGAATTTGCAGTGGATTAAGTCAGAGACAACATTAACAGCTTTACCTGATAACAAGGACAATCCCTGTGTAGGAAATACTTCACTTACATAATGAAAATGTTTAGCCTCTGCGTTCACGTAACAACAGATAGATAGGTATATAGGTAGGTAGGTAGGTAGGTAGGTGGAGACATATAGATATGCTTGGAGCTTAAGTGAGCCAGGTTTTTCCAAAAGCTCACTAACAAAAACTTGGGATGAAGGAAATCTCGGTTCTATTGCATAATTCCTGAGGAGGCAACATGATAACAAAAGCACTCACTCTGGAGAAAAGTCAGAACTGGATTCAAAGCCCAGCTTGTTATTCATTAGCTGCAGGTATCTGGCTGGCTGAACCGCTCACCCTATGTGAACCTATACCTTGTAGAGTTGTAAGGATTAAATTAAGCAATGTATATAAAATACTGGGCACTTATGTAGTAAATGTTAGCTCAATAAATGTGTTAGTATCCGTCCTTCCTCCACTTTCCTGTCAATCTAAGCTTTCTTACAATTTAGTACTGCATCTCACGGTAATTTACGTAACTATTCCTCAGCAATCCTGGAGATTGGCAGGCCATCTGTGGCTTCTTCCAGACAGCTATTTATCCATAAGGTGGAGGAAGAGGTCTATTTTTTGGATTTTTTCTCAAAGTTGAAGATCACTAAATAGAAGAGTATTTCTGCCAGGTGACAATTTTACTTTAGAAAAATATACAGCTATTCTGTTATACTAAGTTTTTGCTGAATCCCAAGAGAGAACCTGCTACAGTATCTTACTGATCTAGAAAAGTCTTATTGAGCTCAAGTCTGTACAAAAATTTACAAACCCAACAACCAAAACTAGGGTTTATGTAGTTCAAGAATCCTGCTTCATCAGCAATGATCAAAAAAGCTTAACCATCTGCCTTAATTTTCTTTGTAGTGTATCCAGCAGGGTACCATAGTCATGTTGGAAATAATGCTTTTCCTGATGGTGTACACAGAGCTCTACTATACTACTCTTATCCTACATCAGTATTAAAGTGCAAGAGCAGATTTAGATTAATGAATGGCCTTTATTACTGTTAAAATAGCACAGAGATAATAAGAAAAGGACTATATGGCAATTATAATTTTCTCATACTCTGAAAACTCCAAGATCATACTCATAACATAGTACTATAGAGTTACCATATTTAACTTAAATTCCATTACAGATAGTGAGAAGTAAAGGGCTGAAAAACTGAACACCTGAAATTATAAAATAACTACAACGCTAATGATAATAATAATAGTAACCATCAGCAGTAGCTCTCCTTTGTGGAAGACTGCTATGTGCCAGAGACTGTAACAGGCATGTTACACATACCTCATTTCCTTCTCAATACAACTCCACAAAATTACCCCTGTCACAGATTAGGAGACGAAGAGATTACAAGGTGAGCCTCCTGTTCAAGGTCATAGAGCAGAGTAGTTATCTGTACCACATTTGTTGGATTTCAAAATCCATACTCTTTCCACTAGGATTAGGAAAGGGAGCTGGTTTAGTAAAGGCAGCTGTGCAAGTAAACGTTGTCCAAAAACTTGTCAGACTTGGAAAAACTCTGGGAGAGAAGCAAAGTGCCACTGAAGTAATCATGGCCATCTAAGACCTGCAGCATACGCACAAGGCTATCAACCATGAAATAAATCAGTCGTAACAGCTAAGTATCACCAGAGTAGTAACAGCCATTTACTTGGAGAGTTGTTATAAAAGCGCTCAGAAGCTGAAAAATGTAATCAAGAATTGACAAATTGAGTACAATTTGTTATAATGGCTTTGTCTGCAAATTAAATATGTTTGCAAATTAAAGAGACTACGATTTTTTTTCTTGTTCTAGACTTTTAAGTTTCAGTTTTTCTTGAGGTTCTTTTCAGAACAGAAAAAAACATACCAAGCAGGCAATTTTTCAAAAATAAAAAAAAATTACTGTTATTGTAAGAATTTAAAAGAATCCTTTACAAAATTTATGGGAAAAGATCATGGTGCATCATAGAACACACATTGCCAAACCGTGTGAATTAAGTCTGAAGGCAAAGATCTCTGATATCTAAGCGTACAACTATAACCAAGTGTAAACCCTTTCCTTTCTTAACTTGTTCTTTTGCAATTAAGATGATTGATTCTCCCAACCTCCCAAACTGAACTAGAGTCTAACATATTGAATTCTCAATTAAAAAAATAAAATCATTGCACATTTTTTTCTTATGGAAAGACAGCAATGTCCCTGAGCTTTATTTAGGTGTTTAAGAAAATTTTCCTATGAAGTTATTAATCTTGAACTTGATCCACATTTATTAAAAGAAAGAAAATCAATTTTTGAAGGTCCATAAAGCTACTACAGTACTGCACTGAATTCCAGCAGCCTAAACAAATTAACTTACTAATGAAAGGCAGAAACAAAGTCTATATTCAGGTGTGAGATCAACTATAGAATAATTTCTTTTGTCATTGGTAGTTAAATAATATACTTACCATAAAAAGTGAGGTACCCAAAGAGTGCAGATATAAAATAAATGAGAAAACTTAAAGCAATTGCTGTGTGGGTTACATTTTGCATTCTTTTCTTTGAAGGGCTAAAAGACAAAAATGGCAAAAGTAGAAACTATGATCTGAATGATATATATCTAAAGAAACAAATATCTCCCAAGCTAGTCAAGAGGATTCCTTAATTGTTCAAGACCTACTTTATTAATAACTATATATTAGAATTTCTGATTTGAAATTACTGCACAAAGATTATGCTTCCAGGAAACATTCTCAAGTTGGACAGAACTAACTCTCAGTTGTTTTATTTTATTTTCTTTCATGTCTGTAGATATTTATTTTTTCAACTTTAGGGTATTTATTAAAAATATTAATAAGGATCACATTAAATTTGTATATTAACTTGGAGAGAATTTACATCTTTACCATATTGAATTTTTTTTTTTTTATGTTCAGTAAGCCAACATATCAGTTGTTTTGTTTTAAACTAACACTTAGGGGCACCTGGCTGGCTCAGTCGGTAGAAGAGCATGTTTTGGGGTTGTGAGTTCAAGCCCCACACTGGGTGCAGAGCTTACTTAAAAATAAAATCTTTAAAATAAATAAATAAACTAACACTTAGTTTCCCAGTGATGGGAAAGAAGGATTCATAAAGGAGAATGTCATTCAATTTGAAAGTCTAAGTAAAAAGGAATACTTTTTTTTTTTTTTTAAGATTTTATTTATTTGACACAGAGAGAAAGCACAAGTAGGCAGAGAGGCAGGCAGAGAGAGAGGGAGAAGCAGGCTCTCCACTGAGCAGGGAGCCGGACGTGGGGCTCGATCCCAGGACCCAGGGATCATGACCTGAGCTGAAGGCAGCAGCTTAACCGACTGAGCCGCCCAGGCGCCCCAAAAGGAATACTTAATACACTTAAAATATTTCAGGATTCTATGGTACCTTTGAAGTTCACAGTATATTGGCAATACTGAGGTATGGCAGAGAAATGAAAAAGCCATGGTAGGTATGGCATAAACACTCTGGAAAAGAATTTAAAAAGATGAAATTATTAAATGCTATCCTGTTGAAACCACTACTCCATTTGACAATAAACTCAGTTCTTAAAAAAAAAATCAATTTGGTTAAATTTATTTCATCTTTCACGAATCATCTCTTTATAAAATAAGGGTGTTTTGTTTGTTTTTAAAGAGATACATGAGTATGGTCACCAACGAATGTTCTACTTGATAGTTGGACTGCCTGTGCTAGCCAGAATATTTCTTGGCTGGCTTCTATACCATGTTGGGAGTACCATCAACTGAATCTAAGGGAATACTGAAAATACTAATCACATCTTAGGATCTTTAACTAGGATCTGTTTCTTCTTTTTTTTTTTTTTTTAATATTTTATTTATTTATTTGACGGAGAGAGACACAGCGAGAGAGGGAACACAAGCAGGGGGAGTGGGAGAGGGAGAAGCAAGCTTCCCGCGGAGCAGGGAGCCCGACGCAGGGCTCGATCCCAGGACCCTGGGATCATGACCTGAGCCGAAGGCAGACGCTTAACGACTGAGCCACCCAGGCGCCCGAACTAGGATCTGTTTCAATGGGAATGAATATGATATATTCCCGACTAACAAATTCTTAAAGATCCATTGGAATACACAAACATAAGTGGTTTTTTTATTAGAATACTTAAGAGCCAGATGAAGTTATAAAGCGAACAAAGTCATCATCTAAGTGAAAATACTGTCTTTATAAAATGGGTGGTGATGATTTACTTTCTCCTTTCTACTATAAAAAGCTTACCCTCGGGGCGCCTGGGTGGCTCAGCTGTTAAGCATCTGCCTTCGGCTCAGGTCATGATCCCGGGGTCCTGGGATCAAGCCCCGCATCGGGCTCCCTGCTCGACGGAGAGCCTGCTTCTCCCTCTCCCACTCCCCCTGCTTGTGTTCCCTCTCTCGCTGTCTCTCTGTCAAATAAATAAACACTTAAAAAAAAAAAAAGATTACCCTCTAATTAACAGCTTTAGGCTCTTCAACAAAAATTCCAGATGACTGAAGACCTATCTTGGGATATAATGCCTCCTAAAATATCTGAAGGGAGCTGCAAAGGAAAGCGGTAGCATTTCCTGAGGCTGGATTAGGGGAATGAGAGTTTAATTCACAAATTCTCTTTCATATATTGCTCAATTTCCTGGCTTGTCAATTACTCCACCTAGATAGATCTTTAAGGCAGACAGCCTTTACCATGTAAAGGATGTGGTAATCTCCCTTGTGGAGTCAGAGAGACATTTCTCATTGATAAACTGGGGATAAAAAGGAAAATTCTGCATGGAGGACTTAGCACACTAACATGCTACACTAATAGAGTTGTACAAGAGTGGAGGAGATTCTAGCATCTGGGACTTGGATTTCAACAGAATCAAAAAATGTAGATGAAGAAACTTGTGGCAACAGGGAAGACTGTGGGCTCTTCTAGAATGGTAGAGTAGAAATCATCCATATCACAGTTCTTGTCTCCTCTGCCAATACTCAGGGGCTCTCAACAGACATTTCCAGTATCCTGGTTCTCAGAGATGGCAAGGAGACTTGGTCTTCTAGTCTCCACTCCAAGCGTCATAAATTTCAACTTTGGAATGTCAGCCAGAATATATATTGGCAGCACTCAATTGCTGGTCCAATGATGAAGCTGTTTAGCTACAGACTGAGGTTCTACTCACAGGGGAGGAGTTTTTGATATAATTGGCTATTTAGCTTTACAAGTCCAGAGGGCAACAGGAAGTCTGTATCCACAGAGGACCTTATTGGCCAGACCAGACATTTGGTAAATCTGTTCTTTTAGGCAGTGGCCCATTTAAAACAGGCTCCATTTAAAAGTATGCCAAAAAAAAAAAAAAAAAAAAAGGTGGCTGTTTCATAATGGGCCACCCTGTGTTAAATAATATTATTCTTCTGGTAGGCAACCCTATACTTAGCACTTTCATGAAAATTAATTAGTTACAGGTACAAAGACCTAAGAGACCCTGTTACACAAATCTCTTAAAACTTGAAATGTGAAAAATCAACCAAAAGTATCTGTTAATAACTTACACACCTCTTTGGAGAAATGAAAGAGCTTTGGTTTACAATCATCTGTAGCATTTGAAATCTGTTTAAGAGGATTGAGGGGAAAAAGAGAAACCAACAGTCATTAAAAGTCAGAATACATCAACAAAAATGATGTATTTATTATTAGTAGGCTTTCAAATAAAAATATTTCAAAACAAAGTTCCAAATTGCAATATAGCCATTACTTTTTCATTAATTAGGAAAAAAAATCATTATTAGTCTGATTTTTTTTTTCTTTTTAGCTTAAAATAAAAAGAAACAAAATATAAACTATTACCTGGAAGTACTGCTCTACATAATTTAATGGCAGAGGACAAGGAATGGACCATTTTTTAATCATCACCTGTAAAAATAAATAGAATCCACACTCAAGATTATTTCTTATAAAATTCATGACAAGGCATTGATTTCAAACAGGTCAGCATTATTTCAATTAAACTAATACCATACCAAATAATAGCTAATAGAAGATTCTTTGCTCATATTATCTTTTTCCAGTTAGAATGGGTCATCCTTTAACATGGATACCTATCGTGAGGGGAGAGGGGATGCTGTATATCTATTTAGTGGGGTTCTCCCCCATTAAAGACGGAGAGTATTCTCATGTCAACTGTCAACTTTCCAAACCCAAAAAGCATCAAGGCATTAAAAAAAAAAAAAAAGTACAACTCTAAATGGGAACCTGATGTTTTTAGTGACAATGGTATAAAACTACGGCTATTTGTGGACCTGGCATCAGTAGCAGATCGAGAAATATTAATAGTAGTTTGGGAGATGGCCACAAGCAGAAGTAAGTAGAGAACTTATGCAAAGCAGGAGTTCTGATGGAGAAGTACTGTCCTGCTGGCTTTTCTCAGACTTGCATTAGTTTTAGTAAATGTATATAAAGCGGGCTAAGAAAAGAGCACATAGCTAGCGAGCTCTAGCTGGTAAAAAGAAATTTTTAAAAAATTAAAAGAAATCCAGAGGGATGTTATTTCCCTGAAATAATCAATGCAAATATCTCGGGATTTTACTCTGGATTGTGGCCATCCTTCTCCTAGACCTACAGCTGCGGTCGTGTGGACATTACCATGTTGCAGTAGTTTCGGGGTACATAATTATTCTGTAAATATTTGCTCCAGGCTGGAACCCAGCATACACAGGGGCAAGGGAGAATAAAGGAGGCATTTGTCCTTAGCAGGAGACCAATAAGGAAATACTAGTCCTATTCCTATTTGGTATTTATCTAGTTTTGGATTTTAACTAATTCAAAACAAAATTTTATATACTGATAAGACAAATCTAAGGAAAACATATACTTTTAGAATTAAGTTAATGAGTGTTAGAACTAAAGAATTACTCTTAATTAAAACCCTCACCAAGGAAAAAGAAAAAGAAATAAAAGGATAAACTGAGCAAGTTGCTTGGACATTGGACATTTATTTCAATATGAAATAAAACTAAATGGTCAACTTACCAAGAGGAAAAAAAATTAAAAGCAATGATTTCACATCTGTTTTCTGATATGTTTTCAAAAAAAGGATGAGGATGGGGCAGGGCAGAAGCTAGAGCAGCACGGCTGTCACTGGTCTCTCTCTTGGCCCGACTCCAAATGCAGGTTGCACATCTCCCCCTTCTTAACAGTGGTGTGGTGGCGGCAGCAACCATATACTGAGCACTTGGGTACCAAGTACTTTGACAAGGTTGGAATGTGAGCTAGCTCATTTATTTTATCAGCTATTCTTACTTGGCTTGGAAATCAAAATATTTCAAAACAATGCTCCAAAATACAATATAATGATTCTTTCATTCATTTTCAATGAATTCCTAGTTAATGAAAAAGTCATTAGCAGTTTGGTTTTATATTAATATAAAGTTCAGTTACTATAGCTAATTTCCCTGCAGAGACCAATCCTAAGCCTAAGCCTGCCCAGTAGGATGGTGAGATGTGCTGTTCTATAAAGTAGAGTACAGCATGGGAATAGTAAGATACCCAACAACAAAGTGTAACAGGGAGTCCTTGCTTCCGTTGAAGACAGAACATGGTAAGAAGACAACTCCAGGGGTTAGAAAGACAAAGGGAAAAATAATTCACTTGTGTAAAAGGCCCTTCCTTCTCTCTGTTCTAAGTTCTTCCCATCTTTCAAGGCTCAGGTCAAGCTTAATTTCCTTCTCTCCTGTCAACTGCTGTGATTCTTATTCTGAAGCAAATAATTCAATGCTTAATTAGGTACTGTCTATATTGTTGTCTATTTTTTTCCAATTAATTTTTCTCATCTCCCCTATGAGATTGCTAGATCCTTATGAGCAGTGTCCACAAATCTATCTGAAGCACCAATCATGCCTCACTCAGTGCTCAGAACAAGCAAAGCTTCTGACTACAAACCATCCAAACTGTTTCCTATTTTGATTACTGGCTTACTAAAATATTACTTAAGATATTAATCTGCATTCAAGACAGAACTTTTGGAAAGAATGGCAATCCATTAGTTTTCTGAAACGGACCAAAAAAGGTAAATCTATCTGGTTACTGTCATTCTTGACCCACTGTTAAAATAAAATGAATTTTAAAAATTTTAGATATTTCAGAGGGGGCAAAATTTTATGTTAAAATTTTTAGGCAAAATAAGGATCTGGGGCAACAGATAAGACTGTAAGTTTTGGGGTGCCTGGGTGGCTCAGTTGGTTGAGCTTCAGACTCTTGATCTCAGGGTCGTGAGTTCGAGCCCCATGTTGGGCTCCAAGCCAGGCCTGGAGCCTACTAAAAAAAAAAAAAAAATTAAAAAAATAAAAAAAAGACTAAGTTTTGCTTTCCATCTGGTGGCAGGCATCAGCTCAAAGGTCAGCCAAGATGGGCACTTACAAGTCCATCCAGGAGCTATGGAGGAACAAGCAGTCCCATGTAATGCACTTTCTTCTCGGGGTGTGCTGCTGGCAGTACCCACAGCTCTGTGTGCTCCACAGGGCTCCCCCCAGCCCCCAAAGCAGGCGGATAAAGCGTGCAGACTGGAGTACAAGGCCAAGCAAGGTTATGTCATATATCAGATTCACTGTAGTGGCCCCAAACGCTGTTCCTAACGGTGAGACCTCGAGCCAGCCTGTCCATCATGGTGCTAACCAGCTAAGGTTTGCCAGAAGCCTTCAGTGGGTTGCAGAGGAGTGAGCTGGATGCCACTGTGGGGCTCTGAGAGTCCTGAATTCTTACTGGGTTGGCAAAGATTCCATGTACAAATTCTTTGAGGTTATCCTCATTGATCCATCCCATAAAGCTATGAGAAGAAATCCTGACAGCCGGTGGATCGCCAAACTGGTCCATAAGCACCGGGCGACGCCAGGGCTGACATCTGCCGGCCGCACAAGCCGTGAGAAAGGGTTCCAGGTTCCAGCAGACTATGAGCGGTTCTTGCTGTGCAGTACGGAGAAGACACGATACTCTCCAGCTCCACTGTGTAAGTAATGTTTGTAAAATCCTTACCTAATAAACAATTGAGCTCAGGCATGGTTGCTTAAAAGTGTTCTTTGTCTGTTAAAATGAGTTGTCTGCAGATTGTTCCATGAATGCGTTGTCAAACTATGAAGTGATGGTGTGTCTTGTTTCTAATAAGATAAACACTTTTGTCTTTGCTTTACGTCATCAGGGAGTTTATATGCCAGTGTTTAAAATGCTGTTTGGTATAATAGGTGTAAAATAAATTCTGTAAAAGTGGAATGCAGAAGCTAGCCATCTCATCTGTGGGTGCATATAATGAAACCTACAGCTTCACTGGGGTGATGTAATGCTCTGCTGGTTTACTCCCAAATGGTGGTTTTTAGGGGTTTGGTAAGAACAAACTTTTTAAATTGGATTTTGCTTGGCAATGTGAAGAACATTCAAATCCCTTATCATGATCATATGCAGAATAATAAAGTTAATTAACTAGGGTCCACATTTTTAGGTTTAATCCAATATTCCACTTAAGTAATTGCTGCTTTTGAAAGAATAGTTCAAAAGAATGCCGCCATTTTTAGAAGAATTGAATAAACCCATTGTAAGAGGGTTCTCTTACAAATGAAAATAAATCCTGCTTAACCTAAGCAAAATTGCCTTGATCTCCACAGTACCACTGAGGTTCACATAAAACATGGAGGCTTCTGATTCTATCCCATGACTCCATGGGATCTGTAGAATACCGAATTCCATACAAAGCAGTCAGTATAGTAGTTACACCAGTGTATATTAAAACTAGGAGAAACTGAACATTAGGTAAATGAGAAGATTTTACCTTAAGACTTGTAAGCTAGTAACCAATGCTAGGATTGGGAAACTGGTAGCCATCAGATAACCTTTTACATGTGAGGATAAAAAATTAAAGTCAGCTGTGATCAGAATTAAAAAAAACCTGTAAGTTTCGATTTACATTATTTGGAGAGTGTAATTTAAGAAAGTAATAGATTTCTGGACTGATTTTTTAAAAAATTTTTATATTAAGAATTTTTTTTAAATGTAATATAGATATTATATAGATTTATAAATACATATTGACAAAATAGTAAATGGAGCCATTGATACCATTCCAAAAAGTCTGGGTTGATATATACATGTTTCCTTTCCCTAACCATTATGTATTTCAAAACCTAATTATTAAGAAAGTCTAAAATAAAAGTCACAATTAAAAGGAACATTTTTAAAAAAGTCTTCATTGTCCCATTGTAGATCAAATTTAAACTGTGCTCACAGGTAAAAATCTGAGCAGATGGTTTGTAAGCATTACAGTAAGTACAGAATAAGGGCATCATGTCCACATGACTGCTACAGTAAGAAATCTGCATCAAATTTAAGAGTATCTGCCACGACAGAAATGAATACTGTGAAAACTACGAAAGACATATCGTATCAATATATTTCATATGCTTCAAACTACTGGCTATAAAAACCAAATTATTCTTACCTATGCAATGCTTGGATTGCCAATTATCTGTGAGGAAAAAATTCAGTGTTATCTAGACTGATTCTCTTTCACATCCATATGTTCATTTGCATCCAAAGGTCATTCCTAGCCATATAGATGCTTCTCACAGTTTATGAAACTGGACTACTTTCTAACACCATATAGAAAAATAAATTCAAAATGGATTAAAGATGCTTAATTAGGATTAAATGTGAGACCTAAAACCATAAAATTCCTAAAAAAGAACACAGGCAGTAATTTCTCTGACATCAGCCATGGCAACATTTTTCTAGACATGTCTCCTGAGGCAAGAGAAATGAAAGCAAAAATAAACTATTTGGACTACATTAAAATAAAAAGCTTTTGCACAGTGAAGGAAACCACCAGCAAAACAAAAAGGAAACCTACTGAATGGGAGAAGATATAGGGGATATCCAAAATACATAAAGAACATATACAACCCAATGTCAAAAAAACAATCCAATTAAAAAATGGACAGAGGGGTTGAAGAGACATTTTTCCAAAGAGGACATACAGATGGCCAACGGACACATGAAAAGATGTTCAGCATCACTAATTATCAGGGAAATGCAAATCAAAACCACAATGAGATATTACCTTACACCTATCAGAATGACTAAAATCAGAAAGACAAAAAATAACAGGTGCTGGTGAAGATGTAGAAAAAAAGAACCCTCAGGCACTGTTGAAAGGAATGTAAATGGTACAGTCACTGTAGAAAATAGTATGGAGGTACCCCAAAATATTTAAAATAGAAATACCATATGATTCAATATTCCACTACAGGGTATTTACCCAAAGAAAACAAAAACACTAATTCAAAAAGATATATGCACCTTTATGTTTATTAAAGCACTATTTCCAATAGCCAAGAAATGGGAGTAACCTAAATACCCATCAACAGACAAATGGATAAGGAAGACGGATGTGTGTGTGTGTGTGTGTGTGTGTGTGTGTGTACAATGGAATATCACACAGCCACAAAGAAGGATGAGATAGTGCCATTTGCAACAATATAGACAGACCTAGAGGGTATTTTGCTAAGTGAAATAAGTCAGACAGAAAAAGACAAATACCATATGATTTCACTCATATGTGGAATCTAAAAAAACAGATGAATAAAAAAAAGCAGAATCAGACCTATAAAAACAGAACAAACTGGGGGCGCCTGGGTGGCTCAGTCGTTAAGCGTCTGCCTTCGGCTCAGGTCATGATCCCAGGGTCCTGGGATCGAGCCCCGCATCGGGCTCCCTGCTCCGCGGGAAGCCTGCTTCTCCCTCTCCCACTCCCCTGCTTGTGTTCCCTCTCTCGCTGTCTCTCTCTCTGTGTCAAATAAATAAATAAAATCTTTAAAAAAAAAAAAACAAAAACAGAACAAACTAATGGTGCCCAGAAGAGAGGAGGGAAGGGGGTTGGGCAAAATGGATAAAGGGGACTGGGAGAAACAGACTCCCGGTTATGGAATGAATAAGTTACGGAAATAAAACGTCCAGCATAAGGAATACAGTCAGTGACACTGAAATAGCATTGTATGGTGACAAATGCCAGCTACCGTTACGGTGAGCAGAGCATAATGTACAAACTTATCAGATCACTATGTTGTACACCTGCAGCTCACGTAACACTATGTCAACTATACTCAGAAAATAAAGTACCACTGCAAAAAAAATCCATTTATGGTGAGAATAACCATTGTCTCCCTTTTCCATGTGGAGCCTAAAACGTGTATGTTCATGGATGTTACCTAAACTCCTTATGGTCATCATTTTGCTATATATGTAAGTCAAGTCTTTACGCTGTACACCTTAAGCTTATACAGTGCTGGATGTCAATCATATCTAAATTAATTGAAGGGGGAAAAAAGCATATGTTTAATTTATTTACTTCTAAGATAGAAGTCAGGTAATTTGAGGTGGGGAGGGCAATCATTTTTAATGGTGATAAGTTCAACAGATGATTAAATGTAAACACTGTTAAGTATTTTAGTTTTAAGAGCATCCATTTCAGTATTTCTGTACACTAAAACCAGGGTGACTTCCACTTCATTTAAATAATCTAAAGTTGCTTTATCTTTGCATCCCAGAAGAGAGTTCAACCTAAATTAAATGCATCCTAGATTGTTGTGACAGCTTGAAAATCTGGCTCTATAATACGGTTTAACTACTGGTGTGTTGTGTTGCTCCTTTGGGTAGCATTTTCTTTCACTCATTTTTCAACAACAAGGAAGAGCTGAATCACATACACACCTAGTATTATACAGAAATAAACTGATACACACACCTACACAAAGAATTAAACTTCATCTAAGGTTTTAACAGAATCAGTGTGCTCTCCTTTCTAGTTAACCAAAAGAGATACTGCATTTGGAAGGATGCTCTAGCTAAGCCTCTTCAAAATAGATACAATAAAGGAAATAATTTTGTGGAATAAAAGTGCTTTTAATAACACACTGAAATAAAACTCTGACAGAAAACAGAGTTAAAAGAAAAAAAGAAGACATTAACACAATAAGTTCAATTTCAGTGAGGAGATAAGCAATATGCTATATTTTAAACTTACCACAAGAGCAAAGAACACCATAAAGAAAAATGATAAACTACTTGTGTAGCCAAGAAAGCCTGTAAAATAACAGTAAAATAAAAAGCAATTTATAAGGAAAGTGATCCTAACATACAGCTAAAGCTATACATCTTGGGCATGTTTTCCATTACAGTGCTTGGTATCTGGGGCTTAGGGCTGAGAATAACAACATTCCAACTATCTGTCACAGATCATTTATGCAGCTCCGTACAGCAGAAGTGGAACTGGCTTACCACTAATGGTACACTGGGAGGAAAAGCTGCTCTTTAATGTTCCACTGTAAAGATTTTATTTTAGTGGGGCAGACAAAATACTACTGCAAACCAAGTAATAGGCTAACTAGGCAAGGCTGAACAACCTAAAATAAGTCCAAGTTCAAAATTTTCACTGCTACCACCCTTCTGCTAAAAATGTGGTACTGTGAAATTTAAAAGCCCCTTAACATTATCTTCTTTCTTCCTTCCTTCCAAACAAAAACTGTCCTCTTCTCTAAAGACTTACCTATTTTAGGAAGAAGTGCAAGAGGGAACACAATGCCAACACAAATGATTATTAGTAGTGTTTGCCCATCGAGATACCAAGACCTATTAGAAAAAAAAAATAATAATCGTATTTTAGGCCCAGGAATACAGTGCTCATGTTTGCGCACACACACAGTTATAACCATTACAACCACCCACTAGGAAAAGCCTACTTCCTTTCATTAAAATATGTTCTTGTGAAATCCTGTTACTCTTATTAATGAATTTATATTTAAGAAATGTATCAAAACAATGAGATGCCATTTTCCAACTACCAAATTAGCAAGTATTTGAAAGTAAGATAATGGTCATTGTTGGTGAGGAGTGACAAGGTGTACACAAAAGTGGTGAAGGTAGGGGTGCCTGGGTGGCTCAGTCGGTTAAAAGTCCGGCTGTTGTTTTTGGCTCCTCATGAAATCAGGGTCCCGGGATTAAGCCCCAGGGTCAGCCTCTGTGCTCAGTGGGGAGTCTGCTTAAGGATTCTCTTCCCTCTTTCTCTGCCCCTACCCCCTGCTCGGGTGCACGCACTCTCTCTCTAAAATAAATAAATAAATCTTTAAAACTGGTGAAGGTAAAAACTGTGTATATTACCTTTCTGGAAAGCAATTTGGCAAAAGATACTGAAAAACTTCAAATATTTAACACTTACAGAAGACTATTAAAAATAAACAATCAGGGGGTACCTGGGTGGCTCAGTTGGTTAAGTGTCTGACTCTTGATTTTGGCTCAGGTCATGACCTCAGGGTTGTGAGATAGAGCCCCTAGACGGCTCTGTGCTGGGTATGGAGCCTGCTTAAGATTCTCCCCCATCACCCTCTGCCCGCCCCCACCCCTCCCTGCTCATGTGCACTCTCTCTCAAAAAATAAATAAATAAATAATCAGTTGGGGCGCCTGGGAGGCTCAGCCAGTTAAGTGTCTTGACTCTTGATTTCAGCATTTCAGCCCAGGTCTTAATCTCAGGATCGTGAGTTCAAGCCCTGCACTGGGCTCCATGCTGGTTGTGGAGCCTACTTAAAAAATAAATAAAAAAAAAAATAAACAATTCCCAACAAGAACAAAAATATTTGTAAAAAGATGTTTACTGAAAACATTTAAAATATTGAAAACTGGAAACAAATAGCTAAGACCACGACAATTTTTAAAAACAAATTATGGGACTATGGGATGATCATAAAAAAGAAAATTTTACAGGTATAATAATATAATGAATAATATAGTGATATGAAAACATCCTAAATATATATAGCATGATTAGCAATTCTGAGGAAAAGTGGAAAAGAACTGCAACATACTGATAGCCATCATCCCTGGGTGGCAGAATGATGGGTAAGTTTTCTTCTTTACAAAGTTTTCTATATTTTTCAAATTTTCAAGAAAGAGCACGAATTACCAGGAAAAAAAAAGTATTACATTTTTCATATAAAGGCATTAGAATATTAAATGAAAAAGAAGGTAAGTTAAAAGTGTGATGATGTATTTGATTACTTAAAAAAACTGAATGAACATTAACGAAAAGGTCAGAAGGATATTCTTAAAATACCAGAAGGAGATATTTCTATGTGGTAGCAATATGAGCAATTTTTATTTTTCCCTTGTTTGCATGTAGATGGTTTCAATTTTCCAATATAAATACATGTGTGGAACTTTTAAAAAGTTAAGAGTTAATTCCCCAAGAATTTAACAGTAAAGACTTCACTTTAGTATGTAAAGGACAGACAATTCATGAAAGAAGTATAACTAGTAAATACACATGAAGAAAAATCCAATCTCTGGTGCTAATTAAAGAAATAAATATGAGGCTGTTGAAATTAACCTAGTAAAATTATTTAAAAAGTAATACTGAAGAATGTGGCATAACTGGTCCTTCAGGCATTGCTAGTGATCTTGTCCATTAGTACTACTTCTGGAAAAACAATGACATTATGTAGAAAAAGCAATAAAAACGTGGTAATCTAAGAAAATAAATATAATATAAAAAATTCTATGTGCATGAAGCTATGAATACAACATTACCATAACATTAAGAAGCAAGCTGGAGGGAAGTCCTATATATTTAACAATAGAAAATATTAGGCCCATAAAAGCATATTCAGTGGAATGCTATGCAGTTTTTAAAAAAAAGACAATTTAGTAAAATGGAAAATACTAATGATAAAAATATAAAATAGATGGTTATTAACTATGTTCTAAAAAGCTTTTTGAGAAAAATTAAAAGGAAATAAAACAACAATGATTAGGTAAGAGATGGTATTACATATGATTTTTATTTGCTCTCTTTTCTAAATTTTCTATAATCATTTTTCACTGAAACATATACACATATGCACAATTACAATAGTAACAAAGTATAATTAATGTCAATATGGCAGCTGGAGCATCAAAGACAATAGGGATTATTTTTTCAAATCATTTGGCAGATACTCTCAGAGTTCCCAGTTGGTGAAAATGCATCCTCTTTTTCTACCAGGTAGCTAAAGTCACCCACTGACATGTTAAATTAAGAAAATGGATAAATTCCTAGAAACATACAACATATCAAAATCATGAGAAATAGAAAATATGAACAGAGCAATAATGAGTAAAGAAAATGAATCAGTAATCAAAAATTTCCCAACAAAGAAAAGCCCAGGACCAGATAGTTTTATTGGTGAATTCTACCAAATATTTAAAGAAGAATTTATGCCAATTCTTCTCAAACTCTTCTAAAAAACTAAAGAGAAGGGAACACTCCCAAACTCATTTGACAAGGGCAGCATACTCTAATATGAAAGCCAGATAAGGACACTATGAAAAAAGAAAAGTACACATCAATATCCCTGATGAATATAGATGCAAAAATCCTCAACAAAATATTAACAAAATGAATTCAGCGGCACATTAAAAAGATCATACACCATGATTAAGTGGAATTTATCCCTGGAATGCAAGGATGGTTGAACATATGCAAATCAATAAATGTGATATAGCATATGAATAGGTTGAAAGATAAAAATCATATGATCACCTCAACAGATGTAGAAAAAGCATCTGACAAAATACAATAACTTTTATAATAAAAGTCTTCAACAAATTGGGTATAGAAGGAACATACCTCAATATATAAAGGCCATATACAACAAACCTACAGCTAACATCATACTCAAGAGTGAAAGGCTGAAAGCTTTTTCTCTAAGATCAGGAACAACACAAGGGTGCCAACTCTCACCACTCTTATTAAACACAGTACTAGAAATCCAGCTAGAACAAATCGGGCAAGATAAAAAAAAAAAAATAAAAGACATCCAAACTGGAAAGGAAATAGTAAATCTGTCTTTATTTGCAGATCATATGATCTTATAAGGAGACTATCCTAAAGACTCAACCAAAAACTAACCAACACATTCAGTAAAGTTGCAGTTTACAAAATTAACATACAGAACTCAGTTACATTTCTATACACTAACAACAAAATATCTGAAAAAGAAATAAAACAATCCTATTTACAATAACATCAAAAACAATAAAATATGTAGGAATAAATTTAACCAAGGACCTGGAAGATCAGTACACCGAAAACTACAAGATTTTAATGACAGAAACTGAAGAAGACACAAATGGAAAGATATCTTGTCTATGTTCATGGATAGGAAAAATTAATTTGTTAAAATGTCCATACTACCCAAAGCCATCTATAGATTTAATGCAATCCCTATCAAGATTCGAATGACACTTTTTTACAGAAATAGAACAATCCTAAAATTTGTATGGAACCATAAAAGATCCCGCATAGCCAAAGCAATCCTGAGAGAGAAAACAAAGCACCACACTTCCTGATCTCAAACTAAACTACAAAGCTGCTATAGTAATCAAAACAGTAGAGTACTGGCATAAAAATAGACACACAGACCAATGGAATGAATAAAGAGCTCAGAAATAACTCTGTGCTCATATACAGCCAAACTGCTATCTGACAAGGGAGCCAAGAGTGTTCAATGGGGGAAAAAGTCTCTTCAATAAACGGTGTCAGGAAAACTGGATAAACACATGCAGAAAAATGAAACTGGACTCCTATCTTATACCACTCACAAAAATTAACTTGAAATGGATTAAAGACTTAAATGTAGTATCTGAAACCATAAAACTTCTACAAGAAAACAAAGGGGGAAAGCTCCTTGACATTGGCCTTGGCAATAATTTTTTGGATATGATACCAAAAGCACAAGCAACAAAAGCAAAAATAAGTGGGACTACATCAAACTAAAAAGCTTTTCCACAGCAGAAGAAACAATAAACAAAATGAAGAGGCAATCTATGGAATGAAAGAAAATATTTGCAAACCATATAACTGATAGAGGGTTAATCCAATTTAAAAATGCACAGAGGAAATCAACAGCCATTTTTCCAAAGAAGACATACAAATGGCCAACAAGTATATGAAAAGATGCTCAACATCACTAATCACAGAAATACAAATTAAAGCCACATTGAGAGATCACCTCACACCTGTTAGTATGGGTATCAAAAAGACAAGAAATAACAAATGTTGGTGAGGAAGTGGAGAGAAAGGAATCCTTGTGCACTGTTAGTGAGAAGGTGAACTGGTTCAGCCACTACAGAAAATAGTATGGAGGTTCCTAAAAAAATTAAAGGGGCACCTGGGTGGCTCAGTCAGTTGAGCGCCTGGCTCTTGATTTCAGCTCAGGTCATGATCTCAGGGTCCTGGGATGGAGCCTGGTATCAGGAGTGCTCAGCCAGGAATCTGCTTGCGGATTTCTCTCCCTCTCCCCTTGCCCCCCCACCTTGTGCAGATGCATGTGCTCGCACGCGCTCTCTCTCTCTCTCAAATAAATAAATAAATAAATAAATAAATCTTTTTAAAAAACTAAATGATCCAGCAATGCCACTTCTGGGTAATATATCCAAAGGAAATGAAAACAGGATATCAAAAAGATATCTGCATTTCCATATTTATTTATTTATTTTTATTTTTTTTTAAGATTTTATTTATTTATTTTGACAGAGACACAGCAAGAGAGGAAACACAAGCAGGGGGAGTGGGAGAGGGAGAAGCAGGCTTCCCAACGAGCAGGGATCCTGACGCGGGGCTCGATCCCAGGACCCTGGGATCATGACCTGAGCCGAAGGCAGATGCGTAACAACTTAGCCACCCAGGCGCTCCATGCATTTCCATATTTATTGCAGTATTATTCAAATAACCAAGATATGGAAACAACCTAAGTGTGTGTCAGTGGATGAATGGATAAAGAAGATGTGGGGTGTGCATGTGCGTGTGTATGTAGAGCATATATACCATATATATAAATACCATATATATATGTGGGATAGTGGAATATTATTCTGCCATGAGAAAGAAGGAAATCTTGCCATTTGTGACAACATGGTGGGACTCTGAAGGTGTTATGCTAAGTGACATGAGTCAGGCAGAAAAATATCATTACCGTTTATCACTTATATGTAGAATCAAAAAAAGCCAAACTCGCGGAAACAGAGTAGAATGGTGGTTACCAGCAGGACTGGGGTAGAGGAGGCAAGGGAACTGCGATACTGATCAAATGGTACAAACTTGCAGTTACAGGATGAATAAGTTCTAGGGATTGTGACTGTAGTTAATAATAATAATATACCTGAAAGTTGCTAACAGAGTAGATCTTAAATATACCGTGATGGAGGGTTTAGCTAACACTACTGTGGTAATCATATTGTAATACATGAGTATATCAAAATACATATTGTATACCTTAAATTTATACACTGTTATATGTTAATTATCTCTCAATTTAAAAAGAAAGAAAGAAAGAAAAGGTTTTCCCCTACACGGGTTTCAGCCCCTGGCTTCTAACATGGACTTCATGATTCACTGTGTCTCTTTTATTTCTGGTTTCAGAGGAAGTCTTTTTCTAATGTATCTTTAGCGGGTATTGGTGGGTGCCAACAACTTCCTTTTAAACAGAAAAAAGAAGGAGTAGCAGCAGAAATAGCACCATGATCACACCTTTCCCTTTTTCACTCTAATTCGTGTCTTTAGGAAATGCCTGTGTCAGAACCTAAAACCTGTGCACAAGTATTTCTAGTACTCACGGACCTGAAGCTGTGCTCTCTGCATTTACACAAGCCTCTCAATTCCTGTATGTAGGAGGACCTAAGGGCACACATATTAAGAATACAAAATGATACCAGGCAGGTTCATCTTCTAGTCACTCTTGAATAAGTATCAAAATAGGAACTTCAAAACATCCCTCATTGAGGGACACTTGGCAACTAAATTTCTGGAGCTGGCAAAAAGCCCAGGGCTCTACACCTAAAATCTCTCCTTCAGGGACCCAGTATCAGACCCAGACAATTGCAGTGTCAGGAGAAAAAAGGGCCAGTAGGGCACCAAAGCAGATTCCATCTGTTAGCTCTGCTGTTCCTACTGTCATGAAGGTGGAGTTGTGCAACAAGCACATTAATCCTTAGGACCAAAGACTCTTTCCTCTTGCATAAGAATAAACATTTTGAAATCCTGAACTTTATAACTTATACTATTATAACTATACTATGTCAGACCACAATTCTCTCATGCCCAGAAGCCATGAGACTGCCGAAAGCACTGATCTGTGGGACTGAAGACAACGTCACCTCCTCCCAGCGGTCTCTCAGCATCACAGTTATGGTATGTTAGCGCAAGAAGAGACCTCAGAGATCATTTGGCTCAACAACTTCATCTTATATGTCTGTAAAAGCAGAAAAGGATGAGAATGATCTTAGTGACAGGAGAAATGGAAATAATCTCCACTCTTTTTTTTCTTAAGATTTATTTATTTATTTGAGAGAGAGAGAGAATGCACATGCACGCGCAAGCAGGGAGAGGGGCAGAGGGAGGGAGAGAGGGAGAAGCAGACATGGGGCTCCATCTCACAAGCCTGAGATCATGACCTGAGCCGAAACTAAGAGTCGGATGTTTAACAGACTAAGCCACCCAGGCACTCCTAATCTCTACTCTTGAATAGTTACTCTTGAGTTTTTGGTATTTTTCAGATACTGCTTCATTTTTCTCAAGATGGTGCTTTCCTGTACACTCTCCTCGTCACAGGGTTGAATTTTAAATTCCTAATATAAAAATAACTTTATTGCAAAATGTAATTTCACTATCCCTGGCTTGGCTACTGGTTATTATTAATCATTTCTTGTACTTATTAAGGTACATTAATAAAGACAATTGTAAATACAGTGCTTTTCTTTATCATTCAACTACAGGGCAATTCAGGAATGCACACTAAAGTTAGTTTAGATTTGATATGCATGTCACAGTCAACTGAATTGTGTTTGGCAATGGATATTTTCCAAAGAACAGAGATGATTAAACTTGGAAAATTAAACCCAGCCCGAGAAATACAAACCAGTAAAAAGTAATCTCAAAAAGCACATATTGAAAATCAAGATTTTAGAAGAATATACTAACCTTAAATTTTTTCCTAAGGGGGGAAAATGAATTATCTAACAGAACCCCTGTTTTCCTACTGTAATCTAAATATACATTCCTTTAAGCCAAAAGAATTAGAGTAAAAAGTTTTTATACTTCCTAGAAAACTTGTTTGATCTGTGGATTTAATTCTATATGATAAAAATGTTCCAAGTATGAAATATAGAGTATAAATCCTTAGCTGTATTGCAAATGCTTTGGCATGCAGATGCTTTTTTCCATATTTTAATGAAAACCAGATTTATTTATAAGTTGCTTTAATTTCATTCTCGAATAGACTGGAACAAGAGTATCATATGTTCTGAATTAGGATCTTACTCACATCCCATATCAATTATGTAACTCAAATGCAAGACAACTTAATTGTGTCAATCATATTCCCCTGACAAGATCATTAAATGTTAACAGAGAGCTTCCAACTTTTAACAGCCATAGATTTTTAAAATATAAATTATTCTCTGAAAAGTACAGATGCCTCATACAAGTTTGGGATAAGTATTATAGCTTCTGACTTCTAACAGTAATTGTTGAAATTAGAATATTATGAACATACGGTTTCTTTTTTATAACATCTTTAAAAAGGCTTATATTTCACAAAGGTACATCAAATCTCACAGAAAATAAGCACACCTGAAAGACCTTAAGTGCAATTTATTGTCAATCAAACCCTAAAATAAAAGCATAACAATATCATATTGATCTCGGAAGAAATATAGCTATATAACTTTATTCAGAAATAAACTGCCCTAGATAGTTGTCAATTACCATAACATTTGTTTCTTAATTATTTTACAGCATTAAGCTTTAAAGATTGATGGTTTATCTGCATTCTTACCAACTAATATAGTCTCTTATTGATGTTTTTTTACAACTCTAAAATCCAAAATAAGCAAATGTACATTACATGTAAAACAAGATGAGACTGTTAAAGAGGTGTGCAATTTTCATCAAAACAGAGATGATGCCAACTGGCCACAGTATTTTGAAATATAGCTTTAAAAATCCATTTCTGACCTATAAAAAATACCATTTTAATCAATTTTCTACTAAAATGAGTAAGATGGGGGTTAACTTTCATTTTTTTTAAACAAACCAGAAAAAAAAACCCCAACAAAATAAATGGTAATTGATTTATTTATTTAATTTTATTTATTTTTAAAGACTTTATTTATTTATTTGACACAGAGAGAGAGAGAGACAGCAAGAGAGGGAACACAAGCAAGGGGAGTGGGAGAGGGAGAAGCAGGCTTCCCGCCGAGCGGGGAGCCCGACGCGGAGCTCGATCCCAGGACCCTGGGATCATGACCTGAGCCGAAGGCAGACACCTAATGACTGAGCCACCCAGGAGCTCCTGGTAATTGATATAAAGAGAAAGCTATGGTAAAAGTATCACATTTAGAGAAAGAAGACCTAAGTTTTAATAGCAGTTCTGTCTCATACTACCTTAATTATTTCTAAAATTTTATATGCATGGTTATCCCTCCTCTTTCCACGAAGACATATCACAATTTAAAAAAATGTAAATAGAAGTCACCAAATTCAGGAGCAAGAAAAAGGCAAACATGTGACAACTATTAGGATTAACAGTCAAATTCGACTCTGACCTCCCTGGCAGAGCAAACAGGGAAAATCCACCTTTAATATATTTATTATTATTGAAATTTCTTTATTTTTAATTGAGGGTATATTTGACATTCAACATTATGGAATTTCTTAATTCTCCACATTTACACTATTGCTATCAGCTTACAAAAGCATGTATATATAATATCTTATTTGATCATCTCAACAACTTTGTTAAGAAGGTAATACTGGTACCTCCATTAAGCCAGGTGAAGAAACCTCAGGCTCAAAATTAAGTTATATGGCCAGAAGAAGTAAAATCAATTTCCTGAGGTCACTGACATGGATAGAACACATGTCTCCTTACTCTTAGTCTAATATTCCTGATTCTACTTCTCATTGCCTTGAGTTCTTAGCCCTAAACTATAAACTAAATTTGTCACATAGAATTTTTTGAGTAACAGAAGTTGTCCTGAATATTTTTACAGCAAATGAAAAAGTGAATTTCACATAGCTCTTTCTTATAGCAATCGTATTCACCAAACTAAGAGCATAAAACTTAAAAGCAGACAAAGCAAGGCAGTTGTGAACATCAAATGTGATAATGAATGTGGAAACCCTATAAACTGTAAAGTACTACACAAAGGCACAGTATCTTCTGATGATGAAAAATCATTAAGGACTTCTGATTTCTATTCAAATCTAAAGTATACCATACTTTCCTTATAAATATGTATTTGCAGTTGTCTAAGGAGAACTTTTTCATGGAAGCCAAGTTGTAAAACTTAAAGAAGTTAATTTTGAAAACTTGCCCTGCAGTCCAGAACAAGTCCAAATATTAGAGCAAAACAACCAAATATTTAAGTCTAAAAGTCTGATAGGTTTTTGTATTGTGGTTTAGAAATTATGTGAAATAACTTGATGACACTTAAAAGAATTTATTCTGTCTTTTAAAGTGTATTTTTCTCAAAATTTCTTTTTCTATGCAATGAAAGGAAAAGTATAATAAATTTGTTTTTTCCCCATAAAAAGAGATGAGTCAATAGTCTTTAGAACCCAGTATTTTTTAAATAATAAAGGAGAAAGGAAGTATAATGTGGTTTAGTATTGTTTACAATATTGTTAAAAACCAGGAAATGAAATCATTAAGTCTCTGCAAATCATTTATTTTTTTCAAACCATGCTTTAGAATAGAAATCTCACAAGTGTGGTTGTAACTTTATCACCGTGGTTTGCGGAGAAGCGACCGCAGTATGATCCACTCCCCTTCTTTAAGACCTTTACTCTCCAAACTTCTCACCATCCCCCATTCCCTACCTCAATCTTTCATATTCCCAGAAATTTCTCCTTTGCTCTTCTGCAAGAGATAGTTCCTCCCTGTCCTGCCCTATTCTACCACATCATTAATAAATATTTATTGAATTAACAAATTAATGGATACAACATGAAATATTTTCTCTTACCCAGTATGGTCTCCAGACAAAAATTCTGAAATAGCAGCAGGAAGCTCTGTTTTAATAATTAAAAGATAAGATGACATAGCTGCAAAAAGGATAAAAATAGTTCCTATTAGAATTCTATATTTTTAGCCATTTAAAAAATAATCTATACAGAAACACAGACGTCCATTAGGGCTTTGACAACATGTGGAAGATTAACTCCTACTGCACTATCCCAAAGGTATATACACACCAGGAATGGAGATAAGTAACTTTGTAGAGAATAACTGGTAGTTCATTAAGTATCCTTTGCTTACATTTCAAGCCCAAGACAAACTACTTAGGTAGAGAAATGGTCTTAATTACAGGCCATTTATAAATGAAATTTTCTTTGAAGTTCTGCACAGATTTGTATATGTTATCAACCCTGTTCAAGGCAACAGAAGTTAGTTTAGCAACAACTGATATAGAAACAGGAGTTTAATAAGTACAGCTAATAATTCTGATTACTTGTTTCTTCTTACTAGAGAGAGACAGCTCCCCAGAAGTCTCCCTCCCTCCCTCTCCTTCTCTGCTTGCCCCCAACACACGTTATGCACATTACAAAATAAAAACAAAATGCATGAGTTACATTTTAAATTGTCCTCTAAAACTGATTAGAAAAGATTCAATGGAAACCATTAAGCATATTAAAGGGACAAAACTTACAACTTTTATTCCATTTTATTAACAGGGCTCATCTGTATTATGCAATCACATCCTGAAGCTAACATTGTTTCTTACATTTTATCTGACAGGATCCAAGAAAGAACTAGCTTTTACAGCATTTTAATAATGATCCTATTTCTGATGTAGCTATAAAAAAAACACAAATCCTATAAACCTTCCATCATATATTAGGAAATATTTTAATATGGTTACAGAATATAGAACTCATTTATATGTAAATACTTGAGTTTAAGCTTACATGTTTAAGTATATAGAAACCCAGATGACTGGAATCAGAACTTCAGTTTAACAGAGTAATAATCTCTCTTCCCCCTGGAGATTAAGGATATATTAAAAAAGGACCAACAAGAATATATCCAAGAAGAATAAAGAGCATACGCTGTACGCACGTTAATTTTATTACTTATTTATATTTCAGGAAATATTTCACTTTCTCCTTGGACCTACAAAAACTAAGAACACAAATGAATGCCAAGTCTGAATGGTAAAAATTGATTAAAAGGCTCAAATGTTTAAGAAAAGTATGTTTTTCTCAAACAACTTATGTAAACATAGCTAAATTTTTCCACAATTATTACAGTGCTGTGTGACTACTTAAGAAAAAAAGGAAATATACTAGTTTGTATATAAATTTATATGAAGATAGACAATAACACACAAACAGATACACATAATTTTTTAAGTAAAATGATGTACCCATGGCAAAATAAAATTGAGAACAGTTAATACTTCTCTGCAATGAAAATACATATATACACATTTTCCAGTTTGTGACTACTTATTCTTCCCCAAAAGTACAGTTGCTGAAGTATAGCTTTTTCCCCAACAGAAGTACAGTACCCTGCTTCAAACTCTTTTTGTTTGGGGACATTACAATTGATTGTATATGAAAAGGTGTTCTGTATTGTTCATACTGTCAAAAGGAAAAATGCTATCAATTTGGCACAGAACAGAAGGAAGGTTTAGATTAACCTCCTCCACTCAAGGATTTGGGGTCTTTGTTTATAATACTTTATCTATCCCAAAGAATCATACACATATGGTATAATGAAAATCATGAGCTGAATTTTCTGAAACTGGCCTAGAGCTGTTTAAATGTATCTTGCAAGGAAAAAAAGGAGGCAAAAGTACCTTGAACACAAGGAATGTAGACTTCCTATACAATGTAATTTATTATCTGCCCATCAGTCTTTCTTGCTTGGATTAATCCAACACCACATGCATTTCTAAAGTTTCAGACATTCATCTCTTTCAGTAATTTTCTATTATTTCTTTTAGATCTTTAGTTGTAAAAGCTTCAATGAATATGATATCGTATTTCTTTCTAATATACAATCTGTCATTCTTCCCAGAATTTCTATTAGCCCCTGGCTAATCATTTGATCACTTTTATCCTCTGTTGTAGCCTTAACTCTTTGGTTTTCAAATGGGAGTCCTATTTCATTAGATTCCAGTCTGAAGAATCATGTATATTTCAAGAAACATGAACTCACCAAACATATGTTTCTCTCTCAAAAAGAGATCTCAGCATACACAATATAATAAAACATGCAAAATACTGCTTCTCTCTTAGGGAATGGTGGTGTTTGTTTTAAGAGCTACAAAACCACACAGCTCCTGATGAGGAAAAGCCCCACTGATTAAGTAAGTAAAACAAAGAAAGACACTATCCTTTTCACTGTCTTAATTATTTTTTCTTAACCACAAGTAAACTTCCATGCAAGGACTAGCACCTTAAAATATTACATATAATACAGAGAAGAAACAAAAGAGATTACCAAATATACAGTAACTTAGGAAATACATCTTAGATTTACATAAAAAGGACAGTTAGCTCAGTAAAATAAAATAGAAAAGTTTTAAAGATATAATATCAATAGTAAGGCTCATATATCCATGGTTTTTAACCAAAAGGTTCACTAGATCAAACAGCTGCCTGCCACACCTCTTGTCTCATGTCTTCTATTAATGGCATAAGGAAGTGTTTAAAGACTTATCTTAGAGACAGGTCATAAGCAAGAATTTGTAAATGATTTTTTGCTGACAACAATACATACCATAGACTCCTAATACAAGACACACCATGTTGTACTCTAAATTAATAGCTGTAACAGGGTCATCCATTTTAGCCATGGTTATGGTTAAGTGATTCTGGCCCCTACACTAGCAAGCCAGAATTGGTGCTAGAAGACATACCTTGAAGACAGGTATTCAAGCCATTGCAAATCATTTATTTTACCACATTAACTAAATAAGTATTCTTTTTGCCTTCACTTTAAACATAACGAATAGAACTCATTTAATGGAAACTGCCCTGGGAAGGAGATAAAAAAAAAAATCTGTCAATCTAATCAAAACACAGAAATTGAAAGTATTCTTTGAAAACCATGTGGAAAAGCAACTGTTATACTAAGAAATGACTAAAATAGGGTAAAATTTGATTAGGCAATAGCTAGTAGTAAGGTATTAATATTGGTTGATCTAATCATAGAAGAGAAACACATGAGCTGGGAACATGGAGGTTGAAGGGAGAGATGTCAGAAACAGAAAAGGGGAAAGGGCCCTGTGAGAAAAGAACCACGAGAACAGTGAACATTTTGGAGTTCTGGATGCCTATTCCATGCTTCACAGTATTCTAAGTGATTTGCAAGCTATTTTCTCAATTAACCTTTACCACAAAACTGTGAGGTAGATACTTATTTCACAGATTTAGAAATGGAGGCATGAAGAAGTAACTTGCCCAAGGTAGTGATGGTAGAAACAGTCAGTCTGGCTTGAGAAATTTGCCCTATTAACTCCTAGGGAAAAGTGCAGGAGCAAAGTGAAGAAGAAATCACCACAGCAAAGAAAAATAAGGGAAGTCTGTCAAGACCACTCCCTAGAATTATTTTTTTTCCTTTTTCATCGGCATTTAAATAACAAATTGCTTACAAATGCTGAATTCAATAGTTAAGGTCAAAGAAATTAATGAGAAGTCTTAAAAACACTATGTTCATTTCACTTTGACATGTATTTTCAATGTAATTTATTTCAGCTTTGTAGCTGGTTTGGTGAAGTTATTAGTCCAAGATTCCTCAGATAAGCTAAGGAGTTTCCTGAGGGCCTCTACTGCATCTACCACTATGATTCTAATGCATCTGCAACTATTATTGTCATTCAGAGGAAAGAGCTTCCTATTCTCACATATTTGAGATATTAACACCAAAATGAAATAACACCAAAACATAAAACCAATCCCTCTTCCCAAAAACCCTACACTCTTATAGACCATTTTTCCCAGGACTCCTTAAAAAAATATAAAGT
The DNA here is from genome assembly GCF_004348235.1 of Phoca vitulina. Taxonomy (NCBI): domain Eukaryota; kingdom Metazoa; phylum Chordata; class Mammalia; order Carnivora; family Phocidae; genus Phoca; species Phoca vitulina. The sequence continues at coordinate 33,457,373 of NW_022589710.1, read as the reverse complement.
CTCATTTGGAGTCTGGGCCTAAGAAATCATTAGTTTGCAAAAATAATTATCCTTTTTGTTAAACTCTTAAAATACACGTATGAAGATAAGATTACATACAGCTATTTTAAAAACAGAATTAGGTTTTCAGCACTTGGAAGAAGTTCAGCAACTTCTTAAAGGATTAGTCAGCCAGCCCTAAACAGATGTACTATGGGAAGAAATAATAAGTTTGCCTTTCTGTCTGAGAGATTCAATTTTACTTCAAACATGTTTTTAGTCATGGATAGCAACAGGTTTATTCCATTCAACACATCTGATTAACCTGGTGTTCCTCCTAAATGTTCAAATGCCAGTGAAAGTCTATCCCCACTCAAAATAGTACACAACACAATCTCTTTTTCTAAAACCCCCCAAAATGTCATTTCCTTAATTTGCTCATAAATGGAAATCAAAATATATAGAGGAAAATTTTCCCCATAACCCTAGGAAAATACTTATCTTTGTTTTATCATTTATAAGATCTTAAATTTGAACACAATGGGAGCAGAATATCTACAATTCTGAAATCCTATAATAAACTTCAATAAGTCACAGGAATAAACGGCACAGCATAATGAATACAGTGGAAGATACTGTAATAGCAATGTAACAGGACAGATGGCAGCTATGCTTGAGGTGAACAGAGCATAATGTATAAACATGTCAAATCACTAAGTTGTACACTGGAAACTAATGTAACATTGTGTGTCAACTATACTCAATAAATAATTTAAAAAATTATTACTAAGAAATATATTACTTCAAAATCTTTTTTTTAATTTTTTAAAAGATTTTATTTATTTATTTGACAGAGAGAGAGAGAGCACAAGCAGGGGGAACGGCAGGCAGAGGGAGAGGGAGAAGCAGGCTCCCCACTGAGCAGGGAGCCTGACGTGGGGCTCTACCTGAGGACTCTGGGATCATGACCTGAGCTGAAGGCAGACCTTGAACTGAGCCATCCAAGCGCCCCTCAAAACCTTTTTAAAGCGACGTGTTGCCAGTAAATTTTATCAAAGGAAGTACTTGTGGGGAAAAAAAAAATCTCCTTCCAAATTTCCTATATCTTTCCTATTCTAAAGCCGTGCTTTCTAGAATTTCTGGACAGTACTGTTCAGGCTCAAAGAAGCTATAGTATGTCTACAGATAAGCTGACCAGCAGATGGCGTTGTAACAGCACGCCCGATCCCAGTCTCCCAGGGGACAGCACAAACTATAAAACATCTAAAATGACTTCATTATCCTATTTTAAAAAAAGGGCAGAAAATAAAACTAAATAGTTCCTAATTTATCTATACTAAATCATGAATTTTAAAAATACTGAGAATTTGAAATTTTTATAGTTCTCAACTGAAAATGATCTTATTTATACCTTTCTGATTATGAGATTTAGAAATTGTGCTGCTTGAGTACAAGAAAGGGCTGCAGAGCAGAGTTTCTCTTAAGTTTTCCAAACTGAGGTGTTAATCAAGACTGCTGGAGTAAGGTTTATAGGATCTGTGCCAGACTGGAAAATCTGGATCATTCTAGCAATTTCAGGAAGTTCCAGTAAGACTACTAATGTTTAGGGCTCTACTTTCACAATATGTATCAGTGACTCGATCTTTAATCTCCTTTAAGGAATTGGGGCTTTAAAGAACTAACATGCTATTGATAGTGGTCCTTCATATTTTATAAAGAGCAAAGTAAGGATTTAACTTACTCCTCAGAGCCACCCACCTTTCCACACTCAATTAACTTCACTTTATCGTGTACTTCTACTTCACGGGACTTTCTCTGGTCTGACTAAAAATGATCTGGGGTTTACGGTTTGGTTTCTAGGAATATTTTAGCCTACTAAGTGGTCTATCTCAAGAGTTCAGATGAATGTGAAACTAACTACTTACTTTGGTTTTTAGGAAAAGAATCTCATAATGCAACACAGCTAGAGGAACCATGTGGAAACTACGTACACTTACTGGCTACTAGGGCACTTACTCCTTTTGCTAGTAGCCTACCAAATTCAAACCCTAAGCCAGAGTTGTCTTGCCTGTAACAGCATTAAATATTAAAATTTCCAGATGTCTCTTTTCTGACTTTGTGTCCCAGCAGCAATGACTCTCAGCAAATGCCACTCCAGCGACCGAGGAAATGGGCAGCTGAGAGCTATCACTAGGACTTATTTCAGTCCCCCAATTCATGATTGTGGGGAAGAGATCAGGAATTGCTTGGAAGTAGTAAAATACTTGCTAGAGGGCTCTCCAAATTCCGAAGACAAAGGTTTCCATAAGCTTAGGATAAGAGTGCTAAATTTAGTGAGTCACATTTTTTTCTATCATAAAGTTTAGAGATTATTCAAAGACACTATATTTTTCCAATCAATTTGTTAGACTACATCAATGCCCTGTGACTAATACTTGGTGCCTCATTGATGCTGGGGGAAAAAAAGGTTTCCTGTAAGTTCTGACAGTAAATTCTTTCCTAAAGAAACTATATACTCACTAATATATTCCATGGTCTCCTCTTCCCAGCTGATCAATTCCCTTCCTCCTAAAGAAGCACCGAGCCAGGTTGCTGGCTTTTCCTTCTCTCTCTCTCCTTCTCTTATTCCTTCCTTTCTTCCTATAATAAGTATTACTTACTAAATGCCTACTATGTACTAGGTACTAAGAACATAAATGAATGAGCAAATTACTTAATTTATGTAATAAGGAGATATAGGGAATAACTGGGTCTTCACTGAAACATCCATGTAACAAATACTGATCAAGAGCAATTCATAATAATTTTGAAAGGTCTCTCTGTTCCATTTTTCTCATAGATTCATCAGGGGCATAGAATCCTAAGAAAACTGAAAATGTTTAAATGTTACAAAGAACAGAAGAGTTAGGAAGCATTAATCTAAGACATGATTACTTAACCTGAAAACAGGTTTCAAAATATTTATATTCTATTTTACATAAGATCGAACTCTCCTCAATACTTTCAGCCTTTTAAAATTATGTAATTCCAATCTACAAATCATTCTATGAGTTTTCAAGTCTTTCTATCATTTATATAGTATATAAAATTATCTCTTTGAGGCAAAATCTTAGACTTTTAAGTAGAAATTTTAAAATTCAACAAATATTATTTACTGAGTTCCTCTACCAGAAATTAGGTCAAGTTAGGAAAACGAATAAAAACACATAGTTCCTATCCCCAGTGAGTTTAAAAAATCCACAATATTTATTCTTTTCACAGGTTTTCACACACTTACTGTATCACAGCAGAAGGATAAAGGCTTTAGAAGTAAACAGCGAAATTGAGTCCCAGCTTTATTAAGGGGTAAAGGTAAGTAAGTTATTTATCCCCTCTATGCACTGACTTCTTCCTCTGTAAGATAAGGATAACATCATCTCCGCTGAAGAGTTTTAAGTACAGGGGCGCCTGGGTGGCTCAGTTGGTTAAGCATCCAACTTGATTTCAGCTCAGGTCATGATCTCAGGGTTGTGAGATCGAGTCCTTTGGCAGGCTCCGTGCTGGACCTGGAGCCTGCTTAAAATTCTCTCTCTCCCTTTGCCCCTCCCTGCTTGCTCGCTCTCTCTCTCAAAAAAAAAAAAAAAAAAAAGTTGTAAGTACAATTAAAGTGTCTAGTAGAATGTCTGACCTAGATAGGATCTATTATATCCATTTTTCAGTTCTAACCAATCAGGGCAAAAACTCAGACCATTTATACTAGTAATAATCATTCTATCTTTCAGAAAATGGTATCAGAACCAGATTACATGCAGATGGGCATGTAAGAAGTATAAAAATTCAATGTGATGCTATACACTTCATATCATCTTATAAATATCCAACATGTTTCTAATTAAGAAAAAAGGCAAAATCCATTTTGAAGAAATAACATTATATAAGTCATATGCACAACATAATCAAGAGCCTCCCAAATCAGTATGCTGCTACTTCGCAAGCATATATGGCCTAGTAAGTGTTTAGGACTTCCACAGAACCAATTTATATCAATCAAAAAACTCCTTCTTAAGGCTCGAGTCTCTAAACTTTAACCCCAGAGGCTCAGCAGCTGCCGTAAAGGGAAGTTTGAAAAACTGAGACTCCCCTTTTCTGACAAAGAACAGCATCCATGAAAGCTTTTAGAGCAACAGTTGATTTGTGAATTACCTAAGAAAAGACCACATCATCTTTTGAACCAAGTATAACCCTCCTACTGAACCACCTGTAATAAAAATATTTCAATACTCTGAAGGAGTTAACATGCCTCCCAAAGTGCCAAATTAGAATTAGAATTTTGGGGTAAGAAGGGACCTTAAGTCCCTGTTATCCATCCTATTCCCACAGCAATTTAGCTAAGAGGAAACTGAAGCCAAGAGAGTGAGGGAGGGATTTCCCCAAGATACATGGCTATCCGCTGGCACAGACAGGAGTAGACAGAATTCAAGGTACCTGACTTCCAACCCAGTGTTCTGCTCACAAGAGCAAGCTTCTACTTCTATTATAATAAAGGAATGATTTATGCATATCTGGCTAAGACAACAGAAGACAGCTCTGAAAATATGTTTCAGTTATTACTTAGTGGGCTCAATAAATAAACTTTTAGCGAATATAAAGAAAATCATGAGGACATTATTTTAAAAACTAAACATTATCAGCTTTTCTGAATTTGAGGGACATTAAAAATTACTGTGACTGTTTCTAAGTCAATTTTTCTTCTTTTTTTAAAGACATTTATTTGAGAGCGAGAGAGAGAAAGGGAGGGACTGAGGGATAGTGCACACACATGTGGGGGTAGGGGCAGAGGGAGAGGGAATCTCCATGGGGCTCAATCTCACAACCCATGAGATCATGACCTGAGCAGAAACCAAGAGTTGGTCACTTAACTGACAACGCCACCCAGGGACCTTAAGTCACTTTTTCTTAAAAAAGATTATAATAATATAAAGCAAACAAGCACATCAACATACTTAGAGTTGAGAGAATTGATGATTTACCTTCCACCAGATGCAGGAATCCTTTCTAGGACATTCTTTTTCTAGAACTTTTTAAAATTTTGTGTTCAGCTTTTCAAATATTTAAAGCTAGTGATCAGTCTAGCCATTCCTTTTTCTCTTTCTTGATAAATATATGTAGGATATTAAAAAGTACATGGACATAGCTCATACAAATCATATTCAGCTCTGTTCAGTTCAACAAAGGTTTATCAAGCCCTAGGTATTGTGCTAGGTTCTGGGAGTACAAAAAGAAATGAGACCTAATCCTTGCCCTGGACGAGCTTACAAGAGAGTAGGGGAGAAAAGCATATACAGAAATAGCTTCAATCTAATAAAAAGTGCTAAAATAGATCATGTACAATAATAGATACAAGATTAGAGAACAAGGAAGGGATCAGAGTGAAGGATACCAAGAATACAAAAGTGGGCATTTTGGCAAGGTCACACACTTGGATCCAAATTCCTGGATTGAAAATACTATACATTTTCATATATATATATATATGAAATATACATATTCATATATATATATATACTATATATTCGGCTCAGGTCATGATCTCAGATCCTGGGATCAGCCCCAAGTCGTGATCCCTGCTCAGTGGAGAGTCTGCTTCTCCCTCTGCTCCTCTCATTTGTTCATGCACGCACTAGCGCTCTCTCTCAAATGAATAAAATCTTAAAAAAAAAAAAATCTACATAAAATGCCAAACAATAGTTCAACCTAACCTAAACAAAATGTGATGGTTCTTAGTAGTAAGATAGAATAATGAGGGACTGAAAATATTAAAATATACACTCGTATTAGGGGCGCCTGGGTGGCTCATGGGTTAAGCGTCTGCCTTCGGCTCAGATCATGGTCCCAGGGTCCTGGGATCAAGTTCCCCCATCAGGCCCCCTGCTTCTCCCTCCCTCTGCTGCTCCCCCTACTCTGCTGCTCCCCCTGCTTGTGCTCTCTCTCCCTCTCTCTCAAATAAATAAATACAATCTTCAAAAACATATATATACACTCGTATTAGACATTACAAGTGCATACTTAAGCAATTATATTTGCTAAAATAAGATAAATTATTCTAAAGCATTATACAAATTCATAAAGGAAGAGACTGCTTACTGGCTTCTAGTGTGAAGATGAAGTAATGTATGTTAGAAGGAGATTATTTGGTATGACACCCACGAAAGCATTCTTCTCTTTTTTCCATGAACATTCAAAGAATTAAACATGAATGTTCAGGATTCCCAAAACAATAGCAAGTATAATTTATTGTTGGAATGTTAATTTTTTCCTTGACCAAGAAACCCATTAAAGATGGAATTTGGTTGAATACTACTTAAAAGTAAAATAGCTCAGATCTCTTGAGTATCAGAGTTGAACTTTATTAAAGCTGTCATCTTTAAATTATTTTGAACTGTTACACATAAGAAATAAGATTAAAATTTCCTGTGACCATACAACCTTGTGTAAGGTCCAAAATGCATGTCAACCTTCCTTGTGTGTTTTCCTTTAACCTCATAGCATTTATTTAGTCCTCCAGTAAATGGTAAAAGAAAATTAAGACCTTGTTCAGCACTATATAACCTTTTTTTTTTTTTTTAAGATTTTATTTATTTATTTGACAGAGAGAGACAAAGCGAGAGAACGAACCCAAGCAGGGGGAGTGGGAAAGGGAGAAGCAGGCTTCCCGTGGAGCAGGGAGCCCGATGCTGCGGGGCCTGATCCCAGGACCCTGGGATCATGACCTGAGCTGAAGACAGATGCTTAACGACTGAGCCACCCAGGCGCCCCAGCACTATATAACTTCTTTGCAACATATACAAACATGACTACCATATTTTGGATTTAAATGTTTAATACATTTAGTTAGTAACTGTCTATAATTAACAGTAATTTTTGTTTCTACATGGTTCTGGATATTGGGATCTTTTTTAATGAAAACAAGATACAAGATAAATGTGAGAACGGTTCTTATTTGTTTCAGGTTTGTTTATTTATTTATTTACTTATGTATTTATTTTTTTATTTTTTAGAGAGGGTAGGGGTGCAGAGGGAGGGGGAGAATCTTAAGCAGACTCCACACCCAGCATACAGACCAATGCAGGGCTCAATCTCATGACCCTGAGATCAAGACCTGAGCTAAAATCTAAAGTCAGACGCTTAACCAACTGAGCCACCCAGGCGCCCCAGGTTCGTTTATTTTTTAAACTACCTTGTCATTTTAAATTTCTTGGTTATAAGAGGACACTGCTTATCTATACCAGATTGTTCACAGCCCAGGAAACATCACTCCTTCTGAAGCAGTATATACCAATGCCATAATTAGGACAAAAGTAGAGGGGAAATATTTCAGAATCACCTGGAGAATCTTTCCGAACTGTACCTTACCACTATCACAAGTACAGAAAGCCAATGCTTTAGAGGTGTATTGCAGACCTAATAACAAGACTGAAATCAAGGATTTACCTGAAACTAAATTTAGAAGCTACTGTCTTACAAGGACTGCTAATAAAAAGGATCTTAAAAAAAAGAGAGAGTAATGAGGACAACGCTGAAGGTTTCTAGGGATATCTATGTGTGCAGAGGTCCAGGTTCCCAGCTAGACCTGTAGTAAGGCAATAAACAAAAGGAAGAAATCACTGCCACCACATTTATGCATAAGCAGTGCACTTTCAGTTTCTTACCTCCAATATTCTGAATTAGGATGGTGCCTGCTACTGCCACCTATAAAAGAACAAATGTATTCACAAGATGAAAGAAGAAATAAAAGGATCAGTATTTTACTAAAATCCAATAACCCATTACTAAAAAACAGATGCAGAAGTGAAGAGAAATTGAAAAGAATACATTGTCAGCCATTTGTAATACATAAAACTAATTATCATCACATAAAAAGCCCTTTTTTAATAGTTCCATAGTTACCATAAAGAATGCTTTTGAAAATTTTCTTGGCAGTCATTTTAAACAGTTAAAAGTATTAAAAACTAGTAATTGGTGATTATCAAAGTAGCAAAAAATTGAAATTAAATCTATCTGGTCTCATTCTCCCTTTTTCACTGCTTTAGGAGGTAAAATGAGACATTGCTTTAGTAGGTCGACTGCTACAGCTTGAGGTGTGCTGTGAGGATGCTGTTTTGCATAGAAGGAAATTATATAGTCTCCTGAGTGTGTTAGCGTGGCAAAAAACAAGCTTTTGAACATCCTGTCCCAGGAATTAGTAAAGTCTAGAGCAGAAAACTCTAGAGCCCACATATTCTCAGATCTGAAATTTTAAAGCAAACTATTTCAAAATCAAGAATATGGAGTGGGCTTAGTGTAAGAAAGAAGAAGGTCGTGAAGACTGTAGCCTATTGGAGAACTCCTCCCCTTTCAAAATGGGGCACCTGCCGCTCAGCTCTGGCCAGCTGCTGGCATGTGAGAATGTGGATCCAATGTAGCTCTAGCTTCTACATTTCGTTAATTTTTCAAGGAAAGTCAGAAACTGAATTCTTTCAAAATTTCGTAACTCTTAGTTGGCAATCAGTTAAAAATAAGAAAATGGAGGCCAAACCAAATATGCCTAAGGACTAAGTTCAGCTTGTAGGTTTGCTGGTTTGTGATTCGGATGAGCTTCCTGGGAAACTCAAGACACCTTATCCATTCTTGGTAATCAGATGTACTCAAAGGAAATGACTAGATATTCTACTTCCACTTGGGCCTTTCAATCACGTAAGTCTTGGTGGATCTGCACCCCCAATGGATATTTGGAATGGCCTAGCTATCTAGGATCATTCAGTTCATGGACTGGGAACAGATCACCTCTCAGACTCCCCTCTACTAGGAATTCCATCAGTGGTACATCATTTGCCTATCCTGGAAACACTAGAGGCCTTGGGGTCTGCAGAGTAGGGCTAATGATGGAGTAGTTGCCACTCTAACTTTTCCAGAAGAAACTTTGCATGTCAACTCTTTTAAAAATTAGTTACAAAATGTCATAGTTATTTGTGAAGACTATTTTGACCTTTTGCACACTTTTATATACAATTGATAGCTACTGCTATCATACATGAAATTTTGATTTCTACTAATATATTGCAAAAAAACAGTAAGATCAACTTATTCATGATTATCTTTCCATCTTAAGTGCTGAATTTAAGCACTTAAGATCTACAAAGTCAGTATGTCTATCTACCTATCTATGCCTTCAGTGCCTACTATAATGAATAGCACATGGTATTTACTCAATAAATATTTGCTTGGTGAGCAGATAAATTATAGACAATTTAAAAAATCTTAAAAAGTTCAACAAATTTAAAAATATTTCTTTAATTCTCAGAACAATGTTATCTTATTATGTCCTATCCATATCTGCATCATATCTGGAAAGAAGGAAATAGGAAAGTTTCTTTTTTTTTAATATTTTACTTATTTATTTGACAGAGAGAGAAAGAGAACAAGCAGAGGGAGCAGCAGAGGGAGAGGGAGAAGCAGGCTCCCCGCTGAGCAGGGAGCCCGATGCGGGACTCGATCCCAGAACCCTGGGGTCATGACCTGAGCCGAAGGCAGACACCTAACCAACTGAGCCACCCAGGTGCCCTGGAAATAGGAAAGTTTCAACCCAATTGTGGAAGTGGAGAGGAAGTATAAAAAAGGCAAACAAACAGCAACTCCTCATTTAGAGTATCCTCTGTCTGTGCACCTGCCTCCTAAGAACTGAGTGCCTACATTAATGATAATGCAACTATTCTAGAGTTTTAGAAAGGGAAAGGGGACTCTCAATTCTTTTAGATTCTGCTCTATTCAAGGAATGCAGGAAATACTAGTGTGAAGTAACAGTGATGATGCTTAGAGTCCTATTTATAGATCATATGGAATTAATTTGAGAGTTTTCTTATACGTATAAATAACATTTTCTTCTTCCTTGGTTAAACTGGATACAGGAAACTGATCATGATTATACGAAACATCCCTGTCTGCAGGAAAGAGAAACTGTTACCAGGATGATTAACACAACCCTTTACCTGCAAGTAACATATTCTCCATTTTGTTCAAGTTTCAAGTTATTAAGACAAGGTTAAAACCATGAGGCTACACAGCATGATTTAAATATTCTTCTTATACTTTAAAAACAAAGTTAATTTGAATGTAAATACAGGTTTTCCCCTATCATGTAGCTATATCTTTTTCCTCCCAGACTCACTTCTTAGAAGTTGGTTTGGCCATCTTTAAGATTAAAAACAAACACAAAACACAAACAACAGTTTTACAAATGAAAAGAAAAAGTCCTATTTGAAACCAACATGAAAATGGGTTTTAAAAGTATGATAGATCTTCAGAAATAAAGTACTACAGTACTCACAAAAATATTTAACTCCTGATTAACTGTGGAGGAAGACACTGTTTTCTCTACCTCTCAATTTACTTTAATGTGCCTATCACAAACGAATGCCCAATAAATACTGCTGTCATTTCTATTATTCTGAGGAGGAAAAGCAGTTGATTTAGAGTCTGAAGTTCTACAATGTAATACTGGCTTTAAGTAACTGTGGACATATAGGCCCCTTCATTCCTCTGGGCCTTAATTTCCTCACCTATAAATGAGGGAATAGCTTGATCATCTTTTAGCACTGTTCAGCTCTTAAGTAATATAATCTTCTAATTACCAGTTTTGTAAATAGTCATGCTATAATCTTAATTCTATGCTTCTTTCTTTTCCTATCTTTATGAGGATTTACTCAGTTAATATAATCAATTTTTTTAAAAAGATTTTATTTATTTATTTGACAGAGACACAGCGAGAGAGGGAACACAAGCAGGTGGAGTGGGAGAGGAAGAAGCAGGCTTCCCGCGGAGCAGGGAGCCCGATGCGGGGCTCTATCCCAGGACCCTTGAATCATGACCTGAGCTAGAAAGGCAGACACTTAACGAATGAGCCACCCAGGCACCCCTATAATCAAAATTAATTAAAAAAAAAAACTTAAAACAGGCCATTGTTACAGCTTTAAAATTGTTCAAGTCACTGCTCTCCTTCATTAGGGTGAAAAATACTAATATATTTAAGTGTCGAATTAAATTTATTGACGCATTTTCCAGAAGGGCATATAGAGAGATTTCTTCTCTTTGTCTTCCTGTTCCCATCATTCTGTCTTTCTTCACTTTAGCTTCCTTTTAGTCCCCTAATTTCTTTCTCTTAGATATACCTGTCTCTTTTAACTAGAAATGGAAGGAAAAAAAAATGTCTCTGGATTTTGGAGACAGTAAGGAGAAAAAAAAAAATTTTACCTTTCCAGGTAATCCAAATGCAAAGAGTCCAAGATCTTCATAAGATGTCACAGCTGTTGAGAGAGATTATAATTTTTACTTTTACACAAAACTATTTGTGTGCCAAGTCCTAAAGGTAAGAAAGCTATTCTACTACTATCTTATAGCTATTGGATGGTCACATTAAATTTAGAGCAGAAGTAACCACTGCTGGGGGAAACTTCTGGAGACTTACGGTCTGTAAGGATAGAGTCGTACAATAAGTAGAGCTTAGCAAATTGCAAGGTTATCTACTTACCACCCAGCCTGCAGTACAGTAGTTCAAATGCACTGATCACTCAAGAACAACCCCACTTCTCCCTCAACAGTACTTGCATACTACACTATCTAACAGCAAGCTTTCACTGGCAATAGTCTCTGAAAACTGCATATATAAAGGTAGATAAAGTACGAAAGCTGTATCATACTTTCAGAGACATTCATTTTTCCTTACCTCATAATTAGTAGGGCATACACTTTCTTTTTTCATCATGAGTATGGAATTACATTTTTATTCCAGATATTTAAGAAATGCAGGCACAGAAAAGATGAAAATTAAATGGCTCATAAAAGAACCCAATTTGTCCTTAGCCTGTATAGCTTCATGTTCTAACTAATGACACCACCAGTAAAAATGAGAAGTAAAAACATTTATGTAATCCTATAGTCTGAAAAGTGCTTAACCTTACAGTACTTACACTAAAGAGCAGCAGACTAGCAGATGCTAAGGCTTGGTACAGCAACACACTTTTCCTATTGAGTCCAAGATACAGTTCATCATTTTTTAAAGCAAGTTTTAATATATTATCTCAAGAAATACATGGGTTTTCTTTAAATTGTCACTAACTTAACAAAAATCTCCTCTGTACTTTTGTATACAAAGACTACCAGGTTTGTAAAGTTAAGCATTTAAAAACCGTTTATGGCCTTTACATGTTACACCTACAAAGTTGGAAAGAAAACTGAAATGTTGAAAATATAAAATTACTAAAATACTAATTAAGAACAAAAATTTTAGCATTTTTAATTGCAAAATTTAAATTATTAACTTTAATCTATTATCAGAGTTGATGGATGACACAGGTATTTTTTTTAAGTGTATTTATATACTGCTAAACACAGTGAACAAAGACAATTTAGTTTTGATTTTGGGATATATAATTTGATTATAAGTAGGAACCTTTATACTTTAACAATGAAAGACTTCTACAATAATCTTACAGGGGTAGATTTTGGATATATTTTAGAACATAAAAATTAAAAAACAGAGTTACAGAATGAAGACCTGGAATTTTTTCCTCCTTTGTGAAATGCCAAAACTCTTTTTTCCAAATATACATATTCTAAAGTGAATGTCATCACAAAAATTAATAATTATTTTAATCAATAAATCTTTACTAGTTTGTTTTAATTTTCTAAACATAATTGATAATATTATATAGGGGCACAATTCCTTAAATTTGACATTCCAAAGCCTTGGTATATATATTAAACCAAAAAAATTGTCTAAATATTAGCTTCTATATAATTTGACACTGAGAAGGTAAGTTTGCTGAATATTACGTGCCAGAAGGTCTCTGATCTGACACTAAAGCATGAGATTAAAGGAACATCATTGTTCAATTTTAGCACCCCTCTTTAATATTATAGTTAAAATTATTATCTGGTTTTTTTTAAGATTTTATGTATTTGCCAGAGAGAAAGAGAGAGCACAAGCAGGGGGAGTGGCAGGCAGAGGGAGAGGGAGAAACAGACTCTCCGCTGAGCGGGGAGCCCAATGTGGGACTCAATCCCAGGACCCTGGGATCATGACCTGAACCGAAGGCAGATGCTTAGCCGACTGAGTCACCCAGGCGCCCCTATCTGTTCTTTCTTTCTTTTTTTTTTTTTTTTAAATTTTTTTTTATTGTTATGTTAATCCCCATACATTACATCATTAGTTTTAGATATAGTGTTCCATGATTCATTGTTTGTGCATAACACCCAGTGCTCCATGCAGAACATGCCCTCCTCAATACCCATCACCAGGCTAACCCATCCTCCCAACCCCCTCCCCTCTAGAACCCTCAGTTTGTTTTTCAGAGTCCATTGTCTCTCATGGTTCTTCTCCCCCTCCAATTTCCCCCCCTTCATTCTTCCCCTCCTGCTACATTCTTCTTCTTCTTTTTTTCTTTCTTAACATATATTGCATTATTTGTTTCAGAGGTACAGATCTGAGATTCAACAGTCTTGCACAATTCACAACGCTTACCAGAACACATACCCTCCCCAGTGTCCATCACCCAGTCACCCCATCCCTCCCACCCCACCCCCCACTCCAGCAACCCTCAGTTTGTTTCCTGAGATTAAGAATTCCTCATATCAGTGAGGTCATATGATACATGTCTTTCTCTGTTTGACTTATTTCGCTCAGCATAATACCCTCCAGTTCCATCCACGTCGTTGCAAATGGCAAGATCTTATTCCTTTTGATGGCTGCATAATATTCCATTGTATATATATACCACCTCTTCTTTATCCATTCATCTGTTGATGGACATCTTGGCTCTTTCCACAGTTTGGCTATTATGGACATTGCTGCTATAAACATCAGGGTGCACGTAGCCTTTCGGGTCCCTACTTTTGTATCTTTGGGGTAAATACCCAGTAGTGCAATTGCTGGATCATATGGTAGCTCTATTTTCAACTTTTTGAGGAACCTCCATACTGTTTTCCAGAGTGGCTGCACCAGCTTGCATTCCCACCAACAGTGTAGGAGGGTTCCCCTTTCTCCGCATCCTCGCCAACATCTGTCATTTCCTGACTTGTTAATTTTAGCCATTCTGACTGGTGTGAGGTGGTATCTCATTGAGGTTTTGATTTGGATTTCCCTGATGCCGAGCGATATTGAACACTTTTTCATGTGTCTGTTGGCCATCTGGATGTCTTCTTTGGAAAAATGTCTGTTCATGTCTTCTGCCCATTTCTTGATTGGATTCTTTGTTCTTTTGGTGTTGAGTTTGATGAGTTCTTTATAGATTTTGGATACTAGCCCTTTATCTGATATGTCATTTGCAAATATCTTCTCCCATTCTGTCAGTTGTCTTTTGGTTTTGTTGACTGTTTCCTTTGCTTTGCAAAAGCTTTTTATCTTGATGAAGTCCCAATAGTTCATTTTTGCCCTTGCTTCCCTTGCCTTTGGCGATGTTTCTAGGAAGAAGTTGCTGCGGCTGAGGTCGAAGAGGTTGCTGCCTGTGTTCTCCTTTAGGATTTTGATGGACTCCTGTCTCACATTGAGGTCTTTCAACCATTTGGAGTCTATTTTTGTGTGTGGTGTAAGGAAATGGTCCAGTTTCATTCTTCTGCATGTGGCTGTCCAATTTCCCAACACCATTTGTTGAAGAGACTGTCTTTTTTCCATTGGACATTCTTTCCTGCTTTGTCAAAGATTAGTTGACCATAGAGTTGAGGGTCCATTTCTGGGCTCTCTATTCTGTTCCATTGATCTATGTGCCTGTTTTTGTGCCAGTACCATACTGTCTTGATGATGACAGCTTTGTAGTAGAGCTGGAAGTCCGGAATTGTGATGCCGCCAGCTTTGCTTTTCTTTTTCAACATTCCTCTGGCTATGCGGGGTCTTTTCTGGTTCCATACAAATTTTAGGATTATTTGTTCCATTTCTTTGAAGAAAGTGGATGGTATTTTGATGGGGATATCTGTTCTTTCTTAAAAAAAACTTTCCTTCCAAGAACTTAAAGCAAGGAGGCTTTTCAGTGTCACAAATGGGAATATACTGAATAACTTGCTTTTAAAATGACTTATGTAGAGGTTCTCCGTCAATAAGCAAGTTATTAAGATGATACTGATCCAAAAATTTTACTAAGGTTTGCTTTATTTTTGAACAGCAGAAAACAAGTATAGATTTATGTTTAGTAAACATGAAAAGCTAATAAATTTCCCATAAGCAAAAGTCATAATACTGAAGGATTCCAAAAAGAATTGGTATTTCAATTACCTAAATAAATTAAACATTTATTAATTTTTATATTACAACACAACCTTTATTATCACAGAAAATATAATCAAACTAATAGCTTAATAAAGATAAATGTACTTGCAACTTCTGACAGTAGTGGCGTACATTTTGGCAATTTCAAACTTGCACTCTATCTCCCAAATCAGCACGTCTGGCTCGCCATTCAGTTTTGTCGCTGTCATCATACTTCTTTTATGTTGCAAAAATTAGAAGCATTTTCCCATGTCTAAGACATCATGAGTATGAATAATGGCTTCTGGCTTAACATTGAGGCTTTACTAAAATATGTACACAGTCAGCCAAATGCTTTATCTCTACATATTCTAATTCTTAATGGTTTTCTGGACCATCTCAACATATAAACCCAAACAACCCTAGTGAAATATTTTTAAAGTTCTGTTCTATCATTTGGGCAGTTAAGATGCTAGTAATAGTGTAAACTGGTATGACGTTTGGAATACAGTTTGAACAATGAGCCTTTAAAATATTTTTAACATTTGGGGGCGCTTGGGTGGCTCCGTCGATTAGGCGGCCGACTCTTGATTTTGGCTCAGGTCATGATCTCAGGGTTGTGAGATCAAGCCCCTTGCCAGGCTCCAAGCTGCCACTCGGCATGGAGTCTGCTTGTCCTTCTCCCTGCCCGTCCCCCAGCTCACTCATTCCCTCTCTCTCTCTCTCTCTCAAATAAATAAATTAAAAAATATATATTTATAACATTTTACCCCTAGAAGCTTGCATCTTAGGAAATAAGACTAAAATCAGAAAACATTAAATGCAAAGATTATCATACATAATTTACACTGAAAAAAAAAAAAAAAACCCCACCACAAACCACCTAAATGTTCAATAATGGTAAAGTGGTTAAGTATATTATAGTAGGTATACCTGATACATTAATAGGTAGCCATTAAAAACTATGTTAATGATAACATGAAAAAATGTCAATATTGAAAGAAAAAATTGATTTGAATATGATCCATAAATTAAAAATGTAAAAAGAGTGGGATGAACTATAAACTGGTAACAATGATCATGTAGTCTTCTTTCTTTGTCTTCCTCTTTTGGGGGGCATTCAAATATTCTACAATGACCATAATGGGCTGGTGGAACTTTAAAAACCATACTCCTTGTATAGTTCTATTTCCTCCACCAAATATCGGATTGGGTTGATTTAAGCTGCAACTTTTAATCTCTTGTTTAGAAAAGTATCATTTGGTCTCCTAATAAGGGATATTTTTCTGCTCTTTCAAATGATCAATGTTTTAATATCTTATTTATAAAGTGAAAATGTTTTGAGAGATCTCAAAATAAGATGTGGTAATGACCAGTCACATTAGAAGCATATTCCTACAGAAAAGGAATAACATTAGTTATGAAAATTATAAAATTAATTCAGTCTTTTACAGGAAACCATACAAGCAGTACTTGGCACAATTCTCCTTAAATAAATAACTGAAAGCAGTCGTTAGCAATCTATTTTAGGAAATGATTTTTTGATATTAAAGAAATCAATGCTATGTTTTCAGGAGGCAGAAAGGCTGTAAATCTTAACAAGTAAATTGGGGGAAAATTTCTTCTTTAATGTACCATCAAGGCACACGATAGTGCTATTTTGGCGAGACCAAGAGTTTGGCTCTACACGAATCATTTGGAAAGCTGCTTCCCATAAAGTCGTGGAATACTTCCAGCTAGTTACTCCAGTGTTCTGTCTGCTTTGTATTTTTTCCTCAATGAAACAGGACAATTAATAAACTCTGGTTACAGTACAAAGCCCAAGTTTCAGCAGCAGCAATATTATCTTTGGATCTGAACTGAGGGACATAAGTTATTCAAAAACAGTTCAATTCTCAGAAAGTTGGCCATTTGGAATGCACCCTTATTATTTTGAAATTCTTCTCTTTCTTGTGCTTTCCATCATTTTCCTCTCACCTTTTTCTCCCTAATAGTATCATGCAGGTCATTCATTTATTGAGTGTCTACTATGTAACTGTATCACTACTTCTGACCTTTCTCAATATGTAATTAAATGTCAGTTTACCCACTAAATGCGGCATGATTCTAGAGAATTCGATGCAGGATAAGAAAACAGAATACTAGAATACTAGAAACATTCTCCTTTCAAGTGGCACAGAGGTTGTGATATTGCATGTGTAGAGAAAGTTCTAGGATCCCAATATACTGCTTGGCTCTGCTGTGAACATTTACATAATCTTATCCTATAAATGCTATTCATTAGTTTTCAACTTTTAGACTCAACTTACAGATAAAATGTGAATGACTTACATATGATTACAAAACAGAAAGTAAATATTGCCAATCTTGACAATATAAAGGTGCAGCAGGGAAATATGGGAAGTACGGGAAATAGGGAGAGGGCAGGTGAGAGAAAGGATAGGGGCACTAATATATCACATAGTAGAGTCAAGGGATGCTCTCTGAAGTCCATGGAACAAAAATAAAAATTTAAGCATATTAGAGTTACAAAATAATCAGCCCACACAGGTGGGTTATGATACCTATATGAATTTCATTTCAGATAGTAAATGGAGCACTAAGAATTTTTTTTAAGAAGGGTGTTGCAATGGGGGCACCTGGATGATTCAGTCAGTTAAGCATCTGCCTTCCACTCAGGTCATGATCCCGGGGTCCTGGGATGGAGCCCCACATCAGCTCCCCACTCAGCAGGGAGTCTGCTTCTCCCTCTGCCTCTGCCCCTCCCTCAGGTCATGCTCGTTCTCTCTCTCTCAAATATTAAATAAATAAATAAATAAATAAGAAGGGTGCTGCAATGGACAGTGTTGAGAACCACTGCTCTAAAGGGCTTATGTAAAAAAAACCAAAATGGTGAGCACAAAGGAGACATTTTACTCATTTATTTCCTCATCACTGTTAACAATTAAAATCCTAATAAAAGAACTATAACCTTACTTTAGGAAGAGGAAGTTAGGGGCTATGCTCTTTTTCTCAGTGGGCTCTAGGAAGAACCAAAATTCTCTTTGGAAGCAACAAGTGGTGAATCCCAGTATCTTCCTTGACTCTTTTCAACCACCTCAGTTGCTTCTCACTGGTTCAGCAAAAACTCCAAATTCCTTAGATGATACTTGTCTATCTCTTCAGTTTTCTTTTCTCTTTTGTAACTCATGCACAAATAGTAAACTATTTTTGGTATCTTGAATAACATATATAGTACATACTTTTCTATATGCCATATTCTCTCTTCCCTTGTCTCCTAGTCAAATTCCTTTTCGGCTCAGTCCTCAGGAATATTTACTGACCCTCAACCTCCAACCCAGACAAGGCAAATCACTCCCTCTTTTGGGCTATCACTATATCTAGGCCATATTCAAATAGCTACAATCATCACACTGCCATTATAATTTTTTTTACTTACATATTTGTCTCCCCAATTAGACTATGAACTTTTTCAGGGAAGGAAGTCTTACTTATCACTGTATTCCCAACAGATAAAAAAAGAGTATTGAATAAATGAATGAACCTCTACCCTGGGCTTCAGTTCTAGGACCTGTCCATCTAGATATACAGTTGACCCTCGAGCAACACAGGGGCTAGGGTGCCAACCCCATGCAGTCAAAAATCTACGTATAACTTTTGACTCCTTAGAAACTTAATTACTAAGAGCTTACTGTTGACCAGAAGCCCTACTGATAACAGTCAATTAACACATATTTTGTATGTTATATACATTATATACTAGATACTTTTTTTTTTTTTAAAGATTTTATTTATTTATTTGACAGAGAAAGACACAGTGAGAGAGGGAACACAAGCAGAGGCAGAGCAACAGGGAGAAGCAGGCCCCCCGCGGAGCAGGGAGCCCAATGAGGGGCTCGATCCCAGGACTCTGGGATCATGACCTGAGCCAAAGGCAGACGCTTAACGACTGAGCCACCCAGGCGCCCCTATACTGGCTTCTTATAAAGGAAACTACAGAAATGAAAATGTTATTAGAAATTCATCAAGAAGACAAAATACATTTTCCATACTGTACTTATCAAAAAAAAAATCCATATATAAGTGGATCTACACAGTTCAAAACTGTGCTGTTCAAGAGTCAACTATTCTTCAAATCTCCCTATCCAAAGCTGAACTCATTTTTACTTTGAATCAATGCTTCCTGCTATGTCCTTATCTCCATTTAATGACACTATCATTAGTCCAGTGTCTCATAACAGAAATCTGGGAGATACGCGTAGACATGTCCTTCTCTCTTATTCACCATATTCAGACATCAGCTCCTCTCAATTCTAACTCCCTTAACCTCCATATTCCCTAATCCATTTCTTTCATTTCCCTTGTTAATACTTTGTTTCAATCTTCCAGTATTTGATTCTTAGACTTTTGTGACAACCAGGCCTCACTGCTGACTTATTCAGGTACTGTTAGTGCAAATTAGAGCCAGACAAATGAGAAAGGCATTCCTTTCAGGAAAAAGACAAAGAAAAGGGTCATCATGAACACATATCTTGAAGGCAAGCACGGCCTGGAAAGATGACTGTGCCTTTGTGAAAAACAAAACAAAACAAAACAAAAAACAAACTACTCGGGGGCGGGGAGGGGGGCTGAGTAGCTCAATCAGTTAAGCATCTGACTCTTGATCTCAGCTCAGATCTTGATTTCAGGGTTATGAGTTCAAGCCCCGCCACAGAGCCTACTTAAAAAAAAAAAAAAAAAAAAAAAGCAAAAGCAAAAGCTACTCCAATCTGGAGGTGGCTTTTAGATCAGCTGCTCAGTTGTCCTGGGAATTCCCTTTACTTCTCTCCCGTGCTAAATTCCCTATTTCTTCGATAGTACACAACTTTGGTAAAAGGCATCCTCCACTGCTCATTAAGTAGGAGTGCATAGGAAATAATTTTTTGAGTCTTTGAATGTATGAAAATGTTATTATTCTACCAGCATAGTTACATGATAGTTTTGCTGGGTATAGAATTCTATACTGAAATCATCCCCCCCCCCCAAATTTTGAAGGTATTGTTTTATAGTCTTCTTATTTAAAGTATTTCCTGGGAAGTCATTTGCTATTATAGTTCTTGACTCATTGTATGAGAATTTTGTTTCTCCTCTCTGAAAGCTTTTAGGATATTCTCTGGGGTTTCTGATTTTTCACAATGATGTGTGTTTGTATGAATTATTTTGCAATTATTATAGGATCTAAGAAGAATCCTTTCAACCTGGAAACTAATTTCCTTCAGTTACACAAACTTTCTATTATTTTGTTGATAATTTCCTACCATTACATGTTTTCTCTTCTCTTTTTATGGAATTCCAATTATTTGCATGTTGAACCTCCTGGACTGGACCTCTATTTTGTATCTTTCCTCTCTTATTCCAAGCTCCTTGTCTTCCCCTCACCTCCCTGCCTAAAAAATTTCCTTAACTCCTTCAACACAACTACTAATCTTGAATTTTATTTTTAATTTCTAGGACTCTTATATTCTCTTATTATAACCTTTTAATAATTTCTGTTTCAAAAATGCAATATCTTCTTTTAGTTCTCTGAAGCTATTAAATAAAGTTTTTTTTTTTTTTTAAGTTTTCATCTGGTCTCTGTATTATCTCTGTTTCCTCTTTTCCTCTGAGTTTGTTTCTTTCTTAATTTTTTTTGGTGGGGGGGGAAGGGGCAGAGGAAGAGGGAGTGAGAGAAAGCATCTTAAGCAGGCTCTACACTCAGCACAGAGCTGGACGTGAGGCTCAGTCTCACAACTCTGAGATCATGACATGGGCCAAAACCAAGAGTCTGATGCTTAACCGACTAAGCCATCCAGGTGCCCCTTTAATTTTTTTTAATAAACTTTCTTTTTAAGAGCAGTTTTAAGTTCACAGCAACACTGAGCAGAAAGTATGGAGAGTTTCCACATCTTCCCTAATCCCAAACATGCACAGTCTCCACCACTATCAATGTTCTCCACTAGAGTGGTACATTTATTACAGTCAATGAACCTACACTGACATATCATTATTACCCAAAGTCCACAGTTTGGAGTTCACTTCTGATGCTGTACATTCTATGGGTTTTGACAAATGAATAATGACGTGTATCCACTAGTAAAGTATCATACACAATAGTTTCACTGCCACCAACATCCTCTGTGCTCTGCCTATTCATTTCTCCTTCCCCTCTAGCCCCTGGAAACCACTGGTCTTTTCACTGTCTCCATAGTTTTATCTTTTCTAGAATGTCACAGAGTCAACCATTTTTTAAAAAGTAGGCTCCAGGGGCACCTGGGTGGCTCAGTCGTTAAGTGTCTGCCTTTGGCTCAGGTCATGATCCCAAGGTCCTGGGATTGAGCCCCACATCGGGCTCCTTGCTCAGCAGGAAGCCTGCTTCTCCCTCTCCCACTCCCCCCGCTTGTGTTCCCTCTCTCGCTGTCTCTCTCTCTGTCAAAAAATAAATAAAATCTTTAAAAAATAAAAATAAATAAATAAATAAATAAATAAATAAATAAAAAATAGGCTCCAGGGATGCCTGGGTGGCTCAGTTGGTTAAGCAGCTGCCTTTGGCTCAGGTCATGATCCCAGGGTCCTGGGATTGAGTCCCACATCAGGCTCCTTGCTCAGAGGGGAGCCTGCTTCCCCTCTGCCTGCCACTCCCTCTGCTTGTGTGATCTCTCTCTCTGTGACAAATAAATAAATAAAATATTAAAAAAATAAAAAAAATTAAAAGTAGACTCCATACCCAACATGGGGCTTGAACTCATGAGCCTGAGATCAAGAGGTGCATGCTCTACTGACGGAGCCAGCCAGATGCCCCAAGAATGTTATACAGCTGGAACTGTACGGGATGTAGCCTTTTCAGATTGGATTCTTTCACTTAGTAATATACATTTAAGGTTCCTCCATGTTTTTTCATTGTTTGATAGCTCATTTCTTTTTAGTGCTGAATAATATTTCATTGTATGGATGGACCACCATTTATCCATTCACCTACCAAAGGACAACTTCGTTACTTCTAAGTTCTGGCAATTATGAATAAAGCAGGTATAAACATCCATGTGCAGGTTTTTGTGTCAACATAAGTTTTCAACTCATTTGGATACCTAGTAGTAACATCTAGATCTGGTAGTACAACTGCTGGATCAAAAGGTAGCCTCTATACCTTTTCATCAGGATCTTCACATGTTGTGTCAACATTTACCTTCAAAATTATAGAACGGGTACTTTCTCACATTTGGAGCTTGCATTTGGAGTATGAGGGTAAAAAAATGAGTTCACCATAACTCCAAGATCTTTGGCCTAAGCAACTAGAAGGAAGATGCTATCATCTACTTAGGTGAGAAAAGAGTGGAAGGTATAGACTGGAAGTGCAAAATTGGACAGTTTGGTTAATTTGAGATATATATATATATATATATATATATATATATCTCCAAGTGGAGATGTCATGGAGGCAGTTGAATATGAGACTGAAATTCAGGGGAAGAGACCCAGGCTAAGGACATAAAGTTTAGGGTCACCAGGAGCCCTAGTGAGTATAAAAGAAATCAGAGGAATAGTCCTGGGGTACTCCAATGTTTAGAAGATGGAAAGATGAAGAATATTCAGCAGAAAAAAAGAGGAGTATTCAGTGGAATAGGACGGAAACCAGAAGAATGTAAATAAGTGTCACACAGAGGAAGGAACAACTAACTACTAAATGCTGCTGAGCAGTTAACTAAGGTGAAGACTGACAACTGACTGCTGGATTTAGCAACTAAGTGCAAGTCACCGGTATAATAATTTCAATGGAATGATGGGGGAAAGCCTAACTGGAGTGGGTTCAAAAGAGAATAAGAGGGGGAAAAAAAAGAAAGAATGAGAGGAAGGGAAACTATCTGGCATAAACAAGTCTTCTAAGGAGTTTTGCTATGAAGGCACGGAGCATATTGAAGGAATGTGGAGTCCTTCTTAAAACGGAAGAAATGATAGATTCTTTGTAAATGGATAGGAAGAAAACAAAGGAAAAAAGATGATAAAAAAGAAGAAGAGAGAAGGGAGAGAGTGGCTGGAGGGATGCAGGTGAGAGCAGATGGGATCACAGCAGAAGTAGAAAAGCTGGCCTTAGATAAGAACACTAAGAGTTCATCCAAAGTAACAGAGCATATGGCACAAATGATAAATGGGAAGGTGTAAGTGGTGGCAAGAGCTTATAATGTTCATTTATGATTCCATTTTCTCAGTGAAATAGAAATTGAAGATATCAGCTAAGAATGTAATCAAGGAGAATGTGTTGAAGGTTTGAGAGAAAGGAGAAGATATGAAAAAATCACCTCCTAATAGCAGAGTAAGCAAGTGAATGAACTAAGGAAGTTAATAAGGATTGTGTGATAGTGTCATAGGTCCACTAGACACCAAATTATAGTGATATCACTCTGCGAGGTTATGTGTTTTTCTTCAGGAACATCCAATTGCACAGGTGCATGTGTGAAGTAGGCAGAGTCACATTTAACCATGGTTGGATTTTGCCAGAGGAGTAGGATGATAAAAGGGAGCAACAAGGGAGTGCTTGTAATAACATACCATGAAACTCCAACTGGACAAAGAGGGGATATATGGACAAGAGAGTGAGGGAAAGTACAAAGGTACTTTGAATCAATGAATTCCCTCCTGCTGATAGCGATGTGGAGATCAGAGGGGACCTATGGGTTTATTCCATAAGCACAGAAGTTTCCCCAAAGAATCACAATAAGCCAACTGTTTCTGAGAGAGTATTGTGTACAACACCTTGCAACCTTTAAGGGTTTTGCATCAGTGAGAACTCATAATAAAAGCTTGTACTGACCAAAGCCTTGGCATTTTATATACATTACTATATTTCATTCTCACAATAATCCCCAAAGGAAAGCATTATCATTACCATTTTGTAGACAAACTGAGGCTAGAGAGGTTAAGGTACCTTATATGCTACCTCAGCTCCTCAAAACAGTCTTCAGAGACCTCAATCCCTATATAAAATCCAAAATAGCAGAACTTCACATGAAGAAATCCTTTATTTTTATAAAGATTAACATTTCTCTTGTACTCCAGGCAAATAAATGAAGAAGTTATTTTGTAAAGACTTATGATAGCCCTTTCTCTGACCAAACAATCTGATCTGAGTAATACTCCTTTATGACACTCCAATACACTGAGGAAAAAAATTTAGCTACATGTTATTCTCTAGTCTTTTATGTGTGTGCATATATATATATATATATGTATATATATTTTTTAAAAGCCTACCTCCATAGAGAATTTTACAATGACTGAAGGAGTTCAACGGAAGACAGGTGCGTCAATGTATATGAAGAACCATGAAGAAGTTAGTTCATGGACCAAGCAAGCTACAAAAATAAAGGAAAAGAAAAAAGAGAAAGAAACAGAGGTTTTCAGTTCATAAACCCCCTAAAGTAACAGAAAAGAACCAAGACAGTGTCAGAATTTTAAAGTTAAATATAGATGAACTGAAGGAGAAAAAAAATCAGCATTACTTGGAAATCTTCCTAAATTGAATATTACTTCCAAATAATTGAAATTAATAAAGCATGCTATAACATTTTAGTTAATGAAGACATAGTTGCCGTATGGTTGACTAACATATTATTCTTTCAGTAGAATCCATAATAAAATAACCTATTAAGATGTTAAAAACTACCACAATTAGGTAAAAATAATCTTGTCACAGAGAGAAGCAGAATTTCAAAACACGAAATTTTTGAAATTTCAGCAGGATTTATAGATACTTATTTAATGCTATTATTCCCTAATTTGGGATGCTGTTATGAACAACTTGTACTTTCAGATTACTATCACTGCATTGTTTCCTAGTATTTTTATCTGTCTGCACTGTCACCCAAGCCCCTTGAAAGAAAAGGCATACATTTGCAGGCTGGATGACCAAAGGTGCTGGTACAAGTTATAGCTGTGAACTGTGGATCCTAAATCAGCTTTGCCTAAGAATCATCAGGAGGACTTTTAAAAACATATTTCTAAATTGCACCTCAGATTCTTGGAATTAGAATCCCTGTGGTTTATGAATCTCTGTTTATAAAAAGATCTGCAGGTATGTCTGATGGCATAGACAGATTAAATAGAATAGAGCTAAGTATGCTCTGGAGAGTCTTAAAATTCTCAAGAAATACCTTTGGGCTTCTCTCACCTGTTCCAGCCAGAATCCTATTTTTATCTATTTTATGTATCTATTCTGCTTCTTAAAGTCTGAAAACTACAAAATCTGATAGAGCAGAGTGAATTCACCCACATAAGAATTAAACTCATGATTCTGGCATCAAAACTGACCTAATCCAAACATAAAAGAGACCAGACAGATAAAAAGACCAGGATTGATGGACACAGAATATTTGTTAATGCCATAAGAAAAACTCTACTAAAGCACTTCTGTAATTCATATACTTTTATTCATTGCAACTGAAGAGAACCTAATACATGACTGAATTAAAGTTCCAAATGGAAAAATGCATATACATATCTATATTGTTTTAACTGCATATAATTCTGTCATTTACAAAAAAACTACCTTATTCTAGACTTGCAATTAAAAATATAAAACTAAATAAATCTGAAGTTTAGTGACCTTGTCTCCTACAGAGCAGGCAGGAATAAATCTGAAAAGGTGTTCTCCTTGAGGAAATAATCACCCTAGGAGAAATATGATCAGAATAAACACCTGTCTACTGCTTCCCCATAACATAAAGTCTGGATTCTTTAAACCCCTTTCAGGTGTTTCCCCTAATCTACCCTAATCTAGAAAACTATGCTGTGTGCTGTAGAGAAAGGCAGGTAAGTTTCCTCCTCCCATTCTGTCTTTAAATATTCTCCTAGGATTGGGTCTATCTATTCTGGCCTTTTGAAATTCTCCATTTCAACCACCCTGCCTAATAATAATGTACACCTGCTGGAAATTAAATTTGAGACATCCAATCCTATATGTGGTTATCATCTCAAAGGGCTGCTTCAACAAATAACTCAGCATAATATTTTTACTCACCTGTCTGAATGCACATACTAAGCAGGAGGTGAACTGAGTAAGAAGCCAGAAGAGCAACTATCAACAGCAAGAAACTGAAATATAAAAGAGTACACGGTCAAACCCCCACAAAGTTTTCTTTTTTGAGGTATCTCATTACAAAACAAATTTTTTTCACATTCAAATGTTCACAGGGACTATCTTTGAGTAGTTGGATTATGGCCACTAAAGAAAATATTATTCTGTATTTACCAAATTTTATTTAAATGAAAATATACTGCTTTTAGATTAAAAAAATAAATCAGAAAGAAACAAACTTTATTTAAAACAAAAACAATTTTCTCCTTCAGCACTCTTATCTGCTGACTGCTGGTTCAGCCATTCAGTGATCTTGTACTGTTTCCCTTTTATAACTATTTCTTCCTATTTTAAGTCTAAACAGAAGTTTTAGTTGTGAAATCTCATTGTCTACTTTTTCCTTCCCTCCATCCCTCCTCTTCCAATGACTGTACCTCCCTATTATACCTTCACCTATAATACTGAGTTAAGACTGTATTTCCTAGGGGCATCTGGATGGCTCAGTTGGTTGAGCATCCAACTCTTAGTTTCAGCTCAGGTCATGACTCCAGGGTCGTGGGATGGAGCCCCATGTCTGGCTCCCCAGTCAGCGGGGAGTCTGCTGAAGATTCCCTCTCCCTCTTCCCCTCCCCCCACTCACGTACCCTCACTAAAATAAATAAATCTTAAAAAAAAAGACTGCATCTCCTAGCATCCATTAAATACATACACACTCACCAAACCAAACAAAAGCAGTTAACACACATCTATTGACACAATTTGAAAAGGTACAAATAATGTAATAATTAGGGTCCTTTCACCAAAAGTGTGAAAAGAGACAATATGCATAATTTCCTACTTATTCTCAGGAGGATACTGACAGGACAAGCTTCTTAGAAAGCTGGCACTAGTGAGTGCCCCAAACGTTGAAGAAATTCTTCATGGTCTACTTAATACTTGTTATTAAGTAGCAAAGCTGAGAGGTACACTTGTCATTTGTATACAAGTACACTTTTCAGTACACTTGAGGCCTCACAAAATAACAGTTTGGTATCACTAAATGGAAAATGTGACATGATTCAATAAGGACATGTTCAGTGGTATACATCTGCATGTAAGGCCCTGGAGTACAAAATATGATTTTTCAAAGGGAACCCAAAAATGAGTCCTATGATTATGTCTTGCCTAAGATGTCAAATACAGTTTTGAAGTTTTAAAATTATGAAAGTTTGTTAAACAAAACAAACAAGCAAAGAGGGAAAAAGAGAGAGAAATCAAGAAATAGACCCTTAACTATAGAGAACAAACTAATGGTTACCGGGGGGGGGGGGGGTGGGGGGGTAGTAATAGGTGATGGGGATTAGGGAGCGCACTTGTTGTGATGAGCACTAGGTGATGTATAGAATTGTTGAATCACTATATTGTACACCTGAAACCAATATAATACTGTATATTAACTAAAGGGAATTTAAATTAAAACTTTTAAAAAATTATGAGGGGCACCTGGCACTCAGTAGAGCATGCTCAGGGTCGTGATTTCAAACCCCACATTAGTGTGGATCCTACTTAAAATTTTTTTTAGTTTTTAAAAATTATGAAAGTTTGTGCATATAACCTATTATAAAAGCAAGTTGGGGGGGCACCTGGGTGGCACAGTTGGTTGAGCGTCCCACTCTTGGTTTCTACTTGGGTCATGATCTCAGGGTCATAGGACAGAGCCCCGGGTCAGGCTTCTGGCCCAGTGTCGAGTCTGCTTGAGATTCTCTCTCCCTCTCCCTCTGCCCCTCCTGCTTGTGCACACGCTCTCTCTCAAGTAAATCTTTAAAAAACAAAAAAAGGCAAGTGGGTTACTTAAAAATTGGTTTGCTTATCAAGAAATTAAAAATAAAAGCAGAAAATAAACCTAAATGAGACTCGATGCATTTTAAATTTCCTGGTAAAATAGATCTGCTTCTATTGATAAACAAAACAAACGCTAAATGTTAAAGATAAGGTCTAGTTCTAAAGGATTTCAGTTTCACAGGGAAACTAACTTGCAAGCAAATCACTATAACACATTATAATAACAGAATGAATATACAAAGTACTATGGAAACACAGAAAAGCCAGGAATGTCTCCTCTTCTGGGCCAACTGGAATGAGTCGAGTCTAGATGAAAAGGAATAGGCACAGAACACATGTCTCAGGGAAACAAGACTACCTAAGAGTAGGAAGACAGGAGAAGATGGGAGAGAAATGAAAAGATTATGAACTTAACCCTCATAAAATTGCTATTTAGAGGTAATCTGTATGGCTGATAAACTTTAATTCACTTTGGCCAACTTGACACAACAAATAGCCACTCCTTAAGGTTATTATAAGCAAGTGTGGATCAAGTTTCCATTTTAAAAAATTAGCCACACTTTTGGATAAAAAATACAAATTATATTGCATCCCTCCAAGCTACAGACTGGCAACAATAGTAGGAAAATGCTAAAACCCCAGAAATAATTTAACTAGACACTGTATAACACCAGCTCTGGAGCCTATCTCTTTGCTTCTCAGTGTACTATCAAAATGGAAGAAAAATAAAATAAAAGTAACAGTAATAGAAGAAAAAAAAAACTCACCTAAATCCAAGGATGCCAGTATGAGCCATAACATAAGCTAAGCCAAGGATGCCACTTCCCATGATGGCATTCGTCATATTAAACACAGAAAAACCAAATGAAACACCTGGGGATCCCTGTCTGTAAAGTTCCTGCAAGCACACAAATTTAATAGTGTTAAAATGTTTGGATGGTGAAGTTCAAACTTCATCAAGAAATGAATGACAAGTTATGGACAAAGTCTCCTGCAAACCACAGGCACTGTGTGACACACTAGTTTCTCAAGCAGCACTGGTTTCCTTTCTTCCCTTCCCACCTCTCACTAGTGCAGCGCCAGGAATCTTGTTTCTTAGGAAAATCATCTCCACCAGTACGGAGCCCAGGCAGACTTCGGGAAAAGCCATGATTAACCTTGTGACTGCAAAAGATGAAGTCAGGATAGGAATGGGGTGGGACAGAGAGAAGGGAGATGGCCTCAGCTCGTGTGATTACTGAAGAAATCCTTAGCTTGGGGCTGCTGTAGACCATGGTTGCTCCCCAATACTGGGACTGCAAAAGAAGTCTCTATATATTTAATGAATTAAGTCAGCTCAAATCCAAGGATGGTCGGGAATACCTTGCAACGACGATATAATACATAGAAGCAATTCACGTTGCTCTACCGAAGATACCCTTGAAAACACCCTCTCCCAAAACAGCATTTGGGAGCAAAGTCCTAGAAACTGTTACAGAGCAGGGACTTGAGTGAAAAGGCTAAGGACCCACTGCACAGGCTTTAGGGTCAAGGAAGTACCTACGTACTCATCACCAGGCCACCTCCACTCCTTCACCGCTAAGGATTTCTGTATGAAGATGTTTCTTAGGCAGCCAATGACTAAGTCTAGAAAAGAAAAATCTTGTTGCCTCTGGGAAAAACCTCACAAGACTGGTGGAGGGAACAGGAAGTCCACAAAGACACTCACAAACAGCACTGAGTTACATAACGCTAGGGCTGCTCATCCAGTCATCCTCTTCCACCTGTGCCTGCGCCTTCAGCTTTTCTTTCTGAGCCATGGTACGCTGCTAGCACATTCATACACTCCGCCGGATCTCATCCGCCCCTGGCTGCTGCCTTAGGGCGCCATCCGCCAAGAGTCAGGCTCCAGCTTCTCCCTTATTCCCATGCCGCACCCCCACCTCCTTCTTTTCCCGGTCTTACTTGCCAGGCATTTCAGGGAAGCCCGGAGGCCTTCAGCACCGGGAAGCTAGCGGAGGCCACTTACGTTGCTTAGCAACGGGCTCAACTCTTCCGCCTCCGCCTCCGCCTCTTCGGGCTGCTGGGCAGAGACGTACCAGCTCCGCTCAGCGTTGACGATCCCCCAGGGTGCCTCCATACTGCTCGCTGGCCGACTACCAGGTCCATCTGCGAGCTACCACCCCAGCCCTCCAGTCGTTAGTCGCATCGGAGGCGGGGCTGTGGGCCCGGCCCTTCTGAGTTCCGGTACCTCACCAGGGCGGGGAAGAAAGGAGGGAATCGACGCGATCTGATGACGCTCGCCCCTCGGTGGCGAACGGTGATGATGTCATCGAGGGCCAGCCTTCCACGAGCGACCCATTTCCGAGCTGCGCCAGAGCATGAGGTGAGGGGTCTATTCTCGGAGTCAACCGCGGAGCAATGCCAGGAATTGGGATGGTGACGTTGGTGAGGTGGTGACCGCAAAGCCCCTGAGTGGAGAGGCTGAGGGTCGGGCGGCAGTACCCGTCCACCACGATCTGCTCTCCGCCGCGCGCCTCTTGGGCGCAGAAACGTCGCGAGGTCACCCACCGCCTGGGTGCTGAGCCTAGGTCCGAGTAGTGGCTAGGAAGGAATGTGTTTAATCTTTTCAAAAGCTTTCTGAAAGAGCCTTTCATTTTACACGTGGGAAACCGAGACTCGGGTTAAGATATTACAAAATCACACAGCTGGTTAACTGCTAGCCGAATTTGAACCCTGACTGAAGTTTGAGAATTGCTTTACAGGGTCCTGGGGCAGGGCCCTTTCCCCTGCTAATTGGTTCTTTGGTATTTTAGAAGGCAAAGTGAATAACTGATACTATGAATGAATGGAAGGGGCATGTAGCATTTAGCAAATCCTAGTCCTCAGAATACCAAAACCTCAAGTCATAGGCAGGACTTGTAGTAAAGCATTGAAGACAAACAACGTAGCAATATGTTAAGACCACGGGCTCTGAAGTCAGACCTGGTTTTTAATCCTTGCTCAGCCGCTTACAGCAGCGAGACTGGGTGAATTAACCTACTTCTGACCTTTAGTTTGCTCGTTTACAAAATAAGGATGTGATATCACACACCTCCCAAGATTGATAATGTGTGTAAAGCATGTAGCAGTCAGAAGAATATCCTAGTAAATATTGCCATTGGTAAAGTCTTAAGTATAATGACCATTTCATTTAGAGGTGATCTTTTAACTCAAATCTTAGCCTTCCAATCCCACATGTATGCTATAGAAAATTGTGGGTGGAGAAGTTCATAGACTATAGAGAGGCTGATGGATCACTAAGCCCTTGTCGTGGCAGCAGGTGGGTTGAAGGTGCAAATTTATCATTTATTGCTAATAAAAGACAACATATCATGGAAAAGATAGTATACTTGTCACCACTAGAAGTTTTAATTATCAGCATTTAGCGGTTGTTTAGAACTGTAGAATTCAGATTTTTTATAAGATTTTATTTATTTAGAGAGAGTGGGGGGAGGGGCAGAGGGAGAGAATCTCCCGCAGACTTCCTGCTGAGCACCGGGCCTGATGCAGAGCTTAATCTCATGACCCTGCGATCATGACCTGAGCCTAACTCAAGAGCCCCACACTTAACTAAGCCACCCAGGCACCCCTAGAATTTAGAGTTATTCTTAAGCTATTGTGAACATGTAAGTTTGTAGTTTTATGGTATTTTTTTTAAATGCATACTTTTTTTTAGGATCTTATGGAGGCCATTTGGATTCTCAAGAATACTTTTCAAAGTGGAAAGCTGTAGAATATCTGAATCAGAATCACTGACTACACTAGCTTGGACATCACAGATACAGAAGCTTAGCGGAGCACCTGGTATTTTCTTGTTGGATCAAAGAAAAAGATTCTCAACCATGCCTGAAATAGAATCAGACCAGAGAGACTCTGAATTGTTTTCACCACCCTCTAATGTTCGAGGAATGACAAAACTTGATAGAACAGCTTTTAAAAAGACAGTAACCATCCCAGTGCTTAAAGTAAGGAAAGAAATAGTCAATAAATTGATGCGATCCCTTAAAAGGGCAGCACTGCAGCGCCCAGGCATAAAACGTGTGATTGAAGATCCAGAAGATGAAGAAAGTAGACTAATTATGTTGGATCCCTATAAAATATTTACTGATGATTCCTTTGAAAGAGCAGAACTCAGTATTTTAAGGCAGCTTAATGTCAATCCACAGATATCTAAATATAATTTGGAACTAACTTATGAAAACTTTAAGTCAGAAGAAATCTTGAAAGCTGTGCTTCCTGAAGGTCAAGATGTGACTTCAGGTTTTAGCAGAGTTGGACATATTGCCCACCTGAACCTTCGAGATCATCAACTACCTTTCAAGCATTTAATTGGTAGGTGTGTCTTTCATGTACTAGAAAGTAGCAAGTTCTAATTTTAGTTTTTAAAATTATTTTCTTAGATATCAAATTACAGAAGCAGGACATTTTATCATTTTAATTTTAAACTGGATCTTGGGCTACATACCCTCTCTTTTGAGAATAGTTTTGGAATATTCTTTCCCGAGTGATAGCAAAGCTCTAAAAATCACTTCAGGCTTTTGTGTATACAGTATACAAGCATAGATTAAACTCAAATCTTTTGCTTTGGCAGAATTCTTTGGCATCTTGTCATTTTGGTACACAGGACTTATTTGACCCTCAGGACTATGTTGAATTCTAGGTTTCTTAAATTTGAGTGTTTTACCATGAAAAGTGCAAGACCTTTACTCCTGTTTTGATTCAACTGATTGAGCCTCTTCTATATGTCAGGCACCATACTTTTTTAGTGCCCTTAGCCTTTTAGAAATGGTGCTTTCGTGGGATGCCTGGGTGGCTCAGTCAGTTAAGCATCTGCCTTCAGCTCAGGTCATGATCCCGGAGTCCTAGGACTGAGTCCCACATGGGGCTCCCTGCTCAGCGGGGAGCCTGCTTCTCCCTCTGCCTCCTGTTCCCCTTGCTTGTGCGCGCTCTCTCTCTTCCTCTCTGACAAATAAATAAATAAAATCTTAAAAAGAAAAGAAATGATGCTTTTCTATGTTGTACCTCCGTAAGCCCAAGTTTGAGCCTGGGTCCTTTATCCTTTGGGATAAGAAAGAAGACGACTAATCACGATTGCAGTTAACCTTTTACAAATATTTGATGTCCATGTATTCTCCAGATTAATTTTTTTTTAATGTAGAGTAATTGTCAGCACTTCTGGGAATTATTTTCACCTTTAAAATGTAGTTCTCAATATTTTGCATGGGTAGAATTTCAGAAATAGGCTGTTATGCATTTCCTTTGTTTTTATTGATGAAAGGGGCTAATAATACAATAAATATCTAAGCAGATCTTTATAATTATAACTGGGTGCAAATGTCAAGGATAAGCTTTGCTATGAGTCATTACTTGTCATAACTCAAACATGCCTTTTGGCATCCCTACTTTATAAAGGGGCACTCAAAGATTAAAAGTGAAACATTCTCATACAGTGATAATTTTAAAGCTTTTACTATAGACTTTCAGAATTGGTTTTGGTTTTTTTTATTTCATGCCTCATTTCAAACTCCTGTACCTTAAAAATTGAGTTCTGATACCTGAAGCGGAACAGGATAAGAACAATGATTGGCTAGAGTTTACTGATATTATCATATTCAAAATCAGGTATCTAATTATCAGAAAGAAACTGGACAAATTTTGGTTATATATCAGTGTATTTGTATTTTTGAGTACTTTTTACTAACTTACAAATCAAGTTATCTTTATGCAGTGAGATTAGCATATAGAGTCTTAAAAATTTTTTAAGTGCTGAAAAAAAGGTAGACTTTAATTAAAGGGCATCAATATACCATTTCTGGTGTATTTTATTATCTTTGTAGCTTTTTCGGCTCTGGCAAATATTTGACAAAAAGAACAATTTAAGTAAATGAACATTGTATTTAGATAAGACTCTAAAGAATCTATGTTTCTTTTTTTTTTTTTAAGATTTTTTTATTTAAGAGAGAGAGCGCACAAGAGAGCGGGTGGGAGGGCTAGAGGGAGAGGGACAAGCAGACTCCCCACGGAGCAGGGACCCTGAGATCATGACCTGAGCTGAAGTCAGATGCTTAACCAACTTAGCCACCCAGGCACCCCAAGAATCTATGTTTCTTTTATTTGAAAACTTATTTTGCTGTTCTATATTTCCAAAGTGAAGGCATCTGTTTCAAGCACACAGTAAAGCAGACATTTGGTTTGGGGCCAATGGGGACAGGCTGGTGGTTTCTGAGATCATTTGTTGCCATGCTCCTTACAGCTCTTCTTTCTGTTCTTTACCTTATGGTCTACCTTTTTGCTTATTGTTGTGTATTGGTCCATTTGAGATTTAGTAAAAAAAACATGGAAAAATATTAGGTAGATCCAAACGCCTCGAAAATTTTTCTTTATTTTTTTTTTTTAAGATTTTATTATTTGACAGAGAGAGAGTGAGAGAGCATAAGCAGGGGGAGCAGCAGAGGCAGAGGGAGAAGCAGGCTCCCCGATGAGCAGGAAGCCCGATGCGGGGCTCCATCCCAGGACCCTGGGATCATGACCTGAGCCGAAGGCAGACGCTTAATGACTGAGCCACCCAGGAACCCCGTTATGGGTACATTTTTAAAGAAAAATTTTTGAGGGGCACCTGGGATGGAGCCCCACATCGGGCTCCCTGCTCCACGGGAAGCCCACTTCTCCCTCTCCCACCCCCCTGCTTGTGTTCCCTCCTTCTCTGTGTCTCTGTCAAATAAATAAAATCTTAAAAATATATATATACCCATATGGTTTTTTGTGTTTGTATTGAAGGCTACATTAACTTTCCTAATGTGTTGAATTTTTAGAATTGCATGCCACTATATACACACTAGATGCAATTTTTGGGTCTATAAACCAAAAGAAAATGGTTTATTTCCATTTCATATTTTCAGTTTTATTTTACAACCAATTGGCAATATTTATTATGGATTCTTCTCTTTCAGGCCAAGTTATGATTGACAAAAATCCAGGAATCACCTCAGCAGTAAATAAAATCAATAATATTGATAATACATACCGAAATTTCCAAATGGAAGTACTATCTGGAGAGGAGAACATGATGACCAAGGTATGGAGTATTTTATTGTCTCCTAGGTACAGATTATATCAATTAATGTTTAGAATCTTAATAGATGACAAAGATTGAAAATATTTATAATAACCTAGTATTGATGAGTATGTGAGAATGTGAGCATTTGTATATCCTTTTGATGGGAATGCAAATTTGATACAAATACTCAGGAAGAGTATATGGTAATATATTGCCATTTTGAATAGGTACATCCTCTGACCTAGCATTGCATTTACAGGAAGTTATTTCAAGGATATAATTGGACAAAACTGTAATGATGTATGTACTAGGTTCTTCATCATTTTTATGATAACAAAACAAACAAAGGAATGGAAACAACCTAATGTTCATCAACAAATTGATCAAATTCTGGTATATAAAATAATATATAGAGTAGTATATAGAATATAGCTCTTATTTTAACTAAATATTTATGTAACTATGCACATGTATTAGAATGTTAACAGTGGGCATATTTTTATTTGATGTAGTTACTAGTGACCTTTGTTCTCATCTTTATACTTTTCTACTGAGCACATATTTCTTTTATAAGAAAAACAAATCTATTTCAAAGAAAAAATATTTTTAATATGTAGGAACAAATTCCTGGTACCCCCAAAATATCATCCTCTGCCCCCAAAATCCTCTGGAGTGCTGGAGAATATAAACTTTTTTAAGCCAAAAGTCTTAGATGATTATATATTAACATTATGTGAAATTTTGTACCCAAGCTAGGAAATAGGTTAAACTCTCTTCATAACTTGACAAAAATTTTAATAACAAAGTCCTCTTAAAATGTTAGATATGTCTTTTTGTTTGTTTCAAGTTCTTGTTTAAATTCTAGTTAGTTAACATATAGTGTAATGTTGGTTTCAGGAGTAGAATTTAGTGATTCATCACTTACATGTAACACCCAGTGCTCAGCACAAGTGCCATCCTTAATGCCCATCCCCCAACTAGCCCATCTCCCTGCCCACCTCCCCTCCAGCAACCCTCAGTTTGTTCTCTATAGTTTACAGTCTCTTATGTCTGCTTTCCTCTCTTCCCCCCCCCCACATTCATCTGTCTTTTTTCTTAAATTCCACATATGAGTTCACTCATATGGTATTTGTCTTTCTTTGACTGACTTCGTTTAAACAGGACTTCATAAAACTCGGAGTTTGCAAAATAATCATTTTTTAAGATTCTGGGCCACATAGACTTAGGTGAATATTTTAGGTATAATATTATTTCGCCATAATTTAATAGTAGCAGAATATTAAAATACCACTTACTACACGCTTACTATTAGGCCTGAGCTAATGTTTTAAATATAACAAATTCTGAGAAGCCCACAAGATAATGGTTGTTGTTTTTAATATTCTCTTTATGCAGATGAAGTAACAAGGTATGATTGTGCAGGGTGTTTGGAGCCAGGCTTCTGACTCCAGAGTTCATGCATGGTCTTTCCCTGTATAACCTCCATGGCCTACTGCTTGTATATAATGTGTGAGTTCTGTTATGGCAAGTAAGATTTGAATGTGAATCCTTTGCTGGGATCAGTGCTTAGCTCATCATACACTGATTGAATACTGCATATTCTTCATTTGGTACTGCCATTTAGGATAGCAGGTGGCATCATTCTCAGCGATCTAAAAGTTCTGAGAAACTTACATAATTTTTTAAATGGCTTCTGATTTCTTAAGCCAACTAAAGTTTGTTCTTAAGATATATTTAATACTTAGCATTTATACCATAAAATAAATGTAAAAACTCACGCAGTATAATTTCTTTGCTCCAAACAGAATCACATTTAAGTTTGACTTTAGGAGCTCATGCAACATCTAAGTACTTTCTGTGTATATTGTGAGTAAAAAGATTCCTGATGCTGACTGAGTGAGTGAGATATCAAAGACAGTGTGAGTAAAACCAGAAGGATATTTAGAATGTTTTTTTTTTTTTAAACTAGTACTGTGCTTCACATTAAAAAGGGGGAGTAGAAAGGATATTTCAGGAAAAGCATCCCAAGACATATTCAGAACCTTCCAGTTTGTGTATCTAGAAAGAGTTTTAGTTGGCAGAATAATGAAGGAACATTTCCAACTCTGGAGCCTTAACATGGCCAGAGCATCTGATGTGGTTGGGAAGAAAAAATATTTACACAAATTTGAAGGCAGAATATTCCATGAAGGCAGAATACAGAAAATATATCTCTATCAGATTTATGGAACTTAGGAACTTTTTTGGCCCTTTGATTCTTCATCCATTAAAATAAGGGCTGAGGTCACATTCCATGACTTAAACTGATGGCTGAGGTCACATTCCATGACTGTAATTTTAATTTTGTTTGCTGTTTTCTGTCATGTTTATCATAGTCCCAAAAGAAATGGCATGAAGTCTTAAATGTGTCCAAGACTTAGCTTCACTGTATGTATTTAATCAATGAAAACTCAAATTTGGGAAAAGAGAAAATAGCAGAATGATTTGTTGTGTACACTGGCTCTAATTTGTAGACATGAAACTTGCAAAGTCCAAGTAACTATCTAAAAACATAGTAAAATACCTCAAAATTCATTGGTACATGGCAGATCTATCATGCCTCCCTCTTACAAACTGAAAACTAAGGAAGCTTATTTGCTGAGTGGAAGTGCTATCTGCAACCTAACTAGTCATCATGAAGATGTGTGTGGTGTGTTGTTTCAAATTATAGGTTTATTTCCCTCTCCATCAGGTGACAAAATAGAGTATGATTAAGCCAGTCAGTTGGCCTGTCTGAAAAATTCCTCATGTGATTTGGGAACCACTTTATGGCCCGTTAGAGTGAGATGGAGAGACTTTTCTCATGTCAGAGTCTAATATGGGTTGTTAACTGGCCTCAAAGATAGCATAAACACTAGAATTCTAATTAAAAGGCACTGTTATTTGCTCTTAAATGTAAATGTATGTGTGTGGGTATATCCATCCAGTATTCATGGCTGGAATTTAAGACTAAACAGGTTAATCAAAGTATAATACCTTTTTCAGGTTCGAGAAAACAGCTACACCTATGAATTTGATTTTTCGAAAGTCTATTGGAATCCTCGCCTCTCTACAGAACACAGTCGTATCACAGAACTTCTCAAAGCTGGGGACGTACTATTTGATGTTTTCGCTGGGGTTGGGCCTTTTGCCGTTCCAGTAGCAAAGAAAAACTGCACTGTATTTGCTAACGATCTCAATCCTGAATCCCATAAGTGGCTGTTGCACAATTGTAAGTTAAATAAAGTGGACCAAAAGGTGAAAGTCTTTAACTTGGATGGGAAAGACTTCCTTCAGGGACCAGTCAGAAAAGAGTTAATGCAGCAGCCAGGACCACTGTCAAAAGAAAGAAAACACTCTGTGCACATTGTCATGAACTTGCCAGCAAAGGCTATCGAGTTTCTTGGTGTTTTCAAATCGCTTTTGGATGGGCCACCATGCAGCATTGAGCGCCTTCCCATAGTGCACTGTTACAGCTTTTCCAAAGATCCTAATCCTGCTAAGGATGTTCAGCAACGAGCTGGGGCTGTGTTAGGCATTTCCTTGGAGGCATGCAGTTCAATTCACCCAGTAAGAAATGTAGCCCCTAACAAGGAAATGTTATGTATCACCTTCCAGATTCCTGCTGCTGTACTCTACAAGAACCAGACCCTAAATCTAGGTGAGCAATTTCTGGGAAATTAAATGTAAACTATAATAGCCTTCATGGAGCTTTCTTAGGCTACATATATATTTTATTTATGAAATTTGGAAATATGTTAAACTAATTCTAGTTAGATTTTTCAATTCAGGATTCCTTGCCACTCAGTTGTGACTCGTTTCCCCCAATTTTACAAATATTAGCATGGCCTACACACTGTTCAGTCTCGTAGAAGGCTATTTCATTAAAATAAATTCTTGCGGGAATGTTACTATTTGATGTATAAGTTGAATATTAAAAATCTTTAAAATGCCTATATTATTTGCTTTTTAAAAGTATTTTCCAATGTTAAGTATCTTAACTAATATAGGTTTTCTGGATTTGTTACAGAGAATCATGATGATCCACCTCTTAAACGCCAGAGGACAGATAAATAAAGTCTTTTCAGAAGAAAAAACTCAAATTTCCTCAGTCACTTAATTGGAAACGTTTTCTCCCTCTCCCCACTAGACCTTTACATAAGGAAATATAATTTGTATGACTTCATAAAATTTTAGCAGTTAACTTTAGTATTGAACACTTCTATTTTACCCTTGCTGTCTTATAAGTTGAAGATTATCAAATTAAAATTTAAATGACATAAGTCTACTAAGTATAGTTTATCTGTTATAATCTTACAATCTAAATTATATCTAATTCTTCATTAAATGTATTTAAATATTGACTGTCTCCTGGGAAAATAGTTTTTGAAGGTGGGATAATTGCTTGCTAAGGAAGTACTAATACCACTTTGCAGTGATCCTCAGTGCCTAAATTTTATATAAGTACCCCTAACTTATCACTGTATAAGTAATAAAAATGAAATTATTTAGATCAGGGATGGCAAACTATGCCTGGCAGGCCAGATCTAGCCTACCACCTGTTTTTGTATGGCAGATGACTGGAGAATGGTTCTTATACTAATGATTGAAAAAATTAAATCTTGTGACATGAGAATTATATGAAATTTGAATTTCAGTGTCCATAAATACAGTTTTTTTGGAACACACCATGCTCATTTGTTTACGTTCTGTCTGTGGCTGCTTTTATGGTGTAATGACAGCACAGTTGAGAAGTTACAACACACACAAAGTGATTCTCAACAGTTCATACTGCTACTCGGCATACTTCAAATCACCAGGGACATGGTTGTAACTCAACAGCATTTTGAGTGCCATGTAAATCACCAAGCTATAATATTATTGCTAGTGCATATTCATTATTTCAAAACAAGAAAAGTAGACTTCTAATGCACTTTTAAGGCACATTGTGTGAGTGTGAATTATTTTGATACTGAATTAGGTAACAAAGCATCTATACCTGAGCTGAAATACAATGTATGTTGACATGACCAATAGAGGCACTCGTCATAGGATTTCCCTCACAAGCAAGCCAACTGTCAGAAAAACTAGAAATTTAATCTGGAAATATCTCAACATAGCAGAACTTCTTCACAAAATAAAAAATGAAAATGAGAGTGCAACTGAAGTCTCCAAGTGACTCTTTCGTAAGCCAAGCAAGGAGAGCCGTTTACTATTGATGGTGAGTTAATTGTATTTGAACGCAGCAGCCAAAGAAATGCATCCAGAGAAAACTTGTTTAGAACTATTGGCCTTTTGGCAAGAACAGTTGCTCAGAGAGTTTAGGACTTTGTGAGCAAAATCAAGTCAATTCAGAAAGTAAATGATTTTGACTCTTGATGAGTTGGCAGATGTTACTAATACTGTTCAGGTCTTGTTTGAGACATCAGTGCTGAATTTATAGTTACTGAAGAACTAGCTTCTATGAATACTCTGTATGGAACAACTATGGGTATTTTTTTAAAAGTTGAGAAAACACCAATTCTGTACAACCTGAAGTGGAATCTGCTATGATGTGTTTACAACTCTGGTTAAAACATGCAAAGTAGAAAAAGATCTAGTTGGAAAAATATATAAAGCTTGTGAAAATGTAACATATTAAAAACCTGTGGTTATTCACTCTATTATTCACCAGCAAGTACCCTGCAGAAGATATCTGAATCTGTCATGTGTTACTGAACCAGTAGTGTTAATGGTAAATTTCATTTGCTTTCATGGATTCTAACCATGATTGAATTCTGTCAGAAATTGCTCAACCTAAATTCAATTTGCTTAGCAATTGTGAAGTTTGATTGCAATTTTTTGAGCTCAGGGTCAAGACTGAAATTTTTCTTAACAAGAGGAACCACTCTTAAACATTCTAGAACACTGAAAGGCTCTGGAAATTAGCTTTTGCTAATGACTTGATAGTAATTCTTAAAGATTTTAACCTATAATTATTAGGCAAACATAACTTCATTGTGAAACTGTGGTCATCATTTCAACAACTGATATGTGAATTGCAGTATCTTGTGTTACACATTTCACATGCTATCGAAAATTAAGAAACAAGATTTCCCTCAAATTAGCAGTGGATACATTTTCTGTGTTCAACATTTTTGGGACCTTGGTGAAAATGCAAATAAAAGGAAATTTACATATTTCAAAATCCATTTACCTACAACTGAGCTTCTACCTGCAACTGGAAGTGATTAATGTACTATGTAATGACATTATATAAGGCAAATCTCAAGGGAAGAATCTAATAGGGTTTTACAAATGCCTTCCAAGTGATGAATATGCCCAGTTAAAATCTTACTTCTAGACTGATGCCAGTATTCTGGCAGTATCTATCTGTGTGAAAAGACATTTTTAGAGATGAAATTTGTAAAATCTCATTATAGATAACCATTAACAGGTAATCATTTACAACTGATTTTGATGATAGGAAACACTTAGAACCCCAATTAAAGGACCAGTGTTATTCCCCAAAAAAGGAGTTACAAACAACGTAATTATATATAACCAATTATATTTTGAATTTTGTTCATTAAAAACATTGTACCAACTTATTTTACCACAAAGCCTAAAATATTTACTGTCTGGCCCTACAGAAAAAGTTTGAGGACCATTTATCTAATTCATTACAAACTCAAATGCCTTCAGAAGCGAGGCAGGTAATATAAATAGATGAAGGCAATAAATGGTAAGAAGTGTAGGAAAGTAATGAATTGGAGCCCTCATTCCTTATCTAAAGGCACTTAAAAATGATTTTTGAAACTCAACCAAACTTCCTCTCTGCAAGACCTTGGGGGTTAATTCAGCCAGGGATTGCCAGTTTGGGACTTCTAATTTTCTTCTCCTCCCTCCCTTCCAAGTGAGGAGTATGTAGGTGAAGGGTCGGAAAGCTTTCGGTAAAGGACCAGACAGTATTTTAGGCTTTGCAAGTCATAAGGTCTCTTTTTGCTGCTCAACTCTGTCGTAGTAGCCCCCCAGAGCAGCCATAAACAATACAGAAATACTGTATGCCAAAACAACTTTATTTATGGACACTGAAATTTGAATGTCATCTGCTTTTCACTTGTTAAAAAGTATATGATTTTGGCTTTTTTCAACCTTAAAAAAAATGTAGACATCAATCTTAGCTCATGAAGCATACAGAAACAGGCAGCAGTTGGGATTTGGCCAGGGGTCTACAGTTGGCCTGATCTAGGTGAAGAGAATTTTAATTTGCAGGTAGGAGTAAGAATTTTTTCCTAGTACTGTACATTGATATGCTAGGTTATAAATATTAAATATGGGTACAAATGATGTTTTTATTCATGGAAAGTGGTAAGATTCTTGCCTCTATTTAGTCAAATATGCAGCCTCTATTAACATTTTAACTCCTCCCCTTTTTCCCTCAGAGTGGATAAGTGAATGTATGGAGTTATTTCATTATTTAAATCTAGGCCCACCCTAAAGTTTTAAACGTGATACCTGGGAACTGAACTCTTGATGTCCACTAGAAAATGACAGCTATAAAGCTCACTGGATACAATTTTTTAATTTTCTTAGCTTTTTGGCAAGTTTTCTGTCACCTTAATTGGATTTTGAAATAATTACCACCAGTTGACAGCCTAAAGATAAGCTTAGGTCAAATATTTATTGAATGAAATTAAGGAATACTAATAGTGCATTCCAACTATGATGTAAATGTATTCGATACCATTAATATCTGTTTAAAAGGAAGGTAGTTAATAGTCAAATGATGTTCTACATAATGAATTTCTCAGAACTTCTCTCAAGGATATAAATAAGGTTATTAAGTTGATGTCATTTATATGCCATAAAATAACTAGACACTTGATCTGTAAAACTTCCTGGAAATCTTAAGTTTGATTACTGGGGCGCCTGGGTGGCTCAGTTGGTTAAGCGACTGCCTTCGGCTCAGGTCATGATCCTGGAGTCCCTGGATCGAGTCCCGCATCGGGCTCCCTGCTCGGCGGGGAGTCTGCTTCTCCCTCTGACCCTCCCCCCTCTCATGTGCTCTCTCTCATTCTCTCTCTCTCAAATAAATAAATAAAATCTTTAAAAAAAAAAAAAAAGAAGTTTGATTACTCAGACTTGGTTCTACACAGCCTGTTGTTTATTAGCTTGACAGTTTGATATTCAACTCTGGAGCATGGATTCTGACCACTTGGGTTCAAATCCACTCTGCTACTTTTAAGTTGTATTGACCTTCTGCAAGTTAGTTAACCTCCCTATGCCTCAGCTTTCTCCATCTGCTAAAATAGGGAAAATAATACTAGCATTGTAAAGATTAGGTAATAATACACAATACATGAAGCACAGTGCTTGGTGCATAGGTAATGCTCAGTAGTTGTCAGCTATTGTTTCTGGGCTAGTATTGTACGATGTTAAAAGACTTAATTGATGTATATGAAAGGCTTGTACAGCCTTTTGTCTCTGATAGAGGAAATCACTAGGGGGATAGGGGATAACCTCATCAATTTAGAGTATTTCTGTTATTTAGTGAATTGTCATTAAGTTACCTTTCACCATTCCCTTCGCTCTAATAAGGTCAGTTAACAACTTCTTATTTGGCCTATTGAACAAAGTACAGCAATAGTAAGAACAAAATATTTACAAATGTATAAAGGTTTTGGAATTCAATTTATTTGCCAAATCAGATGCAGGCAATTTCCACAATAATGAGGTAGGCTCGAAAAACGTTTTGAAAGACTTTAAAGTGTTCTATTATTTAGTTCATTCATTTAAATACAGTATACAAGGTACTGAGAACAAGTAACAGTATTTCTTTTGTAAAGGCTGGATACTGTACTTCAGCAGCTGAGTACAGCAAAGTCCTAACTTTAAGTCAACGTTCTCACTATTCTTTGAACAGATTTATAGACTGTACTTAAAATCCTACTCCTCAATTGGGGAATGCTAATAGATATGCAAAATAGAAGGCAGCCTGTGAAGTACAGACAGAACTAGACTTAAATTAAAAACAAAAAGCAAACAGTTTTAATTCTGACTTTTTACTAACTTGTGTATATGATCTGAGCCTACTCAATTATTTGATGCCTTGGTTTTCTTAGTTATGAAAGACTGTTCAGGGGTCAACTATACTTCTAACTAACACAGGGGTTAGGGACACTGACCACCCACCCCCAAACACACACTGGAAAATCCACATATAACTTTTGACTCCCCCAAAACATAACTACTAATAGCCTACTGTTGACCAGAAGAAGCCTTAACACAAACATAATAATCAATTATACATATTTTGTATGTCATATGATACACTGTATACTTACAATAAGGTAAGCTAGGAAAAAGAAAATGTTAAAATAATAAGGAAGAGAAAATACATTTACGGTACTGTACAAAAAAAATTCACAGGGATGCCTAGGTGGCTCAGTCTGTGAAACGGCTGCCTTCGGCTCAGGTCATGATCCCAGGGTCCTGGGATCGAGTCCCGCATTGGGCTCCTTGCTCAGCGAGGAGCCTGCTTCTCCCTCTGCGTGCCACTCCCACTGCTTGTGCTTTCTCTCACTCTCTCTCTAATAGATAAAATCTT
This sequence comes from Phoca vitulina, assembly GCF_004348235.1. NCBI lineage: Eukaryota > Metazoa > Chordata > Mammalia > Carnivora > Phocidae > Phoca > Phoca vitulina. Next base: position 33,412,552 of record NW_022589710.1, on the reverse strand, counting down.
TAAAAAAAACAAAAAAATACAAGGTAAATTAAAAAAAAAATCCACATACAAGTGGATTCATACAGTTTAAACTTGTGCTGTTCAAGGGTCATCTATATTGTAAAGATGAAGATGTACCTGAAATTAATACCTGCTTAAGCAAATAAGCTGGAGCTGTTACCTGTGGATATTCCACCCTAATGTAACCACAAACTTTGTTTCACATAACTTCCCTCCCATAAAATTAACATCTGTTATAATGGACATTTGATAGGAAATCCTTTAATTTCCTTGAGAAACTATGTCTCATACATGGTGGTCTATGTAACAGACTCATATAAGGTTGAGATGCTACAAATATCCATCCTCTCCACATCCAACTCTAAGCAAAATCCTGGGTATACTAAAAGTCTTTGAAGTTTCAACAGAAACTATATCAGAGTCTGCAATCTACTCAGAAAAATTTTGTTTAAAATGTATCCATTCCAGTCTCCAAGGTTTCATCATAAAATGAGCTCACATTTGAAGTGAAAGGTGCCATTTAAGTATTAAATTTTATTAACTTACTTCTTTGAATTTGTCATTAAAGCAGGTTAATACTCTCGTCTGGTTTATCCTAAGTGTGGCTCACAGCTGGGAACTATAATACCTTGATCAAGGTTTGTCTCACTTTCCACTGCTCAAAACAGGCACTGAGTCCTTCATATTGAGAGAGTGGCATTATCATAGGTCAAGTTTTACTTGCCACAACCTGCTGGTAGAAGGAAATATATCCACTTGTCTGGACTAGTATTAAGAACATAGGGGAAAAAAAGGAACATTTTATGAGACGAAATAATAGACTTGGATATTAACACTAAATGTCGTGTTCAAAATGGCATTTTAAAATGTGTTCAAGTAAAACACTGTAATAAGAGAAAAACCACAAAACTTAATATAAAGTCTAGCTTTATTTTTAAAAAGATTTTACAAGTCTGTCAACCTCAAGCATACACAGGTGAATTATTCATATCTTCCATCAGATGAAGTTTACAGCTTCAATCCCTCTCAGAAAAATACAAGTAAAAAATAAATCTTTTTCACATATATTTACCCACTATATTACTCAGCTTAGTTCTGAAATTTTCTCATAAATACTTTCACACCGCTGCTAGCGGTAGTACTGTTGTCGGGCAGCTGCACAGGGCTCTACTTTTACACGTCTGCTTTACTTTTGCTAGCTCTCTGGTTCGGCTCCTAGGTCCAAATCTTATAAAGGAGAAATAAAGGTTAACTGGGCTGCCAGAAAAGCCCACTGAATGCATCCTGTAGTGCTCTGTGACAAGCAAGAGAAGAAGTATAGCCTCCAGCAAGGTCCTGTGGAGAGGCAGCTCTGACATGGTTTAAATACCTAAAACAAAACAAAAAGTGTAGCATTGATATAGAAAGCATATATAAATTGGTAACATTTTTAAAAGCAATAATAAAACTGATTCACGTTTTAAAGGGGAATTCTGAGATTGAAATGTTCAGACTTTATAAATGCATTATTACCCTTTAAAAAGAAACATACCAACTATATATAGAGTGCCTAAACCAGTTCAATTGTTAAACTAAATTATAAAGCAAATTACATTAAGATCTAAAAAGAGCTCTCAAGGAGGTTTCAAAAATAATACCTGCTATTAAAAAGTTCACTGTTCCCAATTTTCAGAACTTGTTTTGTTGGCTGTTGTTTGGGTACCTAACTGCTGTTGTCCTCCTGGCATACTCTTTTTTTTTTTTTTTTTTTTTTTTAGAGGTTTTATTTATTTATTTGACAGAGAGAGAGATAGGGAGAGCAGGAACACAAGCAGGGGGAGTGGGAAAGGGAGAAGCAGGCTTCCTGCTGAGCAGGGAGCCCAATGCGGGGCTCAATCCCAGAACCCTGGGATCATGACCTGAGCTGAAGGCAGACGCTTAACAACTGAGCCACCCAGGCGCCCCGTCCTGGCATACTCTTAAATAAATAAATATACGGTATCATAATACTATTGTATTATTAATATTTTTACATAAATATTGACTATTTTACATAAATATATTCTGAAATAAATATTAAATGGAGGAGGGGAGAGGAGAGACTATACTAGTTACTTCAAATTTACTTCAACATTACAAAAATATATTGTCTCCTTCCATGCAGGAAGTGAAACCTTAGACAATTACATGCCCAAGAAATCTCCGACAGCCTGAGTTCAACAGAATGTCCCAATTAGTAAATACAGAAGTCTTTTGAACTGATCTCAAAAGACAGTGTAACAGACACCATTTTTCTTCAATCACACATAATATTATTTAGCAATTAAAACTTTCTACCTTGATAAAGGTAAACAAACAGACCTAAAATATGGGATAATCCTAGCCAAAGAAGGTCAACTTGTTAGCATGACTAACAGCACTGTTGGAAAACAAGTATTTCCAGCCTTGCTTTAATGTCTAGTTTAAGAAACCACATTGTTTCTTCAGGCCTCAGGAAGTAAAGGAGCTTCATCCGCCTTAGAATTACGGTTATAGCAAATGAATAAATCAGGTACCAGAACATTTTAATAACTTGGAAACTTTTCTACTCATTCATTCAAACTTCCTGTGTGTCAAAGTCTTGATGCATGAGCAACTTATTATTTCTAACAAAATAACAAGTCTGTTTTTCATTTGTATCCATGTTTAATAAGGTTGTGTGATTAAAAAATATATGGCAATATAAGAGGCCAATAGAAAAAGTGGTCAAAGTAAGACACAGGATAAGCTCCTGGAATTGGCTATAATTTATTCACACTACCACAAATCAAGGTGTTAACTCAATTCTTTGCTTCTCTGCCAACGGTGAAAGGGGAAAGTGGAAGGAGAAAGGAAATTAATATTTATTGAGCAATGATCTAAAACTTTTTTTTAAAAAGTAGGCTCTATGCCCAGCGTGAAGCCCAGTGCAGGGCTCGAACTCATGACCCTGAGATCAAGACCTGAGCTGAGGTCAAGAGTCAGACGCTTAACTAAGCCACCCAGGCACCCCTACAGACTTTTGATACTATACTTATAGCAGTAAAAATACTTGAGCATGTATCTCTAAAATTTGTGTACTTATTTATAAATCATATACCTATTGTATTAATACATAGTTATATAGTATATAATTATACATAATATACTAATATAGAAGCATATTATAAAATATATATAAATATTTAAAGGAGGAGATAAAAATATTTCAACAAAAGTTCTAATATTTTCTCCCTACATCCCATCTTATAAATCTTGACGGGATGCATCCCACTTTCATTGTCAAACTCTTGATAGAACCTTAGGTCCCATGGGACTTAAACAGGGATTCACCAAATCTACCACATAGCCAGAAAAAGTATCTGATTATTACATCCCAGGACACAATAAAATGTCCACTGTTAAGATTATGATGCATGAGAAATGATGTAAATTAAGTCATCTCACAAGTCTAAAAATCAATCTGGAACAAGATAAAATCAATTTCTCTTCCCTGAGAACTCACTATCACACAAATAAGTAATATTTAGTAATATTTTTACAAGTATCTTAGAAATGAAACATTCCATTCCTAATATAAGTTTCCAAGTAAATTTTATCCATACACTAGATACCGCTATATTTTTCCTTTCCTCAGACCCTCAAAAGAAAAGCACAGTCTTAGCTCCAATGGCTGTTCATTCATGGCAAAAATCAGGTACCACAGTAGAATGTCTGTCAACCTTAAGAAGCCAACTATCATAAACAGAATTGGTTTTCATAGCTGTAATGCAAACCACTATGCAACTAGTTGTTTTGATTCATCACATTTTGATACAACTTGCTTCTGGGAAAGTTGAGTCATACCATCTCTGGCTTGGCAATTCAAGCATAAACTTGCAGTGTACATACAGCTTTTTATATGTTATCCTGAGAAACCTGAAACAGCTGCATGGCTGGCAGGAAAACACAGGACCACCAGTAAAATATCCAAAACAGTTGCATCTTTTAATTTATGACTGTGCACTGTTTCCATAAAGAGTATATAAAACAGTTCAACTTTTTATAGGTAAAATGTAATAAACAGTCATACTCATTGATGCCATAAATGTGTAAAAAGAGTTTATTTAAAATGATTAATTAGTGTTTGAAAATAGTAATTCTTGAACAGTCATAATCCAGAGCAATGAGCAAATACTTTAAAATTTTAGTTATTAATGCTGTTGTAGATTCTTACTGCCAAAATCAAGTCAATTAAAACTTCTTTGCATAGCACTGAAGAAAATACATTTCCCTTCTAGCAATCATTAAACATGTCTGTGAGTATATTCTTTAAAGACCTGCTTATTTACATTACACTTTTTGATCTCTAGTGCTGCACAAAACAGTTACTGTTAAATATTTCATTCTATTTTCACCATGGCAACCTACATTAATTCCAATTTAAAAAAATAAAACATAGTTCATTCTTGTTACTCAACTGTAGGCTTTTATTTTCTAGGTATTTTAACGTAATGTTCTTAAACCCTTTAATTATTGTGGTACACCGAAGTATTTTAAAGGATCTGCCACATTGAAACCACACAATGAGAATTTAGCGTTTTGCCTACTTTTTCACATTAATTCACATCTGTGTTGTTTTAATTCTTTCATGACCATTACAAGTACATCACTGAATAGGATTCCTGGGGTTTCTGGCAAAGGTCAGTATCATTTCATGTACACCTTTATAGAACAGAATGAGGAAGAAGTCTTAGCCAAATTTATTTCCAAAAGTCAAGCTCAGTTGGATTTTGGAGCCCGGAGGTAATTGCTCTGACTATTTAGCCAATCCCAGGACAGTATTTCTGTTTTTCATAGGTTTATTTTAAATACCTGTAAATCTTATAAGCAGAAACCAGGAAAGAAAAAAAAAAGCTTTGCTTATTTTGGTATCTATACCTTATTTTTACTGAAAGCAGACTAAACTCAAAGCTTTAAGAATCATACCTTTGATTATTTTCTTAATAAGACTAAAAAAAAGTATGTTTTCAAAAGCAGGTCTAAGATAATTCCTGTACAAAGGGCATCTTGTGCCCTAATTTATACTCTGTCTAAAGTTGCCTTCCTTTGCCATTACCCATCAAAATCCCTTTCAAACAGACTTTGGAGGAGGGGGAGGAAAAGGAGGCAATGGATCCTGAGAGAGGAGTAAGAGAGGATTAAGCATTTGAAAACCACACTTGAAAGTTTGTTCCTGAACTTTGATTTCCTGCACTGTCATTTTCTTCTGTTACATTTAGCAGCTTTTGCTCCCAAAGAAGGTGGTATAATTTACACTTAGCTTCAGACAGACTTCATTTTCTCAGTTCTTTAACATAAGAGAGTTCCTCTGAGATTACTCTTTTACTATTTCCCTTCCTTTAAAAGCCCTATATCGACCATCTGGCTAAAGTCTTGGACTCAGCTCATTTTAGTGCTATTCAACAATGCTTTGAGTTCTCAGCTGGGGCAGAGGGCAGGGGTTGTCACTCAAGACCAACAGGCAGCACTCTTCCCCTCCAGTCATAACCTCCGCATGAAAACCCGTGAAACACTTTGGCTCTAGAGAATCAAAGCATCTTGGAATTCAAATTGAAATGAAAATGTGAAGTTCATATTAGTTTCCTTCACCTCAAATTACCAGGACCAATGGATGGTTAAAAAAAAAAAAGTCCAAGTTCTTAACTCCATAGTGTTTCTCTAGAGTGAACTCTAGAGATTAAGACTTTCTTTTTATAAATGGGCCCATTTTTAAGCCTGAATTTAAAGCCACCATGCATTAAACAGACCAGTTCCAAGTAGTTCTTTCTGCCTCCCAGCCTACAAAATTCAAATCTAAGTGCCATTAAGAGACATGAGCCAGCTGATCTCAGCTGTCAAGACCAAGAGCTGTTGTAAGAAATTCAGCTAAGGCTATAAAATATTTACATTAACAATGTGAAGTGTATCTCAACAGATTTAAAAACAGAGCAACAGTGTGCTCAATTATCACTAAAAAGCAGAAACATCATGAAAATGGAGGTTAGTGCTCAGGTGTCCTAAACCAATCATAATGTCAGAATAACGGACAAACTGTCTACAGAGGGAAACTGATAATCATATATTCCAACATAAATGGGGAAAGCACTTCAAGTCAGAACTACTGTCCATAATTCTATGGGTAGTTTGGTTATAAAATACCAACCAAGGCTTCATGAACTCAAACCAAAATATCACAAACTTCCACAGTCATCGTATTACTCTTCACTTCATTATCTAACCAGCAAATGAAAAACTTGAATAAACTATTAAAGCTATTTTCAGATCTATACTAATATACTTGGGAATCTAGTAACCAATTTATTCCAGACATTTAGACCAACTGAACAGCAAAGCTCAGATTTGGAAATTAAAAGCCACATGCGGTGCCCAAGTGTACAGCTGAATACAGATTGCTCAGATAAGCCTTTCTGAATTACAACTGAAGTAAAGTGTGCAATTTATTGCTATCAAATAACACAGTGGGCATTTTTAGGACAGGGTAGCTGTTACTGAAAGTTAATGTAACTACATAGTGAAAGGAAAAACGATTGAACACATAAAAGAGATACTTAAGTTTAACATATTCTATGAACAATATTGTTGGTAGTTCTGGATATCTCAAATGATAGACCTCTAAGGATACACTCCATCTGTATAATACAGATAAGTACAAGAATATCTCAGGAATCAGGTGCTATCAGATAAACTTGAATACAGCCATGAAAATAGATAATACACAGTAGCAATAAATCTTAAATATATTCCTCAAAGTCAGAAGTTTATCTCAGTTATAATATGTTTGGCTAATTTCAGTATCATTCTTATATGCTTAAATGAGATTAAGCAGAAAAATATCAGAATCATAAAAATAACAAATCACATATAGATTTTGTATATCCCAGAGAGGGACAAGAGCCACCACTTCTGTGGTGGAAATATAATAGAGATCATAGAAATAAATATCCTAGTTTCTGATTTTAAGTTCCTAAAAATTCTAGTGCCTCATTCTGGCTTGTCTAATGTAATTTTTTTACTGTGAATTCCATGTTAGTAACACATGTATGCCAGAAATTCCATCATATCTATAAAGACAGGGTGGTAATTTTTCCCCAAGGGTGGGAGAGGCAAAATGCAGAAATTCATATGTATGCAGTGTATTCCTTCTTAAAAAAAAAAAAAATACTGAGTATCTACTGGGTGTCAGGTATTGAAGCAACTCTAAGAGTAAAACAGAGAGCAGCCTCCATGTTCTAATGGACCTTGTAATTCAGCAGAGGAAAAAAGATGTTAAACAACGAATATTATGAATGAGAAAGTCAGGGCTCTATCAGTGTAGTTTAAAAGGAAGCCAACATGAACAAGTTCAGAAAAGGTCTCGCTAAGGAAATTACAGTCCCAAAGGATGGCTTAGACACAAAGGATGAGGAAGAGTTAGTTAGCAACCCAGTGGAGGGAAGAATGTAGCAGCAAGGAGTCATAGCACATATTGAGAATATGGAGGAAAGGTGGCTCAGGATGAGGCTAAAGATGTTGGAAAGTATTCAAAAGAAATGTTAAGAACTATGAATTTTATTGAAAGGGCAACGGGGGGGGGGGGCGCCTGGGTGGCTCAGTTGTTTAAGCAACTGCCTTCAGCTCAGGTCATGATCCTGGAGTCCTGGGATCGAGTCCCACATCGGTCTCCCTGCTCAGTGGGGAGTCTGCTTCTCCCTCTGACTCTCTCCCATCTCATGCTCTCTCTCTAACATTATCTCTCTCTCAATAAATAAATAAAAATCTTTATTAAAAAAAAAAGAAAGAAAGAAAGGACAACGGGAAGCCACTGAAAAGTTCCTGTTAGGAACCTGATAATGTAAGCTACTTTGGCTACACAATGGATGGAAGAAGAACAGGAGTCAATTACCGAGAGACCCCTTAATAGTTTCTCTATTCCAGGCTTAAGATCATGGTACCTGGATTAGGGTGGCAGCAGAGGAAATAAAGAAAAGTACTGTTCAAAAGACATTTAAAAACCAACTGGGGAGAGGCACCTGGGTGGCTCAGTCAGTTAAGCGTCTGCCTTAGGCTCAGGTCATGATCTCGGGGTCCTGGGATCGAGCCCCATGTCGGGCTCTCTGCTCAGTGGGGAGCCTGCTTCTCCCTCTCCCTGTCACTCTCCCTGCTTGTACTCTCTCTCTCTGTCAAATAAATAAATCTAAAAAAAAAAAAAAAAAACAACTGAGTAGATATGGGAGCAAGAGAAGGGGAGAAGAAAGTAATGGCAAAGGCAACTTCCAGCTATCTAGTCATATGGAACAGGGAAAATGCCCTCACAGAGACGGTGGGAAACTGGAGGAGAAACAAATTGGGGTGGGAGAGAAGAGAACAGAAAGATCATGAGTTTAATTTTGGACTTAAGTCTGAAGTGATTATAGAAGAGAGATACAGAGTGGCAGCAGGATATATGGGCCAAGTGCTAAGAAAATTATGGAATGAAGGTAACAGTTTGGGAGTTATCAGTATTTAGATGGTATTTGAAGCCATCAGGTAGATGCTAATATTTAGGGAGAGAGGACAGAATGAGAAGAGAAAAGAAGGCAAAGACCTAGAGAACAACAACATACAATGATATGACAAAAGAAACCATTGTGATTAATTTTATGTATAAACATATAATTATGTTGAGTGAGCCACAGAATGCCCAGATTATCTGGTAAATCATTTGTGTGTGTGTCAGTGAGGATATTTCTGGAAGAGATTAGCATTGGTGAATTGAGGAAAGCAAATGGCCCTCCCCAATGTGAGTGTGTATTATCCAATCTATTGAGGACCGGAGAGTAACAAGAAGGTGAAGAAAGGTTGAATTCACTCTGCCTGACTGAGCTGGAACATCGATCTTCTCCTGCCCTGTGGTGCTCCAGACTGACACCTACACTATTCATTCCCTCTCAGGCCTTTGCACTACACCACTGGCTCTCCTGGGTCTCCAGCCTGCAGACAGCAGATCATGGGCCTTCTCAGCCTCCATAATCACATGAGCCAATACCTAATAATAAATCTCTTTCTCTTTCTTTCTTTCTTTCTATCTATCTATCTTTCATCTATCATCCATCTATCTCTCTCATTGGTTCTGTTTCTCCAGACAACCCTAACTAATACAGAAGCTAAGATATTTTGAAGCGAAGGGTATGTGTTCAGGTGTGGTAAATGCAAATGCTGCCATCCCCTACCAATACCTCATGCACTCTCTTCCTATAGACTTGCAAAGGAGGTAGAAGGAAGGTGTAAGCTGCTTGGAAAGGACTCAGAACCTGCTACTTGTGCCTGACTCCTTGAAATTGTGAAGAGATGATAACAGCAGAGACAGAGATGGGAAACCCATTGGATTTCTCCATCTAGGGGCTCCAAAGGCTCTCTTCATGGTATTTATAGCAGTAGTGTTTTTTATAGCAAAAGAACAAAAGAAACAATCCAAATGTCCATTGATAGGAATATGGGCAAATAAATACTGTACAGCAGTGAAAACAAAGGACATATAGCTTTACAGCAAATAAATACTGTACAGCAGTGAAATACATAATGTACAGCAGGCAAATAAATACTGTACAGCAGTGAAAACAAAGGACATATAGTTTGTGCTGACTCTCACAAACAATGCTGAGTAAAAGCAACAACAAAAAATAAGTTACAGAAAATATCTACAGCATGGTCCATTTACATAAAATTCGGAAATGCAAACTACACATGGAATGTATAGATATGACCGAACTATAAAAAAAAAAGCAAGCATATGATAATCAGCCTGTTCAGGGTGACTGAATCTCTGATGTGAAGTGGGACCACAATGAAGAGAAGAAAAATACACACAGAGAGGGCTTCTACAGCATTGGTTATGCTCCATCTCCTAAGTTAATGAGTGGAATTCAAAATACAGGACTTGAAGGAGTAAAGGAGGGAGAAACAGTGAGAATGGAAACAATTCAGCAATTGTTTTATTATTACTCTTTGTAAAATATATATCATATATTTTTTCTATGTATGAAATACTAAAAAAAAAAGTAGTGCAAAGAGCATAGTCACAGCTTTAACTGCCATTAATCCAGTAAATAACCTGCATGTAAACACCAAACCATTCTTAGTTGGCCTTGGTTTCATAAAATATTACTACTTTGATTCCATTTATAATAATTCATGTTAATTATAATTATTCATCTTAAAATATGTTTAATACTGCAATATGTTGTGGGGCCCCAGGGTGGCTCAGTCAGTTAAGCATCAGACTCTTGATTTCAGCTCAGGTCATGAACTGAGGGTCACGAGATCAAGCCTCACCACGGGCGTGGAGCCTACTTAAGATTCTCTCTCTCTCCCCACCACAACCCCCATGAGTACAAGCTCTCTCTCTTAAAAAAAAAGAAAAAAAAAGGGGGCACCTAGGTGGCTCAGTCGTTAAGTGTCTGCTTCGGCTCAGGTCATGATCCCAGGGTACTGGGATCAAGCCCCACATCGGGCTCAGCGGGAAGCCTGCTTCTCCCTCTCCCACTCCCCCTGCTTGTGTTCCCTCTCTCACTGTGTCTCTCTCTCTGTCAAATCAATAAATAAAATCTTTAAAAAAAAAGAAAAAGAAAAAAAACCTGTAACATGTAACATTCATACTGTTCTCTGTACTGGTTTACAAGCAAGGTCAATATATTAATTTAAGATGGGAGAAGTTAGTAAAATCAGATTTACTTGCAAAGAAACCTTTGAGGAATATACATCTAAATAGCAAACCTAAGTACTGATGAGTGGTTAAAAAGCTAATCTACTAAAGCAGCAAAAATAAAGTGGTAGATGAAATCAGTTAAGTGGTCAAAGAGACCTCAGCCAAAGCCCTGATAATCAGGAATTTTCCCCCATGATAATGCTTCAGATGTCTATTTCTTTACCAGAATGAAACATAATGTGCTTTCTGTGGCTAATATTAAGGTAACAGCCTAGATGTATAAACCAAATCCAATTCCTCTCCCTGTCCAATGGTAGTTAAACACCCTCCCAAGTTTGCAGAAGAACTCTCCACATTGGTGGCGTTTTTTTGCTGAGTGCTAACTCTCAAAATATAAACAACCTCAGTCTTCTCCCCTCTACCATTCCGTTTTCTTCCCTGTACCCAACATAAATACATAAGGACATCATGGTTTAGTAGAAAGGACAAAGATTTTGGAAACAGATACATTTGGGTTTGAATCTCTCCTTGGACAATTCCTAACATTATGATTTGGAAAGTGCTTTAATTTTTCGATCCTCATTTCCTCATCTGCAAAAGGGAGAAAATAAAACCTCATAGTAATTTTTAGAAGATTAAGAAAATGTATCTAATACATCTGGTGAAGAACAGATATTCAATAAAGTATATATCCCTGACCACCCTACTTAAATTTTCTTTGATACTATTAATACAAAGTATACTCTCACAAGGAATAGGCCTTTCACAGCCCAAATTTTCTAAGTGTTTTACCTTCTGCTAATTAATATGTACCTCTCCTTTGCCAACTCTGTGACCTTACTGTCCATTCCCACATCTATTTCAACAATAACAGTGTTGCCTTCTCTCTTTCCCCTTTCGCTGTACCCTAAGTATAAAGATTTAAGTGGAGGTTTTTTATTTTTTAAATTAAACAAAAGGTAAGGAGTAGTCCTGCTTGTTAATCTTTTATCCCAGAGTAATAGAATAATAACCCAAGGATGCTAATACCTTCATATTAAAAGGCAAATGGGAAAAATTTACATACATACATATACATAATACCTTTATATATACATAAACATATGTGTACAGATCTGTATTTCACAAATACTATCCACACCCTAGTTTTATTTCAAAAGTGAAACTGCTACATTATTTCCACTCTCACATCCTGTATTTTGACTCTAATCACCATTAAGTGACCATTGCTCTGTCCTCATCCTCCTCAACATCTTCCTCTACCTCTCTAAATACAGCTTCCAGCTGTAAAATGGTCTTAGCCTATGACTTCTGTAACATATAAACCTATAATTTGGGTCACACTCCTACCACTTTCACACAAGATTCCTCAAATTTCTCTTTATCCACGTGCTTCCTAATTACTAGTTTTCTTCTTGGCTTTTCTCATCTTCTTGACTATCTCTGAAATGTATAGCTTCATTTATTACCTCTGTTCTACTAAACCTGCAAATCTTATCTTTTGGTCTTTTGGCCTTCTTTGTTAGTTACAGCCTAGCATTTTTATTTGCTTGGGTGGCCTTTCATACTTGGCTGTCCCACTGGCACTATAAATTTAATATTTTCATAACTGAACTCATCTTCCTTCACAGCCCTCTGTCTGTGTTTCTTAATTTCTCTTAATAGTTTCAACATACTCCTAGGGTCATCTTGGAATCCTCTTCTCCCTGCATACAAATGAGAAATCTGCATCACAGTATCTCTACAAACATCTATTTACTTCTCACATCATCTTCATCGCTGCTACCTAATTTTAGCTCTTTTTTACATGGAAGAGGTAAATACTCTCTTAACTGGTCTCCCTATTTCCAGGATATTCTCTCCATTCCAATCTATTCATGTTTATCAAACTAATCTTCCTAGGGCAAAGCTCTGCATCTCTCTCATACAAATAAACATTCATTGGCTCCCTGTTGTTATGTAGAATAAAGTCTAAGTTCCTTAGCCTACCATTCAAGGCCTACTGTACTTGATTCCAACCCACCTTTCTAAACGTATTTCCCATTAATCGTCTCCATGTACCCTGAATGTAAGCCAAAACCAACCATGAGGTTTTCAGTTATTCTCTATGAAAACCTCATAACTACTCACTTCATACCTTTGCTCAAGCTATTTCATTACCTTGGAATGCCCTCACCATTGCCTGTCTCTCAAAGCCACGGTTCAAATGTCAACCCCTCAATTCTGAACAAAGACATTAAAAGTTTAACTATGCCACACAGATGTGTTATATGTGGAATAACAAAACAAAAATAATAAAATAAACTAAGCTTAAAAGCAAGAAAAGAAACTCCAGGTGCCAGAAATTATACAGGAACTCAAAATCAGAGCATAAGCAGAGCTTGAAGTTCAGGAAGATGCTGGGTACCAGTGATTCTATACCCATACAGTGACAGGAGACAGGCCTCAATCCTGTCAGATGTAGGAAGCTAGAACTGGGCTTGGCTCACTGCATATAACCTGGATATACAAAATGTTGTCCCATCTATAAAACAACTTGTAGGAATATTCTGCTCACTGGCCTGGGATAGTCACAACAAAGTCTAGGGGCATGGACAGAAAAGAATCAAACATAAAAAATCACAATACCCGAGTCTGTTCCATTCCCAAGAAATTAAGAATAATAATATGTCACGATCCAGTGAAGCCAACAGGAGTTTGGCCAAAGCAAATAATCTCAATCCAAGGCTCATGGGAATACAACACCCACTAAAAAGAGATACACAGTTGTTTAAAAAAAAAAAAAAAGGAAATAAGCCTCATTTATTAAGAGTCAGAAGACACAATGGATGGCAGCACAACCACACCCAGATAAGAGAAACTGAAAGAAACTTATTTCATGTTAGAAGAGATGAGTAAAGAAATAAATGCCATAAGACAAGAAATCAACAACATGAAAAGAACAAGCATTTTCTTAAAAAAAAAAAAATCAAACAGCACTTGTTAGAATAAAAGTCTCAATGGACAGGTTAAGCAGTTGGTTATCGATAGATGGAGAAAAAAATTAGTGAGTGGAAGACTATGTGAGGAAAACATGAAGAATTTAGAGCTAAAAAGAAGAAAAAGGGAAAGAACCACTAAAGGAAATTTCAACAAGAACATTAAATCCCAAGGAGAAGAGCAGGATATAAGGAACAAAGATGACGAGACAAACACACCACCACTACCGCTACTACTGCCACAAACTGCTACCAAGCCGGAAAGCAGAAGGGGAGGTCTCAAGTGAGGCATTCCAAGGCCTTTGTTTTGTTCAAAACAAGGGCGAGATTTAACCTTTAGAGTTTGAAAGTAACAGCTGTTAAGTCTGGGTGACATAATGTTTAATATATATTACATAAATAATAATATTACTCTCTGTACGTCTCTATGTTTGAAATATTTAACAGTTTTCTTAGATTCTACCTCCTCTGGATTGCCCAGGTGGAATTACTTCTTTGCTCCTCCTAATCTGCATTGCATTTTATCTTTAAGTAAGTACTGTGGCAATTTATAGTTACAAGTTCCCTGTCAGGTAAGTTTCTTGATAGCAAGATAAATACCTACTCACTAAACAGCCATTACTTTTTTAAAAATCATCCTAACTTGTAAGCAGAGAGTATATAATTTTTTTAATTAAATAAAAATTCTGGTTAGTTAAGATACAGACCTAAAGAATGGCCATGATAACAGAGGGCAAACTAAAATACAGAGGATATAAAAAGAGTTATCACCACAAATTATGAAGATGTGGAGGAAAGATAGCATAGGATTGAATGGAAGACAGACTGCACATCAGTCCCTAAGGAAGATGAGAAGGTTTCCTGGAAATCAGAAGATGCCTATAATAATAACAGAGAGATGGGATATAATGTATAGTGTAAAGTGACTTTATTTAAAACATAAATATGAGCATTTTCTTAAATAGGTATATCTGAAAATTGTTTGAGATTAACATCCTCTGTCTCATAACCTAACATCTGTGTGTTAACCAATTTTATACTTAAAGATACATAACATGATGGAATATAGCTATGAATGCAAAGAAAAACAAGAAAATCAAACAGAACTAAACACACCCAAAGCAAGATCTTTTGTAATATATTTATTTTTCCATTCAAAGCACCTTCTCAAAAGCTCTATTTCATACACTGGAATCTGAATCATGTCAATAACTTAGATAAATCTCTAAAGCAAACAATAACAAGCAAAGACAAAGTCAAGTGGATAAAAATAACTGATGTTTTCTCTTAATTATGGAAAATTCTACTTTCTAGCAAGTAAAAACAGGTTCATAAAATATCTACTCAAGGGACAAGTGACTATGAGTAGTAAAATCTAAAAAAGCTCCATGAATCCTGGTTTAATGCATAACAATTTGAAGTTTTTAAGAAGCATTTTTAATACTTAAGCCCACAGAAAACCTGCACTTTCTTCCAAAAGCTAAATCACAGCATCGCTTTGGGAAAAAAATAATTCATGCCCATTATCATAAGTAATATGCTAATGCAATCAGTTTTACCAAAAATGAAGCTTTTCTAGAATAGAATGCTTTAAAAGACTAGTCAGTTAGTTGGTTAAATACCATTTGGCCCAAAACCTTCATGTGTATAGAAAATATTTTCCTCTTACTTAAAAAATTATAGCATTATTTTCAGTTTTCTGTTTTGCTTCCAGACTACATTTTTTGGCAATGTGTTAAGAACTCTGCACATGCTGGTATAATATTTTAAGTAAAAACACATCCTAATCAGTTACATATGACTTATTTTGAAAATCAGAAGTTTTAACAGTTTAAGTGTACAGAACCTGCTTCAATATTATAACAATTCTTTTTTTTTTTTTTTTTTTTTAAGATTTTATTTATTTGCGAGAGAGACAATGAGAGACAGAGAGCATGAGAGGGAGGAGGGTCAGAGGGAGAAGCAGACTCCCTGCTGAGTAGGGAGCCTGATGTGGGACTCGATCCCGGGACTCCAGGATCATGACCTGAGCCGAAGGCAGTCGCTTAACCAACTGAGCCACCCAGGCGCCCAATATTATAACAATTCTTTACAGTAAACCTGGATTTCTTATTTTATCACCTTAAAAGGTTAAAATAAAGAAAAGAACCCTACTGTTTCCTTGAATTCTACCTTTTGGGGGAAAAAAAATGTATTTCCACCTGTCGTTCCAAAGTTAATAAAATAAGGCACAGTTTTCTCATCCCTAGATTATACTTTGGGTATGTGTCAACAAAAAGTAAAAAAGAAGCAAAATCCAAACTAAGATTATTCCTGATATATTTTTCCCTAAGCCTCCATTTGCAAAAACTAAGGTATTATGGAACTGAAGATAGGAAAAATTTTAACTGAAATTATATAAATACCAAGGGGATAAAATCCCATCATTTTAAGATGCACTTAAGATTAATCAATCCTACATGTGGTTCCTGAAAATAAATTTTAAATGTTTTACAAAATAAATGAGAATAGTGAGTAAAGACAGTACAGATAGTACAGTAAGGGAAATAATGCAGAATCCTAAAACTGGAAGAGAACATTTAAAACCATCTTATCCCACTGCCTCATTAACAGATAAAGCAGCTGATACTAGATCATGGTTAAACATTTTTATCTTCTTGGAAAGAATTCACTTATTCAATGAGTATGAATAAATCTTGAAAACTTACAATGTGTTAGTATTATGCTAGGTGTTAAATGAGAAAACAGTCTTTGTTCCTAAGAAGCTCAAAGTCTAGTGTGAAGAAAGACATGAAAATAAGCAATTTTTAAATGTAAACAAACCAGAAGCCTCAAGAAAGGAGTGTTTGCAGAAGATATAAGTTAATATATGAAGGGAGAATGATAATTTGCCATGTAGATCGAGCGGCAAAGAGGGTATTCTAGAAAGGAGAAGGGTATACCATGCCTAGAGGCCTGAGAGAACATGGTATATTCTGAGTGTCAAATCTGAAGGGACTTTATATGTCTTGAATATTTCTTAAAATAGATAATGGGCACCCATGAAAATGTTAGTAGGTGAGTAATGCAAACTGACCTGAATTTTAGAAATCTTCATACAAGAGATGCCTGGGTGGCTCAGTCAGTTAAGCGTCTGCCTTCAGCTCAGGTCAGGATCCTGGAGGGAATCCTTACTCAGCAGGGAGCCTGCTTCTCCCTCTGCCTGTCATTCCCCCTGTTTGTGCATGCTCTCTCTCTCTCTCTCTCTCTCTCTCTGACAAATAAATAAAATCTTTAAAAAAAAAAAAAGAAATCTTCGTATGGAAAGACAGATTAGAAGAGAGGGTGAAAAGGAAGCACAGTAAATGACTATGAGCACCTCTAGGGGCTATGACCCTACGGACCTTAATTGTCTAAATATATGTGAGACTGAAGCAAGAGGATATCTTTAACAACTCCCAAGTTGGGCTGGGCTAGGAAGTTTCACCACAGCAGGATATACAACAGTTAGAAGACGTTTCACAAAGAAGCTAAGTTCCACTGGGGATAAAAAAAAAAAAAAAAAAAAAGGTACTTGTCAGACACACAAGTAGAAAGATATGTCCAGGGTCGAGTTGGAAATCTGAGTTTAAAACAAGGAAAATTAGTACAGGCTTGGAACTTAATATAAATCACTGTACTTTTTTAAGAGAACTTCCCAGAGTCCTTGGGTTCTGAGTAAGTGCCTTCAGGGTGTCATCGAGGGCAGAATGGGGAGGAGAGCCAAGCTAGATCTGTCACCTCCACTATAACAGAGTAGTTCTGCTTTCATCTATTTTATATTTTGAGGTCCTAAGTAAGATTTTTTAAAACTATTCTGTTTCTTTAAAAAGTTTGAAAACTGAGGGCTGCTGGAGGGGTGGGAGAATGGGGTGGCTGGGTGATGGACACTGGGGAGGGTATGTGCTGTGGTGAGCACTGGGTGTTCTGTAAGACTGATGAATCACAGATATGTACCCCTGAAACAAATAACATATTATATGTTAATTTAAAAAAAAGTTTGAGGGCACCTGGGTGGCTCAGTCGGTTAAGCGTCTGCCTTCGGCTCAGGTCATGATCCCAGAGTCCTGGGATCGAGCCCCGCATCGGGCTCCCTGCTCTGTGGGAAGCCTGCTTCTCCCTCTCCCACTCCCCCTGCTTGTGTTCCTGCTCTCGCTGTGTCTCTCTCTGTCAAATAAATAAATAAAATCTTTAAAATAAATAAATAAATAAAAATAAATAAAAATTTTAAAAAGTTTGAAAACTATTATAATATAGCTTTAGAATCAAACAGATTTGGTATTAAATCATGACTACCCCTTAGCAGTAGACTCTGGAAAGTTACGAGTTGTTATAAATTATCAGGAACAATGTGAAAGAAGTGCCTACAACAGAGCCTAGCACACAGTAGGTACTCAATACTGAATGAGACTAAAAGATCTATGAAGAACCTTGCACAATAACAACTTTATTAAGAAAGAAGAAGAGTTAGCCAAAAAAGATTTAAAAGAATTCAAAGAGGATGAAAGAAAACCAAAAGCCAGTCATGTCACAAAGCAAAGGAAAGACACAGTTTGAGAAATATTACAGGTAAAATAAGATAAAGAATGCAAGAACCCCACCAAATTTTGTAATTGGGAAGTCAATGGTGAATGAGCAAAATTAGATTCTAAATAAAAGTGAAGTTGTTTAAGTTTAGGGAATTAACCAGAAATAAGGAAGTGGAGAAAGAGATAGCAAGCATAAAACTTCTTCCAATAGTTTGTTGTTGAATATGGTACAAAGGGCAGTAGTTAGGGGAAGATTCAGGATTGACAAAGCGATGAATATGTTTCAAGACAGAAATCTGAATATGTTCACGTGGTAAATTAAAGTTTCAGTGCAGAAGAGAAGATCTGAAAGAGCGGTGGAGACCAACTTGATGGTGTGATATCCCAGAGTTGAAGGGCAAAGTAGCCACATAACATAGACAGCCGGATTAGCCTCAGATGCAGGATAGGCCCCCTTGCCTCTAAGGAGGGACAGGACAGGAGTTAACAGTGGCTGCAAACAAAGATAAGCTTATAGTTAGGGTGTGGCTTTTGAGAGAGATATTTTCTCTGTGTACTAGGTTGAAAGATTAGCTGCTAAATGTGAAAGAGGGCAAGTGGGAGTGAGATTTAAAAGAGTGGTGATCTGGGAAAGCCACTGGGAGAAAAGAGAGGAGCCAGCAACGGATATGTAAAAATGACTGCTGAGTGGCTCCAATCTGCTCAGCTCAGTTGTATGATTTTCTTCAGCTGTACTCAGAACAAATTTAACAATTCATATATATATTTTAAATTTCCAATTACTCTGTGTATTAAATGTCATATACTGTCACAATATAATTAAAACACTAAAAATACTCATGTGATCTTGACTTATTAAGGATAATGTACATGCTTATAAAGGAATATTAGAAAGTGCCTCAATGGCCTATGCCATTCTTGTCTTATGGTTACAGAGAAGAATGACCAAAGATTCATTTAACCTTGGGTCTGGGCTCATATTGTAAAGTGTTCCTTAGAAGAAATCCATTTCGTATTCAAATGTATTCCAAATAAAAATAAGGAATATATGTATTGATAGAATTCCTTCATATAAAGATCCACTATCTTTTTCTTGGCAAAGAACTCTAAACAGAGGTCAAAGTCCCTGACTATTATCTTACATATTAAGTTTTCTGTAACACATTATAGACTCAAAAGATGGATTTTTAAAAATGAAAGTGCTATCTGTGTTTCAAAAAAATGTTTCTGAACACAGTAGGAGGCCATAGTTTTGGAAATATCCTTACTCCTAATGAAGTTTACCTTGAAAAAGAAAAGTACACTGCTGAGACTTGATGAGTGAAAGCACTTGAGCCTACATGATGATAGTAAGTGGTACTTAGTAGCTTTGAAACTCTGATTCATGTCTTCACATTAGCTGCTTAATTACAGACTGAATTTTTCATTAGCTGACCAAATACTTATTTTATTGGCTTTGGGAAACCGTTACAATCATATTTACAGTAAGAATTTTCTAAACATTTATTCCCTCACAGTCAACAAAGACTTAATACTCTTTAATAGCTACGTATTACGTGAATATTCGGAAGTCTTACTTATTTATTTTTCTATGAATAGTTAAGACAATAAAATGGTTCTCAGTACTAGCCAGAAAACCAGAGATAATTTCTCACAGAAAATTATTAGATCTAGAAACCAAAACTGAAGTGCCTGGCTTACCAGAACTTGGACAATTTGTAGCTTTGTAATTCTTATGAAATTTTGTAATTCTTAAGGAACCAGGAGGAAATCAGCTTTTATGCTGGTATAAATGAATATATCCTGTGAACTTAAAAAATGGTTACATGTTGGCTAATTTGGGCAAATACTTCAGATACTACCTAAATAAGAAACTTTAGTTTAGCTTTAGCATTCACATTTAGTATTTTTAAAATAGCACAATATGCTCAAATCAATATAATGGACTCCCATATATATATATATGAGCGTCTACTGAAATATCTGTCAATGCATTACAGTGGATATATATAAAACTCCAACATTTAATTAGCTGTAATACATGAATGCATGAGGGGAATTCTTTAAGAGGATGGCAAATCACTTAACATACATTAGAAATATTCAGGGACTGAACACAGTAAAATATGTCTATGGAATAGTTCTGTATTTCTACATAAAAGAACATTATATAAAACAATCAAGACCACGAAGTGTCAAACATTAAAGTACTATTATAATTATGTAATAAAGATCTTTAACACTGCTGCATTTTAAGAGACAGTACGCTAAGTAGAAAAGTAATGTAAGGACATCTTTTTTCTAAAAGGTACATCATTTTCTTAATTTGCATATAAGGAGTCTTTTAAATAACAAAAAGCAGCAATAACACTATAATCAGACAGTTCAAATATGTCTACAGTCCATCTCCTCAATCCTATTGTGTTTTCCTCTAAGAGGATAATACTTTCAAGTGATTGACAGAGTGTCTTTGGGTCTTGTGTCAAGAAAATGGAAATTTATACAAGTATAAAGACAACAGAAGATTAAGAATGATGTCGAAGATGCAGAAAACCACCCAGCATTTTAATCAATTTATGCTTTAATACTCCAAATAACTGGCAGTGTTTAAACTCAGATTTGATTACAGAAGACTGAAAGAAATTTAGTGATGTGAGTTTTCCCTTAGTTTGCTTCCTGTTCTTTCTCTGCTCAAGGGCAGCATTTTAGTCTGCAGTGATCCAAAAAATATGCATGTTCTGCAGTAACCATAATTTGCTGACAAAATATGTTGAACAGAGAACAGATTCACAGAGCTCCCAGTTTAACTTATTTCTACTTGATGGTTTTTGATGATTCATATTTCAATGAAAAAAGAAAATAAGCCATTGATATAGTTCCACATCAACAGATTATACAATTTAGATTAACTTTACAAAGATACTTTCATGTTCAATTTCTTCTTTGCTCTTCGTAAGAACCCAGTGAGGGAGGAAAGAGGGGAGGAAAGGAGAGTATCTTCAATTCATAAAAAGCAAGTTAAGATTCAGAGAAGTTTCAATTTGCCTGAGGTAACAGATACTGCCCTACCCAGAGGGGGTAACAGAAACATGATTAAGGCTATCTAGAAAGTGATTAATAATGATAGTCAAAGACATATAAATGAATTATAAAAGTGAATGAGAAGCCAGAACATGAGGAAAATGGTGGAGAAGGCAGTTCCAAGCTTCCATCCCTCCACAGAAACACAGATCCAACTTTGTCAGAACTCTGGAAAATAGCTAAAGGTTTACAGCAACCAAGGGAATGCTGAATCAAGAAAAAGGCAACTTAAAGACAGTTGGAAAGCTTTGTGACCTGTTTACTTGCCCTGCCCCACACCCTCCCCAGCTCAGCAGCCTACCTGCCCTGTGTGGAGCCATGGTTCCTGGGTCCAGAGGAAGCAGAGCAGACATTATAAGCAAATTACTGTTTGTCTGCTCTATCCTGAAGGCTCCTGAAGGACTAAGACAAGGCACTCATCTCTACCTGAGGGAAAAAATTACAGTTGAGACATACAATAGACCACCTAAAGCCTGGGAGGAAAAGTTAAGGAGAGACTATACATATTTTTTTAATGCACATGGAACACTCTCAAGGATAGTGCATATGCTAGGCCATAGCATATATTAGTCTCAGTAAATTTTACATAGACTGAAATCATACAAAACATCCTCTCTGACCACAATGGAATGAAGCTAGAAATCAATAAAAGAAGGAAAGTGGAAATTAAACAATATAAACTTAAGCAATGGGTCAAAGAAGATATCCAAAGGGAAATTAGAAAATACTTAGTGATGAATGAAAATGAAAATACAACACACAAAACTTATGTGATACAGAGAATGTAGAGGCTGCTTTTAGACAACAGGCTTGAGCAATGGAAACTTCAGCAAGGCAAAAAAGGGCCCACAGTGACCACCACGGAACTAAATGCAAACAGGTTCATTAAGCAACCCAATCCGAAATAGCCATAGGCCCTAACTGACCAATTACAACCAGGCACAGTTCCTAAGATTACCAAAAAAAGGTACAATTCCATCCATCCCTATATACCCTCACTCCGCACTATTAACTGTGGCCCCTCACCACCACCTCCTCACAGAGTCTCTCCCTTGCTGTCCTGCCTGTTGGTCCCTTGCAAGGTAGTCAATAAACTTATCTCTCGTTTGGTCTGCCTTGGTGAATTCTTTCACCAACCCCACATCTCCACCAGCCCCCCAGTCAACCAGAGACTACAGTGAACATAAATAAAAGAGAGAACATCAAAAAGAGAATCAATAAAAACAAACAGTACTTTGAAAAACAGCAACACTGACAAACCTTTAGCCAGATGGACAAAAAAAGAAGATGCAATTAACTAAAAACTATGAACAATTATATGCCAACAAACTGGATAACCTAGATGATATGGACAGTTCCTAGAAACACAAAAACTGTGAATGTAATGCATTTATCTGCTTTGGATAATTTTAGGTCTCTGACAGAAATATTTAGGAATAAAAAAATAAAGTAAATGAAAACTCCTTTCCCTCCTCCCCGCCCCCGACAACCCACAGGCCGGACATGTAAGTGATCCTAATGAGAGGATAGGAAAAACAAAAACAAACAGATGAAAGATCAGCCAGAAGGTGACATCCTAATTCTGCTGCCTGTAGGCCATATGGCCTAAAGCAAATGGCTTTGCAGCAGCTTCACCACCTGTAAAATGGATGTGATGGTAATTAAACTTGCCCTGATTATCTCTCAGGATTGCAGTTATGAATCAAATGAGATGATGTGCTTTGAAATTGTGAAGTGCTCTGAAATTATATCACAGTGTTAGTATTAATGAAGGCACATTTACTCAGTTAATTTTCAATTATTTTCAGTAGCAATTTATAAAGTGGCTCACAGATTTAAAGCAGTTAAACTCGAAAGGTGAATTATATGTTCAACATTCATCAGAAGAATCACACATATTGATTTACAAACACACAGGGTTCTTTTCAATTAACATAAATTTATGCTAAGTCAAAAAGGGGCGCCTGACTAGCTCAGTCAGTAGAGCATGCAACTCTTTACCTCCAGTTTGTGAGTTCAGGCTCTGCACTGGGTGTGAAATCACTTTAAAATCTTAAAATAGAAAAAAAATAAAAATAATAAATATATAAATAATAAATAAATAAATAAAATCTTAAAATAGGGTGCCTGGGTGGCTCAGTTGGTTAAGTGTCTGCCTTTGGTTCAGGTCATGATCCCGGGGTGCTGAGATCAAGCCTGCATCAGGCTCCCTGCTCAGTGAGGAGCCTGCTTCTCATTCCCCCTCTCCCTCTGCCCCCTCTTGCGCTCTCTCTCTCTCTCTCTCTTTCTCGTGCGTGCGTATGCGTGTACTCAAAAAAAATAAAAAAATCTTTTTAAAAAATGTAAAAATTAAAAAAAAATAAAATCTTAAAATATTCATGGAAAGTCAAATGACAAAATAAGATGCTATCAGCAGATTAAAAACACATCTGTAAATAAATAAATCATTTAATATTATGTAACATTCACTGTAATAAAGTGTCTTACAACTTAATTCTATTGAAAAAAGCATTGTATCAATGAGGATAGGCTCAGTTCTGCAATAGTAATGAATAATAACTAAATTTCAGTGGCTTGGGGGACGGAGCAAGATGGCAGAGGTGTAGGAGAACTGGATTTCGTCTGGTCCCAAGAATTCAGCTGGATAGGGATCAAACCATTCTGAACACCTATGAACCCAACAGGAGATCGAAGAAAAGAATAGCAACAACTCTCTGAACAGAAAAGCAACCACTTTCTGGAAGGTAGGAGGTGCGGAGAAGTGAATCCGAGGCGATATTTGGGAGGATAGACGGGGGGGGGGGAGGGGGCCTCCGACGGCGACTTCTGGCAAGTGATAGAGCCCTGGAGCACAAAATCAGAACTTTTAGAAGTCTGCTCCGCTGAGGGACGTCGCTCCAGTGGCTAAGCGGGGGATGGATCCCTCGCTGGGACAGTGTGGTCTCTGGACCCTCAGGGTCACAGAAAGACCTGGGGTGCCTGAGTGCAACAGAGCTCCCAGGTATCGGAACGGGGAAGGCGGCTGCAGAGACAGAGCCGAGGAGTGGGCTCTCAGCTCGGGGTTGCCATAAACCATGATCCACGGCACAGTCGGGCCACTGCTCCTCCAGCAGGGACCCAACAAGCAGCAGATCCGGGGAGACTCACCTTCCTCCCCCGGGAGGAGCGGCAGGGGAGCGCACTGCAGGGATCTGCTGGGTTTGGAGACTCCACACGGGGTCATGTGCCAGAGATAGAAACACTCCGTCACAGGCCCGGTGAGCACGGAGTGCAGCCGGAGACCAGGGAGACGGGAGTGATTGACGGCTTTTCTCTGGGATTCACTGAGGAGTGGGGCCCCAAGTTCTCGGCTCCTCTGGGGCAGAGACTGGGAGGATGCCATTTTCACTCTCGTCCTCTAAAGCTATACAGAAAGCTTGCAGGGAACAAAAGCTCCCAAGAGCAAACCCGAACAGATTACTTAGCCCGGACCTGGCAAGGGTGGGGCAATTCCGCCTCCAGCAAAGACATTTGGGAACCACGGCAACAGGCCCCTCCCCCAGAAGATCAGCAAGAAAAGCTAGCCAAGACCAAGTTTACCGATCAATGAGAACGGCAGAACGCCAGCACTAGGGGAATACTGCACATAGAATTCATGGCTTTTTTACCATGATTCTTTAGTCTTTCAAAGTTAATTTTTTTTTAACTGTCTTTTTTTTTTTTAATTTTTCTTTTTCCCTTTTTCAAACATCTTATCAATCCCTTTTTTAAAAAATATTTATTTTTCATTTTTAGAGTCATATTCTATCCCTTCATAGGAGTTCCCCTTATTTTTGGTATATATATATGTTGTTCTCTCTTTAAAATTTTGAGATACAGTTTCTTCTAACAGATCAAAATATACCCTAAATATCTAGTGTATGACTTTGTTCTAGTCTCCTGCCTGATAACATTCTCTCCCTTTTTCTTTTAAATCCTCTTCTTTCTTTTTTCAACCAACTTCTTATCTTATCAATTCCTTTTATAAAATCTTTTATAATTTTCATCTTTACAGTCATATTCCATCCCTTCATCATATTAACCCTTATTTTTGTACATATGTGTTTTTCTTTAAAATTTTGGGGGGCACTTTCTTCTAACAGACCAAAATACACCCAAAATCTAGTGTGTGGCACTGATCTATGCACTAGCCTGATCATATTTGATCATATTCTGTTTTTTTTGTTTTGTTTGTTTTTATCTTTTTTTTTTTTTCTTTTCCTTTTTTCTTTCTTTCCCTTTCTTTTCCCCCAGTTTAAGGTCTTTTCTGATTTGTTTAGTGTATATTTTCTGGGGATGTTGTTACCCTGTTAGCATTTTGTTCTCTCATTCATCTATTCTCCTCTGGACAAAATGACAAGACGGAAAAAATCACCTCAACAAAAAGAACAAGAGGCAGTACCGACTGCCAGGAACCTACTCAATAAGGACATTAGTATGATGTCGGAACTAGAGTTCAGAACGATGATTCTAAAGATACTAGTTGGCCTTGAAAAAAGCATGGAAGTTATTAGAGAAACCCTTTCTGGAGAAATAAAAGAACTAAAATCTAACCAAGTCGAAATCAAAAAGGCTATTAATGAGGAGCAATCAAAAATGGGGGCTCTAACTGCTAGGATAAATGCGGCAGAAGAGAGAATTAGTGATACAGAAGACCAAATGATGGAAAATAAAGAAGCTGAGAAAAAGAGAAATAAACAACTACTAGATCACGAGGGCAGAATTTGAGAGATAATCAATACCATAAGACGAAACAACATTAGAATAATTGGGATCCCAGAAGAAGAAGAAAGAGAGAGAGGGGCAGAAGGTATAATGGAGCAAATTATAGCAGAGAACTTCCCTAATTTGGGGTAGGAAACAGGCATCAAAATCCAGGAGGCACAGAGAGCCCCTCTCAAAAATCAATAAAAATAGGTCAACAACCCGACATCTAATAGTAAAACTTACGAGTCTCAGAGACAAAGAGAAAATCCTGAAAGCAGCTCGGGAGAAGAGAGATGTAACCTACAATGGTAGAAACATTAGATTAGCAACAGACCTATCCACAGAGACCTGGCAGGCCAGAAAGGACTGGCATGATATATTCAGAGCACTAGATGAGAAAAATATGCAACCAAGAATACTATATCGAGCTAGGCTATCATTGAAAATAGAAGGAGAGATAAAAAGCTTCCAGGACAAACAAAAACTAAAGAAATTTGCAAACACGAAACCAGCCCTACAAGAAATATTGAAAGGGGTCCTCTAAGCAAAGAGAGAGCCTAAAAGCAACATAGACCAGAAAGGAACACAGACAATATACAGTAACGGTCACCTTACAGGCAACACAATGGCACTGAATTCATATCTTTCAATAGTTACCCTGAATGTCAATGGGCTAAATGCCCCAATCAAAAGACACAGGCTGGGGCGCCTGGGAGGCTCAGTCGTTAAGCGTCTGCCTTCGGCTCAGGTCATGGTCCCAGGGTCCTGGGATTGAGCCCCGCATTGGGCTCCCTGCTCAGCGGGAAGCCTGCTTCTCCCTCTCCCACTCCCCCTGCTTGTGTTCCCTCTCTCGCTGTGTTTCTCTCTGTCAAATAAATAAAATCTTTAAAAAAAAAAGACACAGGCTATCAGATTGGATAAAAAAACAAGACCCATTGATATGCTGTCTGCAAGAGACTCATTTTAGACCCAAAGACACCCCCAGATTGAAAGTAAGGGGGTGGAAAACCATTTACCATGCTAATGGACACCAAAAGAAAGCTGGGGTGGCAATCCTTATATCAGACAAATTAGATTTTAAACCAAAGACTGTAATAAAAGATGAGGAAAGGACACTATATCCTACTTAAAGGGTCTATACAACAAGAAGATCTAACAATTCTAAATATCTATGCCCCTAACATGGGAGCAACAAATTATATAAGGCAATTAATAACAAAAGCAAAGAAACACATCAAGAACAATACAATAATAGTGGGAGACTTTAACACCCCCCTCACTGAAATAGATCATTTAAGCAAGAGATCAACAAGGAAATAAAGACTTTAAATGACACACTGAATCAAATGGACTTCACAGATATATTCAGAACATTCCATTCCAAAGCAACAAAATACACATTCTTCTCTAGTGCCCATGGAACATTCTCCAGAATAGATCACATCCTAGGTCACAAATCAGGTCTCAACTGGTACCAAAAGATTGGGATCATTCCCTGCATATTTTCAGACCACAATGCTTTGAAACTAGAACTCAATCACAAGAGGAAAGTCAGAAAACTCAAACACATGGAGACTAAAGAGCAACCTCCTAAAGAATGAATGGATCAACCAGGAAATTAAAGAAGAATTAAAAAACTTCATGGAAACCAATGAAAATGAAAACACAACTGTTCAAAATCTTTGGGATGCAGCAAAGGCAGTCCTAAGAGGAAAGTATATAGCAATAGAAGCCTTTCTCAAGAAACATGAAAGGTCTCAAGTACACAACCTAACCCTACACCTAAAGGAGCTGGAGAAAGAACAGCAAATAAAGCCTAAACCCAGCAGGAGAAGAGAAATAATAAAGATCAGAGCAGAAATCAATGAAATAGAAACCAAAAGAACAGTAGAACAGATCAACGAAACTAGGAGCTGGTTCTTTGAAAGAATTAACAAGATTGATAAACCCCTGCCCAGACTTATCAAAAAGAAAAGAGAAATGACCCAAATCAACAAAATCATGAATGAAAGAGGAGAGATCACAACCAACACCAAAAAAATACAAACAATTATAAGAACATATTATGAGCAACTATATGCCAGCAAATTAGATAACCTGGAAGAAATGGATGCATTCCTAGAGATGTATCAACTACCAAAACTGAACCAGGAAGAAATAGAAAACCTGAACAGACCTATAACCACTAAGGAAATTGAAGCAGTCATCAAAAATCTCCCAATAAACAAGAGTCCAGGGCCAGATGGCTTCCCAGGGGAATTCTACCAAACATTTAAAGAAGAATTAATACCCATTCTTCTGAAACTGTTCCAAAAAATAGAAATGGAAGGAAAACTTCCAAACTCGTTTTATGAGGCCACCATTACCTTGATCCCAAAACCAGACAAAGACCCCATCAAAAAGGAGAATTACAGAGCAATATCCTTGATGAACATAGATGCAAAAATTCTCACCAAAATACTAGCCAATAGGATCCAACAGTACACTAAAAGGATTATTCACCACAACCAAGTGGGGTTTATCCCTGGGCTGCAAGGCTGGTTCAACATCCGCAAATCAATCAATGTGATACAATACATTAATAAAAGAAAGAACAAGAACCATATGATCCTCTCACTAGATGCAGAAAAACCATATGACAAAGTACAGCATCCTTTCTTGATCAAAACTCTTCAGAGTATAGGGATAGAGGATACATACCTCAATATCATAAAAGCCATCTATGAAAAACCCACAGCAAATATCATTCTCAATGGGGAAAAACTGAGAGCTTTCCCCCTAAGGTCAGGAATGCAGCAGGGATGTCCACTATCACCACTGCTATACAACATAGTATTAGAAGTCCTAGCCACAGCAATCAGACAACAAAAAGAAATAAAAGGCATCCAAATCAGCAAAGAAGTCAAACTCTCACTCTTTGCAGATGATATGATACTTTATGTGGAAAACCCCAAAGATTCCACCCCAAAACTGCTAGAACTCATACAGGAATTCAGTAAAGTGGCAGGATATAAAATCAATGCACAGAAGTCAGTGGCATTCCTATACACCAACAACAAGACAGAAGAAAGAGAAATTAAGGAGTCGATCCCATTTACAATTGCACCCAAAACCATAAAATACCTAGGAATAAATCTAACCAAACAGGCAAAGAATCTGTACTCAGAAAACTATAAAATACCCATGAAAGAAATTGAGGAAGACACAAAGAAATGGAAAAACGTTCCATGCTCATGGATTGGAAGAACAAATATTGTGAAGATGTCAATGCTACCTAGAGCAATCTACACATTCAATGCAATCCCCATCAAAATACCATCCACTTTTTCCAAAGAAATGGAACAAATAATCCTAAAATTTATATGGAACCAGAAAAGACCCCGAATAGCCAGAGGAATGTTGAAAAAGAAAAGCAAAGCTGGCGGCATCACAATTCCGGACTTCCAGCTCTATTACAAAGCTGTCATCATCAAGACAGTATGGTACTGGCACAAAAACAGACACATAGATCAATGGAACAGAACGGAGAGCCCAGAAATGGACCCTCAACTCTATGGTCAACTAATCTTCGACAAAGCAGGAAAGAATGTCCAATGACAAAAAGACAGTCTCTTCAACAAATGGTGTTGGGAAAATTGGACAGCCACATGCAGAAGAATGAACTGGACCATTTCCTTACACCACACACAAAAATAGACTCACAATGGTTGAAAGACCTAAATGTGAGACAGGAGTCCATCAAAATCCCAAAGGAGAACACAGGCAGCAACCTCTTCGACCTTAGCTGCAGCAACTTCTTCCTGGAAACATTGCCAAAGGCAAGGGAAGCAAGGGCAAAAAATGAACTATTGGGACCTCATCAAGATAAAAAGCTTTTGCACAGCAAAAGAAACAGTCAACAAAACTAAAAGACAACTGACAGAATGGGAGAAGATATTTGCAAATGACATATCAGATAAAGGGCTAGTATCCAAAAATCTATAAAGAACTTCTTAAACTCAACACCCAAAGAACAAATCATCCAATCAAGAAATGGGCAGAAGACATGAATAGACATTTCTCCAAAGAAGACATACAAATGGCCAACAGACACATGAAAAAGTGCTCAACATCATGTGGCATCAGGGAAATCCAAATCAAAACCTCAATGAGACATCACCTCACACCAGTCAGAATGGCTAAAATTAACAAGTCAGGAAATGACAGATGTTGGTGAAGATGCGGAGAAAGGGAAACCCTCCTACACTGTTGGTGGGAATGCAAGCTGGTGCAGCCACTCTGGAAAACAGTATGGAGGTTCTTCAAAAAGTTGAAAATAGAGCTACCATACGACCCAGCAATTGCACTACTGGGTATTTACCCCAGACACAAATGTAGGGATCCGAAGGGGTATGTGCCCCCCAATGTTTATAGCAGCAATGTCCACAATAGCCAAACTGTGGAAAGAGCGAAGATGTCCATCGACAGATGAATGGATAAAGAAGAGGTGGTATATATATACAATGGAATATTATGCAGTCATCAAAAGGAATGAAATCTTGCCATTTGCAAAGACGTGGATAGAACTGGAGAGTGTTATGCTGAGCGAAATAAGTCAATCAGAGAAAGACATGTATCACATGACCTCACTGATAGGAGGAATTCTTAATCTCAGGAAACAAACTGAGGGTTGCTGGAGTGGTGGGGGGTGGGAGGGATGGGGCGGCTGGGTGATAGACATTGAGGAGGGTATGTGCTATGGTGAGCGCTGTGAATTGTGCAAGACTGTTGAATCACAGATCTGTACCTCTGAAATAAATAATACATTACATGTTAAAAAAAAAAAAAAAAGAAGATAGCAGGAGGGGAAGAATGAAGGGGGGGAAATCGGATGGGGAGATGAACCATGAGAGACGATGAACTCTGAAAAACAAACTGAGGGTTCTAGAGGGGAGGGGGGTGGGAGGATGGGTTAGCCTGGTGATGGGTATTAAAGAGGGCACGGTCTGCATGGAGCACTGGGTGTTATATGCAAATAATGAATCATGGAACACTACATGAAAAACCAATGATGTAATGTATGGAGATTAACATAACATAATAAAAAATAAATAAATAAATAAATAAATAAATAAAAATTTCAGTGGCTTAATCTAACAGAGGCTTATTGCTTGCTAACACTATCTGTCTAATGTAGGTCAGGAAGGGAAGTATCACTTATCATAGTCATTTAGGGACCCAGTACGATGGAGACCCCACCTCAATTGCTTCCATGATTACTGAGCCAGGAGTAAGAGAATATAGAGAATCTTACACACAGCCATGAAAGCTTTTGCTCTGAAAAGCTCGTATTTTATTGGCAGAAGCTACCCATGTGGCCCTCTTCAAAGGGGACAGGGGAAAGAAATTCCTATGTGTCCAAAGAGAGTGTTTATAAGTTGACCTCTAGCTAGCACAGATATCAAATAGTAATTCATTAAAATATATTTATATAGTTCTGATATATTTTTATATAGTAAAAGATTAAAACATTCATATACCCTTCTGAATTATAATTTCAATTTAAAACATACACTATTTACTTGCCATTTAGTGTTTTTGTTGCCATTTTTTATCTTTTCAAAAAATGAATTTTTATTAGTATCTCTACAAAAGGCTTAAAACATATTACTAAAATAAAATCTTTGACTTTTTTACAGATAGTACTTCAGGAGTACATTTGGATTACTAAAATCAACAACACAAGATACAACAGGTGTTGATGAAGATGTGGAGAAAGGGGAACCCTCTTGCATTGTTGGTGGGCATGCAAACTGGTGCAGCCACTATGCAAAATAGTATGGAGTTTCCTCAAAAGGTTAAAAATTAGAACTGCCCTATAATCCAGCAATTGCACTACTAGGTATTTACCCAAAGAATACAAAAATACTACTTTGATGGGATACATGCACCCCTATGTTTATAGCAGCATTATCAACAATAGCCAAATTATGGAAAGGAGCCCAAATGTCCATCAACTCATTAATGGATAAAGAAGATGTGGTATATATTACAATGGAATATTACTCAGCCATCAAAAAATAAAATCTTGACATTTGCAATGATGTAGATGGAGCTAGAGAGTATTATGCAAAGCAAAGTAAGTTAGAGAAAGACAAATATCATATGATTTCACTCATATGTGGAATTTAAGAAACAAAACCAATGAACAAAGGGGGAAAAAAAGAGTGAGGGAAGCAAACCAAGAAACAGACTCTTAACTATAGAGAACAAACTGATGGCTACCAGAAGAGAGGTGGGTAGGGGGTTGGGTTAAACAGGTGATGGGGATTGAAGAGTCCACTTGTCAGTGATGTGCACTGGGTGATGTATGGAATCACTACATTATATACCTGAAACTAACATTACCCTGTGTGTTAACTAACTGGAATCTAAATAAAAACTTTTTTAAAAAGTACATTTGGAGAAAGCATCTCCCAATCTTAGGAAATTCTTATTTTGAGCCTTTACAATATTCAACATAGGGTGGGGAAAGAGTATATTTAAATGAAGTTCATTGTTTTTAAAAGTGTCAAACTTACCATTTGGAATAGTAGGAATCAAGAGACAACAAGCACAGTCCTTGGAATTTATGATTTTTTGAAATCATAGGCTTATCACCTAATGCATTTTGGAGTAATCAGGCTACTACATTTGCAGTTAAAAATTACTAACAAAAACTCATTCCAGGTATCTCATAACCACGTTCTATGCCTGGTATTAAAACCTTGAAAATTTAATTATCTTTAATATAAATAAAGTAGAAAGATAAATGTTGAATACTGATAATCAGGATTATAAATTTCAGGAACAAGTGAAAACTGGACTATTTGGGATTATGAAAAACTAATGAATATTCAGAGCTCTGAAAGACCAATGACAGAGTTTTAGTTGGAATTATTTTGTGGGTAAAAGCACCAATATTTACCCATGTCCCTGACTCCTATATGTACAGAAGATTTGCTAGTAAAGAAGGTAAAGAGATGCCTTGCTGCCACCATGGTCCCTGTCAACAGAAAACCTCCCCCCTAGTCCCTTGATCACAGGCTTTATGAAAAGAACTGAGTTCTTTCCTAAGTGCTCCTTTAATAATATGACAAAAACTTTTCAATATTAACATAGAAGAATAAACAGATGATAATTATTTGGTTTACTTTTCTATTTAAGGATAATGAAGGATAGCATGTACTTATTTATGTTTTATGATGTTTTGAACAGTGAAATTTTATCTGCCTCAAAACACTCATTTCAATTATGACTTTGATATATTTTCCCCTTGATTTTACATATATGTTTTTTAAAGTATGTTTTAAATTTAATTTTTTTGTAAGTTTTATTTATTGAAGTAATCTCTACTCCTAATGTGGGGCTCAAACTCATGACCTCAAGATTCAGAGTCACATGCTCTTCCGACTGGGCTAGCCAGGCACCCCTTAATTTCTAAAATAAATTGTAATGGGCATAAAATGGTCATTTCTGATATGCAAATTTCTGCCTACCATTTTGTTCATAAAAATGAGCTGATTTTTTAAAATTCCATTTGATATAAATATCAATACAACAAAATAGAGAGACTCTTAAGCATCCAAAGTCAATGAAAAAAAAAAAATTTACTATTTTGATAGTTGTCCCAGATTGTCTTATGCTGTGCTGGTAGAAATGTCAGTACTGCAGGACTACTATTTGAATAGCACTATTTTAAATAAGACTAAAAAGTCCAGGTTGAAAAAAAAAAGGCAGGGGTGAGGAGTAACACCAGGGCCCTGCTTCCCAAGACTCTGCAAATGATGAGGCCAACATCTGATTTTGGTATTGATGAACAAGCTTAAACATCCTCAACAAGTTATAGCATTTTGCTTCTGGACACTGCTTGAGAACAAGACAGAAAATGTCCAGAATAACAGGTTTCCCTATACTATTACTAGTGAATTAAGAATAAGAAGCAATGGTTGAATGAAGACAGATGTACCATTTTGGCCAAACTCTTAAGAAAGACAACTTAATAAAAATCATTTCAATCACAGAAACCACTCCACTTCTGAGTCTGTTCCCGTAAAAGCATTTTCATCAGCTTAAAAACTTTTTAGTGGCGTGTGGAAAGAAGATTTGAACAACCACTCCCTACCTTTGAATATAGAAGCAGCCTTCATTTTATTGACTTTTAATAATACTATGCTTTTCTTCAAACTCAACTAAGTGAGAAATTAAATAATATACATGTTTCTATATCTTATCATAATCTATGTTTTAACAATGGAAATCTTTATAAGAAACAAAGTTTTGTTTCATCATTCTAGCTACAAAAAAGTAACTTTACATTTTAAACTATTTTATTGAGAGTATAGTCAGTTTTTTTTTTTTTTTTTAAGATTTTATTTATTTATTTGACAGAGAGAGAGAGAGTACAAGCAGGCAGAGAGGGAGCCAGAGGGAGAGGGAGAAGCAGGCTCTCTGCTGAGCAGGGAGGCCGATGTGGGGCTCGATCCCAGGGCCCTGGGATCATGACCTGAGCCAAAGGCAGCCGCTCAACCGACTGAGCCACCCAGGTGCCCCGAGAGTATCCTAGTCAATTGTATTGTCAATTCATTAATACAGTTTCCCAAATCATAGGGACTAACATGATCAAGGGAAGAGGGACCAGAAGAAATATTTTTAGATAAGATATAAAGCAGTTATACAACTGAACAAAGTTTTGACTTGCTAAATTCATCATTGTTTATTATTTAAAAATCACATAAAATAGTCACACCAAGAACTACATACTATAAAAACTAGAAATAAAACAAAATTTCTATATACTATGAAACTAACTGGAATACTGTAAAATTGCCAGTACTTAACAAAGCCATTTAAAGAAATAATTCAAATATTAACACTAGGTGGCAGAAGGTTATAATATGTTCTTAATAATACACAGAGTTTAAATTATTCAATAGAAGCAATAAATTACAAGTCCAAAATTCACATTAAAATTTTTTTGGAAACTTGAGCTTCTCAATCTATTCTAATTTTGACCCTATTTCACATTTTGTAATGTTGAAGAGACGTAAGAAAGAATAAGGAAGAATTAAAGGGCTTCCTTTTAGATAACTCATCATAAGGCTATCTAGTCACCGAATTCAGATAAATAACTAAGAAAGCTTGATGGTAAAAACTTCCTCCTTTGCAGTGACTTTCAAATCTAATATTGCATCCTCTACAGTTTGAAAACAGCAGCATCTGTGAGGGCCAAAAACCTATTATATAGAAATTACTACTTATTCATTTCTCTTCCTACTCTGATCTGTACTCTTATTCCTGGCATTTTGTCAACCTTTGTCATTTTCTCTTTTCATCCTATTCTGTTTTGATACCTATATTTTTTTTAAAGAATTTTTATTTATTTATTTGACACAGAGAGAGAGAGAGCACAAGCAGGGGGAGCTGCAGGCAGAGGGAGAGGGAGAAGCAGGCTCCCTGCTGAGCAGGGAGTCCAATGTGGGGCTCAATCCCAGGATGCTGGGATCATGACCTGAGCTGAAGGCAGAAGCTTAATGACTGAGCCATCCAGGCGCCCCTTGATACTACTAATACATCTGTTGAGTTAAAAAGAGAAAATAAAAAGTAATCAAAATGGACAGAGTTGTAAACAACATAAAGAATAACATTTAGGGTTTTTTTTTTTTTTTTTTTTGCTTTGTTTTATTTTTGCTTTGCTTCCCTTCCTTCGTGCTATAACATGTATACAGAAGGAACTTGTGAATTGCAGAAGGAGTGGTGATAACGGAAGACTGAAGTAAACAAACTTATGTCTTCTTCCTAGATTCCTTCCTGAAAATAATCAACGAATGAAACCTCGTATCAAAGCATATATTACTTTTCAGATTAGCAAGTAAAGCAGATGATGGCATGCCCACTTTGATTAACCGCTTTCTTGAAATGATACCATTTTCTTGATCTCTCTCAGTTGTTTTTAAGACTCTCTTACCTTAATCAAAGAATTTTATCTTATTCTTCATATTTTTGTTCCTACCATGGGATACAACTCTAATTCACTGCACTATATGACTTCAACACATCATAATCCCTTGAGACTTCAATTTCTTTGTCTCTAAAATAATAATCTTGAGAGAAATTGTCTAAAGTCCCTTTTCTCTATAAAATTCTATGATTCATTCTTTGCCTCCCCCTAGTCTCTAAACCTTCTACTAAGCAGTATGATATACAAGGATGACTCACCTCCAAATTACAACAGTACTAATCATAAGATTATAGTGAAGAATGAGAGTGAAGAAAGTTCAAATTCCTCAACCTGACACAATCTAATTCCAACCTTTTTCTACCCTCACCTTCCACTATTCCCTTTTCTTTTTTTTTTTTTTAAGATTTTATTTATTTATTTGAGAGAGAGAGAATGAAAGAGAGAGAGAGCATGAGAGGGAGGAGGGTCAGAGGGAGAAGCAGACTCCCCGCCGAGCAAGGAGCCGATGTGGGACTCGATCCCGGGACTCCAGGATCATGACCTGAGCCGAAGGCAGTCGCTTAACCAACTGAGCCACCCAGGCGCCCCACTATTCCCTTTTCTGCAACCAATTCTGCACTCAAGGTTCAATACTGACTATTTGCCATTTATGCTGTCTTGCTTTCCCTTAACTTCGTCAGTTTTACATACCAAAATCACTATTTCCAGTTGAAATTCCTGAAAAAACTTTTAAGTTTGCCTGGATTTCTTCCAAAGAATAGGAAGAATATATATACTTTGGAGTTAGTTCTATGTTTAAATCTTACTTCCAAAGCTCTATGACTTTGACAAGTTATTTAGCCTCTTTAAGCCCTGTCTCCTTATCTATAAAACAGTGATGATTGTTCATTATAGGGTTGCTGTGAAATTAATGTAATATAAATGCTTAATATAGTATCTAGCAAAGAGCAGGTGTATTCAGTATTCCATGTTAGGAATTAGGGCTGTATATGCTCAAAATTAGTTCCTCTTTTTCATTCCCTCCTCTGGACCCCAAGAGTACTCTTTATTTAGTTTCTAATGGCTCACCTCACTTTTTACTTTTTCTTATAGTTACTTACTTATATGACTAGTCTGTAAGCTCTGAGAGCAGAAACCAGGTCTAATATATCTTGGAATTATTCATGATGTCAAACACATCATGTACCCACAAATGTACTCACAGTATTTATTAAATAATTAAAAATAAAGGAACATAGAAGATACTACTTTATGATTAAAGGGATAACAGCAACACATCTGGAGGTTAATACAAAATAGTTTTCATTTCCTTCAACTAATGCAAAACGATTATCAGTAAGAACCAAAATGCCAACTTTTCATCAATGCCACATGTAAATACATTTTGTACTTTACATAAAGATTTCAATATTAATTGCAATGTTTAAAAAAAAAAAAAAAGGCACCTGCCTAGAAAGTGGCCACTAACTGTGGAACACAAATGATCCTTCCTTTACAGGAGAATATTTCTTACTAGATATAGTGGTCCTAATTGGCTAAAAAAAGGGGGGTGGGGGTGGAGGAAAACATTTACCTAGATGATTTCTGAGATTCATTTAAAATTCGCTTAAATTTACTGCAATATATATGATGAACTATAAACCTTTAATGAACATCCAAGTGAAAACCCAGAAATACAGGGGTGCCTGGGTGACTCAGTCAGTTAAGCATCTCACTCTTGATTTCAGCTCAGGTCATGATCTCAGGGTTGTGAGATCGAATCCTGCATTAGGCTGTCTAAGTGTGGAGCCTGCTTAAGATTCTTTCTCTCCCTCCTTTCTGCCCTCCACCCCTGCTTGCTCAGCACACTCTCTCTTAAAATAATGAAAAAAAAAAAGATTAAAAAAAAGTATACAATTTGGTTTTTCCAAATCAGAACTACATATTCCCATTATATCATAACCTAAGATAACTTGGCACACATATTTTTTTGCTGGTATCAACAAGTAGATGCTTAAAGCACTTGACCAGACACTTTATCTTTTAAAGAAGATGACTAATTGCAGTGGGTACAGCAGTAGCACTGCACAGCGGTGGTCGTGGTAGCAACAAACAGCAAGAGCAGTTATCATTTATTAAGATATGCCCAGAATTTTCTAAGCCCCTTAACACTCTTATCTCATTTGTTCCACACAACAGCCCTACAAAGAAGATATTGTAGTTCTCATTTTAAATGTGAGGAAATCGAGACTCAGAGAGGTGAAGCCACTTGTAAAATGTTATATAACTAATACGTGATGTAGTAAGGTTTAGAGCCTACTAAGCGTGGCAACTCCACTGCCTCCCCCAAACCTACGCCTTAATTTTCTCACCATCTAAAATACAAAAAAGAAAAAAATAACTAATAAATAAACACAAATAATAAAAATGTATTAAGGTACAGAAAACTCTACCAGAATTCCTTTCATGGAAAACACTATCTGTATTTGTTTGTACTCTTTATTTGCTTAAAAAGAAACCCTTGATAAACTGGGGAAAAAGGTGAAACACTGCTCCTCCCAAGAGCACTTAAATGTGGAAGAAAGAGCCTTCCAAAGGGAAGGGAAGGAATTTCTGTAGGTAACAGAAAAAGAAAGCAAAAGAGAGAAGAAGCGAATCCAACAAAATGACACAAGATTACAGTTGCAGGTAGGTGATACTATCCCTCCTTTTGTAACCCTCAAATCTCCTCAAGAAAACGTGAGGAGATTGTTTGGGGAATCCATAGAAGCAACAGATTTCTATATCCAAGGTACCACAGGCTGGGACAGAGCTTCTTAAAGGATTATTTCAGCATAGAACTAGAGCAGGGAGGTAAACAAGGGAAAGACATTTACGAGGATGGCTAGAGACTGACCATCAACAGCTATTGGAATTGTTGAGATCCATGTTTTAGATGTGATTACGCTTTTTATTTAAATGACAAAGGAAGGGTGTATCATTTCCTCCTTTGACAACAAAAACTGTCATTAAATAAATAAGTGGGGAATTATCAATCATGCTCCCTACCTTTTTTTCTTCACATCGTTCCTTAAATTCTTTATTGTTTCAGGATTATCATGATTACTTTTTTCATTTGAATTCCTTTTCTTAAAATTGAAGTATTATTAACATAAGGTGTTATATCACTATATCACTCTATCACAATATAGTGATTCAACAATTCTATTCATTGCTCAGTGCTATTCAAGGTAAGTATACTCTTGATCCTCTTTTAGCTATTTCAGCCCTCCAACCTACCCTCTGGCAACTACATTTATTGTCTGTATTTAAGAGTCTGTTCTTTTGTTTATCTCTTTTTTAATTTGTTAATTTGTTTTGTTTCTTAAATTCCACACATGAGTGAAATCGTATGGTATTTGTCTTTCTCTAAGCAACTTATTTCACTAGCATTATACTCTCTAGGTCCATTGATGTTTCAAATGGCAAGATTTCATTCTTTTTTTATGGCTGAATAATATTCCAGTGCCTATATATGTGTGTGTGTGTGTGTGTATACATATATCACATCTTCTCTGTCCATTTATCTATGGATAGGCACTTGGGTTGCTTCCATATCTTGGCTATTGTAATGCTGAAATACACACAGGGGTGCATGTGTCTTTTCAAATTAATGTTTTTGTTTTCTTTGGGTAAATACCCAGTAGTGGAATTAGTGGATCAAATGGTAATTCTATGTTCCTTAAATTCTTACCTATGATTTCCCCATTGTTTTGTTAAGAGCACAAATGAAATCATTGGGATAAAACTTCTTACCTGCTACTTTGTCTGTTTTAAAACATTAAAAACCCATAGCAGTTTTCCTCAAAAATAAACTACATATTTCAATAATTAGAAAACAAATGCTAACAATTAATTAAACCCCAAAACTATAAGGAAGAATGGCAATACAACCATTTATCATTGAGTTGATACCTTTAATTGATCAAATTAGGGGGAAAAAAAGAAAGGAAAAGTAGGAAAACTCAATAGATCTAAAAACAGCATACCTAATACAAACAGATTCCAAGGGACTAGACTTTTCCATATTGTATTTTCATATTCTACCAGTCAGTATTCTAGGGTCTTAGATATATTGTCTCATTTGGTCAAAACAACCTATAAGATAGGTGCTATTATTATATCCCTCTTATAAAGGAGGAAACAAAGACACTGAATGATTAAGTAACTTGTCCAGAGTAATAAATCAGCAAAAACACAGTCAAGATTTAAACCCAGGCAATATAACTCCAAAAACCCTTCTCACAACTTCTATACTACACTGCATCTTATTATTATTTACAAAGTGATTTATGTATCTTCAAATATTTATTTTTAAGATTACTATTATATTTATTATATCCAATTTTCAGAAAATAGAAAACATAGTGTCTGAAATTGTGATACAAAATTACAAATATTTAGCTACTCAGAAATGAGCATAACCTTTGAACATGGCTTTAAAAATGGTAAGTGCTAGAGCACAGGATAAGAAACAGTTAAACAACTGTGGAGTGTGCTTAATTGTCTTCAGAATTAATGTCAATAGTGTAGACTAAGATTCCTAAGTAAGTGACATTAAATATAAGCATTATGTGTGCATATAATTGTAAACCCCTTAAAATTAATGTTCTAAAGGGGTAAATTAAATGTAGCTAGCATTTAAAGAATGAAAAGGAAAAAAACAAATAGCTGAAATACCTGCACACTCTTCCTGTGACATTTTGAACCATATTAATCATTATTCAACCATATCTCTAAGGGCAAAAAAAAAAAAAAACCTTCAGATTTTCTAAAAATGGTAACTTCTTCCTAAAAATGAAATGAAATGTTATACTAAGTAGAATTACATTTCTGAGATGCAAACCAATTTACGATGAACCAACACTGAACACTTACGGCATAATTTAAGGTTGTTGTAGCT
Source organism: Phoca vitulina (assembly GCF_004348235.1). Lineage (NCBI taxonomy): Eukaryota > Metazoa > Chordata > Mammalia > Carnivora > Phocidae > Phoca > Phoca vitulina. The sequence goes on along the minus strand of NW_022589710.1, from coordinate 33,371,619 downwards.
TTGCAAGGAAAAAGAAAAACTAAATATTATTCTCTTAAAAAGTGTTTTATACAAAAAAATGAAACACATTTTAAGAAATATGAATGAATAAGAAATTAATCTGTCAGTCTAATTTTAGACTGCGCTTAACATAAGAGAAAAAGTAATAGGGCTTTAATAACACTTGTTTGAGAGAAGTCATTTCCTGTTAAGTAATAATACATTCCTGATGTCACTGGGTGGCAAAATATGAGTACTAAAACAAAGTGTCTGCATGCTTTTCGTAAGAAAGCCTCATTTTTTCCATGTGCAACTGGAACCAATATCATGCCAATTTGAAAGTATCTGTCTTTCATAAGGCTAAAAAAGCAGGAAGCAAAATGAGTAATACAGTTGAGTCCATAAAATGAAAAGGATTCTCTATCATTTTTTTCTGTTTGGTATCATCTATCAGATAAGTTATGGAAAATAAAACTAGAATTAAAAATGAATGGCAATTCCATTTACAACAACATGGATGGACCTAGAGGTTATCAGCTAAGTGAAATAAGTCAGAAGGAGAAAGACTAATATGATTTCACTTACATGTAGATTCTATAAAACAAACACACACAAAAAAAATCAAAGGTAGAAACAGACCCATAAATACAGAGAACAAACTGATGGTTGCCAGGGAGGAAGTAGGGGGGATGGGCCACATGGACGAAGGAAGTAGAGGTACAGGCTTCCAGTTATGGGATGAATAAGTCACAGGGATGAAAGACATGGCATAGGTAATATAGTCAATGATACTTTACCAGCATTGTATAATGACAGATGGTAGCTACACTTGCGGTGAGCATAGCATAGCCTATAGAACCGTCCAACCACTATGTTGTACACCTGAAACTAATGTAACAGTGTGTGTCAACTATAATTACAAAAAAAAAAGTTTAAAAAATGAATGTCAAATAATCAATCCACTGATCATCAGAAAAGTAACATTAACATAATGGTAACTATACTGAGAGGGGCAACTTGTTTTAAATGAAGCTGTGATTTTTAAACATTAACTTAAACTTATACAGGTAGAAATCCATCAAATGGGGGCACCTGGGTGGCTCAGTCAGTTAAGCGGCTGCCTTCAGCTCAGGTCATGATCCCAGGGTCCTGGGATGGAGTCCAGCATCGGGCTCTTTGCTCAGCGGGGAGTCTGCTTCTCCCTCTGCCTGCCACTCCCCCTGCTTGTACTCTCTCTCTCTCTCTCTGTCAAATAAATAAATAAAACCTTAAAAAAAAAAAACCATCAAATGATTGAAAGAGATCACTTAGCATATAAACATGATGGGGACTGGCTTTCGTCACCCAATGAAGATGGTATTATTCTCCACATATTAAGAAAACAGAAGTATAAGGGGAGAGGGCAGGTTAAGAACATTACCCTGATACGATAAAATATTTTGTGCCACTAACTGTATATTTTACAAAAATGACATAATTGTATCTTAGATTACAAACAAACATAACCAAATAGAATATTAAACCCAAAGACAGTCTTTGAAAGAGCTTTTGCTCTCCTGAGACAGATCACCAACTGCAGAATAAAGATTAGATGAACAGAAAAAGAAAAAATAAATAAAAAAAGATTTTAGCTTTCTAGACAGGAAAGCCCAAGGGGCTTATACAAAGCAAAATTAAAGACATATACTACAAGGGGGAAAAACTTGGTAATTAAATATAAAGTGGATTAAAAGTAATATCCCTGTAGTATGAAGTTTGGACTTGAGAAAAATTAGTAATAGGAAGAAGTCTGAACATTGCAAAAAAGGCAAACATTTAAGTACAAGCTATCCTATGGACAAATAGCATGCTTATTCCCAAAATCACTGAATCAAAGATTTTTTTTTTTTTAAAGATTTTATTTATTCATCTGAGACACAGAGATACAGAGGGAGAGAGAGAGTATGAGCAGGGGGAGAAAGGGAGAAGCAGGCCTCCCGCCAAGCCAGGAGCCCGATGTGGGGCTCGATCCCAGGACCCCTGGATCATGACCTGAGCTGAAGGCAGACACTTAACCATCTGAGCACCCCTGAACCAAAGTTTTAAATAGTTGTGTAAATTTTAAGTTAGCTGTATATCTAAAGGAGTACATAGCTAATTCATAATAAATATATGTATTTATATATGTATACATATATATGGATTTTAATGTAGGTAGCAGTATTCACCCACACTGACTAAATCATAAATATTAAGGGTTTCAGCATTATTAAATAAAAAAATTAGGTCTAAGATTATCTACAGAAATAATTTTAAAATAAAGGACATTAAGACAAAAATTGGAGAAGTATCTTGAATACAAAATTTGAAGTTACACCCAATTATACAACAGTCTTCGTTATGACAGAAGTTTTTACAGTCTACCTACTTTTACCCAGCCCAGCAGCTGTGGCAAGTGGTGATGGTGAATCACAAGGAAATGGCAGCTGCACATATTCTCTGGCAACAGAATAATGCAGTCCCTGTCCCTCTCTGACTTCTCTCCTTGGGCCTCCCTTGACACAGTAGGCAACAAGAGCAAGCTGTGAGAAATAAAGCCCGAAGCAGCTGCCTTAACATTCTGATGCTTGTTGTAGCTCTCACACATAGAGACTTGTGTCCAAGTGTCATATTCTGTAGGCCATGCAAAACTCTGAAGGAGTCCTTCTCTCTATGAAAGTCATCACAGAGTTGGGCAGGCATCCAAGCCAAAAACTTTGGCATTTTCCTAGACTATTCCTTACTCTCCACATGAAGTCAGTTGCAAAATCCTATTAACTCTATCCCTAAAGCTCTCTTGGATTCATTCTCTTAACTCCATCCTCACTATTTAGACCCCTTTATTTTGGGCTCTTTTTTTATTTCAGCCTATTCAAATACATCATTCACATTGCTGCCTTGAGAAGTACTTTTCTAAAATATGAATCTGAATATGTCACCTATTAAACGTTCTTCAACAGCTCCCAATTACTAAAAGTATTTGGTCCAGGGGTGCCTGGCTGGCTCAGTTAGTAGAACTTATGCAACTCTTGATCTTGGGGGTATAAGTTCAGGCCCCACACTGGGTGTAGAGATTGCTTAAAAATAAAATCTTAAAAAAAAAATAAAAGGAATATGGTCCAAAACCCATACAGAGAGGACAGAAAAAACACTGGTCTTTCAACCTTGATTTAAGACAGTAATTTAAGAAGCAAATGGGAAATAAATAGGGAAGTAAATAGGGAAAATGTGAATTATCTAAAATACTTAATATGGTAAATAAGACTCTTCATGCTCTGGAATCCTAACCAGTTTCTTGTCACTCTTTGTTACAAACCCTGTGCTCGAGTCAAACTGAACTACTTCTATCAAAGGCACCATGTTCTTTCAAATCTCTCTCCTTCTCCTCCAACAGAATGGTGTATGCATGCTACTGGCAGACTCAAATTTATCCTTTAAAATGGAGCTGAAATTCCACCATCTCTTGAAGCCTTCCTTGACCCTCTCCCAAATAATGATATACTTGTTTACGTGATAGTCTCCATCTCCACATGTCAGCTCTTGAGGGAGGAACCATGGATGATTGGTATTCATATAAGCACCCAGCACAATTATACTTAATACACTTCCAAAAGAATAATAATCTTGGCACTTGGCACTATCATGCCTCTCTGTTATAGCTCTCAAATTCTCTTCAGTCTAAAAAGTCATTTCAGGGAAAGATGATTCAGATGATTTTATAGAACAGTTATGTCAAGAACATTCTTATGCTATTGAGACAGTTTCAGAACACAGAAAGCAGTTTATGAAGTAGACAAAAGATTAACCTAAAAACCTTCAAAATACCATACTGCAATTGTGTTTAGGATTAAAGATTTGAAGGTCTTCAAGAAAACACTACCAATTTGAGTCTAGTGTTATACTAAAGAAGCAATAAAAAATAAATAAAAATTTAAAAATAAAGTCATTTCAGAAACAGTTGTGCCTTCAAGGCACTGTGGGAAGAGGTGAAGTGGGGTGCAAGGAGGTGAAAAAACAAAAATGAATGAGAGATATTCCCAGACTTAGAAGAACTTACAATCTAGAAGGAAAAAACTGACAAAAAGATAAAAAAGGAAGACGAATCTTTAGTAATAAGGATTTTGAAGGAACATGTCTTAAGTAAATACTCTGGAATTAACTGATGATAGTATCTGCAACACAGCCAAAACTAAACACTGCCTCAATGACCTCTAATTTTCAACCGGGAAAAGCAATTAAGGGAGCCAGTTTTGCTTTACCAAGGCATATTATATTTTTCTGACCTCTGAATGCAAATATTTTGAGTTTGAAGACTGAAACAAAATTTAAACCTTTTGGCATTAGAAGGTTAGGTGTTTGAGGTTGAAAGAAGCTGGTTCCTGTCAAAATGTTTTCTGGCTTAGGAATCAGAGACCCTCTTGGATCTAAAACAGTAATAATAAATATTTACTTCAGGACTTAATTATAAATTGACAGCAAAGATGTGAAATGTTTCCTTACAGTTTTCACATTTAAAATTAAACATTCCTCATACTGAAAAAAAAAGGTGGGGGGGACGCCTGGGTGGCTCAGCCATTTAAGCGGCTGCCTTCGGCTCAGATCATGATCTTAGGGTCCTGAGATCATGTCCCACATCTGGCTCCCTGCTCAGCAGGGAGCCTGCTTCTCCCTCTGCCTGCCACTCCCCCTGCTTGTGCTCACTCTCTCTCTCTCTCTGATTTAAAAATAAATAAATAAAATATTAAAAAAATAAATTAAACATTCCTCAAGCTTAATATACACCTCTAACACTCACTATTACTATTCCAGAGAGGCCCAAAGCTAAAAATGTAATTAAAAAAAAAAGACAAGACAATATTCCTTAGGTCAAGAAAAAGTTCAGGACTCAACCGTCACATAGCTTTGCTTACAGTAAAAATTACTGAGGATGGTATGCAAAACACGTGGCTTTAAAGGAATTCAATGGGGAAAGGATAATTTTTTCAACAAATGGTATTGGGACAATTGGGTATCTGTGCAAAAAAATGAACTTGGACCCGTATCTCACACCATTACAAAAACACTAACTTGGCATAGATCAAAGACCTAAATGTAAAGACTAAAACTATAAAAACTTTTAGAGGAAACCATAGGAGGAAATCTTCATGGCCTTCAGGTAGGCAAAGTCGTCTTAGATATGACACCAAAAGAATGATCCGTGAAAGAAAAAAACTGGTAAGCTGGACTTCATAAAAATTCAACTACATTTATGCTTCAAAAGACATCATTAACACATGAAAAAATAAACCACACTCTGGGAAAAAATAACGAGAAGTTATGATTCTAAAAAAGAATTGGTATCAGAATACATAAATAACTCTTATAACTTAATAAGACAAATGGCCAGATTTTAAAATAGGCAATAGATCTGAATAGATATCTCAACAAAAAAGATATTTGAATAGTTAATAAGCATATAAAAAGATGTTCAACATCATTAGTCAACAGGAAAATGCATATTAAATATGCACTGGGATACTACCTTTCACCCACTAAAATGGTTAAAATCAAATTGACAGGTAATACTAGGCGCCTGAGTGGCTCAGTCAGTTAAGCACTGGACTCTTGACGTTGGCTCAGGTCATGATCTCAGGGTCATGAGATCCAGCCCTGAATCAGGCTCTGTGCTCAGAAGGGAGTCTGCTTGAGATTCACTCTCTCCCTCTCCCTCTCCCTCTGCTCCCCACCCCTGCTTGTGAGCACAGATGCATGCACTCTCTCAAATAAATAAATAAAATCTTGGAGCACTTGGGTGGCTCAGTCAGTTAAGCATCTGCCTTCGGCTCAGATTATGATCCCAGGGTCCTGGGATTGAGCCCCACATCAGGCTTCCTGCTCAGCAGGGAGACTGCTTCTCTGTCTCCCTCTCCCTCCGTTCCTCCCGCTTGTGCTCTCTGTCAGATAGATAGATGATAGATAGATAGATAGATAGATAGATAGATAGATAGATAGATAGATAGATAGATAATCTTTTTAAAAATGACAAGTAATACTACCTTTGGAGCACGCTCACACCAGGGCAAAAGGGTAACAGTTTCTTAGAAATTTATTCTGTTTTGGGGATTGGAAACATTCTGCATCTTTTCAAAAGCTAAACAGAAGCCCACTCACCTCTTCCTGACTCCTACCCTCACCCTGTGCGCGCACACACACACACTGCTGGGGATATGGAAAAACAGGAACCCTCACGCTAGGGGGAATGTTAAAACATGTTACAGCCACCTTGGACAACAGTTCCTATACATACTCCTAAGTATATACCCAAGAGAAATGAAAACATATGTCCATACAAGGACTTACATACGAATGTTCATAGCAGCACTATTCATAATGCCCAAAATGCAGAAACAACCCAAAAGTCCATCAACTTATGAATGGGTAAGACAGATAATAGTTAGATAAAATGAGGTATCTCCATACAATGGATTATTATTCAGCAACAAAGAAAAATGAAATATGCTACAATATGAACCCTAAACCATGAAAGAAGCCAGACACAAAAGGCCACATATTGTATGATTACATTTACATGAAATGTCTAGATAGGCAAATCTATAGAGACAAAAAGGAGGTGAAAATGGTTGCCCATGTCTATGGATGGGAAATGGAGAATAATTGTAAACTGACATCTTTTTGGGGTGATGGAAAAGTTCTAACACTGGATTGTGGTCAGGCTAAGTACAAACTAAAAATGCTCAAAAAGAATTCTTTTTCTCTTTCTTCTGTGATCTCTCTAGACCTGTCATAGTACTTTTTTTTTTTTTTTGCTATTTAACACTGGGCTCCTTCAGGCATGAGGATATTCACTGAGTGCAAACCCTCCCAGGCATGCAGGGCACATACATCCAGTCCTGACCTTCCCTGTGTCCACAGCCCTGCTGGTGGTGGCAGCAGCAGCAGGAACTGAGCAGGGGCAGGGAGTAAATGGCCTACAACATGTTGCAGAGAGGCAGGTAGATGCATGTGGCTCCAAGCCCACTAAGGTATGCTCCACTCTTCCATCAGACTTTACTTACAAAACACAAAATCAAAGATAAAATTATTAAGAATTTCAAGATGATGACCACAGAGCACTGAACTCCAAGTACAGGGCCCCTTTCTGAGCATGGGACTGCACTGGTCATACATACACGAATCAGGACTTATTTGTGGTGACGGCTGCATAACTTGGTAAATTTACCAAAACTCACTGAATCATACACTTAAAATGGGTGATCTCTACAGTATGTAAATTATACGTCAACAAAGCGTTGTGGGGTTTTTTTTAGTGACTTTAAGTCTTTGGTGGCAGCATACTAAAATTTACCAAATGGGTGAAGCATCATAAGAGAGTACATGATGTCTAGAACTTTATGTCTGGGCCTAAGTGAGTAAACCAGCCTGGGGGCCTTTTCCACAGCCAGGCAAAAAATACCCTCTGATAAAGAAACTGTATCTCAGAAAGCTCCATGTGAGGTCGGAAGATAAGGTTCTCTTTTTGAATATGTAAACTGACTACCCTGTAGAGAGAACAAGGGTGATTTCTGAGGTAGTGAGTTTATCTCATAACTGGAGAAGATCTCTTGAATGTTAGAGGTTTCTAAAGAGAGAGTAAAGCCAAAATGAACAGCATTGTGTTTAAAGTCCACAATTAAGATTGAATCTCCATTGGGGAGCCTGCGTGGCTCAGTTGGTTAGCATCCAACTCTTGGTTTCATCAGACTCTTGGTTTTGGCTCAGGTCATGATCTCAGGGTCTTGGGATTGAGCCCCGCAACAGGCTGGGTGTTCAGCGTGGAGTCTGCTTGCCCCTCCCCCCCGCCCCTCCCCTCACTCACTTGCTCAGGCACACTCTCTAAAATAAACAAAATCTTTAAAAAAGACTGAATCTCCATTAAAAGATCTCTTACACTGAGCAATTCCAAGTGCTGAATTATTGCTGACTGGGCCTACTCTGACTCAATGAACCAGAGGCCTATACCTCTATGCTGGAGTTTCTGTGATAACATAAGTGCTCATGAAAGACCTCACGTTCTGCCAAAATGCATCCCTAAAGTTACGGGTAAAACAGGACTGAGGCAGTTCACACAAAACCTATGCAAAATTCATAATCACAGCACTAACAAAAACATTAATAACCCTCCCAAAAGTATTCGCATAGTTTATTTTAAAAGGTGGGTTAAGTTCCAAATAAATGGGTAATACAGTAAATATACCTTTTAGGATAAAGAAAAAGTAAATGTAATTTGATGGGAAAGAGTTGTAAGAAAGGGGTAAGGTAAGGTAAGGTCGCCAAGTCATGAAAACAAGGGCAAAATGCACAAAAATTGGGAAGAACTCCAAAAATAGCACTTCCAAGAGAGAGTGCATGGCAAAACTAAGCCAAAAGGAAAAACATGGTTAGAATGGGCATCATGTACAGTACTCTATTCATTCTTCTGTGGCTTGCTGCATGCATTCATCTATGTTAATGTATCTGTATATCTGAGTTCAGCTGCTATTACTAGGTAACATAACACATTATCTACTGGAGAAAATCATGTGTGAACCAAAATGACTCCCATATTTTATAGACATCATTCCCCTATTAACATCCATATACGAGTTAATTTGTGTTACAGTGTGTGTGTTCTAGAAACAGGTGATTTAACAGGACAGACTGTATTTAATCTACTACCTGCTTCAACTTTTCTCCTACTTGTTAACTCTTTCCCTTACCCATTTCCTAGTTTGCTTTACCCAAGATCCACAATGTTGGATACCTTTCAGTGATCACATCTGTGGAACATCTTTCAGATAATTTTTCTCTCTATGCACTTAGCATTTTGTTTTGAGAGCTGGGGGTGGGGATGGTGTCTATCAGGATGGCTTTAAAATACAGCAAAGAGATTTAATATATATCCTTATTTCTTCATTTTAAAATTAGATGAATGAATATAGTAGTCCCCCCCCCCCCCAGTCCCCCAGTAGATGCCTGGAACCACAGATAATACCAAATCCTATATGTACTGTTTTTCCTATATATACACACACATATGATAAAGTTTGTGTTTAGGCACAAACTAAGTTAGGCACACTAAGAGATTAACAACAATAACTAATAATAAAATAGAACAATTGTAATATAGTATAATAAAAGTTATGCCAATGTGGTCTCTCTCTCAAAATATCTTACTGTACCATACTCACTCTTCTTCTGATTACATGAGATAAAATGCCTACATGATGAGATGAAGTGAGGTAGATGACAGGAATTGTACCACAGCATTAACCTACTATTGACCCTCTGATAATAAGTCAGAAGGAAGATCAGCTATATGCAGACTTTGGATGATCTCAGGTAACTGAAACCACAGAAAGCAAGACTGTGGATTGGGGTGAGGAGGGGTGTGGCTACTGTACTTCATTTAATTCTCATATTGAAAAACAATCTGTTAATTTTTCTTACTATAACACTAAATAGAAAAAAAGTACTTTCCCACCATAATCTATACCACAGTTTTGCTATTTTCAAGGCATGAAATATATTTTTTTTAAAAAACAGGCACCGAATTTGAACAGCTCTTTAGTGCTGGCAGAAGCTTCGTAATATAATTTTTTGTGTAAATTGTAAGTTCTATGTATATGTGACATACCAATAAAGCAAAATGCTAATATCTCCCTAAATTAAAAAAAAAAAAAAACTATTATTACTCTTAGAAATTATGGTTACAAATATTGACATAAATGTTTTTAACTTAGAAAAATCTACTGGTCAAACAAGTTTTCATCATTAAAAAGATGCAAACTATTGGGACGCCTGGGTGGCTCAGTCGGTTAAGTGTCTGCCTTCGGCTCAGGTCATGATCCCAGGATCCTGGGATCGAGTCCCACATCGGGCTACTTGCTCAGCGGGGTGCCTGCTTCTCCCTCTGCCTGCTGCTCCCCTTCCTTGCTCTCTCTCTCTCTGACAAATAAATAAATAAAATCTTTAAAAAAAAAAAAAAAAAAGGATGCAAACTATTGAGCCAAGGAAATGTAAAATACTTGTTTCCTGAAATAAGCTTTATTGTTTTACTTTTAATATTTCTTCTGTCTCTTTTAAAGTGGTGGTCATTATATTTATTAATGTTCACGTGCCAGATGTTGTTATTTACCCTCAGATGGGCCTTAGAAACATTTCTATACTTCAATCCAGGGATTTTTATTAATGAAATAATAGGAATGTGACACAAAAATTGAGCAACAATCTATTTATAAAAACAACAAACGAAAAATGACCTAAATCTCCACAGTGAGATTTATCTCTATCTCCATCTAATATACAACTGCTCAAGTTATGATATGGAACACTTTAAATGATGCTATGGATAAATATGGAAAGATAGTCAAAACATAGTAACTTAAAAGAGGTAACAAAATAACATAGCAAGCCTACGTGTTTTTGTAAAATATACACTATACATGAATATAGGAAAAGGTCTACAAGACTATTTACCAACACTAAACCAGTGTGTTCTCAAAGTGTGGTTCCCCAATCAACAGCATCAGCATCACCTGGAACTTGTTAGATATGAAAATTCTGGGGGCACATGGGTGGCTCAGTTGGTTAAGCATCTGACTCTTGATTTCGGCTCAGGTCATGATCTCAGGGGCTCAGGTCAGGATCTCCAGGTCATGAGATCCAGCCCCACATCTGGCTCCATGCTCAGAGGGGTGTATGCTAGAGATTCTCTCCCTCTGACCCTCCCCCTGCTCCTGCGTGTGTGTGTGCGCGTGTGCATGCACTCACACTCTCTTTCTCTCTAAAATAAATAATTAAAAGAAAAAAAAAGGTATCACAATTCTGGGGCCCCACTCCAGTCCTATTAAATCAGAAACCCTGGAGGTAGGACCCAGCAAACTGTGTTTCAGTAAACCTTCCTATTGATTCTGATGAATACCAAAGTTTGAGAACCATTATTCCAGATTCCTTATTGGGATCAGGATCCCTTTGAGACTCTGATGACAATTATCAACTTTCTCCCAGAAAAATGCACATATGGAATGTTCAATTTTACATATATTTCAGAGACAAACAAGGCAGAGGGTATCTGCAGTGGTACAATACTATCCCCAATGGAGCATATCTACTGAGCCCTAGGGCTCTACCTACAACGAAAAACCATACATATAAGTTGCCAAAATTAAACTAAGAAAAATGAAGGAACCAGAAAACTGTAAACCAAACCCTCAAGTCTGGCACACCAGTATTTCTTCTGGTTTGTCTTCACTTACTCAAATTCCAAGGCTGACACAAAATCTCCTGGGTTTAACTTTCCAAACTTCTGAACTTTATTGAGTTTATAGGTTGAACTTGTGCCCTTTGCAATGGAGAATTCTCACATGATCACTATTCCATTTGACTATCAATCTGTAATTACTGGCCTTAAGAGAAAAACTTTCAAAGTTTAAATATTTTTTTTTCTGATTTCTGAACAATGTGAATGTTTTAAAAACAAAGAAGCATAGAACTCACATGTCCTATGACTTAAGCAAATCCCTGATTTCCTTTAACTTATAATAAGTAACATCAACCTACACAGACTTCAAGTTATAGCCTCATAAGAAAACAAAGGCTACAAATTAAAAGATTTAATTAGGCAATCCATAATTATCTCCTAATTGTATTCTTCAAAATCAATTGCAGGCTTCTGTGGAAACATATGCATCTCCTATGATAATGAAGTTTAACCATAAAAAAAAATTATGTTATTCTAAGAAAAATATTCCAACTCATTTTTTTAAAACAGTATATGCACACCTGCTATTCTCCTATCAATCCAAGCAGGAAACTCTTTCTCCTCTACATCATGAGCAATAGAAAAGTACTTATTAAAACATTAATCACAGTCCATTATATTCTGACCCACTGCCAAAAGTTCCCATTACATCACTGAAAATATCTATTAACCCAAACTTGCTTCTGACAAGTTACAGGAGTGCAGTGTTTAGAATTTAGTAATGTAAGTCACTTTAAAAAGAACAGTTACACAATTGATTTTGCAGGGGCAGCAAAAATAATTTTTTCCCGACATTTATTACCAAAAGGTTGATTTAACTGGTGTTTCTACTGTAAAATTATTTTAAAATTATTTCAAATTTCACCTAGCATTATTAAACACATTTACTATGAAAGTATTAAATACAGGTGACTGGTTAAAGAATTTCAAAATGTGCTGAATACACCACTGTATGTAAAACTATATTGTCTTGTGTAAATATGGGCCTTGTTTAGAGCCATGTCTCACAGGAAATTGTAGCAAATGAAAACCATCCCTGTTTTTCCACTCCCACTCTTTAGGATTTATGTTTTTACATTTAAAACCAGTTATACAGAGAAACAACAACAACAACAACAAAAAACATGGCAACATTACCTTCGAATCGGAATAATGACTACTTTGGGCATTCTTATCATGTTAAAATAACTGAATTTTAATAGAAGCAAAGCTTAAATATATTTTGAGTCTATACCAGCAAAACCAACTATCTAGTTTTCATTTGTTGACTATTTGTCTGAAAAGTGGTGATATGGGCTTCTTCCAAACCAGGAGGAAGGAAATCAACATTTAGATGATACAATGCTAAGAAAACAGCATAGGGGATTTGAGTGATTATTTCCCGAGGATAGACACCACTGATGGATTATGATTTGCATATTGAAAAAAAAAAAAACTCAATCACAGAAACACTGGCAATTTTTCTTCTGTTTACTTACATTTTTTAAGTTTTTCTATAAAGAACATACATTGCCTGTATAATGGAGAAAACTTAATGGACTTATTTATTTTAATGGAAGCTCTCAAGAAAGCTACATACAACTCTAAGATGACTGGAGAAGATTCTTAGAATACAAAAAGCTTACCTGTCTTAGCAGATCATGTTGTATACATTTTCTTTCAAATTTAAATTTTTATAATCTCTATTTTTTCTGAAAACAGAATGAATGACAATTTCTAAAGCTTATATAAAATTTAATGTTTCTTATGCTTGATACTTAATTTAGTTAGAAAATTCATGGCAGAAGGATTTAGAAAAATGAAAAGCATGAATTATATCTTAGTTAATAAAAAGACAGAAAAAGAAAACAGACCTAGGTTACAATCATGGAACATGTTAACTATAAATTAGAGGGTTCTTTAACCCAAGAATCAACATGTTTTACATTGGAAAAGTTAAAAGAGTCACCAAGCTACACATGTCTAATAATTTCCTAACAACTCAATCTCCAGATTATTTTTCCTTTTCTTAAGGAAATACAATTTCTACATATCTAAAGAAAATTAAGTTATCTCTACTTGAAACTGGTTTTTAAGAAAATATGAATCTTTCAGGGCACACCTCCAAATAGTTAAACTGAATCCTAGCCTGTGATCCTGAGTTCCCACCCAAAAAATGAAGAATCAGTTAAGTGATCACACACTTTACAGTACCTTCAATTAATGGACTAGACAACATATAATTAAAAGAGAGACTCTTTTTTTGCTGATGTTTTTAAAGACCCACACTTCATAAAGGCACAGATATATTATCCCCACTGTGAATATAAATATTGAAGTGATTAATTTTAGCTCTACATTTTATTACTGAAGTCCTTATTTAAAAAACTCAAAGCTGCCTCTAAAAACATTTAACATTTTTCATTAAGTCTTCTTTAGAACAAATACAAGCAAAAAATAAATGACAAAAACCTCCTAGCACAGTCATCTCATTTACTTCTTCCTTATCTGTTTAAGTCTTTAACAAGCATTCCCTGATTACTACCTCTGTTATACAACATTGACTAGAAAATAATTCTCACTGGTATGATATGTGTAAATTATATATTTTAATATTTACCTATAAACTTGGATAAAAACAAACTCTAAGGTATGATTATCCTTAATGGGTCTTTAAAAATCATTATACTTAATAAAGTGTAGAGATTGTAGAAATTCATACAGTACTAAGATTCAAAATAAAACTTCACTTTGAAAAAAAATTGATACAGATCATGCAGAACAATTAAATGACCTACGCTACATAATTTGACAAGTGTTTTTATATTAAAGTATCTTTGGCCTGAAAATGCAATTAATCATAATGAGAAAGAAAAACAAAATCCATCAACAAAGTTAAGCTGAACTTAAACTTTAAAAATGAGTTTAAGTTCAATATTTACAGAGCTCACTACATACTAGCAATATGCCCAGCAACAAATGTTAACTCCAATGATAGCATTTATCATTCAAATAGCTAACATTTATATAGTACTTACCATGTGTCAGATATTATTGTAAGGATTTATCATTTACTAACTCATTTAATCCTCCCAACTCTATGACATGGGCAGTAATATTACCTTCATTTTGAAAATGAGGAAACAAAGCACAGAGAGATTAATAAACTGCCCAGGGAACTAATTAATGAAAAACCCAGTATTGAATAAACTTAGGCAGTGTAGGTCCAGAGAATGTTCTCTTAACCTCTACACTAAAAGGTTAATGTGATAATAAACCTTAAATAGTTTGGTATTACTACATCTATATTTGATAAATTACTACATCTATATTTGATAAATTAACAGAGGAACAGAAGACATTATTCCTACTAGTAATACATCATCCCAACTACTACAGGGCATTTCTTTTGCCTCTGTTAACTAGCCCACAATCTTGGTAAACCAAAATTAGACTCAATTCAACAAGTGTCCACCTCCATGAACCCTTCTATACCTCTCCCTTGCTCCATAAAACCTTTACTACCAAAACAACAATAACAGTTAACGTTTATTGAATGTTTTCTAAGTACTAAAAGTACTAAGCCTTAAGTACCATAAATTAAGCTTCATAATCAAAACAATCCTGAGAGGTAGATTCTACTATCATCTCCATTTTACAATTAAGAAAAGTAAGGTTCAGAGAGGTTAAGTTCTCATAGCTAAGGTACAGAGCTTGGATTCGAAGTCAGGTATATTTAACACTAAATCTATGCTCCCTAACCTGTGCCAGGCACAGTGACACTATGAGAGCACGTATCTCACATAATGCATTGTATCCTATTCATTCACATACCATCATATCCCTCGATTCTGTATCAAGAGTTCTTTGATGACCAAAACCATGTCTTACATGCTTTTACTTCCTAAAAATAAATTGGGCTTAATGAACATCTGATGAACAAATGAATGAACAAGCAGATGATTACAACAAAAGTTGCTTATCTAATGAAAAAAATATAACATCAGCAATTCTCAAACTTTTTCACCTTAGGACCTCTTTACACTCTTAAAAATTACTGAGGACCCCTAAAGAGCTTCTGTTTAGGCAGGTTATACATACTTATATTTTCTACATTAAAAGTTAAAATGGAGCACCTGGGTGGTGCAGTTGGTGAAACGTCTGATTCTGGGTTTCAGCTCAGGTCACGATCTCAAGTTTGTGAGACTGAGCATGTGTCAGGCTCTGCACTCAGTGCACAGCATGGTTGGGAATCTCTCCCCCTCCCTTTCTGCCTCCCCCACTCCTATCTCAAATAAATAAATCTTTTAAAAAAGTTAAAACTAAAAAATTAGAAAATATTTATTCATTTTAAAATAACAATTAAAGCCTATTACATGTTAACATACCATGTAACACTAGTCAAAAGGAAGCTGTAATGGCTATTTTAATATCAAATTAATTAGATTTCACAGCAAAGAATATTACCAGAAATAAAGAGAATAATTTCATAATGATAAAGAGGCAATAAATGAAGAGGTTATAACAATCCTAAATGTTTATATTCCTAATAAAAGCGAATTTTCAGAGGACATGATTATTTACACACAAAAAAATCCAGTGGATTCCACAAGAAACTACTAGAACTAAGTGAGTTCTGCAAGGTTGCAAGCTTTAAGATCAACATAGAAAATTTAATTATACCTTCATTCCAGAAGAAAGCAATTATAAATTGAAAAAAAAATTTACATACCATTTACAATAACATTAAAATAATATATGCCACATCTTCTTTATCCATTCATCAGTTGATGGGGATTAAGTAGTTCACTTAATATGATGAGCACTGGGTGTTCTTTGTAAGTGTTGAATCACTATACTGTACACCTGAAACTAGTATTACACTATATGTTAACTAACTGGAATTTAAACAAAAACTTAAAAAAATATATAAAATAGAGACAAATCTTACAAAATATATGCAAAACATGTACACTAAAACTGATGGGAGAAATTAAAGAAGACCAAAATAAATGGGAAAATAAGCCTTGTGCCTGAATCAGAAGTCTCTATTATTAAAATAGAGCCAATTCACTCCAAATTGATCTATTGATTGAATAGACAAGTCAATAAATCCCAGTCAAACTTCTAGTAGAATTTAGAAGCAATGATACCCCAGTAACACAAGCATACTTACAGCACAGACATTAGTTTCTAATACTACTCTCCAATAAAAGAGACCAGGGCTTCTTGGAGAATGTTTGATTCTAGAACTGAGTCAGGAAATACACGTGATGAGCCTGAGGCATCTTGTAGTACCAGAAAGTAAAGAAGTACTTAAAAAAGGGGGGGGAGGGGGCAACACAATGATGTGGGAATGACAAATGGGCACTAGAGCCAACTAAAACACCTCAAGTTGGGGCGCCTGGGTGGCTCAGTCGTTACGCGTCTGCCTTCGGCTCAGGTCATGATCCCAGGGTCCTGGGATCGAGCCCCACATCGGGCTCCCAGCTCAGCGGGAAGCCTGCTTCTCCCTCTCCCACTCCCACTCCCCCTGCTTGTGTTCCTGCTCTCGCTCTCTCTCTGTCAAATAAATAAATAAAATCTTTAAAATTAAAAAAAAAAAAAAACCACCTCAAGTGGCCAAAACTGGATTATAATCCAAAGTATAAAATAAACATTCATAAGTTCTTAGTGATAGAAAAAAAGAAAAGATTGAATAAAAAAGATGGGAGAAAAGAGTCAAATCTCCCATGCAGAAGAATTCCAAAAAATTTATGTAGATACAATACCCTCAAGAAAGTTAAGCATAACTCCCCACACTTTAAGTATGGTCAGTGCATAGTAACTTTCTTCCAAGGAGTACAAGAAAGGGGGAATAAGAGTAACTTTACAGAGGAGAAACCTGACAACACTACCTCAGCCATGTTATCATGGTTAACACCAACACTAATAAGACATATTGATAGCATGTACCCTTCATTTGAAGTCATGAAAATGGCATTTTACCTCTATAGTCTTGCTCGAAAGAACATATAACACTAGTCTAATCATGAGAAAGGCATTAAACATATTACAATAGAAGGACATTCTACAAAATACCTGACTACTACTCAAAACTGTTAAGGTCCTCAGAAACAGGAAGGTCTGAGAAACTGTCACAGCTAAGAGGAGCCTAAAGAGACATGACTACTAAGTGTAATGTGGTATCCAAATGAGATCCTAGAACACAGAAACGACAGTAGGTAAAAACTGAGGAAATCACAATGAAGTACAGACATTAATTAATAAAAATTATCAATATTGGTTCCTTAATTATAACAAATATATCATGCTAATGTTAAGTGTATTTAATAGTAGGAAAATCATATGGGATATAAACTCTCTATATTATCTTTGCAATATTTCTATAAATCCAAAGCTGTTCTAAAACAAAAAGTTTATTTAAAAAAAAACAAAAACCCAGCAGTCTTTTTTTGTAGAAATGGACAAACTAAAGCCTAAAATTTACATGGAAAATGCAAAGAACCTAGAACAGTCAAAACAACTTTGTAAAAAAAAATAATAAACTGGAGGACTGATGTTCAGACTTATTATAAAACTATAGCAATCAAGACAATATAGTTTTGGCATCAGGATCAACAAACCACTGGAATAGAATGGAGTTAAAAAATAAATCTACACATATATGGACAACTGATTTTTGACAAAGGTGAAAAGTCAATTCAATGGAGAAGTAACAGTCTTTTCAACAGTGTGGAAACAATTCAATATTCATATGCAAAAAAAAATCCTTCAAATCATATATACCATATACAAAAATGAACTATAAATAGATCACACATCTAAATAATGTTAACCCCTTGGGGAGCCTGGGTGGCTCAGTCGTTAAGCGTCTGCCTTCGGCTCAGGTCATGATCCCAGGGTACTGGGATCGAGCCCCGCATCGGGCTCCCTGCTCTGCGGGAAGCCTGCTTCTCCCTCTCCCCCTCCCCCTGCTTGTGTTCCCTCTCTCGCTGGTCTCTGTCAAATAAATAAAAATAAATAAATAAATAAATAATGTTAACCCCTCAAAATACAAAACTTATAGAAAAAAAGGTAGGAAAATTTATTTTGAACTTGTATTAGGCAAAAATTTCTTAGATACAACACCAAAAGCATAATCCATACAAGAAAAAAAATTGGTAAACTAGACTTCATCAAAACTAAAGCTTCTGTTTTAAAGACACTTGAGAGATTAAAAAAAAAAAAAAACAAGCCACAGACTAGGAAAATTTGCAAATCATATATCTGATAAGTAGAATATATAAAAATTTGAATACAGCATATATACAAAACTCTCAAAACTCAGTAAGAAAACAAATCCAATAAAGAAATGGGCAAAATCGAAAGCCAAATGCAAAAGAATGAAAACTGAACCATTACCTTACACCATACCCAAAAATTAACTCAAAATAGATTAAAGACTTGACTGTAAGACCAGAAACCATAAAATTCCTACAAGAGGACATAAGGTGGTAAGCTCCGTGACGCTGGTCTTAGCAATATCTTTTTGGACCTGACTCCAGAAGCAATGGCAACAAAAGCAAAAATAACAAATGGGACTATGTCAAACTAAAAAGCGTCTCCACAGTAAAGGAAATCATCAACAAAACAAAAAGGCCACCTACTAAACAGAAGATATTTGTAAATCATATATCCAATAAGGGGTAGATATCCAAAATATAGAAGGAACTCATACAGCTCAGTAAAGTGTATGACTACTTCCTTGGTGGTTGCCTGAGAGGTGTGAAGGAGAAATTACAAACTGACACCAGCAATCTTTTGAGGATGACAGGTATCTTGATTGTACACATATGTCAAAGCTTGTCAAACTGTTTATTTTAAATACCTTATTTTTACTATATATAGAAGTATGTTATTGTTTTATCATCCTAGGAATTATTTCAATTATTCCCACAACTCTAAAAAAAGAAAAAAAAACCTAAAATAATGAATGAAAGAATGATGGAATCAACTGGAGAATGATAGTTAAATAAATCACAACTATAAGATCAATCCTCAGTTTTGTACTACATTGTTCAAATTATTACATCTTTTTTTTTTGCATCATGTCTTAAGAGGATTATGAAAATATTCTAGGTAATTTTCTCAAACCCAAAAATCAGTGAGTTACCAATATAGTCTTAACTGTACAATTCAATCATTTTTAGCAAATTACAGAGTTGTAAAGTCATCAACACAATCCAGTTTTAGAGCACTTTCATCATCCCAAAACAGATTCCTGATGCTCATCTGCAGTCACCCAAGGGTATGTTTTTAAGGACAAAAAGGAAATATTATATTCTCTCTCTTAAAAAAAAAGATTCATTTATTTATTTTAGAGAGAGAGAGTATGAGCAGGAGGGGCAGAGGGAAAGGGAGAATCTCAAGCAGACTGCACTGAGCGCAGAGCCCAATGCGGGGCTGGATCTCACAACCCTGAGATCACAACCTGAGCCAAAACCAAGAGTCGGACGCTTAACCGACTGTGCTACCCAGGTGCCCCAGGGTAATATTATATCCCCATCCATTCAGTCATTAAACGGGATGGATTTCATTCCATAATAAATAACACAGGACAAAAACTGTCATTTTGCTGAAAGAATGTGTGTCAACATTTCTTTATTTTTGATGTTCGTGTACCATAATTTACTTGCTACAGTTTTTAAGTGTATAAATGTTATAGGCTGGTGCATATCCTAAGGTATTTGGAAGGAAGGAGATGATGTAAAAATGAACAATTAATTGAATTGAACCTAAAGGTTGACCGAATTTTCTCTAAATCTAAAGACAGCTCCATCACTCCTTGGCAGAATATTTTTTAAAGACTTAGAAAGCAGCAATCCCACAAACCCAGATGTTACTCATCATGAATTAGCAAAGAAGACAGATTGCATGCCTGTACCACAGGCAAACACGAGGGCAGGAAAGACTAAGTTGTTAACAAAAACAGCACTGAAGAGCCATCTACACTGAGTAAGGAGGTTAAAAGAAAGTGACGAATGGTTATTCTATTGTTTCCATATTTATTAGCCACAGAAAGGGTAAGATGGTTTTAGGGCTTGCTGAGGTAGGAAAGATGCTGACAAATGGTGATATTCTATTTTGTTCTCATATCCATTGGCCCCAGAAAAGTTAAGATGATTTTAGGGTTTGATGAGGCAAGATGCTGATTAAGTCCAAAGAAAAAAACTAAAGACAAAAAACTGAGGACAGGCAACATCATGAGAAATCTAAAGAAACAAAATCATTGTATTATATGTGGCTCAACTGAAAATAGTATTTACATACTCACCATGGAAATAGTGAATACTGATTCAATTTAAAAAGCATGATATAACTCTATTGAGACAAAACAGGGGAATTGAAATAAGGATAGGGAAGGAGTTTTAGAGGGCTAAATCTTTATCTCTCACATTAGGATATTAAGAGACTGCAGCAAAATTGTGTTATTTAGAAATATACAGATAAATATAACAACAAAAAGCTAAGATTTAGAAGCTGGGCAGAGTCAAAATAGTTATATTGAGGTATACAGAATCTAAGAATGACAATTCATTGGCTTTGAAAAATTACCTGAAATAGCATCTTGTTCTCAGTAAGTAAATAGCAAAGCTACAGAAAACCAATCAGCATTTTTTCCCACACTGAAATATTTCAGCATGAAGAGCCCAATCCTGCCTGGTCATCTGATCCACATTTTACCATCTTATTGTCAATTTTCCTTTCAAAAACAGTATTCCTTAAAAAATTCTTTCATAAGCTAAAAAATGATTAATCAGCCATGTTCATTCTGCTCCCCAAAAGCATAGCCATTTGTTTTCCAGATTCAACAACCACAAGTTTTTAACCTAAATAAGATCTAATTCCTGACCATTACTTTTTTTTTTCCAAATCTGCTGTACATTGGTTTGTTATGATTTCAAATCCACTTGTTTATGACTTAAGTTGTTTTGATCTAAGGGTGAATTTGTTTACACTGAAGAAGCTGTGTTGGGATGTTGTCATTGACACCTGCTGTGGTTGGTTAAGTACTCAATAGTTCAACTGTTGACCGGCACTGCTGGAGACTTACTGATAGTAACATATGGAAGAGCAGCTATGATGTAATGAACATTTAAACTTCAAATACCAAGAGTTTGTGAGGTCTTACTGAGGAATGATCAGTCTGGACAAGGCTACTCATTGTTGATCTAAATAACTCTTCAAAGATCTTGAGGCACTTGCTCCTGCCATGACCAGGCTTCTCTTGGTTGGCAATGGTGTTAAACCATGCAGCACTCCCAGGAAGGGAAGGGACATCTGTTCCTGCCTTGGCAAGGCTACTCCTCGTAGGCAGTGGTGCAAACTGTGTAAATGGTCCCTAGAGTAATAACCTTCAGAGCAGCCCACCTTGCCTGCCAACACCAGAGCCGTTGCCCATTCGCTACATGTCCCAGCAGCAAGGGACCTAAGCCAGCAGCTGATACCCAGATTTTATTTATTTATTTTTTTTAAGATTTTTATTTATTTGACAGAGAGAGACACAGTGAGAGAGGGAACACAAGCAGGGGGAGTGGGAGAGGGAGAGAAGCAGGCTTCCTGTTGAGCAGGGAGCCCAATGACATGGGGCTCGATCCCAGGACCCTGGGATCATGACCTGAGCTGAAGGCAGACACTTAACGACTAAGCCACCCAGGCGCCCCTGATACCCAGATTTTAGTTGGAAAGACTGACTCTTCTGTGAACCAACTCATAGAAAGGTACACCTCAACTAAATTTGGACCGTATTTCTTTCACTGCTCCTTTGCCTGGAACAATAGTGTAATTAATCTATCATTGATTTGGAATATTTCTTTATTGGCTTATTAAGAGACTTGTGAAATACTATCAATTATAATTTCCACAATAAACCTGTTTTAAATAAATCACTGGCAAAGACAATCTCAGTCTGAGTAATATTTGCCTCAAATAAAGCAAAATCTAAGTCATCACATTCTCCTCAAAGCAATAAGACCAAATATGACAATACATTTTTACGACTAAACTGACAAAATGCTTTGGTTCTAGAAACCTGTGACACAGATCCTGTTCTCAGGGCCTACTCTTATCAGTCAGTTACACACCTAGAATATTGGATAACCAGAGCAGATCATTTTTTACCACACCTACTCCTCTATACAACAAAATTATTTTCTGTAATAATCATGAAAGGAGAATAACAACAGGCCATATAGTCAATATTGTAATAACTTTGTAGGGAAAGAGATGGTAACTAGACTTATCATGGGGATCATTTTGTAATGTATAAAAATATTGAATCACTATGATGTACACCTGAAACTAACAAGATACTGTATGTTAATTATACTTCAATTAAAAAGTTTCTTTGCTCATAATCAATGAAGAATATGTTTAGTTAATTTTAATTTCCAGTTTCTTTCCTGAAGCAACACATATCCAAATAGCTAGGAAATACCTTAATGATAGGGATGACTTTGACAGAGTTTCATAAAATATTTCACAATAAATTCCAGAAACTGTAATGTCTTTGTTTCTTTAGGATTGATTCTAGTAACACCTTTCAGATGTACCCCAGTTGAAAGCTTTTAAACACAAATAAATGCTCCAAGAACTTAAGTTTTATTTCTTCATATTTACAATCACTGAGCTGTATCTATCTATTTGACGTTTACTCCAAATCTGATACTTAAATTTTGGAACTTATAGTACAACAGGAGAGTTGGAAATAAAAATTTTGCCAGAAAGAAGGATTCTAAAACCTTACAAACTCACTCTTGAATGAGGCTAAATATAGCTGAGTGCATAGGTACTGGAGATGGTGGGAGGTGGAGTGTAGGGCTGACTATAAAACTGGGAGTTCTCTGAATTAACTCCTGTGTGCAATACAGCGTTATTAAAAAACAAAAAATAAAGATGTACTAATTGAAAGTTTACATATATACTGTGAAGTTCAAAAGTAACAACATTAATTGTTTAGAACTTGGACCAACAAAAGATGTTTTTAAAGAAGGAGTATTTGAAAACGGACATTGTTTAGAACTGCTAGTACATGGCTATAAAAAACAGACTGACTTTCGACTGGTTTTATTATATTTTTAATTTCTCTACAGACAATTCAATTCCTTATTGCTTGTACCTGGGACAGACTATTCCTGATGCCCCACCTCCACTATCAGGTCACCTTTACCTATGCTCCAACCCAAAAGCTTGTGAGTCACTTTGCCCAACCCAATCCTATTTTCCTCACACACACATGCACAAAAAACACTGAATGAAAACTGAGAACTTGGCTTATACTTAGAATAATTTTTTTAGAATATAAATAAAATTGCTATGTAACGAACTCACTGCCCTTAATATACTATCTAAAACTATAATAATCTAAAAACAAAATAAAAATAAAGCTCATTCAGATTTTGAAAGCTCTGTATATGGCAAAGGCATGTGGTACAACAGAGAAAAAGTAGCCTAAGAGACTAAAAATCTAGTCCTAGCTTTGCATGAACCAGAGATGTGACTATAAGCAAAGAGTTTTCTTCTCTGGACACTTATCTGTAGTGGACTCAAGACAGTTCATTTTCCTACAAAAGAGGAGAGTTGCACAGAGTATCTCTAAGGTTTTTCTCCAACTCCAGCACTCTCTTTAGAAACATTTTTTAGAAATGGTTTTTAATAATGATATTTGATAAATAACTTAAGGCAATTGGCACGATTATGCTGCCTCAAAGAACCCCTCCCCCTGATCTCCCTTATCACAGTAAATGGCAGCTCTGTTGCTCAGATAAAAAAACTTTGGGAAAAACTTTTTTATATCTCCCTACATCTAATCCATCAAAAATTCTCTGGTCTCTATATCAAAATTATATCCATACCCTGACCATTCTCTCAGCAACTACACTGCTACCATCTTAGTATAAGTCACTACCATCTTAACCAGGACAGCTGCAAGTTTTCTTGTTTTCACTCTGTCAATTCTCCTATAATTGACCTTTCTAAATGTAAGTCATATGACACACTTCAAAATTCTCTTATGACTTCCCATCTCCTTCAAAGTAAAAGCCCAAGTCTTGGCCATTACCTAAAAAATCTTACATGATCTAACTGGGGAGAGCCTGTCTCCTTACCTAAAAACCTGCTACCACTCTGATCTCATCGCCTACCATTCCCCAATTCACTCTGCTCTAGACACTGGCCTACTTTCTCCTCGTCATATACACTCCTACCTCAGGATCTTTGCACTTACACTTCATGCTGACTCTCCCCATGATATCACATGATTGGCTTCTTTGCTTAATTCATGTCTGTTCAAATATCTTCCTATAAAAGATCCTATCAGTACCTATGTAAAAATAGCACTCTCCTCCAATCACTACATATCCCTTTATCCTTCTGTATTTGTCTTCGAAGTACTAATTACCACCTAACAGATTCATTAGTGTATTTTAATTGTTGGCTTCACCCCAGTGGAATGCCAGTAGATGTTCTCTCTGTTTTGCTCACTGATGTTTCCTCAGTACCTAGAAGAGTAAGTGGTATACAGAAGGCGCTCCATAATTGAATAACAAAAGTAAAGTAATTGTTAAATAACCATTTTCTCAATTAGCATGAGCTAAATACTGTAAGATTTCATTTCCCAATGGAGAATACACACACACACACACACACACATACACACACACACACAGTCTACTGTATTTTATAATGATTTGGGAAGAATTGACCAAATTCCAATAGTAAACTGAACCTACTTTTTTTAGGGTCCTGCAAAAATCGGAATTAAAACTATATTTCATTGGAATAATTTAGTTATAATTTTATTATTTAAAATAAATAATTTGGTTTATTTAGTGCTGCTTTTCTAAGATTAATTTTTGAATATATGTATTTTTAATTAATATTATGATTTAATAGTCTTAAAGTTCTTACTACAAAAAACCATTCTGGAATCAACTGCATAATTACATTTCCTCAGTGACCTTGTAATCTCGTGAGCATTTACTCTAGACTAAACAGCTTCATTCAGCTGCCCTGTGTCTGACTGCCGATGAAAGAAGCTTGTTTGACAACTGCTTCAAGCAGAAACATATTTTTTCCATGATTGCATAAAAAAGATTTAAAACTTACCAGACTAGAGCCAGACTAGAACTTTAAGCACAAAGGTTCATGTTAGATGTGTGAGCTGATTTCTAATTCAAATGCCAAGAAAAGCATATACTAAAGACATTTTGCTGTCACGGCCAGTGAAAAAAAAGTTAATTTAGTAATATGTTCATAATTACAACAAAATATAACATATGTCATATATTATATACACATACATATTGCAGTCTTTTTTGCGACTTTTCAATTTTTCCATATTCTTTTATTTTCTAGTATCCCTAAGACTTTTCATAAAACTAACATATAAACTTAGATAGAGAGCATCAAAAACAAAGATAAAACAAACACCTTTTCTCCATGCTTAGACAATCCATGTATAAGTCAACAGGTAAAGACCCTGACCAAAAACCAGAAATTTGTTCAATGTGACTTAAAAAAAATGCTTCTCCAAAATGGTAAGAAAAATCACTGATGAAACACTTGAAGCATCAGAAACAAGAAACTGCAGTTATCAGAATTAGATAACACCAGGTCAAGAAGTTCTAGCCAAATTCAACACAATATAAAACTGAAGTCAGACACAGAATATTTAAAAGAAAAACTTCATTTTTTTCAGATGATTCACTTCCAAATAAAACCCAGATATCCACCTAATTAAGAAGAAAATTATTAGAGTTCAGTAAAGCAGCTAGATACAAAATAAAAATACATTTAAGAATCAGAAAGCATAATGAAAATAATTTTATAACAGTATCACAACTATAACAAAAAATTAATTTCTAAGTGAGATATATGAAAACTCAGTAAATTTTAAATACCCATTCTTTTCTAATCAGTTTATAAGTTTAAAGCAATTCCAAATAAAATTCCAAAAGGAGTCGTGCTTGGTTATTATCTAAGGAGTGAGAAGAATGGGTATATCTTAGGTAAGTAGTTGGTGGGCTTTGGTTTTTTTTATTACCTGTTTCACAACACTTTTATTATGAAATTTTTCAAATGGACAGAAAGCTTGAAAGAACTGTACAGTGATTTGCTGCTTTGGCCAACAAAGTTTACTTGGAAGAATAAATGTATAAAAATGATAAAACTACTTTGAAAAAGATAAATAGTAAAGGAAGACTTGTCCCACCTGTGGTAGGCAGAATTCTGAGGTGGCCCCTAAGATTCCCTTATGTGCATCCTTGCAAAATCCCTTCCCCATGGGGTGATACGATAGATTTCACTCCTGAGATTATATGGCAAAAGGGATTTTGCAGATGTAATTAAGATCTCAAATTGGTTGACTGTGAGTTAATAAAAAGGGAAATTATCTAGGTGGGCCAAACTTAATCAGGTAAGTAACCTTTAAAAGTAAGAGATTCAAAGTGATTTTCTCTTGCTGGCATTGAAGATGGAAGCTACCATAAGTTCTACATCTGCAAAAAACCTAATTCTGCCAATAATATAAAAGTTTGGAAAACAACTCCCCCCCCCACCACCAAGCCTCACTTACATGGAATCACAGCACCTGCTGACATTTTGATTACAACCACGTGACACCTGAGTTACAAGGATCTGGGTAACCCATGCCCTGACTGCTGACTCACAAACACCGAAAATGAATGAGATAAAAATGGATGTTGTTTTAAGCCACTTAAATTTGTGGTAATTTGATACACAACAATAGAAAATAAATGCACAGATTAATATTAAAACATATCATAAATTTAAATTAATAATTATGTGATACTGTTAAAAAATTGAAACATAGATTAATGGAAAACAAAGGGCAGTGGAGAAAAAGTCTTATTATATTAATAAAACACATGAGTAGAAAAAGGAAGTATTACTGGATATACTGGTCTGGGCCAATTGATTCACCATCTTGAAAAAATAGATTCTTTCATAGCTCCTTATAAAAAAAATAAATTCCAGGTGGATTAAGTGCCATATTAGATATAAAAATTGAAGCTACACAAAATTTAGAATATAAATGTATATAAAGTTCTGTGTTGGTTTAGGACTTCCCTAGTAGAAGAACAATGGAAAATTAAAAGGACATCATCAATACATCCACTGCTCAGAATTAAAACTACTGCATATCATAAACAATGTAAGAATAAAAAACTAAGGGGCGCCTGGGTGGGCACGATCAGTTAAGCACCCAACTCTTGGTTTCAGCTTAAGTCATGGTTTCAGGGTCATGAGATGGAGTCCCGCTCGTCAGGCTCTGTGCTCAGTGTGCAGTCGGCTTGAGATTCTCTCTCCCTCTCCCTCTGCCCCTCCCACTCATGCACTCCCTCTCTCCTTCTCATAATTAAGTAAATCTTTTTTAAAAAGAATAAAAAAATAAGGAGCACCTGGGTGGCACAGTCGGTTAGCATCTGACTCTTGGTTTTGGCTCAGGTCATGATCTCAGGGTTATAGGATAGAGCCCTGCATTGGGCTCCGTGCTCAGTGCAGAGTCGGCTTGGGATTCTCTCTCTCCCTCTCCTTCTGCCTCTCCCCCATCCCCACTCTCTCTCTGAAATAAATAAATAAATCTTTAAAAAAAAAAGAATAAAATTTAAAATCTCAAGGATTAATAGACTTACTACACAGCTGACTCATTTAAATAAATAAGGAAAACAATACCATCCCAATAAAAAAGGAGACAACTCATGCATAGGGAGGAAAAGAAATTACCAGGTGGACTGTGCCACAAATATAAGACAACAGGAAAATGCTAAGGAAACAGCATGAGCAACAACACAAAAATATGTGAGACACTATAAGGTTCTTAAGAAACACCAAGTATAAGGGGGTAAGCTATATGACTATAAAGATAGGGGTCAGATTGTGCAGGTGATGATGAGCCATTGAAAGATATTAATAAGAAAGAGACACGACCAGAATGATATATTAGTCTTCTATGGCAACAATGAGGAAGTCCTTAAGAAGGGAGACAGAGTGTTATAACAAAAAATTTGATAGACTAGGTTCAATGTCTTATCTCAAATTCTTGATATATAAAATTCTGATTTATCAACTGGAAAAAAAAAAACAGTTCTTAAGAGCAAAAGAAAGGTCATGAAAGCATCTCCAAGGTTACTGTGAAGGTGGATCTTCTATTCTGGGGACTATACCCTGTACGATTCCCTCAAGAATGAACACTTCTAATTGTTTTGCTAACAGTAATAGATTTGTTAACAGGTTAGTTAACTTTTGGTTGGTTGGTTTTATCAAGGTAGTCTATGGCTACACAAGAAAACAAAACTGATAGGTGCTGACAGAGATCAAATAAAAAACTATCTTCTAATTATTCTTATAGTTAACTAAGTCAATTCAATACTATTACTGTCACAAATTTTTTCACTATTGATTATGTAATAATAGCTAACTAATCTTAGCATCTGGTAAGGAAGGAACTCAAGATATTAAGCCATCAAACTTTACATCTGTTTTTGAAAGCTCTCATAACTTGCGGCACCTGGTTCGCTCAGTCAGTAGAGCATGCAACCCTTGATCTCGGGATTGTAAGTTCAAGCCCCACACCGGGTGTAGAGATTACTTAAAAATAAAAATCTTTAGGGGTGCCTGGGTGGTTCAGTCAGTTAAGCATCCAGCTCTTGATTTCAGCTCAGGTCATGATCTCATGGGTAGTGAGATCAAGCCCCACATGGGACTCCACATTCAGCATGGAGTCTGCTTGGGATTCTCTCTCTCCCTCTCCCTCTATCCCTCTCAAATAAATAAAATCTTCTAATAAAATAAAATAAAAATAAAATCTTTAAAAAGTAAAAAATAAAGCTATCATAACTGATAGCACACACTCATATCAGTTACGTTAACAGAAGAGATCTTAAAGATCATATTTTATCTTATAAAACAATGGGCTTTCCTTATTTTTGTAATAAGCTCACAAATGAAAAGCTCATATTAAATAAATCACTTCCATCTACCTAAAACAGTAGAGATATCTGATTAAATACTTCGAAATTGATGAACAAAATTGATAAGCACTCATAATTTATATCAGTTAAGGGAATAACTCGTCTTTGGGTGGAAGGTAGTAAAACATTAACTAGAAATCCAGTTGATTACTAAAAAGATAGTCTCAGAGTGCCAATCAATGAGACTACTAGACTAACCACGAAAGCCATTGTTTACGGAATTTCAATTAGCAGTTAAGTTTTCCCAATGCTTTCTCCCACTGGCACAGAATTAATAAACATGTTTACATATTGCCTTGAGCAAACCAGAAGAGTACTACCAGTGCAATGTGAACTACAATTATCCATTCATAATACCCTCCTGAATGAAAAATTTTCATTTATTCTTCTTCTGCTTCTCAAGTTTAAGTAACTTTAGAAAAGATCTTAGTAAAAAACACCAAAAATTTCATGGCAATGTACTTTTGATTTCATCCTTTTTCAAAGTTATATATAAGGACAAAAATGTAGTTCTTTGGAGACACAATGCCACCTAAGACCTTATATCACCTACTCCCCAAAATATATAATTAATATTATTCTGAAAGTGCTTGCACATACTTTTGCACTAGCTAAAGTGAAAGTGCAAAGTGTACCATTCTTAACTTCACCAAGTCACACAGATTTCAAAGAAGATATAAGAAAATAGAAATAAGGTAGTTAATTTATTCTCTGTTTGCCTCTAGAAAAATTGAATTTGTTCCCTCTGTAGGATAGCATAATATAAAACAGAAATTTTGTTGTAATAGGAAAAGAGAGAGGAATACGAAGCTAGAGGACTGGGGAAAGGGGGAGATCCCACCATAAAGGGATAAATGGAGCTTATTTAGATGCAAGACATGGACAAATTTTAGGACAGATGTGTAATTATTATACCTTTAGTCAACTTAAATTTATATTCCTTTTACCCTAAGAGCAGCACCTTTGAGGATATAAATCATTCTTTGAAAAGTCACTTCAGAGAACAAATTCTTCAGTTTCTAAATGTTTCTGAAAGTTAGATTAGGTAAAAATATATCCTTAGATTTATAAAGTTTTCTTTAATAAGAAAAAAATAAGATAGCATATAGCTATCTTCAAATAATAATTCCAGAAGAGAAAATGAACTAAAAGTATAAGAAATCAATTTAGAATTTATTTTAGCAAATGTTTCAGTATGAGGCCATAACTCACCAAAAAGACTGCTTGAGCCGATCCCAGCTATAAATATTAAAGCTGTCTGTACAGAATTCAATCCCTTTCTCAAGGTAGAAGGCTGAAGAGATGTGGGATGAATTCTATGTTGGTAGATAAATAGTTCTATATCAGGAAAAAGTCACTGTTCCTTTAGCAATTCTGATATCACTGTTGATGATCTAGAAATTCCTATACTACTTAGCCACAGATGGCTAAAAGAAACTGTTACAGTCAAGGTCTATTGACTTATTTGAAATCAGAACAATTTGCCCTTGTAACTATTGTGGATATAGAATATATGTGTAGTCTTTGTTAAGAGAAGCAAAAGTCTACTTCAAAAAATTCTGGGGGCACCTAGGTGGCTCAGTCAGTTATGTGTCTGCCTTTGGCTCAGGTCATGATCTCCAGGTCCTGGGATGGAGCCCTGCCACTCAGTGGGGAGTCTGCTTCGCCCTCCCTCTGCCGGGGAGTCCCCACCCCCACCCCAGCCAGGTGTGTGTGCACACACATGTGTTCTCTCAAATAAATAAACAAAATCTTAGAAAAAGAAAAAAGAAATTCTGGAACTAACTGTATTCTAAATACTCAATGGTTAATGAAAGTCCCCCACCCAATAACACCAAAAAAAAAAAAAAGTGATCCAGCCTCCTTTATTTAGCTTCAAGTAAGATTTCAGGTATGAAAAACTCGGGAAAAGTACAAATGCTATGGTTATATCTTATCTAAAGGACACTTACCCTACATTTCAAAATCTAAATCATAATGGTAAAGGCAAAAGGAAACCAAAAAGGGGTCCAACATTCAGAAGAGGTGCCAAAGTTTATTAAATTTAACAATTTACTCAAAATTATTGGGGAAAAAAGCAGTCAATCAAGCTACATCTATTTTATACAGATTTCTAATAGAGTTAGTTAAATATACACACACATATATATAGCAGCAGCACCATCATAGCAGATTAAAAGAGGAAGATAAGGGGGATATTCCATTGAAAAGACCCAATAAAAATTGGCAATATAGAACACTAAATACAAGAGGAAATGAACTTAAAAAAAAAAAAAAAAAACCAGCCAGGATTCACCTGCTGGGAAAGGCAAAGGTTGGCTGCCACTGGGCGAGAAGTAGAAAACCTACTGCCACCCTCCTCAACTCTATACTGACAAGAGCCTTCAACCACTGAGGAAAGGCATGAAACCAATTCTTACCTGTGCTAACATAATGATGCAAAGCAGTGATGGGGGGCAGGAGGAACAGAAAACTGTCTTATAGCCAACACTTCCTGTGCTATCAACATTAAGACAGTTCAGTTGTGGGGCTGGGAGAGGACTAGCAAACCCACCTGCACTCTGAAATAAGAGACAAAAATTGTTTGCCTCCAAGAAAGAGATAGATACACCAAGAAAACACTACCCTGAGGTTCTAGCACACAAGATCTCATAAGGCTAAAGTTGAGAACTAAGGAGAACTTAGAAATCCCCTTGTTCCCACCACAAAACTTATTCCAACTAAAGAGGAAAAAGCACTCTATTGCTGGGGAGGAGCACCAAGAGAGAACCCTAATGTGGCTCAGGCGGCCAGAGCCTGCTGCTGAAAGCTGAGAGTGGAGCAAGACTGAAAAGATTCCTCCAGCACTCCAAGCCTCATACTAGGCACAAAGCAGCAACAGACTATCTGGAAGAAGTTGAAGCCTTTGAGCAACAACTGGAGCAACAACAAAACCCAAACTAAAATCAAACTATAGACTTAATACTCAATTCCCTATCTAATGCCCTGACAGAAGAAAAGGACATAAATATTTTGGGGCATAAATCTCAGTCTCTGCTTTCTGTGACACAGAATATCCAATACTCAAACAATAATTATAATGAACACAAGAAAGCAGGAAAAATACATCTATCATCATGACATAAAATAATCAACAGAACCAGACCCAGAGATGTTGGATATCAAAAAGGCACTTTAAAATAATATGATTAATAAGTTAAAAGATCTAGGGAAAAAGGTAGAGAATATATATAAACAGGGAATTTCAGAAAAGAGATGAAAATTATAAAAAGAAGTGATATGGAGGGCGCCTGGGTGGCTCAGTTGGTTAAGCGACTGCCTTCGGCTCAGGTCATGATCCTGGAGTCCCGGGATCGAGTCCCACATCGGGCTCCCTGCTCAGCAGGGAGTCTGCGTCTCCCTCTGACCCTCCTCCCTCTCATGCTCTCTGTCTCTCATTCTCTCTCAAATAAATAAATAAAATCTTAAAAAAAAAAAAAAAAGAAGTGATATGGAAATGCTAGATATAAAAATAGCAAATCAGAAAGACTTTCTTTGATGAAAAAGAAATCTGTGAAGAAATAATGGTTGAGATATTTACAAAATAAAAACAACAAATTATAGATCCAAGAAGTACAGAGAAACTTGGAAAGCTCAGAGAAACTATATTTTTTTTATACAATGCCAGTTCCTTATAGAAAACATATAGTAAATCTTGTTTTTAATTCAATCTGGCAATCTCTGCTTATTATTTAGAATATTTAGACCTGTGCTACCCAATATGGGAGCCACTCACCATACATGGTTATTTAAACTAAACTGAATAAAATTTAAAATTGAGTTTTTCAATTGCATTAGACACATTCAAGCGCTCAGCAGAAACATGAAACTGAGGGCTACTGTACCAGACAGCATAGACGTAAAATATTTCTATCATTTCAGAAAGTTGTATTGGATAGTGCTGGTTTAGAACATTTATATGCAATGTAATTACAGACAAAGTTAAGACTAAATCTACTACCATTTTGTTTCTTAATTGTTTCATTTCTTTATTTTTGTAACCCTCTCTTCCTGTTCTCCTTTTCATTAAGGAAGTATTTTTTTATGATTTCATTATTTTTCTCTGCTATTAACTGACTGTCCCTCTTTTTTTTCACATTTTTAGTAGTTGCTAGAGGGCTTATATTAAATATCTTTAACTTACCACAATCTATTTCCAGACACTACTATACCACTTCATGCATACTGTAAGAACATTACAACAACAGTTATTTCCTCTTCCTATCCTTTGCACTGTTTGTCACACATTTCACTTGTGCATTGTTATTATGCATGCCCACTTACATAATCTTTCAAATGTAATTTTGATGAAAAAACTATTAGAAAATGCAAAACCCTGTAACAAAGGAATACTATTTTAAATACTTTGTCTTCACTAACATTAAAAGTAAAGATTTTAAGAAAACTTATTTTACAGATCTAGAATTCTGGCTCTTGCTAACCCAATAAGAGATAAGAAACCAACATCTTTATCACTAATAACTTTTTACATCATGAAACCCTATATTGTCTATCTCAAGCTTCAATTTTAGCACTTAGGCAAATTATTTGATAAATTTGTTATCTCAAACTCAAAAGGAGTTTTAGGTTTTGTTTCACATCTCCTTAGCTTCATGTTTGGAAGATGCAGGACCTTAAGAGAATACAGAACTAAAGAAAATAGTAAGATCTACTAAATAGCAGATTAGTAAATTATCTATCATTTTAATAGTCATTTGAACTTAGAGCCTCCAGTTTCATATGTATAATACTATGAGTCATGTTCAAGATTTTGGTTTTGAAGATGCATATAGGTTTTTTGTTGTTTTTTGTTTTGTTATTTTTGTATGTAGGTTTTATTATCTATTTTATCTATCTTGTTTTTGCTGTTGGGGTCTTTTTTTAAATTACTTTTTAATCACTTGTTTCATTGTACCCATTATTTTCTTTTCACATTATATTCTTTACACTATTTTATTTTCTTAAGAAGCAATGGTTTCTAGATCATCTTTTCATTCAAAACTTTAGCTTGAGACACCAGACCAAGACATGACTTGTCCCATTCAACAAAGTCTGTGCCTGAACTTCTCAAGGACACTATAGATACCCACCTGCTTCCCTGAGACAGACTGTGATCATCTCCATCACCCACAAGAGTCTCCATCCCAGGTTCATTTCCAAAACAGATGCACAGAATATGGCTTTTGAGCCACTGGGCCAGCCCTACATTATACCTTTTGACTAAATCTAAATAAGACTTTGTGGCTTATTTCTCATAAATATAGTTACACTGTTATCAGCAGACAATGAGTAAATCTACTCCTTTTCATGGCAAGGTCACAACTCTCATATTTTTACTGGCTTACTAATGACTAAATTAAGCTCCTATTTCTAAAAAATTACACAGTGAGCTGAAAATGAACAGCTACTTCAGTATGGCTGCCAACAACATCATTAAAAAGAACTAATATAATCCAATCTTAATCTCAAAAGACCTAACAAAAACATTCAAAAAAATGTGTACACTTAGTATTAAGCATTCATTTTTCACAAAAGAGTAAAGTTCTAAAATTCAAAATCTAAGAATTTTTTAAAGTGTAAGTTAAAAATAGTACTAACCGATAAGGCCTAAACGTCAGTTACTCAATGAGAAGTTCTTAGAGACTTACCCAAGTCTTCCCAGCATCTCAAGCTCAGGAACTTGTGGTCCACATGTCTCTATCTGCAGTGGTTGGTATTCATATAGAGCTTCTTCAAGCTTTTGAATAGGTGCTAATGAAATATGCTGACCCTGTTAGAAAAATGAAGGAAAGCAATACCTTTTAATAATATTTTCATATTACTACTATTTGTAGACTAAATTCCTTCCTCACTTTAAAAATATTACCCTGGGGCACCTGGGTGGCACAGTCGGTTAAGCATTGGACTCTTGGTTTCGGCTCAGGTTGTGATCTCAAGGTCATGGGATTGAGCCCTGAGTCAGGCTTCATGTTCAGTGCGGAGTCTGCTTAGAACTCTTTCCCTCTCCCTCTGCCCTTCCCCCTACTCTAAAATAAATAAATCTTTTTAAAAAATAAATTAAAAATAAAAATATCCATTGGGGAAGTCTTGCTGGCTTAGCCGGTGGAGCATACAACTATTGATCTCAGGGTACTGAGTTCGAGCCCCACATTGGGTGTAAAGATTACTTAAATGAATAATTTTAAAAGGAAATAAAATTTAAAAATATTATCCATGAAGCCTGCTAATTCATGGGTACAATTCATTATATTACTGAAACCCACATTTTATAATTTATAGTAATTGACACATGATTTAAAAGAAGAAAACTGGGGGGCCTGGGGGGCTCAGTTGGTTAAGCGGCTGCCTTCAGCTCAGGTCATGATCTCAGGGTCCTGGGATGGTGCCCCGCATCGGGCTCCCTGCTCAGTGGGGAGTCTGCTTCTCTCTCTCCACCTGCCTCTCCCCAGGCTTGTGCGCTCTCTCCCTCTCACTCACTCTCTCTCTCAAATAAATAAAATCTTAAAAATAAATAAAAATAGAAGAAGAAAACCAAATCCATCATTAAATTCAAATTTAGCCTTAAAGAGTAAAGTTATTCAACATCAATGGTAGAATTCAGCAAATATAAAAGCGTAGTCCATCCTCACATTTTCCTATTTATTATCCAGCTCTGAGAGCTTTGGTAAAATCAGTGTTTTATTGAAAGCTTCTAATTAGGGAAGAATACTAATGAAATTATTCTCCACGAAATTTTGCCATATAAACATCTACTCTCTTAAGTCTTTACAATGAAATCAAACTTACTTACCAAATGTGTGTATATGATGTCTGCTTACATACACACACAGGGAATTTTGTGCTAAAAACTAAGTTGAATGAAACATCTAGGATTTTTCTGAAAACAAATAATTACTGAATAACCAAAATAAAAGGACTGTATTTGATTACAAGCATACAAAATAAAATACCATTCAGCCATATAACATCATTACACTGAGATTTATCATACATCTGAGCGTAGATTTTAATTTTTAAAAATCCCTATTTTTTATATAGTCCCTGTTTTCAGATTCTAACTCTAGTTCTGTTATTTTTCTTTGTATAGTGCTCATCAAGTTCTTTGTTTCCTAACTTTTTAATAAAAACCAGCTCTTATAGTTACTAATTCTACCATTTTCTAATTTATAGTTTATTTCTGTTGTTACCTCCCTTAGTTTCCTTTACTTTTCCCCTAAATTACTAAGTTGAATATACAGTACATTTTTCTATTTTATTTAAAAAAATAAATAAATAAAAACCATGACTTACAAGTGATAAAGTGCAACTGAGGCAGTGAGGAACAACCACTGACAATGTTTGCATCTGACTTGTGGTTTTTCTCTTCAACAAGTTTTAATCCCATGTAGCATCACCCTAGCTAGTTCACTGTCATGTATTAATAGCTTCTCTGACAATGTCACCTCAAAAGTCCTTCATCAAACACTGACAAAGGACACGAATAGACATTTCTCCAAAGAGACATAAACTGCCATTAAGCACATGAAAAGATGCTCAACAACACTAATCAGTAAGAAAATGCAAATCACCATAAGAGACTCTTAATCTCAGGAAACAAACTGAGGGTTGCTGGAGTGGAGGGGGGTGGGAGGGATAGGGTGGCTGGGTGATGGACATTGGGGAGGGTATGGGCTATGGTAAGCACTGTGAATTGTGTTAAGACTGATGAATCACAGACCTGTACCCCTGAAACAAATAATACATTATATGTTAATTTAAAAAAAAAGAAAATGCAAACCAAAACCACAATGATATACCACTTAACACTCATGACTATTTAGGATGGCTATTATCCAAAACAAACAAACAAAACCACAGAAAATAAGTTTTGGCAAGGATGTATAGAAATTGGAACTCTTGGGGCGCCTGCATGGCTCAGTCATTAAGCATCTGCCTTCAGCTCAGGTCATGATCCCAGGGTCCTGGGATCGAGCCCCGCACTGGGCTCCCTGCTCTGCGGGAAGCCTGCTTCTCCCTCTCCCACTCCCCCTGCTTGTGTTCCCTCTCTTGCTGTGTCTCTCTCTATCAAATTTATAAATTGGAACTCTTGTGCATTGCTGGTGGGAATGTAAAATAGCGCAGCCACTATGGAACACAGGAGGGTGATTCCTCAAAATATTAAATTACCATATGAACCAACAATTCCATTCCTGGGTATATACATAAAAGTAGTAAAAGCAGGAACTTGGAACATATATTTGTACACCCATGTTCATAGCATCATTACTCACAGTAGCCACAGGAGCAACCCATGTGTCCATGGATGGATGAATGAATAAACCAAATGTGGCATATACACACAATGGAATATTATTTAGCCTTAAAAAGGAAGAAATTTTGACACGTCAAAATTCACATGGGTGAATCTTAAAAACATGCTAAGTGAAAGAAGCCAGTTATAAAAGGACAAACATATGATTCCAATTACCTGAGATTGCTAGAGGAGTCAAACTCATAGAAACAGAAAGTAGAATAGTGGTTATCAGAAGCTAGGGTGAGGCAAGAAGGAGATGGGGTGTTAGTATTTAATAGGTACAGAGTTGTAGTTGGAGAAGATCAAGAAAGTCTGGAAATGGATGTGATACAATGTGAATGTACTTGATATCGAGAACCATATACTTGGGGCACCAGGATGGTGGAGTTGGTTAAGTGTCCAACTCTTGGTTTCAGCTCAGGTCATGATCTTATTCTTATTTACTTATTTACCTGGCTAGAGTAATACACAGGGAAAAAAAAGAAGTAAAATACCTAGAAAACTTTGTTAACATTATTTTAAGCCTTAACCTCCATATGTTTCACAACTTTTCTAAATAAACATCAAACTGTCAAGCTAAATCTTATAGTATCTCAGAGAAATCCAATCTCTGAACAATGGATCTGAGTACAGGGGGTTACAGAGGTTAAGAACAGGACTGCCTAAGTGGGATATTTTGAGTGACATTTTGACATTCCTGTTTCAAAGTGTCTTCTTCATAAGTCCCAAGTACTAAATTCTCCTGCCATGATACAAAAAGTCCAGTATTAATGTCACATTGTTAGGTTAGGGGGGGAAAGAAGAGAAATGAAAAAGAAAAATTGTAAGAATTAAAGAAGGAAACTTTATAGTCCTACTAACATAGTAATGCATATTACTTTATTACTCCATTTTCATTTTATAAATCATGCAAGGTCCAGAAAAGATGATACAGAATGGCTATTTTCAAGAGCTAGAATACTTTCCAGGGAAAATAATGTTCAAAAAAGACAGGCTCTCTTAAGTCATTACAGTGGGAAACATACTAAAAGTGATCATTCACTAAACACCAACTATATAAAGCCCAAGTTACTAAAGTTATGAAATCATATAATCCAAAATCTTTTCTGCAAGTTTGTGGGCACATAAAAGATCACCTAGTATAATCACAGTTAACATGATTTACTCAGTGCCAGGCACTGGTCTAAGGACTTTTTATGTATTATTTCATTAGTATTCACAATAGTTTTATGAGATAAATACTGTTATTCCTACTTTACAGATAGGGAACAGGGGTTTAGATATGTGACTTGGCAAGGTCACTCTGTATTAATGGCAGGTTGAGGATTAGAAGCCAATTCTTTTAAGATTCTAAAGCCTGCTTTCTTTTCCCCTAACTTCTTTATTTTATGAATAAAGAAGCATTTAAAATACAAATTTTCCAAAAGTCATGTAGTAGTAAGAGTCAAATCTCCTAATTCCTGTCCAGTATGGGTTCTACCATATACCACTACCTTTTAATATCTTATTTTTAGATAATATAATGATGGTCACTCAATTTAAAAGTTTGATCTTTTTTTTTTTTTTTTAAAGATTTTATTTATTTATTTGATAGAGAGAGACACAGCGAGAGAGGGAATACAAGCAGGGGGAGTGGGAGAGGGAGAAGCAGGCTTCCCGCCGAGCAGGGAGCCCAATGCGGGGCTCGATCCCAGGACCCTGGGATCATGACCTGAGCCGAAGGCAGACGCTTAATGACTGAGCCACCCAGGCGCCCCTAAAAGTTTGATCTTAATAAGTAAATCCTAGATAGTTTAAGATAAATTTTTATACAAATTCTAATAACTTATATTTGGTCAAAACAACACAGGCTCAAAAAGGATTTTTTTAAATTATGGCATTTAGAGAACAGTAAACATCACTCAGTGGTAATTCTGTTTACCATGAGAATGATAAAACAAAGTTCATAAATGATGCACAACTTAGCCTTGTAATGTTCAATTGATCTTTCCCCAAATAAACTTGGTGTGAGATAGATGCCAAATTTCTCAAATCTAAAGCTGGGGAAGACCTTACAGGACAATCATTGACATAATTAAAATTAAATCACCAATATACAAAAATGTCTTAGCAAGTCCTAGGAGGAAAGTGTTGGGTTTTTTTTTTAAGATTTATTTATTTGAGAGAGAGAGAGCACATATGCAGGGGGAGGGGCAGAGGGAGAAGCAGACTCCCCACTGAGCAGGGAGCCCTACATGGGGCTCAATCCCAGGACCCTGGGATCACGACCTGAGCTGAAGGCAGACTCCCAATCAACTGAGCCACCCAGGCGCCCCAGTGTTGGGAGTTTTAAGTGACTGGAGGCAAAAGGGTATCTAAAAAGTTTCTGGATGCCATATGGTAACTGAATGTGATATTTCCACCAAGAGAGTAAGTATTATATTATCCAAATTATCAGATTAAGGAAATCAAACAACATGATGCACTAGTGATCTATCACATCTGAATTAATGGACATTTCATCAAAGAAGATACACGAATGGCTAATAAGTACATGAAAAGATGCTCAACATCTTTAAGAAAAATGCAAATTACGACCACAATGAAATACTACTTCACACCCACTAGATTGGATATAATTAAAAGGACAGACAATAAAAAGTTTTACTGAGGATGTGGAGAAACTCTAACCTTTATACATTCTGATGAAAGTGTACAATGGTGCCACCACTTTGGAAATAAGTTCAGCAGTTTTTCTTAAGTGTACAAATAATGTACTATGACTTAGTACTTCATAAGTGTCTAACCAAGAGAAATGAAAACCTATGACCACACAAAGACTTGTATGAGATATTCCTAGCAGCATTATCCATAGTAGGCAAGTATCCATAGTAGCCAACCTGCCATTAATACAAGAGTGACAGGAAACAGTCTACATGTCCATCAACTGGCGGATGAATTAGAAAATGAGGTATATGCAACACAGTATGAATATTAACTCATTATTTAATATTAATAAAATATGCTGAATACTATTCAGCAACAAAAAGGAATAAAATATTTATATGTGCTGCAACACAGATGAACTTCAAAAACATTATGCTAAGTGAAAGAAACCAGGCAAAGGACTACCTATTGTAAGATTCCATTTACATGAAATGTCAACCAAGGTTGGTAAAATTACATGGCTGTAATTTTAAGTATAATTTGAAATATATTCTTTAACTTTTCTTACTTAGCAAATTTCAAGTCTACTATAAAAAATAGTTTACTATTTACTAAAACTTAACTGTTAGAGCATCTATACATCATTATTGTTTCTCCTCAAATAAAGGAAAGCACAGACTACCTTTTGTGCTGACTCTAAAATCAGGATTTAATTCCAAATGAAAAATTATATGATCTAGATTTCTGGAATCCACTCAATAAGAAATGAAATTAACTCTGAAATTTGCTTTAAAAAACCTCTGGTCATTATGTTAAAAGACACACACACACACACACACACACTTTTGGAATGCAGAAACCATTTAGAATAACATTACTAAAGAAAATATATTATTTTCTAATAAAAATAACAGCAACAGAAATAGTTCATTAGTAATCATTAGTGCATAGGTTGTTGAAATAAGCAATAATAAAAGTACTAAAAATGAAGGAGTGAACTTGTCGTGATGAGCACCAGGTGATACATGGAATTGTTGAATCACTATATTGTACACCTAAAAGAAATATATTACTGGATGTTAACTAACTGAAATTAAAATAGAAACTTGAAAAAAATATTAAAAATGAAAACATCCTTTCATATAAATCAGTATATAATTTTTTGCTAAGTACCATATAAGTTCTGAGGCTGTAATTTATAAAGTATTAGCAATTTAGGGTGATAGGTTGAATGATTCTGAAAATCCTTTAACACAATTTTAAGGACTCCCTTAATTTTTCTGTCTTACTTAAATGACTTACTTGCCAGGCTAGTCTCATCTTTAGTATATTTGCTAATAAGCCCTGTAAGTTTGTTAAACTGTGTAGAGTTATCTGTTTAACATCTGTCTCTCCCATTAGACTAAAAGGCCCTATGTTCACTGCCATGTCTACAGCACAGTGCCTGGCAACAAAGAGCTACTCGATGTTTTGTTAAATGAATGAATAATATAAAAGGGCATGTGAATGGTCATATGGAATAGCAATATGAACACTAGGAAAACTCTAAGAGTCAGGTTTCCATATTCAATAAATTTAAGAATACTCTTACTAAGCATAAACAATTGAAATTTTGTTAATCACATGTACTAGAAGGGCACATAAGGAATACAACTCCACCTTCTCCACACTTTACTATTGTTTTCTTTCACTTATTCATTACAGAAAGTCTGTGGATGCTTTTTATCCCTAGGCTGGAAATGTGTCTTTTAGCCACTTAAGAACTCATTTTAACAAAATTTCAGATGATACTGTGGTATTCTGTGGCTATCATCACCTATTCACATAACAAATACTGAATACTGGGGCGCCTGGGTGGCTCAGTCGCTGAGCGTCTGCCTTCGGCTCAGGTCATGATCCCAGGGTCCTGGAATCGAGCCACACATCAGGCTCCCTGCTCTGCGGGAAGCCTGCTTCTCCCTCTCCCACTCCCCCTGCTTGTGTTCTCTCTCTCGCTGTGTTTCTCTCTGTCAAATAAATAAAATCTTAAAAAAAAAATACTGAATACTAACTATATGTCCAAAACTAAAAACTCCAGCAGTGATCAAAACAGATACAAGCCTTGCACTCAGGGAGCTTACATTCTAATAACTTTTCTTTTTTTTTTTTTTTTTTTTAGATTTTATTTATTTATTTGATAGAGAGAGATAGCGAGAGCAGGAACACAAGCAGGGGGAGTGGGAGAGGGAGAAGCAGGCTTCCTGCCAAGCAGGGAACCTGATGTGGGGCTCGATCCCAGGACCCTGGGATCATGACCCGAGCCGAAGACAGATGCTTAACGACTGAGCCACCCAGGCGCCCAGCATTCTAGTAACTTTTCAATGAGACCATGCCTTCTACTTTTAAGTCTCTGAATCATCTAAATGCAAAATAAAAACAAAAAACAAAAAATTTAAAAAAAAGAAAACAATGATAGTGGTAGTTGTTTTCATAAACTGAGTCCTCTCACATCTTAAATTTATCAAATCCTACATAATGTGTCACACTGCCAAAGGGAATTAAAAAACTGTATATTTCAGTGTTCTCGAAGCATTAAACCACTATAACCCTGGTTACTATTTCCAGAGAAAGTATCTATAGGAGACCTTTTAGAAAATCAACTCTTTTTTTCTGAAATACTGTTTCTATGTTGGTTAGTGTCCTATGTGCACATATGTACATATGATTTTCATTTGTGCATATATATGTATGCATCTGTATATGGATATAGATATATTTTTTAATTGTGCGGTATGTGTGTGTGTTCTCACACAATTTTGTAACGGCATAGAGAATACTTACATACCTGGCACTGCCTTCAACCTGCTCATTCTAAATAATATTTTTTTGGTAACTCAGTTGTTTTTAATTTTTTGGGTAGCAAGCACAGCAATTTTTACACTATGCGGTTCTGTTCATTCTAGAGTGATATCAGCTTGTCATCACTGCAACAGCTGCATGGTAATAACTTTCTGGTAGCACAGAATTTTATGGTAAGTACAATTCATTTTCCCCCATAGAAATGGCTTTCTCTAATTTCTTTCAAAATTTATAGTAAACAGCTTTAAGGTCAATGAGGGATCAGACCCTGCATGTTAAGAGGTAACTCTGTACTTATGCTGGCACTGCCTCTAAACTAAAATGAACTGAGGGAGGGGCGCCTGGCTGGCTCAGTTGGTGGAGCGTGTGATTCCTGGTCTCAGGGTTGTTAAGTTCGAGCCCCACACTGGGTGAAGAGATTACTTAAAAATAAAATCTTATTTTTAAAAAATAAAATAAAATGAACTGAGGTGATAAAACTCTCAGCTTTGTTTTCATAATCTAAAATGGGGAGGTGGAGAGTGAATTGGGGGTTGGACTAGATGTTCTTCCAGGTCTAATCTGCTATGATTTCATGACCACTAAGCAGAAATAAGCCACTACCTCATAATGTATCATAAAAATAAAAAGAATTTTCCCCAATTTAAATGATAGAAGAATGAGAATTGAGGAAGTGGAAACACTGAGCAAACGTGATTATTATTTTCATCAAATTAGAAGATAAATAGAGGGATATGGCAGTAGCTTAAAGAAAAAGTAGGGTCCAAGGAAGAGATTTTATTTTGTTTCATTTTTGTGGTCCTAGGTTTTATTTTTCCTTAAGCACTGATAAATTAGGCAGTGTTGAAAAGCATTATTTTTACATTCTTTCTCTGATGCTTGTCTTGCTACTGAACTACCATTTGTTGCCAAGAGGACAGTGCGTCCAGCAAATCATATCTGTTTCTATAAAAAGATCAGAAAAGAAAAACATCAAGGAGACTATTCGGTGAGACAAAACCTGCCTTCTTAAAAGAGTCTGCATTAATTCTAAGGAAAACAGCATTTGCCAGAAATTTTTAAAACTTTAGACATATAGCATTTTAGTTAATTTACTTATAGTAATTACAAAAACAGTTTCCAGAAAGAATTCTTATCTTGGCACTTTAGGTGAACTTTTAGTTACCCAACGACAACTTATCTACATTTCTGAATGTAATAAAATAAGAAAATTGCTTTATACAGTTCTCTACAAATATTGTATTAGCAAAACAAAAAATATCATATGGTAAGATTATTAGTCTTCTGAAGCAGAAATATTTTTTAGTGAAAAGGTAGCAGAAAGCTTCTTTATACCATAATAAAGACTGAGTAATTCAAGGGATGATATTTTATTTAGAACTAAACTTTCTGTGCCTAGTACAGTGCTTGGTACGTATTAGGAATGTTTGCTTCATGAATGAACAAATGTTTTGTAATGACCCACAGTATCCCACTTACTCCAATCCCCTACTCCAAAGTTTTCTCCCCAGAAACTATATAACAAATCTGATTCTATTTGAGATCATTGAACTACAGAATGAGCAGTTAGTGTGCCATTCCCATTGCAGAAAATAAGTAAAAACCTAAGCCAAGCTGGAACTGACTTTATCCTTCTTCTGTCCTAAAAGGAAACACCAAATAGTATGAATACCCTAACCATCCCAAACTGCTTTCTTCAAACACACATAACCACTACCACCATCACCAGCACCACCACCACATTCACAAAAACCACTATGCAATTAGATCTACATTCTTTTTTTCCCAAGATTTTTTTT
The DNA here is from genome assembly GCF_004348235.1 of Phoca vitulina. Lineage (NCBI taxonomy): Eukaryota > Metazoa > Chordata > Mammalia > Carnivora > Phocidae > Phoca > Phoca vitulina. The sequence continues at coordinate 33,326,715 of NW_022589710.1, read as the reverse complement.
ATGCAATCGCCACACCCAACGTGGGACTCGAACCCACAACCCCGAGATCAAGAGTCACATGCTCCACAAACTGAGCCAGCCAGGTGTCCCTAGCTCTACATTCTAAATGCATAATAGAATAGAATGTTTGGGATTCTCTGATTCCCTTTTCACTTGCAGTTTTGCCTAAACTGTCTTTTACTTTAGTAAAAGTCATGCATATATAGAATGTGATTATTAACAGTGGGGTTCCACGCAAAGGACACAAAATATTTATTGAACATCTACTATGCCATGCACTGTACTAGGCACTACACATACATTTGAAACAATAATTATTTTGCCTATTTTACAGGAAAAGAAACTGATGTTTCCCAAGGCCAAGTAACCTATCCATATTTTAAAGCCTATACTGCCAGAATCCGCCAAGCACTCTTCTATTACAGGACTAGAGTATGAAAATTCAGTTATTTATCCAAACATTTAGTGGATGTTAGGCACTGTGAAGGTATGACAGAAAGGATACACCACCAGAACTGATTCTACTGTCAAGTATTTAACAACGTATCTTTATATTTATGAAACATAAAAAACTCACTCACTCTCTCTGTCTCAAATAAATGAATAAAATCTTTAAAAAATATATATTAGTATATAGGTAGTTTTTAAATGAAAGTTACCCTAGTTCAATAAAACATATAACTTTACTTTCAGAAAATATTCACATTCAACTTTTCCATAATACATTGAGAATGATGCAAATTTCACCTGTACTGAGATATGTGCTTCATCCTTTTTATTTTCTTCATCCTTTTTAAATACTCTCTTAGTAGTACAGTCTCCTTTTCATAACAAGCAAAAATACTACCTTCCTCAAACAATAATACAAATTGGTGCCTTGTTTATAAATCCATGTAATTAGAATGTAATTTGAAATATGAACCAGAAAGACTATTTCAACTAGAAAGAAGACTTCCTAACAATGCAGAAATAAACTACCTTCCTAGAAAGTTGACTATAATATCCCATCCTTTAAATCATATTTTACTATACTTTAACAGATCATTTTTCATAATTTACAGATATATTTTATATTTATGATATGAATTACAAAAGCAATGCACAGGAATCACAATACTGGTAAATTTTTCATCTGGGAACATTATGTGTTCACTAAACATAAATGATGGTTCCACAAATACAACAGTACACAGACTATCACATAATTTTAGTTTTTAAAATTAAAAAATTAACTTTATTTTTATAATCTTCATAAATAAATACATAAATACCTACATAAATAAATAAAAATAGAGAGGTACATTTAGCAAAACAGTGCCCCAGAGGACAAAGAAAGTAATTAGTATGGGAGGCTTTAATGAACACAGCTTTGAAGCCCTTCTGGAAATTACAGGCTTGATGAAAGCACTAACATTCTACCAGTTGCTGAGACAGGTGCTACTGCCAATCAGCTGCATTTGCTGAAGCATATTCTAACAGATTACTAATTAATCTCTATACTGAAAACAATGGCTGCCTGCCATTTTCATCACCATTAAAAAGAAAAAAGAAAAAAGAAAAAGAAACAGTCACTCTACGACCAGATACAACTCCAGGTAAAACATAACTCTAGGTAAGCTTTGCATCTACTTAATTACTTAGTTCTATCATTTTCTGGTGTTCATTATACTAAACTCAAAACTTGCATTGGCTGGAGTCATGGGTCTTATAGTCCCTCCACCTGCTATTTCTGAGTTATTTCTACTTACCACAAAGGTATGAAAGTACATATCTGAAGGAAAAGATTCATGTAAGATAGCATTTTCTTTGTTGTTAAAGTCTTTCAATAATAACCTCAGGAGAAATGTGACCCCTGGAGGCCTTCTCCTTTAGATCACATCTGCGTTTTCATTAGAATTTACCCACACTCCTTTGGGCCCACCCCCCAACACACACACACACACACACACACACACACACACACATTCATTTTACCATGGTCATATACCCACACTCCTTCGGGCCCACCCCCCAACACACACACAGACACACACACACACAATTCATTTTACCATGGTCATATCCTACCTTTATTATACGAACTCTGTTCAGAACACTCCTCAGAATGTTATAAACATTAAAGTAGTCAATGTTTCCAAGTCTGGGCAATTATTATGAAAGTGATTATGGGGGCGCCTGGGTGGCTCAGTCAGTTGAGCATCCAACTCCTGGTTTCAGCTTAGGTCATGAACTCAGGGCCCTGGGATCAAGAGCCCGCCCACCAGGCTCCACATTCAGCAGAGAGTCTGCTTCTCTCCCTCTCTCTCTGACCCTCCCCCTGCTCTCTCTAAAATAAACGAATCTTAAAAAAAAAAAGTGATTATGAAGTTATTTTAAAATATGCTGGGTAAGTTGACAAAGAAATTGTTTTAAATCCATTTGAAAACATAAACAGAAAGTGAAAAATGTATGTGAGGGTTCTTTTTATGATTTTCTATCCTTTTAATGTTTTACGTTAACATCTATTCTTGAATCTTAAATAACACTATCTGTTTTACCATGTTTTTAAAGTTGCTTTCATTCAACTGTACATGCCTGTAACCTCTACAATGACCTCTACAAAAGCAGTTGTGCACTTTACTGTGGTGCAAATCCTCACAGACAAGTTGAACCTGTTCTTTTTGGCACGGAGCCCTTGTGCTGAACACACAGCTGAGATTTATTATAAAAGGGGAACTAAGGGGCATTATTGCACAACATTTATCCTTCACATATAGCCAAGTATAATCTTTTACAACCTTTGAGAACTCTTAAATAAACAGATCTTCTCTTAATTGCACAAAGACTTTCTTATTTGTCACCAGTCATATGGCATATTGAGATTCATTTTACATTAGGAAAAAGCTAACAACACACAAAGCATATGTACTAAGATGTTAAATTTAATCTCTTAATATTTATTCAAAAATAATAATACTTCTAATACTCAGACCTAGATAATTACCTGCCTTGCTGTTTTTAGCAAGGTCAATGTAATTAAGTAATAAATATGTCCTCAAGGATCTATACTTTAACAGGTTAAAAACAGTACGGTACTCTTATATAGATCTTTAAAAACATTTGAGAGAAAACACTAACCTTTGCTTCTACACTGTTTTGCGTTTTCTTTTTTTCAAAGTTCAATTTTAATTAGCTTTCCCATAGTGTTTTAAAAACACTTCCCATTCTAAACAATTCCAAACTCAGCTCAGATACACAAGACTGCTGCCAGGCTACTTCCTCGATTCAACAGCAGATCTGATACCCTGGGGGAAGGAGTTCATGAGTTCTAAGAAGTATCTCTTATAATAGGAATTACCCACACCATTTACATCAATTCTTCAGGATTTGCTAATTGATATATCATCAAGATTTGCCTTATTGAAGACAAAGAAACTAATATAACTTCAAAAGTATTCTATCCTGGAAGTCAGGTTCAAACTAGCTTACCGGCTAATTGCTCAACATAAAGGAAACTAAAATATGTTGATTCAGGTGAATATTTCCTTGTTCTAAATTCTTTTCATTTTTTCATTACTAGTAAGTATATAAACAATTGAAAAAAAATGTCTGTAGACCTATGGAGGGGGTGGGAGTACTGTTTAATGGGCATAAAGTTTCAATTTTACAAGAGGAAGAGTTATGGAGATTGATGGTGGTGATTGTTGCACAATATTAATGTATTTAATACCACTGAACTGTACACTTAAAAATGGTTAAAATGGTAAACTTTATGTTATGTGTATTTGATTGGAATAAAAAATTTTATTTATCTTTTTTTTTTTAAGATTTTTATTTATTTATTTATTTGACAGAGAGAGACACAGCAAGAGAGGGAACACAAGCAGGGGGAGCAGAAGAGGGAGAAGCAGGCTTCCCGCGGAGCAGGGAGCCCGATGCGGGGCTCAATCCCAGGACCCTGGGATCATGACCTGAGCCGAAAGCAGACACTTAATGACTGAGCCACCCAGGCACCCCTGGAATAAAAAATTTTAATTTAAAAAAATATTTTTTTTAAAATTGACCACTGAACTAATTTTTTAATGGTGAAAAAAATCTGACACATTTTAGCAATCAGGTTCAACAGTGAGAGAAACAGACATGTTCAGCGATGGCACCAAATATATTTCATAAAGACAAAATAACTGAAGAGTTAAATAAGCAATTTCTTTCATTAATGTTTAACATTTTAAGCAACATATTCATGTTGTTTCACTTCTAAGAAAGGATGTTTTAAACAGTTTATATCCCTAATACTTTCTCTATCTAGAGCATACAAGTAGAAGTTTATGAATTTGGACACATTTTTTATTCATTGCTGAAACATTTTTTCTCAAAATATATGATCTTTCAGAAAAAACTGAATTATATTAAATTTTAAGTGTTTCTGCAGGCATTACAACTTTAGATATAATTAACATGCAAGAAAATTACTAACCAGTTTTATTCATTGTATTAATCTATACCACATGAGGCAATATAAAAATCGATGAGAATAACTATAAAATATGAATCAAATATGTAAAAAATGTCTCAAGACCTGATTTTACACTATGCTCTAATACTATGTCAACACGGGTGGTATTTTTTAAATGCCTAAGCTCTCTAACTCATTTTGAAATGCATGTGCTTCGTGATTTCCAAAATATCCAAAACTACTCTTAAGTCGTAACTGTAATTAAAAATAACATCCAAAGAACCCATAGTGACAATGTCAAGCAGGTTAACCCAGGTTAACCTCCAAATAACTTAAAGCAGCTGTAAGAACAATCCCAGTCTCCACTTATGGTGGTTCTTCACACTACAACAGCTTTCCCATCTATAGCTCATCTGGCCAGCAAGAATGCAAGCATACACATTACATGCCTATAATACCTTATTCTTTTAAATTCCCCATATTGTGTGTCCCCTTATAAGAAACAATGCTAAATACACAGGCTTTGGAGTCTAAAGAGTCAAATCCTAGCTCTACTTTAAGCAACTTTTTTTTAGCAAGCCTCAGTTTCACTTGTAAAATTATTTTACAAGATCAAATAAAATGTATTTAAAGGACATAGCAGAGTCAAGTGTCTACAAAAATGCTAGCAATTATTACTACTACTACTGTATCATCACCTTCATGAAGATGAGGAATATCTCACACCATCTTCACAGACCATCTCTTAGTCACTTTCACCAGATAGTCACCACAGGCAATCAATATATGAATGGTAACCTATCAAAAGTCTGCTTATACGGGCGCCTGGGTGGCTCAGTTGGTTAAGCGACTGCCTTCGGCTCAGGTCATGATCCTGGAGTCCCTGGATCGAGTCCCGCATCGGGCTCCCTGCTCGGCAGGGAGTCTGCTTCTCCCTCTGACCCTCCCCCCTCTCATGTACTCGCTCTCTCTCATTCTCTCTCTCTCAAATAAATAAATAAAATCTTTAAAAAAAAAAAAAAAAGTCTGCTTATAAGTTAGAACTCACTCAAAGCCATCTTTCTATAGAAACAAAGTTGTAAATGATGGTACAATCCTAGGCCAACAATATATAAAACAAATTAATTATCTTAAATTTAGTCTTAAGACTTGGGAGCAATACACGAGAGAAAATTTCCTTGTTTACTTCATCTTTCCTGGGTGCAACCCTGGCCTTAGGCAAAAATTCTAAATTTCCAAAATTTTAGCTTCTCTCGTTTTGCCTTTTGCATTCCTATCCAGCACCCAGCGCCTTTCCCAGGCATTATTATGTGCCCACAACACTGTTAATACTAAGATCCTAATTGGAAACACTCCACTCAAACTTACTGACTTGACTCCTAATGTGTTCCCCCTGATCTGAAGTCACCAACCTGCATCTCACTGCAATCAAAACTTCCTGATATCACTAAGGTGTTAGGAAGAAAGAAATTGTATTGAATGATTTTGCTTGGTGGACATCTGGTTTTTATTAGATTATTATTGCCTTTAAAAAGAACATTTGTAAAACTTTTTTCTCCAGAACAAAATACAAACCAGCAGTTGCTTTTTAAAGTCATGGGCTAAGAAACATTCACTGATCATTTTGTATCTTGCTTAATGTTTTTGTATTTTTAGTAAGTGTCAACAAATTATCCGGGCCAATTTTTTTCATCTTCATATTTTCTTATATAAAAAAGACTCTCAAAAAGCATTAACATTTTTCACAAAGACTCAACTGAAGTACCATGATAAAGACTGGGAAGGTAGAAGCCCTGGCTAAAATCTAAGTGTCTAAAAATGAAATTCAGACAATCTCAGAGGTAGGTAGACAGGATGTTAAAGATCACCTCCAGTCTTAGCAGACACTGGATTTTTTAACCCCTTCCTCAATATCCCTGTCTATGGCTAAATACCTCACACTTACCAAGATAGGCCAAAGCACCAAAATAGTCTTTAAATATGCCTCTGTACCCAAACAAATGCATAAACATACACACCTAACTAAATGGAGATGAAATGCAGAGGACAGAGATAAAACTCTATATATTTGTTAATACACACAAACCACAATATTTCTTATAAAAGTTGAATTAGAACTTCTCTTCAGTTTCTTTGTTTCATAAGACTTCCTAGGATATATGATTCTTATTGAAGAAAGGTATGTTCTGACTGAGAAAAATGGATTGACATGTATCACCATAGTAATACAAAATACAAATTCATACTTAGGAAGCTTCTTAATCTACAGTTATTTTAGTAAAGAAAGCACCAGATTGTTTCTTAACTATGAGTTGATTTAAGGCTTTAACTTGCTCTGAATTCGTGATTTCTGCTTCCAATAATTCGAATTGATGGCCAGATCAAAGGGTTTTTTGTATATATATTCACCAGACAATATCTGCTCAATAGAAATTCTTATAAAATGTGAACCCAGGGGCACCTGGGTGGCTCAGTCATTAAGCGTCTGCCTTCGGCTCAGGTCATGATCCCAGGGTCCTGGGATTGAGCCCCACGAAGGGCTCCCTGCTCCACGGGAAGCCTGCTTCTCCCTCTCCCACTCCCCCTGCTTGTGTTCCCTCTCTCGCTGTGTCTCTGTCAAATAAATAAATAAATAAAAATCTTTAAAAAAAAATGTGAACCCAATAAAGAATGGAGTTACTTTTGGGGTTCCTACTATCTGCAAAATGAAATTATCCTTAAGTCATCCTTCAATGACTTAAAGAGTCATTAATACCTTTTAATGAAATATACCACTATTTCCTATTGCATATTTATAACTTAGAATAGATGATTCTCGGGCGCTGGGTGGCTCAGATGGTTAAGCGTCTGCCTTCGGCTCAGATCATGATCCCAGGGTCCTGGGATCGAGTCCCGCATCAGGCTCCCTGCTCCTTGGGAGCCTGCTTCTCCCTCTGCCTCTCTCTCTCTCTGTCTCTCATGAATAAATAAATAAAATCTTTAAAAAAAAAAAGAATAGATGATTCTCCCTTTGTCTTTAGACCACTTAAAATTTGGGCAATTCTATATCTAATTCTAAGATTTATCTTATATTTGGAATTAGTCACTTAATCACTCTCCCCCTTTTACTTTGTTGTTGTCAGTTTCTTTAAAACAATAATTCATCTACTGTACTATCTATGGAAGAACTACTATGTTACATCTGGAAAAGAGTTTGTCTTTATAATTGATAATATCTAAGAAAATCATTCAAAATATCTTCTCTGAGGGATGCTTGGGTGGCTCAGTCAGTTAAGGGTCTGCCCCTGGCTCAGGTCATGGTCCCAGGATCCAGGGATCGAGTCCCACGTTCAGGATCCTTGCCTAGCTGGGAGTCTGCTTCTCCCTCTACCTCTGCCCTTCCCCCCTGCTCCTTTTCTCTCTCTCGCAAATAAATAAATAAAATCTTAAAAAAAAAAAACCTGCCACACTGCAAGGTACATTCCAATGAATAAGGTTTATATTATTCCAAATGAATATTTACCTATGTCCCATAAGCATTAACTCACAGAGCCAGAATTTTAACCCACTCAGTCTGACATTAAAATCCTTATCTATTCCTAATCACACTGCTATCCTACCTACCTTCTGTAAAAAGGCAAAAAAATAAACATAAAAATAAGAGGCACATTCTGTAATATTGAACAGAGTGACAGGAGCCTACACTTACTTCCCATTACTTTCTCAACTCAAATGCTCCTACTGGAAAAGTGCAAGTTGCCACTATAGAGAATAGAGGGGAAAGTTTGATAGCCTTTGATAAAACATAATGGAACTTTGCTAGAACTGGTGACAGCAGTGAAAAAGTATGCAACATTCTTTCACCATTTCAAAGATAAGAGGCCTTGCACCAGAAATACGCAATTACACGTATGGCTCTAACTTCTAAAACTAAAATCAGTAATACAGAAATAAAAAGACTATTTCACAGAGCCATATCATTATCAATAATCCTCATTCAAGAGCCTAAGCATACACAAGGGCAATGTACCACTGATAATATGGTTGGTTCAGGTCTAACATTACTTTTTTTTTTTTTTAACATTACTTCTTATAACAAATTCTTTTTCTTCTTTCATTTCTGCCTTTACCCATCTCTCTCCTACTTTTCATTCTAACTCAAGAGACACTATGAAAATGAAAAAAGAATTGAACTATGAATCTAAAAGCTCTCTGCAAGGAATCTAAATACTCTCACTCTGACTCCTAGTTTCCTACTGGGCTGAGAGAACCTATCAGCTAAAAAAGGAGAAGTTAGGACTAGTAATATTTATGCTTCATATTTACATGCAAGTATATTAAATGATATAATATACTCTTCAATCACAAGATCTTTTAATATGATTACAAATATAGAAATCTAAAACCAAAGACATTTCAAAATTCACTATACTGACTTAAAATGTACCCTAAAAAGTCCATTCCCACTAATAACATTCATTTGTAGAGCAGACTATAACTCAAGAAGGCTATACCCAGAAAGTTATGAAGGAATGCCTAGCATATACTTGCATTAGCACCATCCAATTTAAATTTATGTTTATGATCCTCCAAATATATTGTCATAATAGGATTTGAAAGAAATCACTGTTACTTATCTTTTGAAAAAGTAAACCCCAGAAATGAAAATTCCAGCAAAATAATCATAATTGTGTTTACATTACATGAATGATTTGCTGTTTCTCAAAAATAGCATATAGGAAGTCAGTAATTCTCAAATGTGCAAAGTATTTCCATGTGCTTAACAAGAAAACTATCCAAAACAAACAATACTTAAGAAATTTTTTAATTATTTTTATTTCCCTGCCATCTGTTTTAGTCTTTCTTTTTTTTCTTTGTCCCACTCACCTTCTTTCCTTTTGTTGCCTGCCTATAGCTCATAGCAACACTTCTAAAAGAATAAGGCAGCAAAATTAAGGTACCCAGCTGGGAACTCTAGTCCTAGATGTTCCTTGACAATGACACAATCCAGACTAAATATTTATGGACATAAACTCCTAAAGAGACTAATACATGCCTCAATACAAATACTAAATATGCTATGGTATCTTCTATGTAGTCTTAAAGATTATCATTCAATATTCATCAAAAGGAAAATATATGAAGATCATATATTCCTTAAGAAAAATGAATACATTTTATTCCTATAAGCTTTATTTTTTTATATGGATTTTTAGCTGTCAAATATATGGAAAATAGGTTTACATGGATCTATGTGTATAAAATCTCATGAGGCAGGAGAAAAATCTGAAAGCAACAATATATAATGCCACAACATGAAATAAAACAAAAAAACTAAAACAGTACTACCATTTCTTGCTAGCAAAGATGCTTAAGTAGCCCCTCCACAAACAAGTATTACTGAATTACAAAGCTGTGAAAACTTGAGGAAAAAGCAAGCATACAAAAAATAAGTTTAGGCTATAAGTATTTTTAAAACACAATGAAAATCTATGGAATTTTTCTTTTAAAGCTTAACTCTAAAGTCAATAAAAGCTGATAAAGTTAGGGAAGTTGAAGCCCTAGTGGGGCCTACAAATGCAGAAAGACAAAGAGAAAATCTTGAAAGTAGCAAAAGAAAAATGGCTCCTCACAAAAAAGGAAACCCCAAAAAGATTACCAACTGACTTCTCATTAGAAACCCTGAAATCAGAATATAGTGGAATGAATATATTCAAAGTGCTGAAAGAAAAATTCTGTCAACCAAGACTTGTTTTCTCCAATTAAACTATCCAACAAAACAGAGGCAAAATCAAAGATATTTCCAAATAAACAAAAACTGTTGCTAGTAGCCATGCATTTAGAAAAAAGAAAAAGAAGCCCCAAAACCTAAAGAAGACCTTCAGGCTACAAAGAAACGACAGCAGGCAGTAACTTAAATTCTCACAAAGAAATAAGGAACACCTCTAAGGAACTACACAGGTAAATATAAAAGATTCAATGAAAATATTTCTTCCTCTTTTCTTCTCTTAACTGATTTTAAAAATAACTGCAAAAAAAATGGTAAGATTATATGGTTGGGCTTATAACAAAACATACCACATATGACAGTAACAGTATACAAGATGAAAAATAGAGCTAATTTGGATCAAAGATTCTATATTACTGGTACTGAATTAGTATAATATGAAGTAGTAAGATACATATTGTAACCACGAAAACATAACAAAAAATATGCATAGTAAAAAAAATTACAATGTGCAACAGAAAAATGTCTACTTAACACAAAAGGAAGCAATAAACAAGGAAGAGGGGACCAAAAAGGACTATGAGATATACAGAAAACAAATACCAAAATCGTGACGTAAATCAAACCATATTGATAATTATATTAAGTGTAAATTGGTTAAGCACACCAATCAGAATGCAAAGATTGTCAAACTGGAAAAATAAGATCCAACTATATGCTGCCTACAGGAAATACACCTTAGAATCAAAGACATAAAATAGACTGAAAGAAAAAGTGTGGAACAAGATAAACTATAGAAACAATAACCATGAGAGAGCCGAAGGGGCTACCCTAACGACAAAATAGTCCTTTTTTTTTTTTTTTAAGATTTTATTTATTTAAACGACTGAGCCACCCAGGCACCCCACGACAAAATAGTCTTAAAGACAAAAACTTACAAGAGACAAAAATATTCTCAACTGTATAAAAATGAAAACACAACATATTAGTGCAGCTAAAGCAATGTATAACAGGAGAGATTTATATCTTTAAATGCCCATATTAGAAAAGAAAGATCTCAAATAAATAACCCAAGTTCCCACCTTAAGAAACTAGGAAAAAAAGAGCAAAGTAAATCCAAAGTAGAAGGAAGCATATAATATTAAAATGGAAATCAATAAAATAGACATCAGAAAAACAATGAGAAAGAACTCAATAAAACCAAGGTTTGTTTTTTGAAAAAAATCAACAAAATTGCCACACTGTTAGTTGACTGACCAAAGGAAAAAAAGAGAGACAAACTATCACAAGAAGAAATGAAAAGGGGAGATCCCTCCTGACCATATAAAAATCCTACTTAGATGAAATTGATCAATTCCTAGGAAGACTGAAATTACTAAAAGAAGGGAGGGAGGGAGAGAGGAAGGGAGGGAGAGAGAGAGAAAGAAAAAAGAAAAGAAAATGTCTGAATAGACCTATACCAAGTAAAGAAATTAAAATAGTACTTAGAAATCCTCCCATTAAGAAAAGCCAAAGTCAAAAAAAAAAAAAGAAAGAAAGAAAAGCCAAAGTCAGACGGCTTCACTGGTGAAATCCATCAAACATTTAACGAAGAAATAACACCAATCCTTTTCAAATTCTTCCAGAAAACAGAGGAGAATATTTTCCAACTCATTCTATGAGGTCAATATTGCCATGATACTAAAGCCAGACAAAGCCATGCTGTAACGTGGATTAAGCATAAAAACATTATGCTAAGTTAAGGAAGCTAGACTCAAAGAACCACATACTATATAATTCCATTTACAGAAAATGTACAAAAAGGACAACTTTATAGAGACAGAAAGCAGATGAGTGGTTTCCTGGGGCTGGGAGTGGGAATAAAAATTAAGTGCAAACAGGGAAATACTTCTGGAGCGATGAAATACTCTAAAACTAGATTGTGGCTGCACATCTCTTTAATATACCTAAAAGTCATTAAAATTTACATTTAATACATGTGAATTTTATGGTATATAAATTATACTTCAATAATCCTGTTTAATGGCTTACTGACTAAATCAACAACCTCTAGCTAGACTGATCAAAATAAAAGTGAGAGTACTAAGAATTTTTTTTTTTTAAGATTTTATTCATTTATTTGTCAGAGAGAGAGAGAGAGCACAAGCAGGGGGAGCAGCAGGCAGAGGAGAAGCAGGCTCCACACTGAGCAAGGAGCCAGATGCAGGACTCGATCCGAGGACCCTGGGATCATAACCTGAGCTGAAGGCAGACACTTAACCAACTAAGCCACCCAGGCGAGAATACTAGGAATTTTTAAAGGATCATCACTATAACTTACAGGCATTAAAAGAATTTTGAGGAAATATTATAAACAACTTTATGTCAATACATATGATAACTCATGCTCAAATTCCTTGAAAAATGCAATTTACAAAAAAATACAGAAAATCCAAATAGCTTATATCTATTTTAAAAATTAAATTTATGGGACACCTGGGTGGCTCAGTCAGTTAGGTATCTGCCTTCAGATCAGGTCATGATCCCAGGGTCCTGGGATTGAGTCCCGCATCGGGCTCCTCGTTCAGTGGGGAGCCTACTTCTCCCTCTGCCTACAACTCACCCTGCTTGTGTGCTCACTCTCGCTCTCTCTGAAAAATATTTTTTAAAAATCTTAAAAATTAAATTTACCATTATACTCTGGTTTCTCTTCACATTAAATTTACCAAAAATCTATATATTAACAAAATTAAGAGTTCCAGATGATTTCAATAGTGAACTTTAAACATTTCAGGAAGAGGGACACCTGGGTGGCTCAGTCAGATAAGCATCTGCCTTCGGCTCAGGTCATGATCCCAGGGTCCTGGGATCGAGCCCCACATCGGACTCTCTGCTCAGCAGGGAGCCTGCTTCTCCCTCTCCCTGCCGCTCCCCCTGCTTGCGCTCTCTCTCTGTCAAATAAACAAACTCTTAAAAAAAAAAGTTTAAACACTTCAGGAAGAAATAATGCCAATTTCATATAAACTCTTCTCAAAATGAGGCCAAATATCCTGACAAAAACCACTGTGGACATTACTGGTAAAAACATTATCAGTATTACCCTGATACCAAAGACAAAGACATCTAAAGGCAAAGAAAATGGTCAGCCAATACCCTCCTGAATACAGACACAAAAATCCTTAATAAAAATAAGAGCAAACTGCATACACACTTTTCATGACCATACAGAATTTATCACAAATATGCAGTTAATTTAACTTTGAAAAGGAATCAATTTAAGTCACATTAACAATGCAAAGAAGAAAATCATCTTTAATAGATGTAGTAAAAAGCATTTTACAAAATTCAGCACCTACTCATAATTTTTAAAATTTCAGTACACTACAAACAGAAGGAATTTTCCTCAGTCCAACTGAAGGCATCCATGAAAATTCTCAGCTAATACAATATATAACATTAAAAGACTAAATATTTTCCCTTGTAGGTGGGGAATAAGGCACTGCAATATGGCAAGAAAAGAAAGTAAAAGACAGAAAGGAAGAAGTAAAACAGTCTCTACATGCAGATGACATGACTGCCTAAAAAAAAAACTAAAAGCACCTACTAAAAATAATAAATAAAATGTTTAAGTACACAAGATACAAGGCCAGGATAGAAAATACATATTAGGAGTAAGCAATAGGAAAATGAAATCTGAAATAATTTATTTCAGATTATTTCCTTGAAAACAGTATCCAAAAACATAAAATGCTTAGGAGCAAATTTGACAGTGCAACGTCAACCACTAAAAACCAAAAAACACTGCTGAGAAAAATTAATGAGGCCCTAAATATATAAAGAGATATACCAAGTTCACAGACTGCATGGCTCAATATTATTAAGATCTCAATTCTCCCCAAACTGATCTACAGATCCAACAGAATCCCAATCATAATTTCACCAAGACTTTTCGTAATAATTAACAAATTGATTCTCAAATTTTGAATCTACAGAAAAAATAAAATAAAATAAAATTTTGAATCTATGGAAAGCAATCTTGAAAAAAAACAAAGTTGGGAGATTTAACACTACCTGACTTCAAGAACTGTAGGGGCACCTGGGTAGCTCAGTTGGTTAGGCGACTGCCTTCAGCTCAGGTCATGATGCTGGAGTCCCGGGATCAAGTCCCGCATCGGGCTCCCTGCTCAGTGGGGAATCTGCTTCTCCCTCTGACCCTCCCCCCTCTCATGTACTCTCTCTCTCATTCTTGCTCTCTCAAATAAATAAATCTTAAAAAAAAAAAAAAAAAAAGAATTGCTATTAAGCTACAGTAACCAAGATGGAGTTATAAGAACTGAATAGAGAGAACAGAAATAGACCCACATTTACATACAGACAATTGATTATAAACAAAGGCACCAAACATATGTAAGCAATCCAATGGAGAAAAGAAAGTCTTTTAAGCAAATAGTGTTAGAATAAATGGATATCCATGTGCAAAAAAATGAACCTCAACAAGTACCTTACACCGTACACAAAAATTAATCCAAGATAGACCAGGGACCTATCTGTAAAAGCAAAAATTCTAAAGCTTTTAAACAAAAGAATATCTTTGTGACTTTAAGGCAGTAAAGGTTCCTTATAGAAGATACAAAAAGAAGTAACCTTAAAAGAAAAAAATATCATAAATTAGACTTCATTAAAAATAAAAACTTCAGGGGCCCCTGGGTGGCTCATTCGTTAAGTGTCTGCCTTCGGCTCAGGTCATGGTCCCAGGGTCCTGGAATTGAGCCCCACATCGGGCTCCCTGCTCCGTGGGAAGCCTGCTTCTCCCTCTCCCACTCCCCCTGCTTGTGTTCCCTCTCTCTTTCTGTGTCTCTCTCTGTCAAATAAATAAATAAAATCTTTAAAAAGAAAAAGAAAAACTTCAGCTCATCAAAAGATAATGATTAAGAAAATGAAAAAGTGAGCTATATACAGACTAGGAGAAATCTGTTAAACAGGTATCTGACAAAAAACTTGTATACCACGTATTTTAAAACCTTTTATAAATCAATAATAAAAGGACACCAATCCAATTACTTAAATGGACAAAAGATATGAAGAGACATCATAAAGGGAGATATAAAAAAGCCAAACAAACAAATGAAAAAATCCTCAAAACCATTAGTTCAAAAGGAAATGTAAATTAAAATTACAACAAGATGCCATTAAACACCCACCAAAATAGCTAAAATTAAAAACGCTCATAGCACTAACTGATGACAAAAAGTGGAACAATCAAAACTCTCATATTATTGGTGGCATTATAAAACTATGTAATGACTACTGGGAAAAAGATTGAGATTTTCTTCTAAAATAAACAAGTAACTACCCTACAAATAGCAATTTCACTTGTATATTGACCCAAGAGAAATTAAAAGATGGATTCACAAAATCTTGGGTAAGTTTACCCAAGAAAGTTCATAGCAGCTTTGTTAAGAATAAAAAAAAAAAACAGCTCAGATATTCATCAATAAGAGAATCGCTAAACTGCATATTCAAACAAATAAAATACTACAAAGCAATGAAAAGTAACTAATTCCTGATACACAAAACAACATGAATGAATCTCAAAATATTATTCTGTTTTTCTTGCATATGACCATTTTACAATAACCAGGACTGGATGGCCCATTCCCCAACTTAAGCAACTAGGAAAAAAAAAAACAAAAACCACAAGAATCAATGGTTTTACAAATTGACTATCAGCCAGTACAGGACTATGATGTCCAAGGGAAGGGAAGCAAACGAAGTGAGTCCTATATTGTCTCAACTTACTACATGGAGGCAATTTCCAGGCCAAGATATGTGGAAAGGAACCCAAAAAAAGCTAGGGAGTCAAAAAGACTGAGATCAGACATCATGGCTGTCAAGGTGGCAATAATTTCCAGGGCAGATTACTAGAGAGGAAAATGCTGCACAGAGAGAAAACTCTAAAGCAGGAGTCAGCAAATGTTTTCTGTAAAGGGCACATAAATATTTTAGGTTTTGCATGCCATACAATCTCTGTCAGAGCTACTCAACTCATTAAAACATGAAAGCAAACAAAGACAATATGTAAATGAATGAGTATGGCTATATTCCAATAAAACTTGAGTTAGAATAACAGGTGGTAGGTGGGATTGGCCTAGGTGCTATAATTTGTCCACTTCTGCTCTATAAATCTACAAAGTGATGTCCTTAATTTATGCCTAGGTATTGATATGAATGTGACAAAGAGTAAACTTCTCAAGGCCAAGAAAATAACCTGGGACCCAATAGGTAAAACAATTTCCAAAGCTCACACAGTTATCAGAATAGTTCATATTCTCAATAAACAAGGTAAAAAGGTCTCAATACATGGGGCATCAGGTACAGTCCCCTAAATGTATCACCTTGAAAGTGGAGCTAGATTAGCCTAACATTAAAGTCTTCTCCTATATACCCTAATGATGCTTATAAACAATCCTTGCAAGGATCTAACAGATTATAAGTAACTTAACTACAACCCCAAACAAAGTCTGAAAATATTTACTGGAATACCATAAACTACCAGGGTATTCAAAACCAAGGCAAAAATAGATGACCCACACAAGGAGAAAAAAATCAGTCAAAAGAAGACACAGAAATAACAAATGATTAAATTAGCAGACAAGGACATTAAAAGAGCTGTTATAAATAGGCTCTACATGCTTAAGAAGGTAGAGAAAAAACATGAACATGATGAGAGAAATGGAGATTAAAAAAAGACTCTCGGGGCACCTGGGTGGCTCAGTTGGTTAAGCAACTGCCTTCGGCTCAGGTCATGATCCTGGAGTCCCGGGATGGAGTCCCACATCGGGCTCCCTGCTCAGCGGAGAGTCTGCTTCTCCCTCTGATCCTCCCCCTCTCATGCTCTCTGTCTCCCATTCTCTCTCTCAGATAAATAAATAAAATCTTTAAAAAAAAAAAAAGACTCTCAGGGGCACCTGAGTGGCCCAGTCAGTTAAGTGTCCAACTCTTGGTTTTGGCTCAGTTCGTGATCTCAGGGTCGTGAGATCGAGTCCCACGTGGGGCTTGCACTCAGTGGGGAGTTGGCTTAGGACTCTTATTCCCTCTCCCCCTACCCCTCCCCCTCCACTCCTCAAGCACACTCTTTCTTTCTCTCTAAAATAAATAAATAAATCTTTTATTTTAAAAAAAAGTTTCAGGGGCGCCTGGGCAGCTCAGTCAGTTAAGCGTCTGCCTTCGGCTCAGGTCATGATCTCAGGGTCCTGGGATCAAGCCCCACGTCAGGCTCCCCGCTCAGCAGGGAGTCGGCTTGTCCCTCTCCCTCTGCCCCTCCCCCTTACTCATGCACGCACGCTCTCTCTCTCTCCTCTCTCTCAAATAAATAAAATCTTAAAAAAAAAAGGGTTCAAATGGAATATATAGAAATTTAAAATGCATACTACCCGCAATGAAAAATATAACAAGAAGGATAAACAGCAGATGAGGCACTAAGCAAAGTAAAAATCAGTGACCTTGAAAGCATAGCAATAGTAGTTAACTAAAGCACAAAGAAATAAGACTAGAAAAATAATCAGCAAAGCACTGATGAACTATGTAACAATATCAATTATATGTAATTGAATTCAGGGTGGGAGGAGAATAGAAAAATATGTGAAGAAATAATCACCAAAATTTTTCCAAATTTGATGAAGGTAAATTTAAACCAAACCATATCAATAATTACCTTAAAACAATAAGCAAAGGGAGATTGTCAGATTTAATTAAAAACCAAGATCCAACTGTACACATTAAGAAAGCAACTCATACCATGAAAACACCAATCAAAAAGCTAGAGTGGCTATATTAACATCAAAAAAAGTAGTAGTTAGGGGCACCTGGGTGGCTCAGGTCATGATCTCAGGGTCCTGGGATCAAGCCCCACCTCGGGCTCCCTGCTCAGCGGGGAGTCTGCTTTTCCCTCTGCCATTCCCCCTGCTTGTGCTCGCTGTCTCTCCCTCTCTCTGTCAAATAAATAAAATCTTAAAAAAGAAAAAAAAAGAAGTAGTAGTTAGAACAAAGAATATTACCAGGAATAAAGAGGAATATTTCATAATAAAGATGTGAAAGTATGAAAAGGATGTAACTATCCTACATGTCTATGCAACTAAAAACAGAGCTTGAAAATATATAATGCAGAATTGATTTTTTTTAAATCCACAATTATACTAGAATATTTCAACACTGCTCCCTCAGTTAGAAAAGAAAAAAAATCAATGAGGAAACAAGACTTAATATCAATTCACTTCACCTAATTCACATTTAAAGAATACTCTGCCCAAGATCATAATACAAATCATTCCAAATTCACAAAAAACTTCACCAAGATAGACCATACTCTGGGCTACAGAGCAAGTCTCAATATGTCAAAGATGTCTAAAATCATACAAAGCACATTCTCTCACTACAAGCAAATTAAACTACAAATCAAGCAAAAAAGTATTTAGAAAATCTGGAAACATTTGGAAATTAAACAACACATTTCTAAATAACCCATGGGTCAAGCATGAAATTGAAACCAAAATTACACAATTATTTTAACTAAATGAAAATGAAAACACAACTATGATGGCTACATGAATGCACCTCTCCCAAGTGCAGGAGCATAATGGAGTAAGAGTCCCAGCAGCTACACTATGAAATCCAGTTCCACATTTGCACTAAGGCCATCTTCTAGCCAATGACTGAGTGAGGCAGGAATACCAAGGCAGTTCCGTAGTTAGGACAACTTGTGACAGAAATCTCTGTCACAAGAACTCCCCAGTCGCCTTGCCAAACTTTCCTTAGAAATATACTATAGTGTAACAAAACAAACAAAAAAAGAGAGAGAGAGAGAAAAGGGAAAAATACACTGTAGTCTGAGACACTTCTACCCAACCTTTTTTTTTAAAATGTTTCCTTTTTTTTTTTAAGATTTTTTTTTTTAAAGATTTTATTTATTTATTTGAGAGAGACAGACATAGTGAGAGAGAGCACAAGCAGGGAGGAGAGGGAGAAGCAGACTCCCCGCTGAGCAGGGAGCCCGATATGGGGCTCCATCCCAGGACCCCGGGATCACGACCTAAGCCAAAGGCAGACGCTTAACTGACTGAGCCATCCAGGTGCCCCTACCCAACCTTGTTTCTTTCTCCACTTGGGATCAAACCCCCTTCACCATCCAATGATTTTCTCAGTCTCCTACAGCTGCCTCCTCATTTTCTCTCACAGGTATTTTCCCTAACACATTTCTTGCACATTTAAACCCATCTTGGTAACTGCCTCTCAGGGGACTGAAACCGTCAAAATAGCATGTCAAATGTGTGAGATGCAACTAAATAAATGGCTAAAAGAACATTTATACCATTAAGTGTCAGTAATAAAAAAAAAATCAGAAAGTCTCAAATCAATCATCTAAGCTTATATCTTTAGAAATTAGAAAGGTAGAGCCAGTTATACCCCAATTAAGGAGAATGAAAGAAATAATAAAGAGTAAATATCACTGGTATAGAAAATAAATAACAACGTAAAAAACTGGTTCTTTGACCGGATCAAGAAAATTGATAAACCTCTAGTCAGAATGACTAGAGAAAAGGAGTAAGAAGATATAAATTACCAGTATCAGGAATGAAAGAGGAACAGTACTAGAAATCCTACAGGAATTTCCCAACTTAGAAAGAGTCCAAATAGTAATGTTGCTACAAATATTATTAGACGAATAGTAACAAGAACACTACAATTAGTTCAAGACAATACTGTTCGTGCGCTGATAAAATTACAGAGCAAAAATTAATTTGCTTAACTAAAAAATTAAAGTACCACATTGACAAGCACTGCAGAAATTATTTGGTCATGCACATGTGCAGATGCAGCCTTGTAAGACTGCCAAATATTTGTGGCAGCCAGACTTCTCAGAAAAATACTGTATGTATCATAGTCCTAAGCAAACACAAAAAAATGGATTTATTTCAGCATTTCCAAATATCAATTTTAGTAACCTTTAACTTATTCAACTGATTACTACTAAAAAGCTCTTACTGACATGTGAAAATAATTCTAGGTATTTGAATTTCATAGCATGACCTCAGGAGCCAAAGAAAGGATGAGCATTTTGAAATTACTGTACAAGTTCATCAGAAGAAAACTCCTGGCTGGGAACCACAGAATGAACTTTGCTAAATTCACTCCTTCCACTCTTTTGCTCAGAATGCTTCTACATATCCATTTTAAATATGAAATGGCTTCTTTCTTCCCTTCCATCTTTCTTAAAGTTTACATTTCTCGAGGCTTAATTCTAGTTCACCATATTCCACAATGATTTATTGAATTTGGGTCCCTTGGTAGAAAGCCTCACTGTATTTAGAAACAATACTATTCAGTTAATTTTTACATGTTAGTTTTCACTTCCCACTTAGACAACTTTTGGAAGACAAAGACCATTCAGGTAAAGTAGCAGAAAACACCTGAAATCTGTCAGACTTGTCTGAGCCTAAATCCTAGCTCTCCCACTTAGCAGAATTATGAGTTTGAGAGACTTATTTTATCTGAGTCATCATGTTTCCTCATAAACAGTAATATCACTATCAACCTTGTAGGATATGTGTGAGGATTAAATGAAATAATATTAAGGGACTGCTTTAATCACATCTTCCTTCTTTTCCCCCACTTAATAAAATTATCATCTCTTCAACACCAGCAGCTAACATTGCCCTGCAAATGTAATAGGTACTTGATAAAACCCTATTGTGAGGGGGCGCCTGGATGGCTCAGTCGTTAAGCGTCTGCCTTCAGCTCGGGTCATGATCCCAGAGTCCTGGGATGGAGCCCCACATCGGGCTCCCTGCTCAGCGGGAAGCCTGCTTCTCCTTCTCCCACTCCCCCTGCTTGTGTTCCTACTCTCGCTATCTCTGTCTCTGTCAAATAAATAAATAAAATCTTAAAAAAAAAAAAAAACCCTATTGTGATAGGCTGATCGGTACCTAATAAAAATATCTGTAAGACTGAAAAATCTGTCTCATTACATTAAGCAATACAAAATAAAGTGTATAAAACACTGTAGAAAAATGCTTGTTGAATATATTAATTCAATCAGGAAACCATTATTTCTGCATTCCAGACTGAGTATTTCCACATTTTCACATATCTAGAAAGTCCTCCAAACTGCGACTAAAGGATCAAGGCTTCCCTCTATTCATATCTTACTGATTTTAACTTGTTCCTATTACAATTAAAATAACTGATATAATTCACAACTCCCTGATTCATTATTTCTGCTTATGCTCATGTCCAGACCATCAGACAAGTTTCCTGGAATAAATTCAACCACTGCAATAACTCCTATAGCCAATAGTTTGATCAGTAACTGCTTTTTTCCCTTCACCATAGTAAGGTATGGGAAAGAATATAAAGCTCACAGTATATAATTAGTTATTTCTAAGTTTCCCCAACTATGGATATTTCAGTTTCTTACATGTCCATAGTATAACTGAAATGTTATCTAGAAATATGGAATATAAAAAAAGGTTTCTTTTTTTTTTAAGAGTTTATTTATTTAGGGGCGCCTGGGTGGCTCAGTCGTTAAGCGTCTGCCTTCGGCTCAGGTCATGATCCCAGGGTCCTGGGATCGAGCCCCGCATCAGGCTCTCCCCTCTGCGGGAAGCCTGCTTCTCCCTCTCCCACTCCCCCTGCTTGTGTTCCCTCTCTCGCTGTGTCTCTCTCTGTCAAATAAATAAATAAAAAATCTAAAAAAAAAAAAAAAAATAAGAGTTTATTTATTTATTTGACAGAGAGAGAGAGAGAGAGCACAAGCAGGCAGAGCAGCATAGGCAGAGGGAGAAGCAGGCTCCCCACCAAGCAAGGAGCCCGACTTGGGACCTGATCCCAGGATCCCGGGATCATGACCCAAGCCAAAGGCAGACATTTAACCAACTGAGCCACCCAGGCGTCCCTTAAAAAAAGGTTTCTAAAGGCATTTGGGGGCCTATAAGGAATATCTAGTCAAAAAGGTATGGTATAAATTTAAAAAGTCACAAACTCTACCTGCAATCAAAATTCACTGGTCTATTATAGTTTTTACCTATATCTATACCCATTTATACTTACAATGGGCCAGGCACTTTGAGTTTTATGTAATTATTTCAAAAAATACTCAACAACCCTATACTAATTCAAAGGGATACATGTACCCCCATGTTTATAGCGGCATTATTTATAATAGCCAAATTATGGAAACAGCCCAAGTGTCCATCAACTGATAAATGGATAAAAAAGATGTGGGATATATATACACACACACACATATACATATATAATAGAATATTACTCAGCCATAAAAAAAGATGAAACCTTACCATTTGCAATGACATGGAGGAAACTAAAGATTTTATGCTAAGCCAAATAAGTGAGTGAGAGAAAGACAAATACTATATGACTCCACTCATATGTGGAATTTAAGAAACAAAACAAATAAACAAAGGGAGGAAAAAAGAGAGAGGAAAATCAAGAAACAGACTCTTAACTATGGAGAACAAACTGATAGTTACCAGAGGGGAGGTGGATGGGGGTGGGTAAAATAGGTGATGGGGATTAAGGACACTTAAGTACACTGGCTGAGATGAGCCCTGGGTGTTGTAGGGAAGTGTTGAATCACTATATTGTATAAATGAAACTATTATTGCACTGTATGTTAACTGGAATTTGATTTAAAACTTTTTAAAAATTTTTTAATTAAAAAAAAAAGAACTTAGTAACTTAAGGCTTTATCAGGTTAAGTGATTTGTCCAAGGTCATACAGCTAGTCCATATGTAGCAGAGGAGCCACAATCTGAACCCCTTACAATAATATTATATGACAACCCATTTTAAATAATTCTAAAAATAATAAAATTCAAATTTACAATTTTAATCATGAGCAACTATTCATTTTATAAAAGGTTTACGTATTAAAGTACTCAAGATTATCCTAATTTATAAGAACCTCCATTTCCTTCCATATATGACTGAACTAACAAAACTTCTATATACTTACATATAAATTCTTCAAAGATATCTATGGTGAAAATTAGAATAAACTACAATTTTATCGAAATAACAAAATAGCTAGAGACATTTATTTATTTATTTATTTTAGCTAGAGACATTTGTTAAGAGAAAGTAATAAATAGCTCAATCATTTATGTATGGATGGATTTCATAATGCATAACAACTGATAAGGCTATTTTTAATGTTAATTTTACTAATTGAAAACACATTTAAAGATAAAAACAAACAGAATTCAAATACTACTTGCATCTTCACAAGACTTGATAAAGGACACATGACTTCTTTGGTTGCTACACTCTGATTTGCTACGTAAATGCAAACTGTCTATTAAAAACAGAATTAGGGGCGCCTGGGTGGCTCAGTCTGGTAAGCGTCTGCCTTCGGCTCAGGTCATGATCCCAGGGTCCTGGGATCAGGCCCACATTGGGCTCCCTGCTCGGCTGGGAGTCTGCTTCTCCCTCTCCCTCTGCCCCTCTGCCTGCTCATGCTCTCTCTCTCTCTGAAATAAATAAAATCCTTAAAAAACAAAAAACAGAATTAATGGAGCACCTGGGTAGCTCAGTGGGTTAGGCGTCTGACTCTTAATCTTGGCTCAGGTCATGATCTCAAGGTCATGCAATGGAGCCCTGCATTGGGCTCCGTGCTCAGCAGGGAGTCTGCTTGAGGATTTCTCTCCCTCTCCCTCTGTCCCTCCCTCTACTCGTGCTCTCTCTCTCTCTCTCTGACTTTTTCTGTCTCTAAAATAAATAAATCTTAAAAAAAAAAAAAACAGGATTAGTAATATTTGGTCAAGTTTTATTTTCAATTTTTAGACAAAATGGTCTTAAAGCACTTAAACTGTTTGGCTCAAATTTATGGTTTTATAGGACAAAACTGACTATTCAATATAATTTTTATTTTATTTCAGATACAACTGGACATTAATTTTCTGTAACATTTTAACAAAGAGTTTAATCTTCAAATGAGATCAGAAGAATAAACAATGCTTGATATAAATAGCTAAATACTATTTGTTGCAGTCAGAAAAGCCAATGTATATCACAAATGAGCTCTGTTCTGGCTTACCCATAGATAATATAAAATTTTTTAAACATTAGGGTTTAAAATACTCAAACAGCTTTCCCCTTTGGCAATGAATGGCACATTCCCCTAAACTACTCCCCAGTAATCACCCACAAAGGACCAAAAGCTATACTTAAAAATAATTCTTAGGGAACCTTTGTTGACTCTATTTCCAGTTTGCATACAAAAGCACAGTGAAGTTTAGAACACCATCTTATCTGAAAAAGCACCAGATTCCCAGCCTTAGATTCTGGCTCCTAATTTTATGACCTGACCAATGTGGCTTTTCTCCCTCCCAAAAGACTAAGACCTATGGGGTGCTTGGGTGGCTCAGCCAGTTAAGTGTCCAACTCTTGATTTCAGCTCAGGGCATAATCTCAGGGTTGTGAAATAGAGCCCTGTGACCGGCTCCATGCTGGACGTGGAGCCTGCTTAAGATTCTCTCTCTCCCTCTAACCCTGCCCCCCAATAAAGACAAGACTAAGACTTAGTTACTTAAATCTGTAGATTTTCTGTATGGAAAGTTTAATAATTTAACTACACAAATTATCAACAAATGGGGGTAAAAACCTGGTTTACTGAAGTCTATTCATAGGCTCACCTGAGAATGATGTAATCAGGAAATGGTAGCCATATCTATTCTTTTGGGAAAAAGATTAGAATTACTTATGATATGAAGAAGAAACAGAAGACCGTAAAATTATATTGCTGGGATTTGAAACAATGAAATTAAAATAAATGCCTGACTGAGAAACAACATTGGAACTCTTATTTTAAAAGTTCAGGGGCACCTGGCTGGCTCAGTTGGTAAAGCATGCAACTCGTTCTCAGGGTTGTAAGTTTGAGCCCCACATTGGGTATAGACATTAGTTAAAAAAATAAAATCTTAAGGAAAAAAAAAGGCTCAAAACCATCACTACAGAAGAGACAATATATATATATAATGAAGTTTCTTCTGGGGCACCTGGTTGGGTGGCTTAGATGGTTAAGCGTCTGCCTTCAGCTCAGGTCATGATCCCCAGGTCCTGGAATCAAGCCCCACGTTGGGCTCCCAGCTCAGCAGGGAGTCTGCTTCTCCCTCTTCCTCTGCCTTCCCTTGCTGTGCTCTCTCTGTCTCTCAAATGAATAAATAAAATCTTTAAAAAAAAAAAAATGAAATTTCTCCTATTCATGCATAAGACAGTGATTAAATGGAAATCTCTAAGAAAGTCAAGTCACAAATTATTCAAATAATTTTTCTAAGATCCTACCCCTAACATGTCCCCACCCACTGAGAGTTTAATTCCTAGGAAATATAATTCAAAGAATTCATCAGGCACAATATATGTGAACATCCCTAACCAAAATCTGTTCACTGATGACTGTCTCAACTCTACATATCTCAATACATAATAATTAAATCCTCATTTCTTACTCATTATATCATGCCAATTTTTAACCCTTTATCTTTCTCTGGGTTTAGTAAATAAATTTTGTCTTCTCAGTCACATCTCAAAGGATCTATTTCTAAAACCCTTTATCACATTTGTATGTCTTCCTTGAACCTTCTCCAAGTTCAGTATATCTGACTTCATTTGTTGTGTTGGACTTTCTTTAAGTAGAGCAGATCAGGAAAAGAAAAGGTCATTGTGCTGGCTCCTGTCCCTTACATTACCCAGTCCACACAATCAGCCCACTATTAGAAGCAATAACTCAAATCCTAGCTCTCTTCAAATCAGAAAGATACCTGAAGGAGAATTTATAAATTCTGTTTTTTAATATTCTCATTAATTAAATAATGAGGTATAATAGAAAGAGAATGAGTCTCGGTGTCACCTTTTATATGTGATCTAACTTCTCTGAGACTCAGTTTTCACATCTGCAAAAATAAGAATACCATTTCATGGAGTTATAAAAACAAAAGATAAGAACTTTTATTAAAAAGAATTGTCAAAGGTCACAAAGTCCTAAGCAATGTTGGCATCCTTACCAACATTTGCTCAATGAAATCAACCCCTGGGATATAGATGCTCAATAAATGTTATTTTTTATTCTGCATTTTAGGATTGATTTTTCCAAAGAGTATAAAAACATTCAACTATATAAACATTGGATTTTCATCTACATTACGTTCAGCCTCCCCATTCAGTGGTATTAATAAATTCACATAAAAACTCTCATTTAAAAATTTCACCTTGCTGTTGAACCAAAAGCTGAATTGTTACAGGACACAATAATAATAGGTATTCTATCATACACTTAAGTTACATGAATCTCAACAAGCATTAAAGTAATGAGATCACCTACCTTACATCATATCAAAAAAAAAAAAATCAATTCCAGGTGGATAATAAAAAAGTAAAACAATAAAGGTATCAAAAGATACCCTCAAGAAAGTGAAAAGAAACAAGCCACGAGTGAATTGCTTGTGGGTTTTTTGGGCGGGGGAAGGGGTAGGTAAAAGAAAACACTTTTATTTCTCAGAGCAAGTTGGAACAGAAGTATGAAGGTGTGCAACAGATCACAAATGCCACTACTGAAATCACACAGCCAAAAATCCCTAGATCCCTTGAGAGACAGCAAATGATTTTTTTTAAGATTTTATTTTGAGGTAATCTCTACACCAAACATGGGGCTTGAACTCACAACCCCAAGATCAAGAGTCATATGCTCCACTGACTGAGCCAACCAGGTGACCCAGCAAATAATTTAAATTCCTACAACACATATGATTAATAAAAGACTTAGATCCAGAACATATAAAAAACGCCTACACATCAGCAAGTCTTGAGCAGGCATTTCAGAAAATAGGATAGCCAATGCTCAATGTCATTAGTGATCAGCAAAATAAAATGCAGATTAGAATCACAAAACACTACTAAATGCCCACCAGAATGGTAAAACTGAAAAGACAGAAAATCCCAAGTGTTGACAAAAATGTGGAATAACAAGAACACTGCTGGTAGAAGTACAATTGGCAAAAACCACTTTGGGAAATGATTTGGCAATACTGCCTAAAATGAACAAACATATTCGCCATGACCTGATAACGCTATTCTTAGGTAAACAGCCACCAAAACAATATGTGTACATGTGCACCAAGAAACATATATTAACACGTTAGCATAATTCATAATACCCAAAACTCAAAGGGATCCAATCATCCAGCAACAGTAGAATGGATAAATAGTAGTATGTTCCTCCAATGGAACATTATCCAACAATGAAAAAGAAAAAAAAAAGCTCTATACGCAAAAAACATGGATGAATCTCACAAATATAATATGAACAGGCCCAACATTAATCAGGTTAAGACATATATGCTTAGATGTTAAAGTTATTTATAAGAGCAAGAAAGGGACTGCCATAAAAGAAGAATGACAACTTTGGGATGCGTGGGTGACTCAGTCAGTTAAACGTCTGCCTTCAGCTCAGGTCATGGTTCCGGGGTCCTGGGATCAAGTCTGGCATCAGTGAGGAGTCTGCTCAGTGAGGAGTCTACTTCTCCCTCTCTCTGTCCTTCCCCCATTTGTGCTCTCTCTCTCTCTCAAAATAAATAAATAAATAAATAAATAAATAAAATTTAAAAAAGAAGAAGAAGAAAAGTGACTACTTTGAGGAAAAAGAATGGGGAACTGACCAAGTCTAAGGGGTCATAAGGCAGGCTTCTAGAGCATTAACAATACTTTTTTTTCTTTTACCTCTGTGATGATTACACAGATGTTTACTCTGTGATAATTGGTTCTGTGTACTTTTGTGTATATACACTACATTTCACAAAACAAAAAGTTGTAAGAGAGGGAAGAATAAAGAAAATAAATAATAAGGTCACAACCTTTTCTAAAAAGATACCTAAATATTAAAGTAAATGCTAAGAGCAAAGGAAAAACTGATAGCAAATAAGCATATGAAAAAATGCTCAACATCACTAGTCATCAGGGACATGCAAATTAGAACCATAATGAAATAACATTACACACCTGTTTTGAATGCCTAAAACATTTTTAAAACTCAAAATACCGAGCACTGGCAAAGATACAGAGCAAGTGGAACACTCATAAAAGGTTGGTGGGAATGCAAACTGGTACAGCCACTTTGAAAAACAATTTAGCAGTTTATTACAAAACTAAACATAGCCTTACCATATAATTCACCAATCTCATTCTTAGTATTTAGCCAACAGAAATGAAAACTCACGACACACAAAACTGTATACAAATGTTCATAGCAGCTTCACTCATAATCATTAAAAAACAAAACACAAATCCAAATGTCCTTCAACTGTTGAATGGATTAAAAAACTGGTATATCCATAAAACGGTAATATTACTCAATAAAAAGGAACAACAACAACACGCATGATCTCAAATACATCTTGCTAAGTTAACAAACCGTGACTTAAAAGGCCTGTATGTATGATTCCTTTTATATGACATTCTACAAAACCCAAAACAAGAGAGACACAGAAAAAACCACTAGTTGCTTAGGGGGGTTGGAGGTACAGGCTATGAAATGGTAGAACAAAGGAATTTTGAGGAGGGATGGAACTGCTCTATATTATGACTAGGTGGTAGATATACAACTATGCATTTGTCAAGACCCTGTATACCACAAAGAATGACCTTTACTATATATGAATTAAAAAATAAATTTTAAAAAACTTTAAAACACTATGGTCACAGCACTACCACAGATTTATAGAAGTATCAAAATGACAAATTTATCATAAAATTCCCTCAAATTCAAGAACTTTGGAAATATTTTATTACCTAATTACACAATGTAAAAAAATCATTATGTAATTCACTTAGATATTTAACTATAATAATAACAATAAACATTACTGATGGGGCACCTGGGTGGTGAAGTTGGTTAAGCAGCTGACTCTTGGTTTTGGCTCAAGTCATGATCTCAGAGTCATGAGATCAAGCTCAGCATCAGACTCTGCACTGGGCATGGAGCCTGCTTAAGATTCTTTATCTCCCTCTGCCCCTCCCCCTCCCTCTCTTAAAAAAAAAATTACTGATAACATTAAAGATGCACGTGGTTAACATTTTATATATATTTTTTTAATCCTCCAAACAATCATATAAAGTGAAAATTATCTCAACTTTACCAATGAGGAAACAAACCCAGCAAGAATAAAGAAGTATCTTACGCATGCATAGACATCTGGTAAGTGGTGAAGCTGAAGTTTAATCCCCTTGTACCTGAGTCTTTCCATGCCTATTTTCTTTTCTCTATACTGTCTCTTAATTCAAAAGCTTTTGTAATTCTTTAATAATTTTTTTCTTTACATTATATGAAAATGTGTTAATACTTCCTAAATTTGTAAATTTAAAATTGATCAGGAATATTTTATATTATTCAGGTACCCACATATTCATAATTATATAAAACAAAAAAATATGCAGCCTCTGCCCTCAAGATGTTATAATCTAATAGGCAGCACACGTATGACTAACAAGGTAGGCAATTTTAAAAATCAAAAAACAGTAGCTGGGCGCGTGGGTGGCTCAGTCGGTTAAGTGCCTGCTTTTGGCTCAGGTCACGATCCCAGGGTCCTGGGATTGAGTCTGCTTCTCCCTCTGCCCCTCCCCCCTGCTCGTGTGCCTGCGTGCGCTTTCTCTCTCTCTCTCTCCCTCTCTTTCTCCTGCAAAAATAAATAAATAAAATCTTTAAAAAAAAAAAAAAACAGTAGCTGAATGGGCAGTTGGGGAGAAAAACATTGGTAGTGTGAGTACCTCATAATAATAAGACAGTTCTGCTTCCTCCTATATCTTACATCATCACTGTCATTCACTTTACTTATATAAGTGAGTGTGTGTGTATACACATACACATAAGCAAACATATTCAAATACAGTATTCTTATTAAACTGTTATCTGTTAGATTAAGAATAAAAAAGTAAGTTTTTATTTTACCTTCATTCTTTTCTTCTCTGATGCTCTTCCTTTATTTAGATTTGAGTTTCTGCCTATATCATTTCCTTAGCTCTAAAAGAACTTCTTTTAACACTTCTTGCAAGGAAGGTCTACTGGCAAAAAACTCGTTTGTCTGATAGTCTTTATTTCTCCTTCACTTTTTAATTTTAGAAAGAGAGAGAGCATGCATGCACAAGGTGAGGGAGGGGCAGAAGGAGACAGAGAATCCTTGAGCAGAGGAGACTCCCCCGTGAGCTTGGAGCCCAACGTGGGGCTCAATCCCAGGACCCTGAGATCATGACCCAAGCCAAATCAACATTAGGCCACTTTACCAACTGAGCCACCCAGGTATCCCAATTTCTCCTTCACTTTTAAAAGATAATTCTGCATGGTACATTATTCTAGGTTGGTGATTTTTTTCTCTCATCACCTTAAATATTTCACTCCACTCTCTTCTTGTGGTTTCTGAGGAGAAGCCAGATATAATTCGTATCTTTGCTCTTCTATAGGCAAGGTATTTTTCCCCCTCTGGCTGCTTCAAGAATTTTTATCTTCAATTTTCTGATATTTGAAAATGATATACCTAGGTGTAGTTCTTTTGGCACTTATCCTACTTAGTGTTCTCTGAGCTTTCTGGATCTTTGGTTTGGTATCTGACGTTAATTTGGGGGAAATTCTCACTTGTTATTGTTTCAAATATTCTGTGACTTTCTCTCATTCTCCTCTGGCATTCCCGTTACACATGTGTTATACCTTTTATAGTCACCCCACAGTCCTTGGATATTCTGTCCTGGTTTTTTTATCCCCTCCAGGCTTTTTCTCTTTGGTTTTCAGTTTTCAAGGAGTGTACTGATGTATCCTCAAAGATTTTTTCATCAGGGCGTCTAGTCTACTAATGAGCCCATCAAAGCTATTCCTCATTTCTGTTAGTGTTCTTTTCTCTAGCATCTCTTTTTGGTTCTTTCTCAGAATTTCCATCCTTCTCCTTACCATTGCCCACTTTTCTTACATGTCATCTACATTATCCATTAGCACCCTTAGCATATTAATCACAATTGTTTTATATTCCCAGTCTGATCATTCCAACATCCCTGCCATATCTAAGCCTGGTTCTGATGCTTGGTCTGTCTCTTCCAACTTTGTTTTCTGCCTTTTAATATGTTTTATTATTTTTTTCTTGACAACCAAGGCATAATGGACTGGGGAAAAGGCACTGCTATAAATAGGCCTTTAGCAATGTGGTGGTGAGGTGTGGGGGATGGCAGAGCATTTTATAGTTCTATGATCAGGTCCCAGTCCTTTAGAGAGCCTGTGCTTCTAGACTGTGAACTTCACAAGAGCTTCTCAATCCATCCCACCTCCCCTTAGGCAGGGCAGAATGGTTAGAGTACGCTGAAGCTATTTGTTTCCCTTCTCCCATACAGAAGGCTTGAACAGCTAGAATTGGGTATTTCCCTTCCCCTACATCAGGTAGGTTCTCATAAACTCCAGTAGGTTAGACTCTGACAAAATAGTTTATCCTGATGGTAGGCCTTATTAAGAAGAACAAAATGCTCTGGTATATTTCAAAATTGTTCCTTTTCCTTTTTCTCTGCTAAAAGCAAGAGGGGATTTTTCTCTAATATTCACTGAGAGAACGTGATAGAGATGCAAGAGGTAGAACTCACAGAAGTGCAGGGGCCCTCAATAACTGGTTCCCCCCCCAGAGTTCTGAACTCTCAGAGTTGTCCACACTGAGCCTCCAGCAATTTGTCAATTACAATCAGATTTACCTATACCAGCACTAGTTCCTGGCGAGGTTGCTACTCTAGTTAAGTTGTGATTCCCTGTATTCTCTACCAATCTCTCCAATTTTGAGGGCAGTGGTTTGCCCTATGACCTCTCTTCATTCATGGATCTAAGAAAAGTTGTTGGATTTTTCAGTATGCTCAGCTTTTTACTTGTTGTTAGAATGGGATGACAATATCCAAGCTTCTTACATGCCATACAAGAAACCAGAAGTCTGCATTTTTTTTAAGAATGTTTTTCTACACTACAAGCTTAAAAATTTATGTAAAATAAGAAAAAAAACATACAAACCCAATTTCACGTACAACAAAATTGTGTTATGTACTTTGAAAATTATTTATTACTTTTCACTTTCCCCTTTCACTGCGTGTATTCATGTTTCTATAGGTCTAGCCTAGATCAGATACTGTTCTAAAAGCATCTGAACCTTCCAATTTAACTATAGAAATCAATATAAAGTTATAAAGTGCAATCCTTGAAATACATTCTTCAAACAAGCCATTAAAATACAGCTTACCATTTTGATGCCTGTGGAGAATGTCACTGGTTTAATAGGTTTAGGTTTCTCAAGTTGCATTTCCAACTGGGTAGATCGATCTTTATGCTGAGCCAAAAGGAGAGCAACAGGGAGATCAGAACTCTCCTGTAAGAAAAGTAAAAGTGCAATATGAAAGTTAAAAAGGAAAAACTAATGAGCAACAAGTCTTTTATTTTAAATTATGCCTTTTCATAAGCATTTGATGTCAACCTAAATATTCACTTTATGGAGAACACTTCGCAAAAAAATTTAACATTCCATAATAAGAAAAGGCTGTTTGAGATTCATAAATCAAAATAACCTGCAAAAAAAGTACTTTTATAAAATCCACATTAAAGACAATATAATAGAGTCTTATTTCATCTAGCAAAGCCAACCATATTTATTAAACTAAAAAAAATTAAAAGCTAATCACAAAAAGAGTAATACAAAGTACTATAACTTAGATCAGATGTTTATCTAAGACACATTCTTCTACCAGTGAATTCAGACCAGTCTGCAATTGTTTCCCATTAGATTTCACCTGAGGCCGTTTGGAAATGATCCTTGTTCTGTTTTGCACAATGGAACAATTGTTAAGTACAACCAAAAATATATTTATTCTCCTTTATGGACTTATTTTTAGAAATTAAGTCTAGATTTTCTTAATTAACACAATGATAGTAAATATTTCTAATATCTTATACTGATACTAAACCAGGGCTACTGTTTACACAAATCTGCACACATACATATTAACAAGCAAATTACTAATTCTTATACATAGGCTTATTTATCCTGTTTAACATGAAGTTCTCTTATATGTTTAAAGTGCTGTGGAACTAAGGTCTAAACTAAATGTATCCAGACCTCTTCCTTTCTGAGTTTTCAGTTAAATAAGAACACAGAAACGCATGCAGAAGGAACCCAAGAAGGAAGGAGATCATATATACAAACACAGTACTTTATATGTGCAAACAAAAATGAAGGTTACAAACACATTTCTATCTCCTATACCAAGGCTACCTACAAAAACACACATATTCTTCAAATGGCCTACAGATTTTTAAAATAATAACTACCTAGAATTTAATCCTTAAAAAAACTATATTGTTAAACATTTCATAGTATGAAAGTAAAAATATAGCAGAATCTAATTTTCTTTCCAAATCAACAACTTAAGAATATTTTTAAGGCACAAATGTAGTTAATTAACATACTTAAAGGAATTGTTTTAAGTCTACAGTACAGAAGTAATTCAAATAACAACCAATTTATTTCAACAGAATTGTCCTAGAATAAATTTGTACCTAAAGACTTGGTAACAGAAGTGCTTTGCAACAGCAATTTACAAAGATTAAATTTTTTTTAATGAAAGAACACAAGTTTTATTTATAAAATAGAGCCTTGGGAACTTTAGCAATAATAAAGGAGAATGAATGAAATATACTATAAGAATATACTTGAATACCTTTCATATTCTACAATAAAGCATTGGTTCTGCATTAGTAACAGTATTATTGTGAATTTCTGCAGCTATTCTAGATTTCCATTAAGAATTTTATAAAAAAGGGGTGCCTGGGTGGCTCAGTTGGTCGAGTATCCAACTCCTGATTTCAGCCCTGGTCAAAATCTCGGGATCATGAAACTGAGCCCCACATCAGGCTCCATGCTCAGTGAGGAGTCTGCTTGTCCCTTTACCTCTGCTCCTCCCCCCCACCCCTACTCCCCACCCCGCTCGTTCACTTTCTCAAATATTTTTTTAAAAAAAGAACTTTAAATAAAATGTAAAAAAAAGGGGCGCCTGGGTGGCTCAGACGTTAAGCGTCTGCCTTCGGCTCAGGTCATGATCCCAGGGTCCTGAGATCGAGCCCCACATCGGGCTCCCTGCTCGGTGGGAAGCCTGCTTCTCCCTCTCCCACTCCCCCTGCTTGTGTTCCCTCTCTCGCTGTGTCTCTCTCTGTCAAATAAATAAATAAAATCTTTAAAAAAAAAAAAAAAGTAAAAAAAAAATTATAATAAAATGTAAAATTAAGAGAGATTTTAAATGGGCTGTGGCCCAAAATAACTTTTGAAACCCATTACTATCTTTTCATATGTAAAAACTAACAGAAGAAAAATAAATTTCTTTGGCATTCCTTCTCAACTTATACTCTAAGTGAATTCAAATGCTCTTCCATACCTGGTATTTACTCTAATAAGTGAACGTCCTTGTGTAAAAGCAAGACAATGTGTTCACTTCAAAAAGGTTGCTAATCAATACTTCGGCCCATTTTAATCCTGGTTTTGCTTTCACATAAAAGGACCTAAATATTAAAATGTCTTGGTAATACAGCTGAAATTTAATAAAAAATAAACGTTCTAGGAGTCTAAAACTAATTTTGACATTAAGGCATACAATTTACTTCAATCTGCTTTATTCCATTTTAGCATTCAAAACTCTGAAGGCTGGGGCGCCTGGGTGGCTCAGTTGGTTAAGCAACTGCCTTCGGCTCAGGTCATGATCCTGGAGTCCCGGGATCGAGTCCCGCATCGGGCTCCCTGCTCGGCAGGGAGTCTGCTTCTCCCTCTGACCCTCCTCCCTCTCATGCTCTCTGTCTCTCATTCTCTCTCTCTCAAATAAATAAATAAAATCTTTAAAAAAAAAAAAAAAACTCTGAAGGCTGAAAATCTTTGTGAATGTTAAATTAGAATGAAGCAGGAGCTCTAACAACAACAACAAAAATCTACAGAGTAAAATAAACTATGGGAACATACATGCTCTCAGGAATATATAAAATGCAGATTCAGCCTTGCAAGTTATTTAATTTTTCTTAGCTTTCCAGTCTATCTTGAAAGGTTCTCTAAACTACATTAATTGCCTGAAGGTATACTGTTTAATATTTAAAGAAATTTTAATAAGACTGCCTGTAATACTCATTAAAAGCTTTATAATGACCATTTTTTAAAGATTATTTTAACTGACTTTAAGCAAGCCATCTGGCAAACAATATTTCTAATAAAAATCAGCTACTACATTTGACAACAATATTAGCCCTTAACAAAATTTAAGACATAACTGAAGAGAATTTTCAAATAGGAATATAAAAAGATTTAATAAGTCAGGACCTGTTTAAAAATCTTTTCCCAAACTGTTAAAAAAAATTGAATTTACAGTTAGGATTAAATAAATGGACTTTTTAGGCAACATTATGGTAAATGCTAAGCCATAAACATTAAGACCATAACATTAAAATCCTGTCACATACAGTATAACGTAATGCTTTTTAAAGGTTAAAAAGTGACCATTAGCACAAAAACCAAACCCAAACACAGGAGAAAAAAATTCTAATAAGTAGTACTTGTTGCCTAAATTAGATCCAGAGAATAATTCTAAGATTTAAGCTTCCAGACATATTTACAAATGCCAAATTATCTATTTTATAGAATCTAATACATGAACAAACATAGAGAAAGAAATAGAATGTGTTTTTTTACTTATTAGGGAACCCGAAAGATAAAAAGAAATTTAATAAATACTTTCAATTAGTCAATAAGAACTAAAACATATGGTCACATTTTAACAAAAAAATTTAATGATTATTAAAAAATTAAAGTAACAATTTTTAAAAATAAAATTAGGAAACCAGAAATTCAAAACGTACTGATATTCTAAAACAATCTATTGTAATTCATTGTTCTAACGAATACAGTAAATTGCTAAGGATTATTTAACCACCATGTTACATGATCTAAATGGTGAAGAAAGTATGTGCAGTAATGACTTGCAGGTGAAGAAAACAGGAAGTTGCGGGGGGGGGGGGCGGGTCTCACAAAAACCAATATTAACTCCAGATTATACACAATGTACAACATTGGCAGTTTCACATCTTGCTTCATGCCCCACTGAATTAAAGGGGAGCTTCATGCCAATAGCAGCTCAATGAGGCAGCAAAACTTATTACTTTGAGGGCTAAAAAAATATGCAAGAGTAATTGCTATGCAAAGCTAGCTAACCTCAAAATTAAATCTAAAAACTATTTAGATGCAGTATTTTTAAATGTTAAACTGTATCTTCATTTCATATCTAAGTACTATATTTTGAATTAATTCAATTAATTGAACAAAGGAGAAGGGTTACCAAGGAAAGTGTGTTCTTCTTTGTATAAAATGATGGGGGAAAGAAACTTTAAATAAAATAATTTTAACACTACACCAAAAACTAATGATGTAATGTATGGTGATTAACATAACATAATAAAATAAAATTAAAAAAAAATAATTTTAACATCAATATTTACTAATTCATTCTTTAAAGTTTTCAATTTCTCACAAGATAATATCAACAAAAAATGTGAAACACATGTGTCATTTCAACTGTTAAAAGCCACAACTGACACTTTATAGTTTCAAGAAAAATTAATGGAAACTGCTAAGGAAAATACCATATTCTATTTTATATGCTACTGTCTTCATTTTTAGAAACCAATTCATATTCCACTTATACAAAGTAGATAGGGTTTATGATAAGCATTTTCTATCTAAGCCTCATTAATGCCCTTACTTTTTCCTTTACTTTCTCACCTACTTCTAATTTAATTATCTTGCTTTCTCTTTTTATTCCTGGTTAGCTAACTTTTGGCCAAAAGAACAGTAGAAAAATATATACATACACATTTACCCAACCATACAGTAACAAACACCATATCAACTAGACCAAAGAATTAAAGTATGTTAACACCACATGGAAATTAATTAGAGGGGAGGGGGGTGGGGGGATGGGTTAGCCTGGTGATGGGTATTAAAGAGGGCATGTATTGAATGGAGTACTGGGTGTTATACGCAAACAATGAATCATGGAACACTACATCAAAAACTAATGATGTAATATATGGTGATTAACATAATAAAAAAAAGGTTCAAAAAAAAAGAAATTAATTATGTGGACAGAAAAGGAAAGAGAAGAATGCAAATAGATTTTCTGGAGAGGATCATTTCTACTGTGATTTTATCAATATGACCCCAGCTTATAAGCATCAAATAATATATTGTCAAATCTATGAAACACTTCATAAACCTTAGTTATTATTACTGCTGTTATCTAACAATGGTGAATACTTGGGGAGCTAACTATTGGGAAACACAAATAACTCACAAAACACTGCCATTTCTTTGGAAATGGCATTTGCATTTTCTCATGCAAAAATATGAAACACAGTTCTCACAGAGTAACTAGAATCACTATAAATTTCACCATGAAGCCCAAACACTTAAAAAGGAGCTAGTTAAGCAATGTCCACAATAGCCAAACTGTGGAAAGAGCCAAGATGTCCATCGACAGATGAATGGATAAAGAAGATGTGGTATATATATACAATGGAATATGCAGCCATCAAAAGGAATGAGATCTTGCCATTTGCAATGACGTGGATGGAACTGGAGGGTATTATGCTGAGCGAAATAAGTCAAACAGAAAAAGACATGTATCATATGACCTCACTGATATGAGGAATTCTTAATCTCAGGAAACAAACTGAGGGTTGCTGGAGTGGGGGCTGGGGTGGGAGGGATGGGGTGACTGGGTGATAGACACTGGGGAGGGTATGTGCTCTGGTAAGCGCTGTGAATTGTGCAAGACCGTTGAATCTCAGATCTGTACCTCTGAAACAAATAATGCAATATATGTTAAGGAAAAAAAAAAGGAAGAAGATAGGAGGGGAAGAACGAAGGGGGGAAATCGGAGGGGGAGACGAACCATGAGAGATGATGGACTCTGAAAAACAAACTGAGGGTTCTAGAGGGGAGGGGGGTGGAAGGATGGGTTAGCCTGGTGATGGGTATTAAAGAGGGCACGTTCTGCATGGAGCACTGGGTGTTGTATACAAACAATGAATCATAGAACACTACATCTAAAACTAATGATGTAATGTATGGTGATTAACATAACAATAAAAAATTTAAAAAAAAAAAGGAGCTAGTTATAAGAGAGCCAGTACTATTCAGGAGAAAATTGCTCTGAAAACAATGAGTTTTAGTCAGTAAGTTTAAAAACACATAAATAACCTATAAATAGTACACTGTCTAACATCAGTTATATTGCTCTCTCATCTGAAAATAAAACAGATATTGACAAACTGTTTTTTTTAATGAAGGAACAGAAGTTGAATATACCAGCATTGAATATACCAGTAGAAATGCCATTTAAATGCCATTATCCAGCATAATAAATAGGAAAGATAAACTCTGAATGCACTTAGCATTAATACATACCAGTTCATCTAAAAAAGCCTGCTTATTCTTCCTTTTTAGAATCTGCTGCAGTTGTTCTTCTTTTTGTATAAACAGTCTTCTTTGTTCATTTTCCTGTCTTTCTACCTCTAAAGCCTCTTCCAATTCCTCCTGTTCCCGAGTCTGAAACAGAAATATTTATATACAGCATGGAATAAATTTAGTAACCAAAATCAATCCTAACTACACTCTGACACTTTCTTTTTTAGAAGCATGAAACACACTAGTCACGGTTTAATAGAGCAGCATTTCTACTCTGAGGGAACTAGAGTTCATTTAATTTCATGTGGACATGGTACTATCAAAGAGAATGACACCTACCATTAAACAAACACCTAAACAAGTACACTGCACCCATCTGCAGGAAATGTGCTTAGTAATGGATTTATTTATAATTATTACAGATAGTTTCAAGTCATTCAAAACCAAAAACCCAACAAAAACAACAAAGAGACAGTCCATATACAGAGCTACTAACTGAAAGACTCCATTGAAAAGACTGGTTTATTTAATAGAAACAATTTCCAGAACATTCCAGATAATGAAAAGTTATCACTGTACTGAACTGCTTTTTCCCAAGCTGAAATAAGTCTTCATGATGCTAGAGTTCCAAATAGCATTCATTTAAGAGAAGCTGTAAAAAACTGAAGTTATTTTTTAACATAAGCACATAAATTTGTGCACTGAAAAATTCAAAATTCAAAGCTAATATGTAAACAGAATGAACCATAGTTCTACTCATTCTCCTTTAATGGAATTCCTCAGAAATAATTCCAGGCTCTGAAATTTATTACAATTCTAAGTCATACTTCAAAGCAATCGTATACCTAGTCTTTGCTCTTTAATTCTTATGAATGAAAAATACAGTAAAATCTAAATGGCTTTATTTTAAAGCTCTTTTTTTTTAATTTGACAGAACACTGAGAAATTATGGCACTTCAAGTAAATACAGAATAGAGGAAGAGAGCATAATAGGTTTGAGCATCATGAATATAATATATGAATAACGAAGACCTCAGAGAAAAATATATATTTTACATAAATAATATTTAAA
This sequence comes from Phoca vitulina, assembly GCF_004348235.1. Classification (NCBI taxonomy): domain Eukaryota; kingdom Metazoa; phylum Chordata; class Mammalia; order Carnivora; family Phocidae; genus Phoca; species Phoca vitulina. Next base: position 33,286,957 of record NW_022589710.1, on the reverse strand, counting down.
ACCCTCTATTTGATTTTTTTTTCAATTCACACATTAGATAAACAAAGTTCTCAAACAAAAAGATGTTTCACCTACAATTCAAACTCACTACTAGACCCAAAATTAAGTTTAGTATCTCGTCTCCCAAAGCTGATCATACTCCTATATTCCTTATGTCCACTAAGTGCACACCTACATCTCAGTCAACTCCATTTGAAACCATAAATTCAGGGAGCCTGGGTGGCTCAGTTGGTTAAGCGACTGCCTTCGGCTCAGGTCATGATCCCAGGGTCCTGGGATCGAGTCCCACATCGGGCTCCCGGCTCAGCGGGGAGCCTGCTTCTCCCTCTGACCCTCTCCTCTCTCATGCTGTTTCTCTCTCGCTCGCTCTCTAATAAATAAATAAATAAAATCTTTAAAAAAAAAAAAAAAAAGAAAAGAAACCATAAATTCATCCCTGTTTACTCCCTCTCTGCCCCCCCAACCCCCATTCCCCTTAAATCAGTTGCTACATCCTACTAGCATCTCTCCCTATAATTTTACAAACTCTTCCTTCTCTGTTGGCAAGGTTGCTACTCTAACTCAGGCCCCCAGTGGAGAAGAGAATTCAAACTTGAGCTACAAGAATTAGCAGGAATAAATGTAGAAAGTTAGGGGCTGAGATATGAAAGCTGGAAAAGTAAACTACTTGATTAGAGGCATATAAGCAGAAAAAGATGAGCCTTACAGTAAAATAGTGACATGTAATCAATTAAGTGTAACAAGTGTTAAAGAGGGTACAGTGAAAACAGAATCGATAGACTGGTAAACTCTCCTTGCAGTGATAAAGGACACACAGAGAAAGAAAAGATTTCATATAGAGTGTTGTGGGTTAAATGTATCCCCCAAAATATATGTTGAAAGTCTTAATTAACCCCTGGTACCTGTAAATGTGACCTTATTTGAAAACAGGGTCTTTGCAGATGTAATCAAGTTAAGATGGAGTCATACTAGAAATGCAGACACAGAGGAGAAGACCATGTGAAGACAAAGGTACAGATGAGAGTAACACTGAAGGTTGCTGACAACCACCAGACGCTAGAAGAGGCAAGGAAGGATTCTTCCCTAGAGCATTTAGAGAAAGCATGACCTTGATAACACCTTAATTTCAGAATTCTAGACTCTAGAACTATAATAAATTCCTGTTATAAGTCACCCAGTTTTTAATAATTTGTTACAGCAACCCTAGGAAACCTAAGAGGTTGAGCTAAGACCTCAAACAGTAAGTATTTGCCCCCATTAGAGAGTAGAACAGCTATTCAGGCAGACAAAACAAAGATGCAAAGACATGAATAAAGCTGGAATGAGTGGTATGGCCAAGTCATGAAGTATGGGGGTGGGGAAAAGTTCTAGATAAAACTGAAAAGGCAAGCAGAGGGCAGATCATGGAGGGTCCTCATACCACACTACGACAATGTGAGCCATACTAAGACAATCAGAAAAAAATGAGGGAAATTTGAGGGATAACTTTAGAAAGACAACTAGAAGCAGTAAAGTATACAGATCAATCGGGCCATCACTGAAAACAGGAAAACCAGAGAAGAAATGATGAGAGTCCTAAATAAGGTAATAATAATAATAGAAATGGAGGGGGAACCAGATTTGAAAAATGATGAGCAGAGACTATCAACAGTATAGTAAGACAGACCAGATATGGCTTGAACACTTGGATAAAGAACATAATAGTAGAAACAAGTGGTAAAGATTTAAAAATTCAGCTCTGGAATGCTGAATTAAAAGTGCCTATAATACATCAAGAAATAAATATCTATTAACTATTTATAGATATATGTATATATTACATAGTATAACTCTAGGAGCTCAGGAGAAAAAACAATGTGCTACAGAAACATTTGAGAGTAATTAGTATAAAGGGGTAACTCATAAAGAGAAGCACTGAAAGGAACCATGTTTTAGGAGTCAGGAAGGAAAGCTAAGCCTCTTAAGAAGATGAAAGGGGAAGGTGAGAGCAGCAGGATGAGGAATGGAGTAGCCCCACAGAAGTTAAAGAACAGGGTTTCAGTATCAAGGGAGGAGGCTACACCAAACACTGCCAACAGGCCAAATGAGATTCAGACCTAATAGTCTACCGTTTTTAACAATAAGAAACTGGTAGCCTCAATTTTCTCACTAAAATAGAATATGCGAGTATCCTGGACATAGTAGGCCTCAATAAATATTGATTAGCTAGCTAGTTTACTGAATAAATGGAAAAACAGCCATCATTAAAAATCAAACACTGGGGACAATGAAGAAGGTATTGGACTGAGAGAAGGGAAGCAGGTTGAAAACTAAAGGTCTCTGTGTTCTTCCTAATACTACCTTACCCAATCAACCTCCCTTGCCTTCACCTCCCACTCCTAATCCCTCAGTAGGAATTGGTATTTTAAACTCAAACTATCTCTCCAATTCATCCCCATCTTTCCATTTCTTGTTTAAGTCACCTCTAAATTCACCAACATAACTGCAATAACTTCCCATTGGTTTCCCAAACTCCAAGCTTGATTCTCTCAAATTCAACCTCCACCAAACCACTACATTTATTCTAACACAGGCAATACCTTATTACCACTTGGTTTAAAACCCTTCAATGAAAATCATCCACAGCCACGTTTTTATAACATTACTCCAAGGAATCTTGGAACTCTCTAATAAGATGCCTAAGGTACACTACAAAAGAGACTGAATAAATGGAAATTCAGCCTATCCCTCCTCCCATTATCACTTTAACAACAAAAGTATTCCAAGCAAGCTTTCATTTGAAGAAAAGGTTCACCTATTAAAACATAAAAACAACTGGGACACCTAGGTGACTCAGTCAGTTAAGCGTCCAACTCTTGATTTCAGTCATGATCTCAGGCTTGCGGGATCAAATCCCACGGTCAGGCTGTGCACTGGGCGTGGAGCCTGCTTAGGATTCTCTCTCTCCCTCTGCCCCTCCTGCCACTTTCTCTCTCTCCCTCTAAACACACACACACACACACACACACACAGCTGGTCTATTTAAGCCCAAATTACTTTTCATAATAAATTTCCTTATGTGACCTACGCCCTTTCTACTTCTCCAACTTCAACTCTCTCTCTCTCTCTATTGAACTTTGGCAATATAAAACTACTAAAACCTCTCAGAACTTCTTGCCTTTGCTTATGATTTCTTTCTGCCTGGAATGTCCTTGTTCAGTGTCCCTATTTCCACCCTTGTCCCATCTTCTTCACCTTAAGTTCTGCTTGTCCTTTAAGGCTCCCATTCAGGCATCATCTCACCTGGAATGCCTTTCCCAATATCATCAGAATGGATTAGTTATCCCTCCTCTATACTCCTATAATAACAAGCACACAGCACTTTCCACATGCTTATGACATTGTATTGAAATTACCTGGCTTCTTATTCATCTTTCTGTACAATATGCTTAGCAGATGTTCAACAAATGTTATGAACTGATTTTTTTTATTTTGCTAAACTGACATTCTACACAGCAATCTCTGCCGCTCATGAGAATCTAGAAAATTGAAAATAAAAATTAAGCTAATTTTAAATAACAAGTGTTGGCCAGATGTGGAGAAAAGGAACTCTTGTGCACTACTGGTGGAAATGTAATGGGTATAGCCAGTGTGGAAAACAATATGGAAGTTCCTCAAAAAATTAAAAACAGAAATACCATATGGTCCAGTAATTCCACTGCTGGATATTTACCCAAATAAAACGAAACAATGATTCAAAAAGATATGTGCACCCCTATATTTATTGCAGTATTATTTAGAACAGCCAAGATATGGGAGGAACCCAAGTGTCCAATGACAACTGAATGGATAAAAAAGATGTAATGTACATACACACCCTGCCCACACACACACACAAACACACACACAGGGATATTACTCAGCCATAAAGATAGGATGAGATCTTGCCATTTGCAACAACACAGATGGACCTAGAGGGTATTATGCTAAATGAAATAAGTCAGAAGTCAAAGAAAAATACCATATGATTTCACTTATATGTGAAATCTAAAAAAAATAAAACAAATGAATAAACAAACAAACAAAAAGCAGAAACAGACGAATAAATGCAGAGAACAAACTGGTGGTTGCCAGTGGGGAAAGGGGTCGGGGGAAGGCAAAATGGGTGAAGGGGAGAAGGAGATACAAGCTTCCAGTTATGGAATGAATAAACTAAGAGATAAAAGGTACAGCATAGAGAATATAGTCAGTGGTATTACAATAATGCTGTATGGTGACAGAAGATAGCTACACTTGCGATGAGAATAGCATATTGTATATGCTTGTTGAATCACTATATTATACACCTGAAACTACTGTTAACAATGTAGTTACAACTGTAGTTCAATGAAATAATAAATAAGTAGAATAGAATAGAATAGAATAAATATTTAAAGCTAATCTTCACTAAGACTCTACTTCAAGATTAGATCACAAAACTAATGATGTAATGTATGGTGATTAACATAACATTATAAAAAAAAAAAAGTCAGAAGATTAGATCACATTCAGTTTCTCCATGCTCACACTGATTGATGATAGGTACCAGCTCCATGAAACAAATAAGATCTCCTTAGCAGACAGCTCAATAATAGTTTCTCTATGTCAGAAATGGGTTGCTTTAGATGACTAATCATGCAGAAGACTTTTTTTCTTTTCTTCTTTGATACAACTTTGATGTTTTTAGAACAGTGAGACTTCAACATTCACAGAGACATGAAACGCAAGTTGCTGTCTTAGGTTAGTAAAAAGACATCAGCCATGTAAGTTAGTCCATACTTCACTGGCCACAAGAGAGCTGGGCTCTACTCAATGATACCAAGTTACTGGTAAAGGTCAACTAGCATCGTCTTAAAAAATGTGGTCCTATCTCTGTATGTTTATGCAATACCAAATACCCAGGTCAGTATCACTAGTAGTTATAACATTCTGCACAGAATGATTAGTTAATAAATGTTAATGAATTACTGACCAAATCACTTAGTTAAAACATAGCTAGGCATTAAACATTAATAGAATAAAAAGAATAAAAGCAGTTCAAATATTCCCATTGAAAGAATTTGTTTTATTCAATAACCTATCATTATAAAGTTTTCAGATAATTAGAAATTTCTGCCTTAAAATAGATAACCAGCTTGAAATTAGATTATTCTTTTACAGCAACTGTCAATATTTCCTAGCTTAAAATGCTGAATGAAAAAAAGTATTCACTTGAAAGGAACATCCTTCTATTAATGAGTTAAATGGGGCTAATGCAACAAGTTACCTAGGCATACCTATTTTGCATGTATTTTCTAATGTACCCAGAGAAGACTACTGGGCAAAGAGAGTCATTTTTATGGCACATTGATCCTCTAAGAAATGAAACACCTTTCTAAGGAAGTCAGGCTGGGTATGAATGGAATGAGAATGTAGTGTCAATTCCTTGAGAGCTTTATGGCAAGAAAGAAGTACCTAAATGAAACAGTCCTAAGACTATAAGGAGAAAGTCCTTCTAAACACAAAATGAAAACACAAGCTATGCGATCCAGATATGACTAGTATCATTTTGACCAACAATCACAAATTCCTGATAAAGTACCTCAAAAATAAGTACTTCTGCTTTCCTCCAAAACTAGAAAGGCAAGGGTTAAAGAAATAACAGCTAAATTGTGTAAGTTTGTATAAGTACAAATCTCTGCATGCCCACAATTCTTCCTTTACAGAATATATTTTAATAATGCTATCAAAGTTGTTATAGCTACAGTGTGCCTCCTATCTACGTGCCTATATACATATACAGTATTTCTGCTCTGGACTTCAGCTAAATTCTTTGTAAATTTAATTCGTTTTAGAGGAAGATAGCTTCTCAGGGATCATATGGAAGCATTCATTTCTAATACAAAAGAAGAAAATACTCAGCAACCAACCAGCTTTAACTTATTTTTCTGAATGACATCTTTGTTTTCCTTTTGGTACATCTCCATTTTCTTTTTGGTGTTATCCAAATCCACATTGTTGGTCAAGTTGAAAACTGCATCAGAAAGGAAACAATGACAGGAAATATAGTTTTAATATAAATCTTGAGTAGATAATAAATAAATTCATCACAGTGACTTAATTCATCAGGTTATTACTTACAGCTCCTTTTATGTCCTTTTACCTACTGGTTATTTTAGAGGCTAATCCTAGTTCAGCAACTATGTTTTCAAAGCCAACTATACAACTATCTGACTATCACACAGAATATCTAAATCTCTGAATCACCCCAGAAAACCTAAGATATATGTTTGCCATAATATTAGATTTGATTTTTATAGGCCCCAGTCTAACTTTAAAAGCATATAAAAGATTACTTAAATTTTTTAAGTAAAAAGAGTAAGTCTGGGATCTACTACACTGGTCAGAATCAATACTGAAAAGAATCTGTTAGGGCGCCTGGGTAGCTCAGTCGTTAAGCATCTGCCTTCAGCTCAAGTCATGATCCCAGGGTCTTGGGACTGAGCCCCGCATCAGACTCCCTGCTCAGCAGGAAGCCTGCTTCTCCCCACTCCCCCTGTTTGTGTTCCCTCTCTCGCTATACCTCTCTCTGTCAAATAAATAAATAAAATCTTTAAAAAAAAAAAAAAACTGTGCTGCACAAACAGAAAAATTATCCAAAAGAATAAAAAATATTATATATTTGTATAATTTACAGCAAACAAAAACAAGTTTTATTCTAAAGATTTTATTTATTTATTTGAGAGAGAGAAAGAGAGAGCACAAGCAGGGGGGAGGGGCAGAGGGAGAAGCAGACTCCCCACTGAGCAGGGAGCCTGACACAGGGCTCAATCCCAGGACCCTGGGATCATGACCTGACCTGAAGGCAGACACTTAACCAACTGAGCCACCCAGGCGTCCCCACAAAAACAAGTTTTATTCACATTCCAATGGTCTCCAACATGGCTGGACACAAGCCTGAATTATTTCCATATAGTCTAGATTTAAAAGAGTATGAAATAGAGCATAGGTTAACTAGGAAGGTATAGGATAAACTGGCATCCAGACTGAAGACTGAAATAATTTCATAAGAGAAGCCACTGAGGTATGTTCAAAAAAGTGATAAATTTTCAATGAGTTAGAATATTTTATAATTTTTAATTAATTTTTTATTAATTTTATAATTTTTATATAATTCCAACTCAAAAGAATGCCTTACTCCCTTCTAAGTTTACATATATAAATCAGTCACTATGGTACTCTGAATACCAACCAAAACCACCTCTTTTGGTATATACAAATTCATATTATAAAGTACCAACCCACTATCCTACCCTTTACAGCGTTTGCACCAACCTGTCTAGAGAAAAATCCGTATCATTAAGATTCTCCTAATCCATAATTCAATTCAGACCTCGCTTGGCTTCTCTGTAATCTTTCTCCATCCATTATTAGCCATTCTATCCCTTCTCCAATTACTTATCCTTACTTCCTGCTTGTCCTATAAACAGGTTTGATCTACCCTAAATAACTATGCTCTAAGCCATGTTTTTACAGATTTCTTCCTCATCTCACTCCTTCCTTTAACAAACATCTCAAATAGTTCCTAGATTTTTTCTTTTACTTTTCTCCTTTCTTTTTTTTCTTATTTGAGCATAGTTGCCACACACTGTTACATTAGTTTCAGGTGTACAACACAGTGAGTCAACAACTATAGGTTATGCTGTGCTCACCACAAGTGTAGTTACCATCTGTTAAATACAACCCTATTACACACTATTGACTATATTCCCTATGCTGTACCTTATATCCCTGTGACTTATGCATTCCATAACTCAAAGCCTGTATCCCCTACGCCCCTTCACCCATGTCGTGCATCCCCTCACCCCCTCCCCACTGGCAATATCAGTTTGTTCTCTATATTAATAGGTCTGATTCTACTTTGTTTGTTTTATTCATTTGTTTGTTTTTTAGATTTCACATATAAATGAAATCATATGGTGTGTCTCCTAAGGCAAGGGAAACAAAAGCCAAAATATACCACTGGGACTGTATCAAAATAAAAAGTTTTTTGCACAGGGAAGAAAACCATCAACAAAACAAAATGGCAACCTGCTGAATGAGAGAAGATATTTGCAAATGATATATATGATAAGGGGTTAATATATATAATTTATAAAGAACTGATACAACTCAACACCAAAAACACAAATAATCCGATTAAAAAGCAGAGGAGCTGATTAAACACTTTTCCAAAGAAGACATACAAATGGCCAACAGATACATGAAAAGATGCTCAAAATCACTAATCATCAGGAAAATGCAAATCAAAACCACAATAAGATATCATCTTACACTTGTAAGAATGGCTAAAATCAAAAAAGAAAGAGATAACAAGTGTTGGCAAAGATGCAGAGAAAAAGGAACCCTCGTCCACTGTTGGTGGGAATGTAAATTAATATAGTATCTGTGGAAGACAATATGGAGGTTCTTCAAAAAAGTAAAGGTGGAAATACCATATGATCCAGTAATTCCACTACTGGGTATTTACCAAAGAAAACAAAAACACTAATTCAAAATATATATGCACCCCTATGTTTACTGCAGCATCATTTACAATAGCCAAGATACGGAAGCAACTCATGCCCGTCAATAAAGGAATGAATAGAGAAGATGTGGTGTATACACACACACACACACACACACACACACAATGGAATATTAGACAGAAAAAAAGGTGAGATCTTGGCATTTGCAACAACATGGATGGACCTGGAAGGTATTACACTAAGTAAAATAAGCCAGAGAGAAAAAGTCAAATAGCTCCTAGACTTTTGGATTATAGAAGCTTATAAGAATTGAAAAGTAATATTGGGAGACCAACATAGGGTTACCTATTTTGTTGAGTAAGGCATTAAACATACTCTAAAGACCAATCTGATCCATTATTTCATTTTTATCTCCTCAAAAGGCCAAAGGATTTCAGAACATCAACTTATCATAATCACTGTTAAAAACCCAGGCTCACCTACATATGTAGAAAAAACAAAAGCAATCATCAATTCTATTATATGCAATTTTAAAACTCTAGGAGAAATGAGAGAAACCGAGAAACAATAGTCCTCTAGCTACTTCTCCAGCTTTTTTACCACAAAGTAGAAAAGAAAATAGTAATGGTGGTAAACCAGGGAATCTGGCTAATACGCAATGTAAGGCATTCCCCATAAATCGCACTCTGGCCCCAACACAAAACAAAGAAGGAGGCTCAAAACTAGCAACTGCCCTTAGAAAGTCAACTGTGATCCATTTGTTAATGGAGTGTGATTCTGCTATCTTTGCCACTCACTCACAATTTACTCCTTATATTTAACAGGTCATCTACTGAGCCACCAAACCCAATAATCTTTTACAACCTCTACCATCCTCAGTATCTATGCCCACTTAACAATACTGATCACTTATTTTTCCTTAGGCACTTTCTTCTCTTGACTAATTTAATACATTCTCCTGATCTGTCTCCTACTATTCCAACTACTCCTTCCTGTTTCCATCTCTGGCTCTTCTTAGTCTCTAAGTAATATGTATGATTCTGGCTTTTGCCCTCTTTCCTTCCCTCTCTATTCCTTGGGCAATTTCATCACTTCCCACAGTTTCAACCAAATAAATGCCAGGAAAAGCTGACACTATCTCAAAGTGCATTTCAGAAAGCCAAACACGTAATTATCTCCAAACCTGTTCCTCCTTGTAAAACCTTTATCTGTTACGATTCTCATGCTAAGACACCAAGATTTAACACCTGATTCATCTGACCCACTCTCCTTTGCATTCTACAAGCAGCAGTAACCAAATCCTACAGATTGTACCATCAAAATCTCTTTAAAGCTGTCCTTATTCTCAAAGTGCCCTGACAATATACCATGCCAGATCGTATTTCTCCCCAGATCATTTATAATAATCTCTGATTTAACTTCCTATCTCCAGAATCTTTGCATCTGACCCTACACTCTAACGCAATCCATAATATACAATGCTGTCACACTAATATTTCTGAAGTACACCTCTAATGACCTTGCACCTCTACCATCCTATAGTCCTCTCATCCCTTCTGCCTTTCCTCTTTTTACTAGAAAAAAAAACACTTTTAGAATTCAGAACCCTTCACAATCCGGCTATAACTATTTTTCTCTCTCCTTAATAAAGACCTCTCTTGAAAGTAGACCATCTGAATTTCCCAACTGTCCCCTACATTTCCTGTTCCAGTTCCTTTGATCACACCATTCTGCCTAGAATGCCTGATCCCCATTCTTACTACTGAAATTATACCCAATCTTTAAATGTCTACCCAAAAACTACCTTTTCTATGAAGTTCTCCCTGACTTCCCTAACTAGAAAGAATTTCCTTCTCTTATGTTGAAAACATTATTTACAGCTCATATAAAAATCTCTTTCTACTTCATATAATATGTATACACATACACAGTGTTCTTTACTTACACTTTATCTTGCACTCAAAGACCATATTTTATATAATCTCTGTATCATCCAGACATAAGGAAAGGAAAAAAGAAATTCAATGATTATCTATTCGGTTCCCAACACTATGGGGCTGTAAGCATACAAAGAATTTCCTATTTTCAAAGACTAAAGATCTCTCATTAAGGAGATCACCCCTAAACACATAAACTCAAGTAATAATACAGGACACTATAAGATTAAGTGACACAAGGAAGAACTAAAAGTATCCTTGCTTCATGCATTAAATAATATCTAGCACTGTGCTAGCTGTTGAAGAAGTATTTATTAAAGGAATAAACTGTCCTTTTAATGGAATCAGCTACCAATTAACCCTACTAAAACAAAGTTCTGATTATGTCATTCAGTCACTCAGTTCACTCATTGCTCCTGCATCCACAATGCCTTGAAAAGGGAAAATCCAATCTTATCTCTTACAACACTTTTCCCCTCTCTACTCTGTGAGTTCTGCAGATTCCTCAGAGCCTCTTCAAGAACCAATGGAAAGAAAGACTAAGCAATTCCAACCAGAGAGGCTTTGCTTCATTTGCTTGCTTGAAGTGATCCCTTCAAAATTTTGCTTGAAGAATACACTCTACATACACTGTGTGTGTATCAAGTATCTACGAAGTACATATGACAGGCACTATGTCCAGCATCTGGTCTAATTATATCACTTAATCCTCCCAATAACCTTATGAGATAGGTACTTCTATTACTCACTTTAAAGATAAGGTTTAAAGACATTAAATAACTAATCCAAGTTATACAACCAGTAAATGTTGTAACTAGGATTTTAACATAGGCTATCTGATTCCAAAGCCTGAACTTTTATCTACAACACTAGTTGTATTGTTTCTCTCAATGCCTGAAAAACACTGGTAGCACAGTTCAGCTCTTCCTCTGCACCTGTACAGGCTCCGCACTTTCCTACCATACTTGTGATCATACTGCTCCCAGAGAACCCATATCTTAGTACCAACCTCAACCCAGAACTGTGGATATCCATATCTGGCCCACCTTTCTATATGCAGCTTAATCACCAGCTCTTCTTTATAACTCACTTTGCAGGTACAATCTCTCCATCCCTGAATGCCCACAATACATTGCTCAATAACATACTGGTGGCACTTACCCACTTTCTACCCTATAAAATTATTTTCAATGTACATATCTATTTGACCTAATAGAGTGTTCACTGAGGGCAGATTGTAGGTCTGATTCATCTTTATCACTTCCAACACTTCAATAAAATATTTCCAGTACATACCCATTAAAATGACCAAAATCCAATACACTGACAACACCAAATGCTGACATGGATGTGGAGGAACAAGAACTCTCGTTCATTGCAGCAGCAATGCAAAATGACCCAATACTTTGGGAGACAGTTTATTTCTTACAAAATTAAACATACTCTCACCATTTTATCCAACAGTCACACTGCTTCGTATTAATCCAAAGGAACTGAAAACTATGTCCACACAAAAACCTGTACACAAATGTTTATAGCAGCTTTATTCATAATTGCCAAAGCATGGAAGCAACCAAGATGTCCTTCAATAGGTTAATGGATAAATTGTGGTACATCCAGACAGTGAAATATTATTCAGCACTAAAACGAAATGAGCTATCAAATCATGAAAAGACAAGGAGGAACCATAAATGCATATTATTGCTAAGTCAAAGAAGCCAATTTGAGAAGGCTAATACTATATGATTCCAACTACATTACAATCTTAAAAAGGTAAATCTACAAAGACAGAAAAAGATCAATGGTTGCCAGAAGTTAAGGGAGGAAGAAGGGACAAATAGGCAGAACACAGAGGAATTTTAGGGCAGTGAAACTATTCTGTAAAATACCATAATGGTGGATACATGTCATTATATATTTGTCCAAACCCATAAAATGCACAACATGAAGAGTGAGCTCTCATATAAACTATGGTCTTTGAGCAATAATGATATGTCAATGTAGGCTCATCGATTATAACAAATTTACCACTCTGGTGGGGGGATGTTGATAGCAGGGAAGTCTGTGCATGAGTGGGGCAGGTGGTATATGGGAACTCTGTACTTTCCACTTAATTTTGCTATAACTCTAAAACTGCTCTAAAAAATAGTCTATTAAAAAAAAAAAAAAAAGGAATTTCCCATCTGGTAAGAGCTCAAGAAATACTTGGGAATTACCATAAGAGAGGAAAAACTAAATAAACCAATGCTAATCTTTATTATTACCTTTATAATTACAGATTTAATTAAAATGATCTTTATAATTACAAAATTGAATTCTACAGAATGGCAAAGCAAGCAGATATAAAGTACATGAAAAAAATTATCTTGGTTTCTTTTGGTTATAAATCTGAGAAGTAAAGGTAATCAAATTGATATCCTATATTGAACTCTAACAGAATATTTAGAGCAGTTAAGGAAAACAAAAAGTTTATCAGCAAGCTAGACAGGGTACTACTGATTCAAATTTTCTATTAAGTAGAACCCAGAAATAGGTAAAGTTGAATCCTAAGTGAAATTTATCTGTATACAACTTTCTTTTATGCTTATTAAAAACTTTGTAATCAATTCCAATAAAACTAAAATAACCAATTTATTTCATTTTTTCATTTAGAAAGCCAAGGTAATAGCAATATAATAGATACAAATTTATAATCATAAATAATACAAATTGCTTCCTTTAAAAAGAAAAAAATAGTTTTTTTAAAAAGTAAAGTACTATTTTAAAAACTTTTCAGATGAAGCAAGTCTCATTCATGCCATATGAATCAAGTTGGTATAATAGTCTTGAAGAAAAAAGAATACAAGATAATTTTCTATAACAATCATTTGCCCCTTTATCCGGCTGCCGGTTTAGCTCAGATGTTGACCTGCCTTTAGTCAAGTATTAAAAGGCAACAAAAAACCTATTGTATTTTCTGAAAGATTTAATGTTATTTAAGTACAATTTTGAAGTCTTTTTGACATCCAGAATTTATAATTAAAGCCCTTAGGACTTTCTCACCCTTTCAAAATAAGCATACCCTGAACCAAAAGAATAATCTATTTATTATGAAACTAAGAACAAACCTTTGAGATAATCCCTGTGGCCAAAAGGAACAAGAATTTTTATGTTTAAATTGTCATAACCACAGAAAGGAGCCTATTGTTTATGCTATAAGAAAGTTCATCTTCATGTGTGCCCCTTCTATTGTAATTTTATGCCATTATTATGCCAGTATCTTAAAATTTTTATATTTGTGATGTTGAAAGGATTCAAAATGAAATTTATTTAACCAAATGACCAATCCCCAATTTATAAATCCTCAAACATTGACTCCTTAGCCACCCTACCAACTCTATTCCTCTCACTCTAAGCCTAAACATCTTCAATAGCACCTTTCGACCTTTATTACTGAGTTCAATCTTCTTTTTTTTTTTTTTAAAGTTTTTATTTATTTATTTGACAGAGAGACACAGTGAGATAGGGAACACAAGCAGGGGGAGTGGGAGAGGGAGAAGTAGGCTTCCCGCCAAACAGGGAGCCTGATGCAGGGCTCGATCCCAGGACCCCAGGATCATGACCCGAACAAGCCGAAGGCAGAAGCCCAATGACTGAGCCACCCAGGCGCCCCAAGTTTGATCTTCTTTAAGGTCCTTCAAAATATGGCCCCAATCTACTTCTTTTTCTTTCATCTCCTACTATTTCCCTAATTAGCACCCCATGTTCTAGACTCAGACTAGTAACTACTCTGAGACTTGCTAGCAAGCACTTTCATGGATCTAAGTCAGAAAAACCTATGTTCAAAATCTGGCTCCATTATTTACCAGCAATGTAATCCTGAGTACAATACTTAAGCTCCCTTTACCTCTTCTCAATATGCAAAATAAGGAATAAAAGTGCCTCTCTCAGAGTTGTGAAAATTATTCGAGATAATGTGAATACAGCATAGTCTGGCACTTAACATGTGCCCATTAAATTAACATTTTATACTTTTGATTAACACAGAGATCCAATACAGATATCATATTGAATTAATCTTCTTTGAAAGCATGAATAAAACACAAAGTAGAGAGCTACTGAAACAAGATTTTAAGTTTTATTTATACCATAACAATTAAAACAATGACACACAACTAAGAGGGGGAGCCACACCCTAACAAAACTTCAAAGAGCTAAAATTAGTCTTTCTCTCATTGCTTCACTCTCCACCCAACAAAACAATAAAAAATACTGCCTGTCCTCCAGCTTTTATTTTCTTGATGAATACTATCCTACTGCTTAAGGTCATCAATTTTAACTCATCCCTGCCTGCTCCTTCTACCTCACCACCTATATCAAATTAGTCCTTGAATATTCTGTCTAAAACATCCCCTTTATCTATCCCACTCCCCTACTACCTACTCGAAGCTGTCATTATTTCTCATCCAAATTGCTTTAACAACCCCTTAAAAATGTGCCCAGACTCAAGGATCTCCTGTCAATATTCCACATCGCTACCACACTATCCTGCTGGCTCACTATTGACCATAGAATAAAATCTTACCCTGACAGCCTAGCTTGCAAAGTTCTCATTAACCCAGGTCTGGTCTGTTTCTCAAGCCTCATTTCTAGTAATTCCCCATGTTCTACTTACCTGTAACATTACTTGCTCATTCTCCAACATATTCAATACCCTTATATCTCTGTTAATTTTGTCTTTTGCTAGAAATGTTCTTCCATCCTCTTCCCACCTGGTAAACTCCTATTCCATCTTTTAAGGTCAAATTCAAATATGACCTCTTCTCTGATCAAACTATACTTCTATTTCCCAATGTTGAATTAATTGTTTGTTACCTGTATTCCCATAACACTTTACAAATAAATGCCTATACTACTTTGGCATTATATTATAGTTTTTAGTTTATATAATTACTTCCCCCTTTAGAGTCTGAACTTACTGAAGGCAAAGATCATATATGCCCCACAAGTAAAGTAGTTCACATAGAACAATTAATATCTGCTAAACTGAAGTTCAGAAAATAAACTCTAAGTCGAAGAGGCTAGACCCCAAATTTCATCAATATTTTCAAATACAATCAGAACTGCTCTTTATCCAGCATGATCAAGATTAGTAGCTGATTACTTACAAAAGTCTGCTAAGGGAGGGAAACACACATACACACTCCTTAAATATTTTAACTTAAAACATATATAGTAAGTACACAGTCATTCTCTAACTTAATGACCTATAGCCAATATCTAGTCTTTAATTAGTTTCTTTCATTGTTTCTTTCTTATATAAACCATACTTGTCATCTATATTGTTCAGTTTCCATTTTCTAAAGTGGAGTAAGAACTTGAGAAGCAGAATCCTTCAGAAGGTGTGCACTTTTTTTCCCAACCATATAAACTACTTAATTAAATTACATAATTACAAGTATAAATAAATAAGGCCTGGTTACCAATGCAAACAACTCTCAGTATATAAATGAACTGGTGAGAGAAGTACAGAGATGTACTTGTCATCTTCTAATGAACAAGGTTCATCATGTATTCATTATGCTTTGGGCTTCAATCAGTATATTTTATGGAAGGACTGGGAAATGTCAGTTACCCCAATGGATCAATTAAGTGGAGGTAAGTTAAGAAATCTCCGACATAACTGCAACTGAAGACAGTCCTTCATGAATATACATGATAGCAGAATCACTTTCAAATTAAATGCTCCAAGCCACCATTTTCTTATCTGTTAAGGAAAGGACTACATATGGTAGAGCTGTAATAGCCAGACTTGATCTTACCTGTCAATCCTGGCTCCTGCTTCTGGACATAAACATGGTCTTACCTATGGGCCTCCAGTTGTTCATATCTTCTAACTAATTCATCCCATAGAAAAAATATGTATGTTTAAAAATAATGGCTCAACCAGAACCTTATTCTAGAATCAAGATCCCCGCCTCCCTTCCCCACCTTCTTTGCCCATTGGTTTCTTTAGATTATCTATCCTACCTGCCTGCTTGGACTTGTAACCATGTATTACACCTTGCTCTCTGACATCTATAATCTCCTTTCTCTTTATTACCTGACCAGACTCTTACCTAATCACATTGCCTTTAGAATAAACATGAGCTGGATTTATTCCTGCTACTATCCAACTGTCTGTCCTATATTTAATATGTATATTCTATAGATCTAATCAGAGTTCTACACTTGCCCAGTTCTTACAGATTTCTTTCAGTTTATCTTCTCAGTCAATATCATAACTTTTCTACTTTGACTTGGCACTCCCAATTCTACCACTTTTTCAACTAAAATCCAAGCCACTGATGGTTGCTAAGATTACACATAAAGTGCAATGAATACCATCAGAATGAAAAAACTATGGCCCCAAGGCACTAAATGATCCCAGAAAAAGCTTAAGTTATATTCTGTACATGCTATTTGCTATGACATAACAAATGAACTTAGATATTTTGGAAAAGTTTCCATAACAGTTGAAATAAAAAGATTCTCTGGGTTTTTCTCAGTTAATAAAGAAGTTAAAGGCATTAGAATACTCCATTCCTCAAGAGTTTAAATTTTCTAAAAATTTTCCATATATAAACCTTCCTCTAAAGAATGATCAGTCTGTTATATTCATACTTTAAATATGAAATAACATAAGCACAGCTTGGCTATCAGGTTTGAGAGAAGAATAAAAAAGATGATTTAATTCTCTAAGTCTCATTCTTATTTCAGTCTGTAATTTTTGTCTCATTTCCAAACCTGTATTGAGGAATAATAATTATGGCAGCTATAAAAAAACATTAATTTTTTTAATTGATGTATAACAACTTCTAGGCTTTTTAACATCTCTGCAATCTTATTTAAGAAAGCAAAAATAATTCTTTCTAGGCTCCTGGGTGGCTCAGTTGGTTAAGTGACTGCCTTCGGCTCAGGTCATGATCCCAGGGTCCTGGGATCGAGTCCCACATCGGTCTCCCTGCTTGGCGGGGAGCCTGCTTCTCTCTCTGCCTCTGCCTGCCACTCCCCCTGCTTGTGCTCTTTCTCTCTGTCAAATAAAGAAATAAAAAAATCTTAAAAAAAAAATTAATAATTCTTTCTTTTGATGAACATTTCCTTTTGACTAATCACAAAAGAAAGAAAAGGAGCTAAGATTACCCTAACCTCTGAGCTAGAATAATACTAAATAAAAGAATGCCACTTCAATAGTCAACTGCTTCAAACTATTTTCAAACTACTGTATGCACAGAGACATAAATGATAAACAACATATGGCTTTAGTCACCATAGGCAGATAATAGAAATCCTATTTTTTAAAAATCTGTGTACCTTTTCCTTGTGTTGACTCTAATACCTCCTCAACATATAGATGATATATACAGATACAGCCTTTCTTCCCAGCTATAAACTGATACTACTGCGGCGGCTGGGTAGCTCAGTTGGTTAAGTGTCTGCCTTTGGTTCCAGTCATGATCTCGGGGTCCTGGGATCAAGCTCTGTGTCAGGCTCTCTGCTCAGCAGGGAGCCTGCTTCTCCTCTGTCTCTGCCACTCCCCTGCTTGTGCGCTCTCTCTCTCTCTCAAATAAATAAATAAAATCTTGGGGGGGAAAAAAACAGTGATACCATTTTCCCTGAGACAAAATGTTTATTACTTAAGTATGTCCTTTACTTAAGTATGGCTTCAATTTAACAAACATGATTCAAGTACAACAGAAAGTAAATAGATAAAACATCAGCTATGACAATAAAACTTGTTAGAGATTTTATATGAGATGTTTATCTTTTAGGCATCTAAAAGATAAAAGCATACAGGGTAGCA
This sequence comes from Phoca vitulina, assembly GCF_004348235.1. Lineage (NCBI taxonomy): Eukaryota > Metazoa > Chordata > Mammalia > Carnivora > Phocidae > Phoca > Phoca vitulina. The sequence goes on along the minus strand of NW_022589710.1, from coordinate 33,268,673 downwards.
TACCAAAAGTACAAGCATCAAAAAACATACCAATTTCTTCCACTTCTTCCAGGAAATCATTATATTCTCTTAGACTAGGAAAGTCTTCTTCTCTTTTATTGTATCTTTAATAGAAGAAAAAATTCAACATATTACATATCTCTTGCTTTCAATATTATCTAAGTGGTTTGTTTCTTCTTACATATTTTATTCATGATACATAGAAAAGCACTGCTTATTACTAACTGTGTAAAACACTGTTTTCTTGACACCATGTTTATAACTAGACCAAGAATGTTGTTCTTAAATTCTTATGATTACAGAGAAGGAATGGAATCAAGAGAGAATGATAAAATATGTTAAATCCTTCTAAAACTTAAGGAAAAGAAAGAAATTAGGAGCCTGATTTACTTCTTATAGATTTGCTAATTTTCAGAAAGCTAAAAATTAATTCAAAAAACACCTTCCAATTTTTCATGACAATTATAGTCTAAAGAATACCAGATCAGGAAATTCTATAAATATTGTAATGTCCCTGTGAAGAATTAGAAAACTAAAAGGGATCAATTTTTAAAAAATTAATATAAAAGAGACTATCTAGGGCGCCTGGGTGGCTCAGTCGGTTAAGTGCCTGCCTTTGGCTCAAGTCATGATCCCAGGACCCTGAGATTGAGCCCCGCATCAGGCTCCCTGCTGGGTGGGGAGTCTGCTTCTCCCTCTACCTCACCCCCTGCTTATGCTCTCTTTCTCTCTCTCAGCTCTCTCTCATGCTCTTGCTCTCTCTCAAATAAATAAATAAAATCTTTTAAAAAAAATAAAATAAAAGAGACTATCTCCCAGAAGCAATACAAGTAATAAAAGAGCAGCCTGGGACATTGATAAAGTAACACAGGTTAAGTACCTAGAAAGATGCTGCTAAAACACTGGTGACCTAGGGGGCACCTGGGTGCATAGTCAGTTGAGGGTCCAACTCTTGCTTTCAGCTCAGGTCATAATCTCAGGGTTATGAGATCGAACCCCACATCAGGCTCTGTGCTAAGCATGGAGTCTGCTTGAGAGTCTTTCTTTCTCTCCCTGCCCCTCCCACTTCTGCATTCATGCTTTCTCTCTCTCTCTCTCTCTAAAATAAATAAACAAATCTTTAAAACACTGGTGACCTACGTTGAAACATATACCACCAAAAAATATAATAATAATAATACATTAAGTTTTATATTAATTTGTTAAACTTCAAAAACAATAAGGTCACTTTTAATAAAAGGACAGATAAAATAAAATCCAAAACTATTCACAAACAGTAAAAACTAGGGGCACCTAGGTGGCTCAGTCAGTTAAGCATCTGCCTTCGGCTCAGGTCATGATCCTGGGATCCTGGGATCCTGGGATCCTGAGATAAAGCCCTGCATCGGGCTCCCTGCTCAGCGAGGAGTCTGCTTCTCCCTTTCCCTCTGCCCCTCTCCCTGCTTGTGTGCTCTCTCTCTCATTCTCTTTCTCAAATAAATAATCTTAAAAAAAAAAAAGAGAGTAAAAATGAAATTATAAGTGAAAAGATAATATTAAAAATAAATATATTATGTACACACACAGATATATATGAAAATAAATTATAGCTAACACATTATTTTCTCTAGCACACTTCAAATCTCAACTTAAATGATACCTTCACAGGCCCCACCTGATATCAGTGACCCACACCAACACTCAGTCACTAACTTTGTAATATTCTTCTCAATTTATAACCATACAGTTGTTTAGTTTGCCTGTTTTATTATCTATCTCCATGCTATTCTATACTACTATACCGTAAGCTTTATAAGGGCAAGGTTCATAGCTATTTCACTCATTTCATACCTAATGCTTAATATGAATAACACAGCATTCACACACAGTAGGTACTCAATATGTATTTAACTAAATTATAAAATAAATAGTAAATAAATTGTAAAGCTATCAAACAAAATGATCTACTCTTCTCTAACAAAGGCTAGATAACTATTCTTCAAGTACTTAATTTCTGTTGAACAAATGCATAGACGAATTTGTGCATTTATTCACTTGCCAAACTATCCATATTTCCATCAGTAAATAATTATAGCAATTATTGAAATAATACTTAAAGTCCTCTTTGTATACTGAATCATTCAAACAATAATAGTTACATTTTTAGGACTTTTTTCCGAATCTCAACCTCCTTGTCCACAGTAGGATCTTCAAAGAGTTGTACCCTAAAGTTGCTCTTTCTAAGTGGAGTGCCACACTCAGGACAGTTTCCAGCTCCTCTCATAAACAGTAAATCCACACAACTTTCACACCTGTAAGGAGAAAATACAAGGTAAACTTTAAGCCAATACTCAAATCCACAACAATTTGTATATAGTTTACCTTTTTTTTGTTGTTTTGGTGGTTTTTTGTTTGGGTGCGTTTTTCTGGCAGGGGAGCAGAGATAGGAAAATTAATCATTGCTACTTAAAAATCTCACACACACAAAAAAACTTTTAGATATTTATTTTCATTTGGAGCTTACATTTTAGACATAGGTACCCCAAGGGATACCAGTTTCATTTTACAAATTAAACAAATTTACAAATTAAAAGAAATTGTGTTGGGGGCTAGGCAGATTCAGAGGTAGCAGGATAGGGAAAAGTCAAAGAGGCATGTAAAAGAATGGTCTGTGGTCACCTCCATTCTCAGTCCAGTAACACTCTTAGATCTAGGCAAGAGAAGCCTCCTCCAAAGGCCTACACTTTAAAGCACTCTGCAAGAAGATGTTGTCCATATATACAATGAATATTATTCAGCCATCAGAAAAGATGAATACCCAACTTTTACATCAACATGGATGGGACTGGAGGAGATTATGCTAAGTGAAATAAGTCAAGCAGAGAAAGTGAATTATCATATGGTTTCACTTATTTGTGGAACATAAGGAATAGCATGGAGGACATTAGGAGAAGGAAGGGAAAAATGGGGGGGGGAATTGGAGGGAGAGATGAACCATGAGAGACTCTGGACTCTGAGAAACAAACAGGGTTTTAGAGGGGAGGGGGGATTGGTTAGCCCGGTGATGGGTATTAAGGAGGGCACGTACTGCATGGAGCACAGGGTGTTATACGAAAACAATGGATCGTGGATCACCACATCAAAAACCAGTGATATATTGTATGGTGACAAACATAATAAAATTAAAAATAATAATAATAATAATAATAATAAAGCACTCTGCATATCACAATCACTAAAACAAAGACTTTTTTTTCTCTTTCAGCCTTATAAGATAGAAGTTGTTTTTTGTTGTTGTTGTTTTGTTTTTTGGGGTTTTTTTTTTGAAAGTTCAGTAAGCAATTGAACAAATGGAAATTAAAAGTGATAGTTGAAAGAGGTCTACTCCACCCCTGCCCCACCCCAGGCCAAAGGAGAAGGAACTGATGGTACCCCAGTATCTATGGAGAAAGCAGAAAAATCACCACAGCTTCTGCCCTGAGAAATCACAGAAGGAATGGTTCCTATAAAAGCTTTAATCAGTTAAAGTTGGCTGCCCCAAATCCACCAGGATGCCTAGGAAAGCCATGTTTCCCAGATACCTGCATTCCCTCCTTTCTTCTTGGGAAGTACACTTTGGGGAAGAGTTTAGAATTTCCTGGAAGTCTTGAGTTGGAAAAACAAGGACCTAAAGAGGTCAACATCTCTATACTGGATTCCTAGGAACCTGAGAGGATCAGTTCACACTGTTTTTGATGGGTCCAGGCACCACTCAACCATCCTTGCCCTGTCCCAAGATATCCATGCTACTAATCACACTAACAAGTAGAAAGGCTGGCTATAAGAAAACAACAGTTCCTTTAGCCTCTGGGTCTTGAGGATGCAGCCCTGGGAAGTAAGTGGACAGCATGGGAACTCAAGACTGTGCCAAGGGTGTAGCTTGGTTCTTAACCAATATTTAAACATTTTGATATACAGTCCTCTAGTTGCAATCTTGCCCAACTCCACATACATTAGGGCTATACCAGCCCTAATCACTTCTTTCTTAGCATTATCTGAAACTATTTTTTTAAAGATTTTATTTATTTATTTATTCATGAGAAACAGAGAGAGGCAGAGGGAGAAGCAGGCTTCCCACAGAGCAGGGAGTCCAACAGGGGACTCGATCCCAGGACCCCAAGATCATGACCTGAGCCAAAGGCAGACACTTACCCAACTGAGCCACCCAGGTGCCCTGAAATTATTTATGCGTTGATTTTCTGTAACCTCTATGAGGATGGAGGATGTATTTACACTTCATGAGAGCAGGAATCTGGCCTACCTGTTCTCTATCCCCAGTGCCTCACAGATAATAAGTACTCAAAAAATTATACATAATAAAAAAATGAATATAAAAGGGGAAAAGAGAAAATTTAATGAGTAAGGGGAACATTTATTTCTTCCAGGTATGTAGCTGACATGTGGAATAAGCTAAATGAGAAGAATGACATAGGGAAATAAGAATTTTTAAGGTTGGTTATTAATAAAATAATAACATTGACCTTTGCAATTTCTATCTTAACAGTGCCATCAAATATTAGAGGGGAAAAAAAGTTCCTAAGAGAACACAGATCACAGCTGTCATTATCATGATCAACAAAACTCCAGAAAATTCACTTTAGGATTCGGAAGATTGGGAGTGGTACATTTCCCTTAATCTTTGTGGTTAGAGAAAATGAAATCTAACTACTACAGAAGTTGAAAATGAGCACACTTTAAAACTACACTAACTAGGGGTGCCTGGGTGGCTCAGTCGGTTGAGCCTCTGACTCTTGGTTTTGGGTCAGGTCACGGTATCAGGGTCGTGGGATTGAACCCCGGGCTGGGCTCTGCGCTGAGCCAGAGTCAGCTTAGGATTCACTCTCTCCTCTCCCTCTGTCACTCCCGCTTGTGCTCTCTCTCTAAAATAAATAAATAAATCTTTTAAAAAATAAATAAATAAAACTACACTGACTAAAGATATTTATAAGCAAGGAGCCATCTAAAATACTCAAAAAAAATCAAACCACAAATAATATTCTATATTTCAAGGCCCTGGAGAGTAGACTCAGTTGATAATTCATTTAACAAGGTAATACAGGGGCGCCTCGGTGGCTCAGTCAGTTAAGCTGAGGTCATGACCTCCAGGTCCTGGGATGGAGCCCCACATAGGGCTTCCTGCTCAGCAGGGAGTCTGCTTCTCTATCTCTCTCTCTCTCTCCCTGCCCTCCCCACCACTCGTTCTCTCTAATAAAATCTTTTAAAAAAATGTTAAAAAACAAGGTAATACAGAACACTTAAATATTTCTAAAAGTTATATACTAGATATATTATTTGCTTCCACAATCAGTTCTGTATCTCTACTTTTTAAAAATCTGCTTTAAATCATAAGGATTAACAGTATTTAAGAATTTTTAGAATAATTTATTTTCCTATACAACTTTTTCCCTGATTTTAACTGCTATAAGAACAAATAACTCTTTTCTTAGAGCTCAAATATATAAACACACAGAGAAAAAAACTTAAAGCTCCGCTTCATTCTATTCTCTATCTCACTTCCCACAAGTAACATACTACTTTTAGAGTTTATGTGACCAATCTTTTTCTACATATTTATGAAATACATATTTACAAAGTATTTACATGAAAATTAGTTATATAAAAAAGAACAAAAGAAAAAGTTAATAATTGCTAGTTCACTGCATCTGGCAACAGAGCAACCGAAACAGCAGTATATGGATAATCTTTGGCCTCCAAGAGTGCAAGAAAGTTTTTCATACAAAATCTTGTATTTTCCAGAGCACAGGAAAATTTGTGGAAAAGCCCAAATCCTTAGTCATTACCCACTCCCAAAGATATCACTATGGTTTTCTCTTGTTTTTAAAAACCAGAATGGTGCCTACCTTCTTCTCACTCTAAACAACTTATTTTTAGATTTTTAGATTTTGTTTTCTTATTTAACTGCTTATATTCCTTTGTCAAGATTTTTTAATTGACTTACTTGCTTTATTTTTTCAAAAGGAATTATATTTCATGCAGAATTTCAATACCTATTAAAATAGATTAACTGACTTAGAAAAGGTAAATAATCACAAATTTTGTGTTTAAAGACTTTCTTTGAAGTAATCTAGTTTTATCAGGACTTTCTATTCTTCTTCAGCTCACCAGCTCTCTAACAGAATCTGTGGTCTTGGGGTGCTCAGTTTAGAGTCTGCCTTCAGCTCAGGTCATGATCCCAAGGGTCCTGGGATAGAGCCCCACAGGGGGCTCCCTGCTCAGCAGGGAGTCTGCTTCTCCCTCTCCTTCTGCCAGCCACATTACTCCCGCCCCCTCATGTACACACACTCTCTCTCAAATAAATAAATTAAATTAAATTAAGAGAAGTCTATGGTCTTGAAAGATAAACAAGTAATAACTTTTATTAAAGAAAAAATTTTCCCTATAATAAATTATTCCTTAAACCCATGTGCAATAAACGCTATAGGGTAGGAGCTAGGTATTATTAAGGTAATTTTTTCTCTCAAAATATGCTGCCTAACTTTTCTAAGACCTGCAAATAACTTTTCTGTAACCTAAGGTTACATTGGTATGTATCACTTTATACCTAAAAGGGCATTCATTATCTACTCCAAAGCTTGAGGAAAAAAACTACTGCAACACAGTGTTTTGAGATATCAAGCAAAGAATTCATCCATAAAAACAGAAGGGATGGCCTGGAACTGCAAGTGTTAAAACATTACAAAACATTATAAATTCCCCCTCACAGCCTTTGGAGAATAAAATTTACTCTCAAAATTAAAAAGAAAGAAATTTTGTAAACCCATTTTTTCCAGTCTTAGAACTCAAAATTAATAACTATTCAATCTTCTGTTGGCTATTACCATTTAGCATGGCAATTGACAACTAACAAGCAAGTAATATAACGCACAAATTCAAATATTATGTTTAAGCCCATTTTGAGCCAGAAAAATAGAGCTAAATACGGGGGAAAAGGAAAGAGCTAGTAATTTAGTATAGCTGTGCCAAGAAAACATGAGCCCGAGCCCCCGACCCCTGCAGCAAAAAGTGGATTTGTACCCTCCTTACAAACAGCAAGGACCATGGAATACATCTAATTTCCCTTTTTGCCCTCTTGCCAGTAAACTCCTAAGCCAAATTTAAATGCTTTGTTGAACAGCACTGTATATATTTTCTAGAAAAAGGTTGGAAAAGTATGAAGGAAGTTAGAAGGATAACATGTATTAGGGATCTTATGACATAGATATGACTTTATGATTTTCCTTACTATACAGATGAGGTCACTGAGCACTAGGGAGTCAAATAATTGGCTTAAAATCATTTAACTAGTAAGAATTGACCACGGTCTGCTTCACATTCCACATTTTCTCTTTCAATCTTACTCTTACTCAAAACTTTTACAATAACCTAAGTAACAATCCCTAGTGTCTACCTCTAGCCCAAATATCTCTCCTGAGTTCCTATTAGACACTGCCTATTGCACAATTCCTCTTTGATAACCCACGGGTACATTTTTTTATTTAGAAAAAAGTTACCTCAAACTCGATATATCCAAATCCAATATCCTTCACTCTATTAAGGATACAAGGAGAATAACACAAACTTTGTGCATAAGGGCTCATAATATAGTGGTCAAAATAGAAAAAAAAATAAAACTCTATGATAAAGGTATATTCTGGATACTATCATAAGCTCTCAGCCAATAAGCAATAGCTCAACAAATTATACTGCACACTCTTGGCCAGTAAGCATTGACACATCACACTCCAAATGCTCCAAGCCAATGACAGTTCCAAATGCACTATCCTGAGTGAAGTATTCCTAAAATACATGGACTCTACTCTTCTGAACCCATTCTTGTTGCCACTGATGAATAGTTTTGACCTAGAATAGCCAAAAAGTGTGTGGAGGTTATAGTATTAGATGCTGAAATCCAAGTTTTACAGAGGCTCAATGCCGCTTCAAATATATGGTTGAAGAAACAGAGTGAGAGTCAATTAGAAATTGAAAGTCCTCTACCTAACTTTATGAAGGGCTTCAGAAATAATACTGCACACTGGGAGACCTGATAAACAATTATATGAATGGTAAAGGAACACAACATGACCACCAGGAACATTCAGAGCTTTGGAGAATTTAAAGAAAACAAGTTGCCAGTATACCAAGCCAGGAATGTATCTTTATAGGGACCATTACTGTAAGTCTACCTTGGGAAAGCTAAGGGCAAATTCAATTAGTACTACAATATCCAGAAATGCAGGTCATACACTAAATAAGACATCCCCTTTACTTTCACAATGATTCAAATATGTATTTACCTAAGCAGGACAAAGAATATTTACATTATCTGAAAAAGCTATCAACAGGTTCCTCCATTTTCCAACTACATATCTACGGAGGCCATATCATCTTCATACATTTCAACGGAAATAACATGTAACAATATAGATTCACTACAGAAGCAAATATCACAATCTAGCTGTCTTCTCTTAACCCTTACATCAAAAGAATTTGCAAAAATGTAAAACAATACTACCCCCAAATTTTTGTTTTGGAAAATATATTTTATAAAATATTTATATTAATAGGTAATATGTTTATAATTTTTAATGAATAAATATTTTCAAATTTTCTCAATTTTAATGTTCAATATGGTAAATATTAACAGATATGATCTTTATAAATAAAAGCTCTTGGGGAGTCCTTAGTAATTAAGGTACTGAGACCAAAATGACTGAGAACAAAGTTATATGTGATCAATAAAGATTTATTTATCAAGAAATACAATCATAACTTGAATGTGAAAGGGGAGGTGTAGAAAGGAACCACTTTGAAATACACCAGTGCACTCTAGCCTTCTCAATAAGGCCTGCTCTCAGGTGAAACTACTTAACCAAAGCCTAACCAGCTGGGGTATTATCAGAGCCTAACTAAACTGGGAGAAGGTAAATAACGAACTGCAGCCAAGTCTAGCCATCCAGTCCATCTAACTAGGAGGGAGAAAAAACAACTTTGAAACACTTGTGAACTTCACAGTACAGAAGCATAGGCTCACTAAAATCCTGAGACCTAATCACAAGAATAGAGACCACTTCCCTTCCCCCCAATACCTCTCCACAACACCACTAAAGGCCTACTTAGAACAATTCCTTTTATACAATACATCACATCTAGCTATCAAGAAAAACTTACAAGCCATACCAAAACACAAAAGTACATAATTGGAAGACACAGAGCAAGTTCAGAACCAGACATGACAGGGATGTTAGAATTACCAAACTAGGAATATAAAAAAACTATAATTAATATGTTAAGCATTCTAACAAATGAAGTAGACAAGATGCAAGAACAGGTGAGCAATGTAAACAGAGATGAAGAATGCCTTTGATGGTCTTATTAGTAGACTGGACACAGCTGAGGAAACAATCTTTGAGCAAAAAAATATACCAATAGAATCCTCAAAAACTGAAAACGAAAAAGACTAAACAAAGAGAATATGCAAGGACTGCAGAACTACAAAAAGTGTAAGATATGTGCAACTGGAACACCAGAAAGAGAAGAATGAAAGGCAGAGAAGAAATGTTTGAAACAACAACTGAAAATTTCCCCTGTATTAACATCAGAGACCAAACTGAAGATCCAAAAAGTTCAGAGAACACCAAGGAAGACAAATGCCAAAAAAAACAAAACCCAAACCAAACCAAACCAAACAAACAAACAAAAACCCTAGGCAGATCATTATCAAATTACAGAAAATTAGAGATAAAGAAAAAAATGATGAAAGAAGCCAAAGAGGGTAAAACACCTCACTTATACAGGAACAATGATAAGAATTACATTCAACTTCTCCCCAAAACATGCAAGAGAAATAACTTAAGTGAAATATTTAAGGTGTTTACAGAAAACCACCTCTGACCTAGAATTCACTACACTGCAAATTTACCCTTTAAAAGTGAAGAAAAAAATGAATACTTTATCAAACACTGAAAAAATTTATTGCCAATAGACCTGTCTAGTAGGAAGTATTAAAAAATATTCTTTAGAGAAAGAAAAATAATGGGCCAGAAACTCTGATCTCTACATAAGTAAAAGAAGAGCACTCGAGAAGAAATAAATGAAGGTAAAATAGTAACTCTGTTATTCTTAATTGATCGCTTCTCAGCCTTTTGGCTAAGATCAAGTGTATTATTCTTAATTGATCTAACAAATAACAGTTCAAAATAAAAACAGCAATAACATATCTGATTATGTAAACTTATGTATATATATTATGTGCATATATATGTGCCTATGTATGATTATATATAAGTGTAATGAACAATAGCAATAATACAAGAAATAGGAGGAAGGAACTGGAATTATTTTGTTATTATAAGACTCTCACATTACTGCCCAGTTGTATAGTGTTATGTGACAGTGGATTTGGATTAGTTGTAAATGTATTATTGCAAACTCTAGGGCAGTTACTATCAAAAGTAAAAAAAAGAAGTATAAGACTGATATGCTAAGGAAGAGAAAATGGAATCACATAAAATGCTCATTTAAAACCACAACAGACAGAGGCTGGGAAGATGGTGGAGTAAGAGGACCCTAAGCTCACCTCGTCCCATGAATACAACTAAAAAACACTCACATCAGCATAAATAACACAGAAAACAACCCTAAGACTGGCAGAAAAAACTCCACAACTAAAGGTAGAGGCCACATCAAAGAGGATAGGAAGGGCAGAGACATGAAGGGGAGCCAAAAGGACTGCTACATTTGGGGGTTAGAGGGAGCTGCCCACAGAAAGAGAAGTGAGAAAGAGACTATCACACCAGGGAGCCTGGACCGGGAAGACAAAGTCCCATAATATTTGGCTTTATAAACAATAGGAGCCAACTTTCATATGTTCTTCTTTATTTTTAAGTTTTATTTATTTTTTTAGTAGTCTGTACATCCAACATGGGACTTGAACTTAAGACCCCCAGATCAGGAGTCTCATGTTCTTCCAACTGAGCCAGCCAGGTACCCCTCCTGAGTTCTTATAACCACAGGGACCTAAAACCTGAAATTTCAAAAATCAGCAAGCTTGGTTCGGGGAGAGACCAAATGGCATAGCAAGCTGAGTCCTCACACTGAAAGAGATAGCACAACAAACAGCTCATGGAGATACAGTGTACAATCAGCAGTTTGAAAAATGCCTGTGGCATATAGGACGGAGAGCTATTTACTCATCTCAGAGGGTATCCTGGAGGGGCAGGGATCGCAGGAAGACCCCGCCAGGAACAAAGGAGCTATCAGGCACCTTCTCCCTCCCCTGCCCCTAAGCATAAACACACAGCCACCTACAGGAACAAGTGTGCCAACACTCACTACCTAACTTGCTTACACCAAGACCCACCCTCTCATGCTTCAGCAGATGGCCCTTTCCAGTCATGCTTCCATCAGTCCAGGCGCTCTGGGTTCCTCCCCAGAAGACCTGGGCAAACCTTGACACCACAACATCACCCAACCACCTTGATGAGTCCTCAGTTCTGGCAGCCATAGTGGCGCACCAGTCCCTATGGAAACCTGAGTTGTAGCTTGTTCAAATTGCACACCCCGCCCACACAGTCCCTAGTGCCTATGACAGCATCTGCAGGTCTCATTTCACAGGCACATCTGCATACATCTTGTTAAAACTATTGCCCCAGGATATAAAATCAATGCACAGAAATCAGCTGCATTTCTATACACTAACAATGAGACAGAAGAAAGAGAAATTAAGGAGTCGATCCCATTTACAATTACACACAAAACCATAAGACACCTAGGAATAAACCTAACCAAAGAGGCAAAGGATCTGTACTCAGAAAACTATAGAACACTCATGAATGAAACTGAGGAAGACACAAAGAAATGGAAAAACGTTCCATGTTCATGGATTGGAAGAACAAATACTGTTAAAATGTCTATGCTACCTAGAGCAATCTACACATTCAGTGCAATCCCTATCAAAATACCATCAACTTTTTTCACAGAGCTGGAACAAATAATCTTAAAATGTGTATGGAAGACCCTGAATAGCCAAAGGAATGTTGAAAAAGAAAACCAAAACTGGTGGCATCACAATTCCGGACTTCAAGCTCTATTACAAAGCTGTGATGATCACAACAGTGTGGTAATGGCACAAAAACAGACACATAAATCAATGGAACAGAATAGAGAACCCAGAAAGGGACTCTCAACTCTATGGTCAACTAGACTTAGACAAAGCAGGAAAGAATGTCCAATGGAAAAAAGACAGTCTCTTCAACAAATGGTGTTGGGAAAACTGGACAGCCACATGCAGAAGAATGAAACTGGACCATTTTCTTACACCACACATAAAAATAGACTCAAAATGGAAGAAGGACCTAAATGTGAGACAGGAATCTATCAAAATCCTAGAGAACACAGCAGCAACCACTGTGACCTCAACCACAGCAACTTCTTGCTAGACACATCGCCAAAGACAAGGGAAACAAAGGCAAAAATGAACTACTGGGACTTCATCAAGATAAAAAGCTTTCGCACAGCAAAGGAAACAGTCGACAAAACCAAAAGACAACTGACAGAATGGGAGAAGATATTTGCAAATGACATATCAGATAAAGAGCTAGTATCCAAGATCTATAAAGAACTTCTCAAACTCAAAACCCAAAAAACAAAGAATCCAGTCAAGAAATGGGCAGAAGACATGAACAGACATTTCTCCAAAGAAGACATACAAATGGCCATCAGACACATGAAAAGATGCTCAACATCACACGGCATCAGGGAAATCCAAATCAAAACCATAATGAGATACCACCTCACACCGGTCAGAACGGCTAAAATTAACAAGTCAGGAAATGACAGATGTTGGTGAGGATACAGAGAAAGGGGAACCCTCTGACACTGTTGGTGGGAATGCAAGCTGGTGCAGCCACTCTGGAAAACAGTATGGAGGTTCCTCAAAAAGTTGAAAATAGAGCTACCCTACGACCCAGCAATTGCACTACTGGGTATTTACCCCAAAGATACAAATGTAGTGATCCAAAGGTGCACCTGCACCCAATGTTTATAGTAGCAATGTCCACAATAGCCAAACTATGGAAATAGCCCAGATGTCCATCGACAGATGGATAAAGAACTGTATATATACAATGGAATACTACTCAGCCATCAAAAAAATGAAATCTTGCCATTTGCAGCGACATGGATGGAACTAAAGGGTATTATGCTAAGCAAAATAAGTCAATCAGAGAAAGACTATCATATATCACCCATATGTGAATTTTAAGAAACAAAACAGAGGATCATAGGGGAACAGAGGAAAAAATAAAACAAGACGAAATCAGAGAGGGAAACAAACCATAAGAGACTCTTAATCATAGGAAACAAACCCAAGGTGGCTGGAGGGGAGGGGGTAGGAGGATGGGGTAACTGGGTAATGGACATTAAGAAGGGCACATGATGTAATGGGCACTGGGTATTTATATAAGCTTAATGAATCACTGAACTCTACCTCTGAAACCAAGAATACGTTATTTGTTTATTAATTGAATTTAAATTAAAAGAAATGCTATGACCTATAAAAAAAATTTTTTTTAATTAAAAAAGAGATTGTCAGAGTAGATCAAAACACAAGGCCCAACTATATGTTATCTACAAGAAACCCACTTTAAATACAAAGACACTTTAAAAGTAAATAAATGGTGAAAAATATACTGTGCTAACACTAATCAAAAGAAAGCAGGAGTAATTTCAAAACTTGGAAGTAACCCAGATATCCTTCAGTAGGTGAATGGATGCATAAACTGTGGTATATCCAGATGATAAAATATTATTCACTACTAAAAAGAAAAGAGCTATCAAGCCATGAAAAGACTTAGAGCTATCAAGCCATGAAAAGACTTAAATGCATGTTACTAACTGAAAAAAAGTCAATCTGAAAAGCCTACCCAGTATGATTAAAACTATATGACATTCTAAAATAAGCAAAATTCAAGACAATAAGAACAGAGGTTGTGGTTGGCAGAGGGAAGAAGATTTTTATAGCAGTGAAAAAACTCTATATGGTATTATAATGATGGACATATGTCATTACAGTTTTGTCCAAACCCACAGAATGTACATCAAGAGTGTATCCTAAAGAAAACTATGGACTCTGGATGATAATGATGTATCAATGTACGTTCATCCTTGGTAAAAAAAAATGTACCATTTCTGATGAACGATGCTGATAACGGGTATAGGAGAAATCTCTGCACCTTCTTCCCAATTCTTGTTATAAATATAAAACTGCTCTAAAAAAATTAAGTCTATAAAGCAATAATAATGTTAACATTTTTGTTTCTAGAAAGCAAAGTATACCAATGTTTGCTCAACATTTATTAACATTTTCAATTAATCATTTTAAATATCCAATAAATACTAGAGAAACTCAATAAAATAACAGACAAGCTCGAGACCTATTCCTCAGATTGTTTTAAAACCCATGTCATATTTTAAATTTGTAAGTAATTTTTACTTTTTGAATAGTAGAGATGATTTTTTTTAATTTCAGTAATAAAAAGAAAACTCAAGCCTTTTAAAAACCAAATGGCCATCCAATAATCAACTTAATGAAATGAGTTATTATATATAAAAGAACTTAAACCAGTCTCTGGCACATAGTAAATGCTCAACAATTGTTAGCTGTATCTCTACATTTATCAAGTCCTTTCCATCTGACCAAACAATTCCTAAACTGTCCAGACACAATATTTTCCACTTACCTTTTTTTTTTGAGAGAGAGAGAAAGTGCATGCACATGCGCATGTGAGCAGTAGAGGGGCGGGCACAGAGGGAGAGGGAAAGAGAATCTTAGCAGGCTCCATGCCCAGGGCAGAGCCCAATGTGGGTCTCAATCTCACAACCCTGAGATCATGACCTGAGCTGAAATCAAGAGTCAGACACTTAACCAACTGAACCACCCAGGTACCCCTCCACTTACTTAAATTTTCAGCAACTTTCAACATCCTGAATT
Source organism: Phoca vitulina (assembly GCF_004348235.1). Taxonomy (NCBI): domain Eukaryota; kingdom Metazoa; phylum Chordata; class Mammalia; order Carnivora; family Phocidae; genus Phoca; species Phoca vitulina. The sequence goes on along the minus strand of NW_022589710.1, from coordinate 33,253,666 downwards.
CTGGTATTTCTATAAAATTGGTGCATATTTCTTCCATTTTCAGTGACACCACGAGCATATTCTATGACAGGTATTTATGGGAAAAGTATTTCTCAAAAACCATTTAAAGTTAAATTAAAACAATTACCTCTAGAAAAAAAATTTTTAATATTGAATACAAATAAGCATTACTTTTGGTAAGTATTCTTGAGTTTTTAGAATATGAGAAGGTAAGTTTACTAACTCCATTAGTAAAAGCTAGCTTAGTGATTTGCCCAATTATTCAAATATATGTAGCCAACAGAATTTAAGACATTTTTTTCATAAAAGGCCTAGACTAAGGATGGAAATATCTAAGTATTTAGAACTCAGCATGAAGAAGGAAACCTCAGTAAGGTTATAGCTGATGCCTGCGTTTACATTATCAAAACTTTGAAGATTTGTTTCTTTCAAAGATACAATAGCTAGGCAAAAAAAAAAAAAACAAACCAACAACTTTATTTTCAAGAATTTAAGATAAAATCACCTATTTCTTTTTTTTTTTTTTTTAAGATTTTATTTATTTAACAGAGAGAGACACAGCGAGAGAGGGAACACAAGCAGGGGGAGTGGGAGAGGGAGAAGCAGGCTTCCCGCCAAGCAGGGAGCCTGATGCGGGGCTCGATCCCAGGACCCTGAGACCACGACCTGAGCAGAAGGCAGACGCCCAACCGACTGAGCCACCCAGGTGCCCCAAAATCACCTATTTCTTCACACTTGCTCATTGCTGTTTTGAAATTAATTCTAAAGATAATCTATATTAACAATGGCCCTTTTATCTTCAAATATGAAGTATTATTTTTTTAAGATTTTATTTATTTATTAGAGAGAGAGAAACAGCGAGAGAAGGAACACAAGCAGGGGGAGTGGGAGAGGGAGAAGCAGGCTTCCCGCCGAGCAGGGAGCCCGATGTGGGGCTCGATCCCAGGATCCTGGGATCATGACCTAAGCCAAAGGCAGATGCTTAATGACTGAGCCACCCAGGTACCCCTGAAGTATTATTTTTATGACAAAATACAAAATAGCTTTCTGAAACGTTCTTAAAGTGAAGAAACTTTACTACTCATTCTACATAAAACACCAGTGAATAATAAGCTATCTTATGCGATATTCTTACCTATTACATCTAATTATACAGATAAAAAATTATAAATTTTATAAATTGTAATGTACACTTACAAATAATATAGCAGAAACGTTTGTAAAAAATTTACCTTAAAAATATTAATTTATTACTTTAAAAATCAAAGTTATATCCACATGCAAAAGAATGAAATTGGACTCCTACTTCACCCTATATACAAAAATTAACTCAAAGTGGACCAATGACCTAAATATAACAGATAAACTCTTGGAAGAAGGACTCTTAGAAGAAAACCTAGGAGAAAATCTTCATGACCTTGGATTTGGCAACGGATTCTTAGATACGACACCAAAAGCACGAACAACAAAAGAAAAAAAAATAAGCTATACTGGACTTCATTAAAATTTAAAAATTTAGTGCATCAAAGGACATTATCAAAAAAGTGGAAAGACAACCTACAGAATGGGAAAAATATCTGCATATCATATATCTGGTATGTATCCAGAACATATAAAGAACTATTACAGCTCAACAACCAAAAGGCAAACAACCTAATTAAAAAATGGACAAAGATGTGAACAGAAATTTCTCCAAAACAGATATACAAATGCCCAACAAAAACATGAAAACATTTTAGGCATCATTAGACATTAGGGAAATGCAATGTCACTTCACATCCACTAGGATGGCTATTTAAAAAAAAGAAAGAAAAAGAAAAGAACAATAACAAGTGTTGCTGAGGATATGGAAAAACTGGAACCCTCATACATTGCTGGTAGGAATGAAAAATAGTTCAGATGCTGTGGAAAATTTTTTGATCGTTCCTCAAAAAATTAAATATAGAATTACCATATTCCCTAGCAATTCCACTCCTAGGTGTATACTCAGAAGGACTGAAAATAGGTACTCAAACAAATGCATATACAAACATGTTTGCAGCAGTTCTACTGACAATAACCAAAAGGAGGACAGAACCCAGATGTCCACCAACATATGAACAGAGAAACAAACTGTGGTGTATATACATATACATACACACACACACACACACACACACAATGGAATTATTCAACCATAAAAAAAGTGAAGTATTGATACATGCTACAATTTGGATGAACCTTGAAAACATTATGCTACATGAAGAGGCAGACACATAAAATATCTAGAATAGGTTAAGTCCATAGAGACAGAAAACAGATTAGTGGTTACCAGGTACGGGGGAGGATGCAGAAACAGGGAGTAACTGCTTAATGGGTATAGGGTTTTCTTTTATAGTGATGAAAATGTTTCAGAAGTAGATAGAGGTAGTGGTTGCACAACATTTTAAATGTACAAAATGCTGCTGAACTGCTCACTTTAGAATGGTTAATGTTACATAATATGAATTTCACATCGATAAAAAAACTTAGAAACTGAAGTTACATATTCTTACTATAAGATCAAGTTTATGTATTCATTTACCATTTTCAACAAAGAATGAAAAACCTGGATTCTTACTCTAATATTAGCTTGCTGCGGGAATGGGGGGGGCATCTTTTGTTTGCCTCTCCAGGTATCAAGGCAAACCTTCTCCTTTTATAAACTAGTAAGACTATGAATTTCCCAATCACACAATTTGGATGAGTTTGATCTCACTCCTAAATCAAGAGGTGATCACTGACTGGCTTAATCCAATCAGTGAATGCCATCCTCTTTAACAGTATGGTTGGTTGAAGATAAGCAAGCAACCCAATATGCCCCAGTGAAATATGAGGAGAGAAAATAGCAGGGAAAAAAGCTTCCCATCATACCTTTTATTTTTCTTTTTAATTTTAATTCCAGTATAGTTAATACACAGTGTTATATTAGTTTCAGGTGTACAATATAGTGATTCAACAATTCTATATATTACCCAGTGCTCATCAAGATAAGTGTACTCTTAATCCCCTTCACCTATTTCACCATACCCCTACCCACCTCCCCTCCGGTAACCATCTGTTTGTTCTCTATAATTAAGAGTCTGTTTTTTGGTTTCTCTCTCTCTCTCTTTCCTTTGTTCATTTGGTTCTTAAATTCCACATATGAGTGAAATCATATAGTATTTGTCTTTCTCTGACTGACTTTGCTTAGCATTATGCTCTCCAGCTCCACCCACGTTGTTGCAAATGCCAAGATTCATTTTTTCATCTAAGTAACATTCGTGTGTGTGCGTGCACGCACATGCTCGCAACATCTTCTTTATCCATTCAGCTATCAATGGGCACTTGGGCTGCTTCCACAATTTGGCTATTATAAATAATGCTGCAATAAACATAGGGGTGCATGTATCTTTTCAAATTAGTGTTTTCTTATTCTTTGGGTTCCTGTCATTCCCTCTAAGCCTGCAAGAGAAAGCAACTATTTTGTTTATCTAGATGCAAACTTAGAAAGATGGCACTGTGGGGGCGCCTGGGTGGTTCAGTCGTTAAGCATCTGCCTTTGGCTCAGGTCATGATCCCGGGGTCCTGGGATCGAGCCCCACATCGGGCTCCCTGCTCAGCGGGAAGCCTGCTTCTCACTCTCCCACTCCCCCTGCTTGTGCTCCCTCTCTCGCTGTGTCTCTCTCTGTCAAATAAATAAAATCTTTAAAGAAAAAAAAAAAAAGATGGCACTGTGAAGAGAAAATAGAAGCCAAGATATAGAATGAACAAAATAATGGTTACATTATTGAGCTACTGGATTAAGCCTTATCTACGGCTGTACTTTTCAGTAACAGGTCAATAAATTCTTTAAGATAGTTTGAGTTGAGTTTCCTATTATTTACAAACAAAAGCATCTAAAATTATATACTACCTAAATGACCTTTCAAAAACAGTCTTCAATTACCTTACCCATAAAAGCAATAATCCCTAAATTAACTCTCTCCCAGAAATGTTATTCAAATGAAAGACATATGTGAAAGCACTATGAGAACTACCTACATGCCCTAAGATCAAGCCACTGATGTTTTTTTATTCTAGAATGCATTTCCTTAAATAATAAATCCAGCATTTACCACATGAAAGTTAGTTTTCTTACAAAGATAATTCTTTTACTCTAGAATCCATTTCTTTAAAAAGATAAAGCTATGACTGACCACATAAAAGTCACTTATTAAAGACACGATGATGTAATTAGATCTGCACTGGCAATCAGAAAACCAAGGCTGCCGTTCCAGCTGTCTCTTATCATACGGGGAACTTTGAGGAAGTCAAATACTCATTTATAAAATATTCAAGGTTTCTTCCAAGTTTGATAATTCTAGATACCTTGAGTTGTTACAAAGGTTGTTAATTTTTCTTTTTCTAAATAGGAATAAATACATTTTTTCAATATAACTGATGATTATCAGTTTAACTTTTCCATATCACCTATAATTACAAACTTTATATACTATACAGACTTTTCTTTAACACTTAAATTCCATCAAGTGTAACATACGGTATTGTATTATAGGGAAGTGATATAGAAGATTCTATGACAGATGGAGTTAGCAATACAAATAATAATAAGACACAGTCCCCCAGAATCTCTTCAAAAGTTTATATAATATAGTAATTTTTGCCCAGTAAAAATATATTATATTCAGCATTTTAAAAAATTGTTTTTAAAAACATTTAAAAACATATATTTCAGTATATATACATAGCAACACACATATGTACACACACAGATATATACGGGTATATAGAGAAGAGGTTCCTTCAGAAGAAAAAGTTATTTTACTAAACTTTTTTTTTAAGAACTTCGTTTCTTAATCTTAAATTTCTCATACTAAAAATAAAAGCAAAGCTATGCTGATAATACATTCTTTTGAATTTGTACCAACATAACATTATATAAGTTATTATAACAAAGTATAAGAATATGATACTACTTTGAATGCATACAACTTTTCTTCCAGAAAGCTTAAAAGTCTATACAAAATAAAGGCTAAGCTAGATTTTCCCATTCTACAGGTGGTAAAACAAAATGACTTGTCAAAGGTCATAATCTGGGGCACCTGGGTGGCTCAGTTGGTTAAGCACTGACTCTTGATTTTGGCTCAGGTCATGATCTCAGGGTCTTGGGACCCAGCCCTGTGTCAGGCTCCTCGGTCAGTGCAGTCTGCTTGAGGATTCTCTCCCTCTCCCTCTGCCTCTCACCCTCTCACTCGCTCACGCAGCTCTCTCGCTCTCTCTCAAATAAATAAATATTTTTTTAAAAGATCATAATTTAAGTGCAGGCCAGAAATATGTCTCACCTAATTTCTAAGCATATCTTTCTACCAATGAAATGTTCCAAATCTAGCCAAGCCCCACCACCCCCGAACCAGGGTATCTCACAGTGCTATCTTTGGTGATAGAACAGCCAAACCATCAGGTAACTACTTAACATGAAAAGTCTTAGATCCATTTGACAATGAATTATAAGGTTTATTTTACTCTATGGCAAGTCTAAGGGTCAAACTGAATTCACTACCAGACCCTTATCTACAAACACCTACTGGACACTTATTATATGCAGTGGTTCTACCTAAAGTTTAAAGTAAAATTATAAAGAAGTATAAGATTTGATCGCTATCTTCAGGTATATACTACATAGTTAAGCAAGAGGACACACCCATAAAACAATAGGACAAGTTTGTGTCTAAGTGTAAAAATAGTAGATTCACTCCTTGAACAATTGATTAATTATTGCACAACTGAGAAGGAAGGAAAGCATGGTTAAGTACACAGATTATGGGAGCCATTTTGCCTCCTTTAGTCATTTGCTAGGCCTGCAACCCTAGACAAATTATTAACCCTCACTGTGCCTCAATTTCCTTGTGAAAAAGAAAAATAATACCTTCCAGGGATTGGGATTGATGGGGAAGGGGATGTATGATCTGGATTCACAGACTTGGTAAGATTTATACCCATTAATGCAGATAAAAATGTTAGAAATATATCAGGCATAGTACACTCTCAATAAATATCAGCTATTAAAACTAGTATTTACTGCAAGGAATGACCAATAAGGACCAAAAGCCAGTATCAAGGATTACCAATGGGAAAGGACTCAGGAAACAGGCTGAAAAGAGATGGAACTTGAAAAATCTGATGGCTTTGAAGTACAAAAGAAGGATGATATTTCAGGCAGAAATCACAGCAAGAACAAAGGTATCAGTACTCACAATTTATACACAGATCAATAAATATAACACTTTTAAGGGGAAAAAACAAGAGTTCATGTAAGTGTGCAAGGCAGTCTCTTACCCTTTGCCACCAAAGTACTCTCAAATGGCAGAGAAAAATATATCTCCTGGAAGACTGCGGACACAGGCTCAAATGATCTCCCACAAAGTCAACATTTCTTCGAATTATATATTTTATCTTAAAAATTTATAAATGTTCAATTTGTCTCCATAATATAATCCTATATATTTTCACTGAAGAAACACCTTAAATAATTATTAGTAATTCAATTACTCAAAATTTTTTTCATATTCTTTAGGTAAATTTGACATCCCAGAAAGATGTCTATAGATTCATGTACCACTAATGTACCAGCACACTTCAAGAATCAAATATACTTTAGTTAAAGAAACAAGATAAAAAAAAGAAATTCCATGTATACCTGGGAATCTAGCATATGAAAGAAGTAGTATTACAAATGAATGATTTGTAAAGGAATGACGACTCAATAAATGGTCGGGACACCACTGACTTGCTAGATGAAAGGGGTGAGAGACTAGATCCCTATCTCTTAGACTGTACACAAAAAGAAATTCTGTTTGAATAAATGATCTAAACATGAAAGTGAAAGCTTTAAATTTAAGAAATTATAAGAGAATATAATTAGGACATCAGAGCAGAATTTCCTAAAAGTGACTAAAAAACTTTAACAAATATAGGAGACCAATAAATTTCATTTTATCAAAATTAAAAACTTCTATATGGGGAGAGGGACATAATACTACTAAAAGACTCACCACAGCTGAGGAAGTTACTTTTTCATCACACATAAAAGATAATATTCAAACTATATTTAGAGGTTCTATAAATGAGTAACACAAACAATGCTACAGAAAAATGGGTGGACTATATGAACAGGTAAATTATACCATGCAAATCCACTTGCTTCTTAAATAAGTTCCCTAGCTGGGAAGAGCTCTTAAGGATTCTACTTATTTTATTTCCATGGGAAACTTCCTAGAGAAAGGGACAAACTACAGCCCCAATGCTGCCATTGATTTCCCGGCCAAAACTTATCCTCATCATTCCGCTCTAAATTCTCCTCACCCTCCACTAGCACCTCTGCTGATCTAGGCAGCCTGCTACCAAGCTGACCCAGACCCTTACTCTTAAGGGATCTGAACCCCTGTTTACCATTCTCTGTTTACGCTGTGCCTGCTGTACTTACATATTTACTATAATAACAGAATTGGGAGCACCAAGAGACACTCCAATGAATCCCTTGAATGCCAGACATATTCTACCCTGTCCTCATTGTGATGATGATCAGAATCAATTACTCTTGCCAGAAAGATGACTCCTTTTCTTCCCTGGTGTCCTCTGAACCCAAGGATCCAAAATAACCAGACAATAGGTATGGTATAAAGACTAATGGAGGGGAGCCTGGGTGGCTCAGCTGGTTAAGTGTCTGCCTTCGGCTCAGGTCATGATCTCAGGGTTGTGAGACTGAGCCCCCACATCAGGCTCTGTGCTCAGCAAGGAGTCTACTTGAGATTTTCTCTCTCTCCCTCCTCCTCTGCCCCTGCCCCTCTACGTGCTGGCTCATGCATGCTCTCTCTCTCTCTCTCTCAAATAAATAAATCTTAAAAAAAAAAGATTTGCAGCCAAAACTAAATCACTGAAAGTGTCTGGGCAGAATGAGCATAACGCAGAAACTGGGCTGAAAAATTAATAAGGATCTTATAAAGAATCAAAACAAACCCAGTATCATCAGTTTAGGTTCAGCAAAGACCTTGAGACCTGTGTGCAATCCTTGGGCTACTGCCAAAAATTGAACTCTCAGATTTCTTTAGTATAGTCCTAAACCCAGCCCATTAAACTCAGCAGACTAGGCACAACTATCTAACCATTTGTATGGACATTAAACTTACTAAGTCTACTTTCTCAGCCTAATCTTTCCACTAGAATATGCTTCCATAGATAATATGCATTCTTAATGCAACTTTTTATTTTCAGTTGGGCACTTTGATGGCATAATAACAGACCATAAAATCAACTAGCTATAAACATAAAAGCTATTGGCATAGAAATAACCATAAACTTTCCCAATATTTACTATGGAATGAGAATGGGGGGGAAAAAAGAGGACTTTACCAGATGAACCACACGAATATTAAAAAAGTCCTTCATAAAAGGTAAAGAATAACAGTGGTAAGTAAGTTTTAAAAGTATGCAGAAGGGGCGCCTGGGTGGCTCAGTCTGTTAAGTGTCTGCCTTCGGCTCAGGTCATGATCCCAGGGTCCTGGAATCGAGCCCCACATCGGGCTCCCTGCTCAGTGGGAAGCCTGCTTCTCCCCTTCCCTCTGCCACTCCCCTTACTTGTGCTCTCTCTCTCAAATAAATAAAATCTTTTAAAAATAAATAAATAATAAAAGTATGCAGAAAATACATTATTAAATCAAATACTTTCATTTGGATCATTTGGACTCCACCCAAAAATTATATAAACAAAAAGTATCTCCAACCAATTGGCATACCTACCACCAAAAACATAATTTTACGTGCATTAGTGTCAAAATGGGATTATATAGAGAATGAACACATATCTTAGAGAGCTAATTCCCTAAAGCTAAATAAGCACACTCCCACTTCCTCAATTACCCAAATTAATTTTTTAAACACTACGCAATCCCTTAAACTATCTCAAATGCAGTATATCTTTTTTTCCTGTCATGATCACACTCAATTCTCATGTCCTCCACAGAATGATGAATATGATCCACAGTAGTCCCAATATCTATTCATATTGTCCACATGCTTCAACCAGTGCCATACTGTTGTGAATCTCACCATCTTTACCCTCACTTATGGACTCCCTTAACAGTATCCACTCTTCTTTTTCCCTAATACAGTTTTCTATATCTGGCTTACAATCTTCCTGTAAACCACTATTCCTATCATCATTTTTGGCAACTTGAATATCCTCATAAATGAGCCAGCCATTATTCTAGGCACCTAATTCCTTGACTTCCTTAACCCCAATGATCTCTTGTCCCATCCTACTTAAGTCACCCACCCTCATACCTTTAACCCTATTATCAATAGACACATCTCTGAATTCTTTATTTCTAGCATCCTATTCTCACAACACTTCTTCTTTCAGATGACTTGTATTAAGTACCATCACTCTATCCTTTGACCCCAAGGGTCCCATCCACTGACCCTACTACTCTTCCCCATTCATCGCCCCCTTCAAGGTCCGATCCTACACAAGCTTACATTCCAGCATCTAGTATTATAACCTATCCTTTGCAAATACACTAAACTCACATGTCACTCTCTCTACTCTCTGTGATTGAACCCAACTATCCACTAGTCCATGCCTGTATCTGAGCTTCTGAATTTTGCTGAAGAAAACACCTCATAACCCTATGGACTGAATTCACTCTAAAATTATCACCACAGATCTCAAATGAGCATTCAATATCGCCAGACATTCCTTCTATAATTTCCAAGTATATTCATTTTCCCAATCTCTGAGAAAACAATTTCATACTTTCTCTTCTCTCCTCAGACTTCCAACATTTCCTATTTTCACCTTAATCATAGCTAGTGACCTAGCCTCATACTATATTAATATGGGATGTAATCAGACAAAACTCACCTCATTTCTGAACACCAATTCTATCAGTCTGCTTCTTTAACCATATTAACTGTATTATTTTATGTTAAAATGAAAAAAGCATCCCTGCTCTTATCTAGAGCCAACCTCTCCTCTCCACTTGCACTCTGCATCTCACTTTTTAACCTCTACTCAAATACTTTAGTTCTGCAACTTTCTCCTCTTTCTCCCTCATTATGACTTTCTTCCTCTCCTGAATCAACCCAACCCTCACTTGCCTCCTTCCCCAAAATTTATTCTCTATAGAACAGCCACATTAATCTCTTTAAATTGGAAATGGGCTCATTTCATTCCCTGTTCATGATCCAATGGCATCTCATGTTAAATAGCACAAAATTCAATTCTAAGAACCTTGAAGACCCTACGTGACCTGACCCCTACCTAACTTTCCAGCTTCATGTCCTATCAATCTACTTTTGTCTTCTTTCTGCCCTTCCAACATGCCAAGGTCATTCAAGTTTTAGGACAACTGCACTTGTCTTCTCTACCAAAAACTCTCTTCTTCCCAATCTTCCTATGGCTGTCTCTTCTCATTACTCAAGTCTCAAACCAAAAGTATCTGTTCAGAAAGGCTCTTATTGAGGGGCACATGGGTGGCTCAGTCATTAAACGTCTGCCTTCAGCTCGGGTCATGATCCCAGAGTCCTGGGATCGAGCCCCGTGCCGGGCTCCCTGCTCAGCAAGAAGCCTGCTTCTCCCTCTCCCACTCCCCATGCTTGTGTTCTCTCTCTCACTGTCTCCCTCTCTGTCAAATAAATAAATAAAATCTTAAAAAAAAAAAAAAAAAGGCTCTTATTGAAAAACTGTCCCTGTTCCTATCTAAGGCTAAGTCCTCTACTTGTGCCATAAAATAGCCACAATTCTTGTTAGAAACTGATCTCTCCGTATTTTAAAAGATCTTATCTACCAGATATGTCTCCTCTTTACAGACACATTCTTTACCTCCCAATCTAAAGTTGGTACCCTGTTATTTTCTCTCATAGTTAACTATGGGAGATTGTCTTATGGCAACTCAACACCATTTTCATCATTCAATGCTCTTTCCAGAGACTAAAAATCTGGGAACTACATTTTCCAAAATCTCTGGCAGCAAGTCTACTTTTGACGCTAACTCTTGAGAAGCATATGCAAAAGATTTGGAAGGCAAAAGGACAGTGGAAGCACTATGGCTCCTTCAGCAGCAATAATGGACAGGGATATGGCTGTCCGCAGATTACACGTGGTTTCACTAACAGCTTTCAGGTGTTCTCCTATGAATCACACATTTCACTGATACAAAACTAGGACAAGCAGCAGCAGTTTTTCTACAACTCCAGCTCTTCCTGACATCTGAATGTAGCAGTTTCCCTTCTCTTATTGTTCCAGTCCTTTTAGCGGGTTTCTAAGCTTGTAATTGCCTGTATTAAACTCCTAATGGCTTAAAATATCTAAGGTGGTTTTTGTTTTCCTAACTAAACCCCAAATGATATACATCCTGCTCTCTAGAGCCCACTTATCAAAATCAATAATTTTATATTTGTTAATTTTTGTGTTTAATATCTTTCCCTCCTACTAGATTATTCCACAAGCACAGAGATCACATTTGTTATGCTAATTATTAATACCCCAAGCCTTGTATTTCAGGACAAATATTGGTTGAATGAATATAATACCTTGGTAAAATATAGTTCCACTCACTGTAACAAACATAACAACTCCAGCTTTCAAAGTTTCTCTATCATCTACCACAATTTCAACTCGTTAAAAACAATAGCTCCTGGACTTTGCCTTCTTCTCTTCATTTGTTTATTCAGCCACCCAGAGCCTTGGAATTACTCTTCATTTCTCCCCAGCACTCTGGCACTTCACATCCTGCACTAGAATACAACCAAGAACTCCCAAGTTGGCTTTTTACTTTTAGACCCATTAGATTGTCTCATTTGTGATTAACATGAAATGAGCTTATCTCTGTGATGAAACCAATAATGCAATCAGAGTTTCTGATCTAAATACCTAGCTCTGATCTTAAAAGTACCTATTGATCATCCTTTTATAAAATACATATAAACAAAAGTTATATTATATCCCTTAAAAATGTGCTCTCTAATTCATCTAAACAAGTGTTCAACAAGGAAAAATGAAACCTTTCAGTATATAACTAAAACCAAGTATAAAATTACTCCCCATTATTACAGTTTTATAGAAAATTCCTATTCAGAGAACTAAAATATTTCTGAGGAAAATCTACACACCACAGAAAGTGGGCATTTATTTAGTTGTCTGATTCAACTTTATTCAATATTCATTAATGTGATAGGCACTGTTGGAGGCACTGGGTATGCCTCAGGGAGCAAAACAAAGATCCCTGCCCTCAGGAAGCCTATCAGAGAGGCTGGAGAAATATGTAAGACAGAAGAGACACTGTGAGGACTCTGGCTTTTACTGTATGTGAAATGAGAAGTTACTGCAGTTTAGAGCAGAGAAGTGATGTGATATAAATTACTTATTTAAAGGATCACTCTAGGGGTGCCTGGGTGGCTCAGTTAGTTAAGTGTCAACTCTTGATTTCAGCTCAGGTCATGATCTCAGAGTCCTGAGATCAAACCCTGCAGCAGGCTCCATGCTGAATGTGGAGCCTGCTTAAGATTCTCTCTCTCGGGGCTCCTGGGTGGCTCAGTCATTAAGTGTCTGCCTTCAGCTCAGGTCATGGTCCCAAGGTCCTGGGATCGAGCCCCACATCGGGCTCCCTGCTCAGCAGGAAGCCTGCTTCTCCCTCCCCTGCTCCCCCTACTTGTGTTCCCGCTCTTGCTGTGTCTATCTCTGTCAAATAAATAAATAAAATCTTAAAAAAAAAAAAAAAAAAGATTCTCTCTCGGCGTGCTGGGTGGCTCAGTCAGTTAAGCATCTGCCTTCAACTCAGGTCATGATCTCGGTCCTGGGATTGAGCCCCACGTCAGGCTCCCTGCTCAACGGGGAGCCTGCTTCTCTCCCTCTGTTCCTCGCCCTGCTTGTACTCTCTCTAATATAAATTTTTAAAAAAATCTTTAAAAAAAAAAATATTCTCTCTCTCTGCACTTCCCCCCCCACCCTCCCACCTCCGGTCCCTGCTTGCATGTGCTTGTGCTCGCTCGCTCGCTCGCTCTCTCTCAAAAATAAAAAAAAAAGATCACTCTGGCCGGTATGGACAAAAGCAGATAAACAAAGTCATAGGCTATTACTGTAATCTAAGAAAAAGATGAAGTACTCCAAACAAGGCAACAGCAATGAAGATGGACTGAGAAGTGCTCAAATTCTCACATTGTACATTAACAGAAAAGGAACCAGAAACTACCAAAAGCATGAGAAGATGATCAGGGAAATACATTTTATAACTGTAGTGAAAAACCGTTTCACATCTGAAAATTTTTTAAAATTTTAAAGTCTGACAATACCAAACGTTGGCAAATATATAATAAAAACCAGATTTTCAAACTACTGATAAAAGGGAAGACTGTATAACTTCTTTGGATAACTGATAGGCATTTCCTAGTAAAATTAAACATGCACCTGCCTTATGACCTAACAATTCTAATCTAGGTATATCCTAGAGAAATCCTAACCATGTGCACACAGGAGACATGTACAGAAATGTTATGCAAGTATTTCCTATAGCAAAAATAAATTTAGAAACAATCCATATGTCCATTAACAGAATGGGATAAATAAAATGCAATATAGCATAGTCATGCAGTGGAATACTACACAGCAGTGAAAAGGAACAAATTACAACAATATATATCAACATGGATGACTCTCAAAAGTACAACTCAAAAACAATGCTAAACAAACAAACTTGAAAAAGAACAATATATAAACTATAACCCTTGTACACTGCTAGTAGGGATGTAAAATGGTACAGTCACTATGGAAAATAGTATGGAGGTTCCTCAAAAAATTAAAAATTAACATATGATCCAGCAATCCCACTTCTGGGTATATATATCCAAAGGAACTAAAATCAGAATCTCAAAGAGATAGCCACACTACCATGTTATTTGTAGTATGATTCACAATAACCAAAATATGGAAATAACCTAAATGTCCACCAATGGTTGAATGAATAAACAAAATATGGTATATACATACAATGGAACTGAGCCTTAAAAACAGGTGACCTTGAGGACATTATGCTAAGTGAAATAAGCTAGTCACAAAAGGACAAATACTGTATGATTCCACTTATATAAAGTATCAAAAGTAGTCGAAATCAGAGAAACAGAAAATAGAAAGGTGTCTGTAAGGGCTGGGGGTGGGAAAAGTGAGAATGAGTGTCAGTAAGAGTTCCAGTTTTGCAAGATGAAAAAATTATGGAAATCTCAGGTACACCAATGTAAACATACTTACCACTACTAAACTAGACGCTTAACAATGATAAAGATGGCAAATTTAATGTTATTTTTTGCCACAAAAAAAATCTTTAAAAAAAAGAACCCATATATATATAATACATACACTTACATAAAATACAAAACTAAATAATATACTGCTTAGAGATCCAGCAATATGCAGCAAATCTATAAAGAAAAGAAAAAAAAGGAAGAATGATTAACACAAAATTCAGGGTAGCAATCATCTCTATGGGAGAAGAAGGAAATATGACAAAGAAAGGACATGGTTAACAGAGGGCAGACAGTGGGAGGGATGGGTAAAATAGGTGATGGTGATTAAAGAGTACACTCATCATGATGAGCACTGAGTAATGTACAGAACTGCTGATCACAATACTGTACACTGGAAACTAATATAACACTGTATGTTAATTATAACCAGAATTAAAATTAAAAACTTCGCACTCCTGGCTGGCTCAGTCCACACAGCAAGTAACTCTTGACCTCAGAGTCTTGGGTTCAGCCCCACCTGAGGCATAAAAATTATTTTTTAATTATTATTTTATTTTTATTTTTAAAAAATAATAAAATAATAAAAATTAAATACTTAATTAAAAATTAATTTTTTTAATTTTTAAAATTAAAAATTAATTTAAAATTTTTTAAATAAAATAACAATAAAAAAAGGACAAAGTCTTCAATGTCATCAACAATATCCTACTTCTCTTTTTTTATAATATCCTATTTCTTACTCTAGGTGGTAAGTACACAGGCGTTTATTATTTATTAAGCTAAACATGTTATACACATACTTTTGTATGCAAAAAAAAAATTTTTTTAATGTAAACTCAACATTATAGCCTTGGGGACTGGTGTAACTTTTTGAAAATGTATGGCCTTGCCACTGACCCCCATTCTGATATAGAAGAGAAAGACAAAAGGGGTTTGTGGGAAGTAAATTTCAGCATGGTGATTTAGAAGCAGATTTGTTACCAATTAGACCTAGATGAATCCAGGCTGAGCCATTTACTAGTTTTGTTACCTCAGGCAAGTTACTTAAAGTCTCTAAGCCTCAATTCCCACATCCATAAAAAGAAGATATTAACAGTACCTACCAATTAGACTTATTATAAAGATTAAATGAGATAATGAATAAAGAGCATTCAGTACTATGCCTAGGACACAGTAAGCATTTCTGTAGGAGTGATAGTACTCTTTAAAAACTTCCTAGGTTATTCTAATCCTTCTCTTGCCCCACCTTCATTTGAAAGACTTTGTTGTTATCCTGAAAGATTAGAAAAATCCTGTTAAAAGATATAACTCTAAAACCCATTAGAATTTTTCCTTGTGTTTCTATGGATCACATCACTTACAAAGATCATAACAAATTTTTTTTAAAGGTCAACAAAGACTTTTAAAAGTCAACCAAGAAGAAAATTATTAAAATGCAATTCTTCAAAATTACAAATACCATTAAGGTCAACCATTCTATTTTTAAGTGGATATATTTTAGAGCTCTTAATAAACAGGTAATAATACTATATACTCAACCTCAAGCAGGATAAAGTTCGTCATAATTCAAAAACTTAACTGTTCTTGCCTCCAAGATCATTAGAAGTCCCAGAAGGGTCTGACAGATGAATTAACCCTCGGATTTTTTTTTTTTTTTTGCTTCCCCTAACCATCCTCATTGTTTTATATATCTTATGTCCCTGAGATCAGGCCCCAAAACTGGCCTCAATTCTCTCAAAAGTTAAGTGTATCCAAGAAAGATTCCAAAGGGATGAACCGTAGTAAAAGAAAATACTGGGCCAGACTAAGGCTGTAAGCTGGCCAGACAGAGTAAGGTGTATTAGACTCCAGTTTTGTGGGGGAGTAATTTCTGTGTACCAGAAACTCACAAAACCCTAAGTCACAAATCCACAAAGCACAAGGGTTTCTTGTACATATTACCATTGAAATGCTCCTCCACTCACCTTCCAGAATGTAGTTTAGGTTTATATTGCATTCCCAATCCAAAAGTGCATTGTTAACACCTCAAGAAGCATATGGAAACCATTTCCCTGATCTGCTCCTATATTAAAAATGTTTACTATAAGAGAAACAGATCTCTGAAACTGAACCTTAACAACTTATTAAAACAGAAACTCTCAAACTTGATTTACCTACAAACATTAGTTTTTATTATTGAACTGTAATTCCCTACACTCTCTCCATATTATCTGAAAACATTTCCTATTTCTTAAAAAACGTTTATTCTTTTTTGTTTCAAATGTCAACTGTAATATATTTTAAGTCCTAACAAGAATCTACACAATACATTTGTTTTTAATAATTAATTTCTTAAACTATGTTAATAAACCTCCCAAAAATGAAATCCAAATAGTCATATAATGAATGGTATTAACTGTCCAGTAAATTTATTGTTTGTCCTATATCTGAAAGTTTCTCAAAAAAATTTTGAAAAACAAGATGGGTGCCCAGAAAGGGCGGGAGGAGTAGTTTGTATTATTTAACACATGGAATTCCTTTACATTAACTGAATCATCATCTTAGAACATCACTAAAAATAAATACTGGAAAGTTAAGAGACTCATTTAAAAATATTTTTTTCAAATTATATTTCTACTTTTGTACGTCAAGATTTAATACATATATAATATGTATGTATCATAAAATATATATACTTCTAAGATTGCAGGTTTAAATTGTATAGATGCAGAAAAGTATTTACACTTAAAAGAAAGTTACATCCAACCTCTGCTAAAACCAGTCATATGATTAAGTTCAAAAATTTTTAACACAGCACAGTATGTGTTAGGTGGGCTAGAGGGCAAGATATTTATGTTCAGTTTAACTGTAAATATAAGCCATCAGTAATAAACCACTCTGGCTATGCCTCCGATTTCCAAAGTCATCTTAATTTTAAGAAGCTCTATTTTTTTTACTCTCTTAAACTTTTTTTGTCCGGTGTTTAGCTTTCTTGTCACTAGTTCTCCAGCAATATCCGCCTGTTTAGTTATATTCTAAACTCTGGTGGCTCAGTCGGTTAAGCGTCTGCCTTCAGTTCAGGTCATGATCCCAGGGTCCTGAGACAGAGCCAGGAGTAGGGCTCCCTATTCAGCAGGAAGTCTGCTTCTTCCTCTCCTTCTGCCTACGCTCCCCCCTGCTTGTGTGAGCGCACACTCTCTGTCAGAGAAATAAATAAAATCATAAATAAATAAGTAAATAAAATAAAATAAAAAATATTCTAAACTCTGGCCACAAGCTGAATTATCAGCTTTCAATCCCTCATTACCTACACTGCTCTCCTTGATCTCACCCAGACCTCCAATACTTCGATACTTCCTTTTTCTCCTAATTTCAGGTAATTCCTAGTTACACTACCTTTCATAACCAACCTAGATTCCAAAACCCACTATTTCAGCTATTACCATTTGTTAATTTATTTGCCTATTTATTTACTGATATATTCCCTGCCCTGTTCCAGAAAGAAATGCACTGAATCTTCAAAATCCCATTCTTCACCTAATCATCAATATCCCAAATGTGAGAATTATCCTAGATTACTTTTTTTTTTTTAAGATTTTATTTATTTATTTGAGACAGGGAGCGAGAGAGCACAAGCAGGGGGAGTGGCAGAGGGAGAGGGAGAAGCAGGTTCCCTGCTGAGCAGAGAGCCCGACACACGGGGCCCGGCTCCGCTCGATTCCCGGACCCAAGGATCATGACCTGAGCCAAAGGCAGATGCTTAACCAACTGAGCCACCCAGGCGCCCCTAGACTACTCCTTCTTAGCCTCATAGCCAACAGATCACCAAATCCTTTCAATCTACCTCCTAAATCTGTCTCAAATCTTCCCTACTTTGAATTCAACTCTAATGCCTTAGTTAAGGTACTCTTCACATTCATTAATTCAACATAAAACAAGTGGCTAAAATATAGGTTCTAAAACCAAATAACCAATTAACTTGTAACTGTTTATGGTAAGTTTTATCTATTTATGAGACTTTGACAGTAAGCAGTATAATATCAAAAGACAATTAGCTTCACTATCTAATAGAGAAGAGAGGCTTCCTTAGCAATTGGTCACTGTTATTGCAGACATAAAATCATAAACAAGGAAAAAGGAAGAATGTACTGACACAAACAGACCTTCCAGAAAAAGAGGGCTATAACAGTATTGTACAATTTAAGTGTATAAATGTATAAATCTGATGTTTATTTTCTATTTCTGAACTTTATAACTTTATACTGCAATAAATACCATGTACATATAAACTTTTCATTTTACGTATATACAGTAGTTGAACAGGTAGATCACAACACTACCATAACACTTTCATAACACTATAAAGAGAGAATAATTAAGTCAGATTTAACTGCATTAAAAAGTGAACATTAAAAGACAGTACTGTGTATAGCCAACAAAACCAATCATTTTCCATGCTGGGCAATGAGTCAAGAATCTCAAACTGTCACCAGCACCTGCATTAAACATAAACCCAGACAGTAAACAACTGTCATTGAAAGATAAATCCATGTGACTACATCTCTGAAGCTTAAGCAAAACTAGTTTACATGAAGCAAAACAGCTTATTAAATGACCATATCTAAAGCAGTTCTTTGTTTTGACAATAAGCAATTTAATCATTTTTTTCCATCACTGTGGATCTAAAAGGTATGTTAAAATGTTATATTCTGCCAGGTGGATTAATACGGATGTATTAAACTATGCTTATACTAACACTGCTTCCTGGTCATTGTAATTCTAAATTACAGATAATGATAGGTTTACAGAAATGATTTTGCTCAATTACTACTCACCATGCATTCTGAGTTTTCACTGCTTGATAACTGACACTAAATAGGAAAGCAGATGATATAACACATTCATAAACTGGAATTTAACCAAATGAAAGTTGGAGTCAGTTAGCATTAAGGTCTCTAACTTTACTAAAACACAGTAGAGGAAAGCATACAAAATACTCTATGGTCATGGAAGATTAGACAAATAATTCCACCACTTTGTACCTTAGTTTATTAATCTATAAGATAGGAACATGGACTAGATACTCTCTAAGATCTCTTCCAACATAAACAGTCTATGATTCTAAGAAATTAACATATATGCACATTTTAGAAAAGTATAAGCCATTCCTCTTTATTTATTCACTTAAAATGACACAGGCTATAGCTGTTGCATTCGTAGTAACCAGCAATGCAGCAATAGCCATTTCATTCATAAATTAACAATTAAAGATGAGTGATAAAGATAATAGTAAGAACTTCATTTGAACCTCAGTAAGAAATTTCATTAGCACTAATGAGGACTGTATAAATCAACTCTTTAGATATTATTTTTTTCAACTCCACTAACTTATTAGTTTAACTGAGAAAGAGGCCAATCTGAATTTGCAAAGTTTCGGTGCCAGAAAAGCTTTAAAAGAAAAATCTATTCTCTCATCCATTAAAAGCAAGAAATTGTACTAGATGATTTATAGGTTATTTTGGGCTTTAAAAAGTGTATACATGAGAATAAGCTATCTCTATACAGCAGTTGATAAACCAAACTGCAAACTGGGCTAGAAAAAACATGTTTCATTTTCTTTTTTTATTTTGCTTATATACAATACCAGTGCTCAGTATAAATTTCTAGCCAAATGATAGTCACATTTTTTGGTGAAACATACATAAAACTCATAGAAAAACCACTTAAAGAACACCATAACATAGAACTATTTTACCAGAGAATGTACTAAAACATTCACTTTCTTGATAATCTATTTGAAACCAACTATAATCCATTACAAAGTACTGGAGTAAAGAACTAAAAATTTTCTCATAAAGATGAGACTTACCCAGAAAGTATAGTAATTATATCAAAGAATTCTATAGGATTTTTTCTCCTGAGAATTAAGCATGAGATTTCCAAAAGAAAGAGGAGATTATGGTCTTCAGTTGATGCACTACAAACTTAAAGCCACTGACTCAAACTGAAGCAGCAATTTGCTATGTGAGAAGCAAGAAGATGATTTACATAAAGGGAAAAACTGAAGAAAAATAGAATCAATAAAACACAGGAAAAAAGGAAAATATGAATATCTGATTTGAAAAAAAATGCTACAAAATATAAAGTACCAGAATTAGAATTTATCAACTCACAGATCTAGATGGTTTGATCCCACAATTAGCCACTAGGCCATTTATTTATATATACTAAAAATAGTCAACCCACACAAGTAAAGGTTAAATAACACATTTAAACTAAGCTATTATTTACAAAGCAAGATGTAAGAAAGGAAAAGCAACCCATAAAACCTTTACAGTTATATTCAATAACTGAAGAAACCTAATAACCAGGACAAAAGAGAGTATCATTCTGTAACTATGAGTATGCTTGCCACATAGTAGTACTCAGTATTTTTTTAACGAAAGCAATGAAACTTTAAAAGGAAAATATAACCCTAAAAAGAAATGTACTCCCCACAAAGAAATATAACCTAAATAACATTTCATTGCAACTCTTTGAAATATTTACTAAACATGGACATAAAATAAGCTCTTTGGGGTATGACAGTTTAAGTTCATACCTTAGTGCTAACAATTGAAAAATAAACAACTTGCAAACCTGAAAAAATGATGACCCCAAACTTTAAAGTAGCAAGTACTTTCTTTTCCTCAATTATTAAGGACTCTCAGGTAGATTATAGTTTTCACTCAGAAATCTGTTCAAAGAGTTCCTACATTAAGATTATTCTGAAATGTTTTCCTTAGCTAAAATCCAAAATATATTTTAGTATTGTGATTTGAGAGCCAAGTGAATATCAAATGATTGGTAACCTCAGACGACTATCTAAACTTGCCTATTCCTAGAATCTGGGACATGGATTACCTTCTGTAACAGGGGATCCTTTCCACTCTAACTTAACCCAGTTTATGGGCAAGAAAAGAACTTCTAAGTCAACATGTTCTAAATTAAATAAATAGATCATGACAGAGTCCATGCAGAAAGAAAGAAAGAAAGAACGAACTACATATATTACATACATTTTTCAAAGGAGTCACAGTTCATAAACATCTAGCAAGAAAAAGTATAATAGCCACAAGTTTAGGAAATTCATTTCTTGTACTCAAAATGAGAGAATCTCTGTTTTTTTCTTTGTGCTCTTTTGCAGAATTTGCTAAAACCGTTGCTGAATGAGAACACCTAGACTGCCATCATGAAAACCAATAATGCACCTGGTAAGAACATAAAAGACTGACTCACCTGTGTGGAATCCATTATCCTCTGAAAAAAACCCAAGTCTGGTACCAGAGGAAACAATGTACTTTCTACCAGACAAGAGGAGAATGATTTTTCCTTGTCCTGCTTTCCAGCTGCCCAAAGAATAGATCCCATACTAATTGTAATATGACTCTTTTACAAAAATAAGAGGTGGATAAATTGCTTACAAACAATAGCCATTTCATGTAACTGTATTTCTAAATGTTCTTTCAGACTTATATTACTCATCAAGTCAAATGATTTTAAACTATAACTTGACCCTGTGCATTTGCTTAAAGCACAAACATCAAGGAAAAAAATACTTTATTTCTGTATTCATACAATCATATTGGAGACCTGCTGCTCAATACAAATATGAAATGCAAAAGGTGTTAAGTGTGACTGCAGTAGATTAAAACCAATTTAGCCTTTACAAAATTCTCAGTGTTGCAAAAGTGTATGGGGAAACAGGCACCTTTATATACTGTTGTAGGGAATTAACTGGTACACTTTATTAAAAAAAAATTTAGAAAGCTATCAAAATTTCATATTTCTAAATACTCATCAATAGGAGAAACATCCATACAATGAAATATTAAGTGCTAAAAAGGAGGTAAAGTAGTACCTGCTAATACTCAAGATCTACCACTAATTGAAAAAAGCAAGGTTAAAGTGTACTATGATGCCAGTTGTGCAAATTTCAAATTAATATGACCATATGATTTCATTAAGATATAAATCTGTATTACCTACTTGGAATATACATATTACCTAACCGCACAAAAGTTGTGTGCAACTTTAATTTTTCACATTTCAGTTTCATTTATCTTCTCCCTATCCCAACTGGTTACAATTTTCTATTATTTAAACAAAATCTAATTAGAGGACTTACATCCCCATGAGAGTGTATTCCCCTAACGGAACAAAATATCTACATAAGTAGAAATTGCTCTTTTTAAGTAAACAAAAAAAATCTTTTAAAATCATAGAATGATTATAAAGCCTGTGATCTGAAAGTTATTTAGGGACAGTATGGGCAAGACTTGGGGACGCTAGGATATAAACCATGAACATAAATTGAGAATGACTTCCACATTTCTGACTTGGACCCTCTGGTATACTTGTTGGTGCCACTATACTCCTTATACCCCACCATCCGAATTATGCTCCTCAGATGACTCCAACAATTTATCATAACAATTACTACACTGTATTGTAAGATTTTATTTGTCTACCTTCCATACATAGCTGTAAGACCTCTGGGCAAAGATTACCTCATATTCAACTTAGTATCATCAACTATACTAGGAGTAAGTGCTAAAAGAAAGTTTGAAATAAGAACCAAACTTAGAGCACTGCCTGGAAGAGGGAGATTCCCTAAAACCCAGGGAATGCATGAACAGCTTCTCCTATTTCATATTCTCTGTTCCTAACTTTTTGCTCAATATATTCTAGGATTAAGGATAGAAAGAGAAGCTCTATGACTAATAACCAAATTTTCTAAGATAACTAGGGTGTAAATACTTTACAAGTATGAAATGAAATCAAACTGCAGTTTGTCTCCTATATTTTTCTGACATAATTTAAGAATAACACGAGTGATATTCTAGGAAATAAAACCTTGCCCTAAAACCCCAAACTCATCCAATGATTGAAAAGTGCATTTTTTTAAAAACAACACATATAGAACCAAGGAATAAAAATTACCTAGGAATAAATACAATAAAAGTTGTCTAAAACCTCTACTTTAAAACTATAAAACACTGCTGAGTGAAATTAAAGTCTTATATAAATGAAAAGATACATCAAATTCATTGATTTGAATACTCAATATTGTCAAGACGGCAGTTCTCTCCCAATTTAAAGCAATCCCAATCAATATTCTAGCAGGCATTTTTATCAAAAGTTGACAAACTGATACTAAAATTTATATAGAAATGCAAATGACCTAAAATAACCATGCAATTTTTAAAATAAAAAACAAAGTGGGAGAACTTACACTTCCTAGTTTCAAGACTTACCATGAAGCTGCAGTAATTAAAACAGTTTGGTTGTACTAGCAAAGATAGGTATAAATCAATGGAACAGAACAGAGGGTTCAGAAACAGACCCATAGTTAGTCAACTGTTGACAAAAATGCTAAAGCAATCCAATGAAAAAGGAGAGGCATTTCAACAAATAGTGCTAGATACCCTAGATATCCCTGTAGGAAAAAAAAAAAAGAACACTCTTACCTCACACCATATACAAAAGTTAACTTCAAATGGATCACAGATCTAAATGTAAAATCTAGGGGCGCCTGGGTGGCTCAGTCATTAAGCATCTGCCTTCGGCTCAGGTCATGATCCCAGAGTCCTGGGATCAAACCCTGCTTTGGGCTCCCTGCTCCCGCAGGAAGCCTGCTTCTCCTTCTCCTACTCCCCCTGCTTGTGTTCCATCTCTCGCTGTCTCTCTGTCAAATAAATAAATAAAATCTTTAAATAAATAAATAAATAAATAAAATAAATATAAAATCTAAAACTAGAAAACTTAAAAAGTTAAACATACACCTACCATGCAAGCCAGATATGCCACTCCTAGGTATTTACCCAAGAGAAACAAAAGCACATGTCCATACAAAAACTTTTACGTGAAAGTTCATAGCAGCTCTTTTGTTAATACTAGTAACCTGAAACAAGCCAACTGTCCATTAACTAGTAAATGGATGAACAAACTAGTATACCTATACAAAAATGCTATTCAGTAATAAAGAGGAATGAACCATTGATACACACAATAAAAGAGATGAATCTCAGAATAATGGTGTTAAAGAAGCCAAGCCAAAGAAACAGAAAATAAAACAAACTATATAATTTTATGTAAAATAATAGCAAACGCAAACTACTCTATGATAAGAAAAAGCAAATCAGTTGCTGCTTGGGGATGGGAGTAGAGAGAAGTAAGATTACAAAAAAACATAAGCAAATCTGGGGGATGACAGAAATATTTGTTATCTTAAGTGACCACTTCATGGGTCTATTAATATGTCAAAACTGATTAAATTATACACTTTAAATATGTGCAGTTTAATGAACATCAATTCCACCTCAGGAAAGTTGAAATAAGTAAAACAAATAAAAAGAAAAAAAATTAGTAATGTCTAACAAAATTTTAAATACACATTTTGCTGTTAGAAATTTACCCTATTGTTGTCCTTCACAACAAGCTGTAAAACAGGTAGCATTATTTTTAGCACCATTTTAAAGATTTAGGAATCGAGGGGTCGGTCAAAAAAGCCTTCGCTGCAGGTCACTAGTAAGTGGTAGCACAAGGATTTAACTCAAGTTTCTTTGATTTCAAAGTCGATGCTTTTAACCACTGCACCAAAATGTCTTTCTATAAGCAAAATCTAGAAACCAAAAACCCATAAATGAACACAATAATTGGGAACAGTGCTAGTAAAAAGAATATAGTCAAAAAGCGTAAGTTTATTTCTGGCTCTTCCTTTTGAAAGAAAACAAAACAAAACACCTGGTAGTATTTACATTAAGTAAATAATTGTCTTCTGTGAGGTATTCTATTAATCCATTTGGCCTATATGATTTCAGTAATTTCTAGCTTGTTACATTCTAACTCCTACATATAACATGTTCATTTCTATTCTAATTCCAAATAACATAAACCCAAAATACATAAAGCAAATAGGAGGCACAAAAAATATATTTCCCAAGGGGGAATTACAAGCACTAAACTTATACTAGCTGTAGCAATTTATTATTACTGACACCATTCCTACTTTAAATTGTATGTTTTTGCATTTAGCTGCAACACATTATAGATTGCTTTTTGCAATTAACCTCCATAACGAATTAATTATTAATGAATATGCCAAATACAATTATAAGAAATAAGACATTCATAATCCAAATAATGCAGAGACATCTACTGTAACATATTACAGTTTAGATCTTAGAAATATAAACTACCTTAAAAGTAAGAATTTTTTGTCTTTAAAATTTTGCTTATTAACCTCAACTTTCTAGAGAAACTCACTCCTTTTACTATGATCTGATTAGGCATAGACAAAATATAGATAAAGAATTTTCATCTGCTAACACAATATTTTATTAAATTGTAAGATATCAATTATGTATTCATTTGACTGGCAATATGAGCACTTCTAAAAAATAAAGTAATATGTAGCTCAGCAAATTCCAGCTCCATTAAAACCACACATTATATAAAACTGATTTCTAAGTAGAATCACTCACAAGAATCAGAAGGTAAAAATTAAAATAAATGCTCTGTAAAAATATTATATGCTATTTTTCTGTTGTCAGAAATGTTTTATTTTTTTAGAAATGTTTTTAATAGTATCTTTTCAATAAACTAACACAATACACATTTTAAAATAAAAGCATTTAAAATAAGACTGAAAATAAATACAAATATTGAAAGTTATATTCCTAATGTCAAAGAACATAGAAATAGACGCTTAAAATGTTCCTCATGTATCCTCCAATAGATCTCAAAACTATAACATCTGCCATGTCACACCACAATCCTATAACTTTTTAAAAATTTTTCCCCCATGTTTTCTATTCCAAGTCCACAGATCAGTAACAAGAAATAAGATCAAATGACATGTTTTGGTAACATTACCTAAAACAGTCCTAAAAAATGATGCTCTCTTTAGAAACAACTTAGTTATAGCCTGAAAGTAAACACTGTAGAATTATTTATGAAGAAATTATACTTAATATTGGTAGATTTCAAGGCATTTATATTTTAATGGAATGAATTGTTTGTAAGTAAATCAGAGTTAGTGCTAGATGCAGTTTGCTTCAGTTACCTGAAATTAGAATAGCAAACTCATTAAATATATATAAATCAGTGATGCAGAGGCACTGCACCATATTGATGGAGCCTTCATTAATTTTCAATGATATAGCCACTATCATATTTGTGTTCTAAAGAAAACTGAATGAGGTATACAACCATTTTTCTTCATCTCAAAATTTTGGTTTTTTTATATATTCTAACAGTGAATGAAAGAAAACCTAATACTTCAAAACAGTTCTAACAAAGTCCATAAATATTACATTTTCTTGTCTTTTTGTGGGGAATACACTTATTTGTCTGTACAAGTATATATCCTTGATACAAATCAAAAATGAAATATGCATATAATTAGTTACCCTCTAAATCATTTCATCGTATAAACAATACACTTAGGCTTCCCAATTTGCATGTTTATACCTCAAAAGCCAAATACTATGACATTGTTTATATATTATCAATCAAATAAAATGATATGGCAAAATACAGGATTGGTGGAAAAGTCATTATTGAACATTTAAAGTTTTTTTTAATGCTAGCATCCTGGAAACTAAAATATAAAAAGAAAATTATTCTAAGTGTATCAAAGTGATTTTGATAATATTGTAGTATTTTCATTTTTTAAAAAGGTTTGAGGAGCGCCTGGGTGGCTCAGTCGGTTAAGCATCTGCCTTCAGCTAAGGTGATGATCCCAGGGTTCTGAGATGGAGCCCCACGCCGGGCTCCCTGCTCAGGGGGGAGTCTGCTTCTCCCTCTCCCTCTGCCCCTCTCCTTGCTTGGGTGCTTGCGTGCTCTCTCTCTCTCAAATAAATAACCCTTTAAAAATAAATTAATTAAATAAATAAATAAATGGGTTTGAGTTGCAATCTAGTTGCGTTATATCAATAAGAATTTTATTTAGCAAATATGGTTAAAATTTAATTGAATAATTCTTAACTGGGATTTACATAGAAAGAAAAAAGTAGAGCTGACCATGTGGGCAATGCAACCATTTAACCTTAAATAGGCTTTGGTTTTCCCATCTGTTAAAAAAAAAAGGCGGGGGGGGGGAACAGGTGTAAAATAGAACTAAAAAGATGACTGCTAGACTCCTTCCAATTTTAAATTAACTGAGTTTGCCAACTTCCTATCAATCCTTTTGACAAAACAAATAACACTTTGAGGGATGTACTTTTACACAGGCTTCCATGTTCAGCATGACAGCCAAATTAGACATCACATTCCACCTTCCTAATGGGGCTAATATTTAGATCTTTCCTCTTCAGTGGCTACTTCACAAAAACATTTATGCATTTTTAACCACCTAAACTTTTTTGTTCCCTTGATGCTAATCTTACAAAAATTCATAACTTTAGGATATACCCACAAAAAATATGTACTTCCCCTAAATCAGCAGAATGGTGACAATTAAGTTTCAGGATTTCAGGTTTCTGTTTTTTTTTTTTTTTTTTAAAGATTTTATTTATTTATTTGAGAGAGAGAAAGCACAAGCAGGTGGGGTTGAAGAAGGAGAGAGAATCTCAAGCAGACTCCACGCAGAGCAGAACACAGGGCTCCATCTCACAACCCTGAGATCACAACCTGAGCTAAAACCAGGAGTACCACGCTCAACAGACTGCACCACCCAGCGCCCCTGGTTTCTGTTTCTTTAATAGCACTTTTTCAACAAATAGTTTAACAAATATGGGGCATATTTGTTAAAGCCCACTTTCACACCTTAATTACAAAGAATATTTTTATAACTCTAAACTTCCTTTTCTTCCTTGTAAAGATAGAAAAACTAATTTCCTTTTAATGACTCAAAAGAGCTCAAACACTATAAAACTAATGCAGGCAGTAACCATGTCTGCCACACTCACTGTTGTATACTCACACCTTGTCTTCCAACACTGCTTGAACACAAGACTCTCCTAGATTGATAGTATAAAATAGAAGGTCTCTCCCCCAGAGATCTATGTTGGAGCCCAGAAATTTGTAATTTAATTAGGCACCCAAGATGATTCTTAGGACGAAGCAAGTTTGGGTATCAGGAATCTGGAGATTTTATTGAGTGTACACAAGAGAGACTGCAAACTTATATTTAATAGTAAGCAACAACTAATGAATTACTATTGAGTCTTTTTTCTCTTTGAAAATAGACTTAACACATTTGACGCTTGAATAAAACCATTAAAATCCCAGGTTAAATTTTCTTTCAATTATTCTCATTCTATTTACTATATCAGGGACTAGCTGCTAAGTAAACAAGAAGTAAATTGCCAAAAAGATTGACACTTAACCTAAAAACTGTTGTTACATTTAGAATACTAAAAACAACTCTTTATAGTTGATTACAGATTAAGTTTACTCTTAAATTTTCCTGAATTCTTAAACTTACTTGAACTGTGCCTAATCTAATCCTCACAGTAATCTTGTGAGATATAGGCTACTGGTAAACTCACTGTACAGGTGAGCAATCAAAGGCTTAAAAAATATGACTAATTTTCCCTCAATCACACAGCTAATAAGTAGCAAACCTACGATTCAAACTCAAGCAGACTATCATTACATATTCATTAGACATAACATTTTATGTCCAAAGCAGAAAAAAGGCAATGAGAAAATAAATTAGAGGTGCCTGGGTGGTTCAGTCAGTTGAGCATCTGCCTTCAGCTCAGGTCATGATCCCAGGGTCCTGGAATCAAGCCCTGCATCGGGCTCCTTGCTCAGCAAGGAGCCTCCTTCTCCCTCTCCCTCTGCCTGCCACTCCTCCTGCTTGTGCTCTCTCTCTCTCTGTCAAATAAATAAAATATTTTTTAAAAAAAGAACTTAAAAAAAAAAGAAATCGTCTCTGTTTATACTTGTATTCCTAAAGGAAAGTAATATGCTACTGTTTCAGGTTCTTGCAGAAAAAAATAATTTGTATTTTAACAAATAAGTGTGAACATCTCATAAACAGCTTCATATTACCTGTTTGAATCTTAGAACATGAATTTGGTAATACAACTTCTAGGGAAAGAAATCCTAAAGAATGTCCATTCATGAAGCCAAAGTTCCTACGCAACTTTCTGATACCTACAGGCAAAACCTCACAAAAGTTTTCCTCCAAAACAGGAAAAAAAAAAAAATATATATATATATATATATATATATATATAGAGAGAGAGAGAGAGAGAGAGAGAGAGAGAGAGAAAGCCATACAGCAGATAAAATGAATCTTTAAAAAGGATTGCCAGTAAGAAAAGAATTAGAAAGGAGGAGCAGCATAGAGATAAGATACAAAGAGACACATTACAAATAACATAACTACTATTAGTAACTATAGTTTTAAAGAACTATAACATTAAGTTACACTAGATAAGAGAAGGAACTGAAGTAAGTATATTAGCACACATGGCATCTTAAAGACTAAAGTACACTAATTATCACTTCCAGTCAAAGCCAAAAATATATATCACAGCCATAACATAATCAATCCATAGTGAAGTACTCATATTCTGTAAATAGAATGTTCAGGACTCTCCCCCATATTGGAAAAGAACAATTACAACTAACAAAAATGACTAAATTTTTTGTATCTTATGAGTTTTATTAATGATGTGAAGTCAAAGACCAAAACTACTGACCACAATACTGAAACAAATAATACATTATATGTTAAAAAAAAGAAGAAGATAGCAGGAAGGGAAAAATGAAGGGGGGGAATCGGCGCGGGAGACGAACCATAAGAGACTATGGACTCTGAGAAACAAACTGAGGGTTCTAGAGGGGAGGGGGGTGAGGGGATGGGTTAGCCTGGTGATGGGTATTAAAGAGGGCACGTAGGGGTGCCTGGGTGGCTCAGTCGGTTAAGCATCTGCCTTCGGCTCAGGTCATGATCCCGGGGTCCTGGGATCGAGCCCCACATCGGGCTCCCTGCTCCGCGGGAAGCCTGCTTCTCCCTCTCCCACTCCCCCTGCTTGTGTTCCCTCTCTCGCTGTCTCTCTCTGTCAAATAAATAAATAAAATCTTTAAAAAAAATAAAAAATAAAAAATAAAAAATAAAGAGGGCACGTATTAAATGGAGCACTGGGTGTTATACACAAACAATGAATCATGGAACACTACATCAAAAACCAATGATGTAATCTATGGTGATTAACATAACATAATAAAATAAAATTTAAAAAAAAAACTACTGACCACAATAATCTTATTAACTATTAACTAAATTACCAAATTTTAAGAGATTAAAGGCAGATAAAAATTATCTATTCCAAACAAATGATCAATTCAAAGTTAAATGGCTGGCATAAAACTGGCCGGTTATGTCAAAACACGAACATAGATATTCTTTCTCTTTTCTTTTTTTTTAAGATTTATTTATTTAGGGGAGCCTGGGTGGCTCAGTTGTTAAGCGTCTGCCTTCGGTTCAGGTCATGATCCCAGCACCGGGCTTCTTGCTCCACAGGAAGTCTGCTTCTCCCTCCCCTACCCCACCTGCTTGTGTTCCCTCTCTCGCTGTGTCTCTGTCAAATAAATAAATAAATAAAATCTTTAAAAAGAAAAGATTTGAGAGAGAGTACGCACACAAGTGGGAGGGGCAAAAGGAGAGGGAGAATTTCCAGCTCGATCCCACAACCCTAAGATCATGACCTGAGCTGAAACCAAGAGTTAGACACTTAACAGACTTCACCACCCAGGCGCCCCGAGAACCTAGATTTTCTAACTTGTGATTCGGTGTTCTTTCTGCTACTCAGCAGATTTGGATTATGAAAATATACAGGACACCAACTCATATATGTAGTGAAAGCAAAAAGCATCTCCTTTAGGAAAATGATCTTGAGATGTTCAATGCAATTGCCATTCAGAAGACATGAGACATGAATTTTCTAGGGCTGTTCTGCAACATTATATTCTAATCAACTTGAAAATATTCACTCCATTGAAAAGAAAAAAGGAATTGGGGTGCCTGGGTGGCTCAGTCAGTTAAGTGTCTGCCTTCGGCTCAGGTCATCATCCCAGAGTCCTGGGATCGAGCCCCACATTGGGCTCCCTGCTCAACAGGGAGCCTGCTTCTCCCTCTGCCTCTGCCCGCTGCTCCCCCTGCTTGTGCTCTCTCTCTCTCTCACTAGCTCTCTCTCTGTGTCAGATAAATAAAATCTTAAAAAAGAAAGAAAGAAAAAAGAATGCTTACAAAAGTATTGGGGAAAAAACTAAGGTGGTGAAAAAATTAGAAACTACAAAAGGAAAGAAATGTTAAAATGTTAAAAGCAATTGCCAATTTGAGGTAAGAAAATGAACGTGTACACACAGAACTAAGACTATAGGAAGCAAATGACTCAACAACAGCAAGGCCAGCTTCTCCTTAAAAACATGATGGAGTAACTGATGCCAGACTAGTATTCCCCCCCATAAGCAACCATAAAACAAACAAATGTATGAGACGTGGGTTTAGAGGCATTGGACAACAGACAACACAAACACTATAATCCCTCAGAGATGGGAAACTAACAAAGTGAGCCCTACAGTTGCCTCAGTTTTCTACCTGGCACAATTTCCATGACCATGCCCAGCAAGTAAGAGTTTGAGAAGGGCACAGTGGTTGTGCTAAACTGAAGAGTCAGAGATCAGAATTCAGTGCAGTTGATATGGCTGAAAACTGCAAAGCAGAAGGTCCAGAAGTCTGTATAGGAAACCGCCCATAAGTCCTTGGTCAAAAAACAAGCTACACATGTGCAGGGGAAAACCAATCAAGGCTTAAAGAACAGTGGATGAAAGAGGAATAAAGGATAGTTAAGAGTGGTGGATATATGAGGGGGCCCCTAGGTGGCTCAGTTGGTTAAGCATCCAACTCTTGATTTTGGCTCAGGTCATGATCTCGTGGTCCTGGTATTAAGCCCTGCATCAGGCTCCCTGCTCAGCAGGGAGTCTGCTTATCCCTCTCCCTTTGCCCCTTCCCCAGCTCATTCTCTCTCTCCCTCTCTCAAATAAATAAATAAAATCTTTATTAAAAAAAAAAAGAGTGGTAGACATACTGTGAAGTTCCCACCCGGTCAGAGTAGAGACACCACATTATACCTTAACACTTAACACATCCAGCTGAAATACCAAAAAGGCACCAACTAAGAGCAAGGACCACATCCTAAAATAAGACTTATTCCAGACTCCCCTAACAAAGCTTAAAATCAGGACCCAACAAATTTTGCAAGAAATTAAAAGTTTGGACGTTAAGTTGCACTAAAGTAAGGAAACACACTAGGATCTCTGCAGATCTATCCTAGCAAAGATTAAAACCAAGTTTACAAAGTTCAAGGTGATCAGCCAGTAAAATGAACTATCTACAAAATTAAAACACAAACACACACACAGAAAAATAAAATCCAAGATCTCTAAAATGTAGCAACTACAGGATCCAGTTTACGTTTAAAAAAGTACAAAACATTCAAAAAAGGAAAAAGAAAAACATGATCCATAGTCAAAAAGAACAGTCAACAGAAACCAACCCTGCAATAGCCAAGATGTTCGATCTAGCAAACAGAAACTTTAAAATCAGCTATTATAAATATTTTAAAAGAATTAACACAAAATATGTTCAAAGAATTAAAGGAAAATACATTCAAAGAACTAAAAGAAAAATATGGTCTTAATGAATGCACGAATAGAAAATCTAATAAAAGAAATGAAAATTATAAAAAAGAATAAAATGAAAACCCTAGAGCAAAAAGCATAAAAACAAAAATATACTGAATGAGCTTAACAGAAGATTAGAAATAGCATACGGGTGTCAGTGAACTTGAAGACAGATCAACAGAAAGTAACTAAAGAACAGAGAGAAAAAAGACTGAAGAAAAATAAATCATACCACTGGGACTTAGAGAATATCAAAGAGTCCAATATACATGTAACTGGAGCTCCAAAATAAGAAGAAAGTGTAAATAGTTCAGAATCACTGAAATTTCCCAATAGGATGAAAAATACTGACTTACCAATCTAAGCGCAGCAAACCTCAACTAGGATGAATATAAACAAACAAAAACAAACAAAAAAAAACCACACCTAGAACATACTCAAACTGCCAGAAACAAAAATTAAAGAGAAAAATCTTAAAAACAGCCCCAAAAGGTTTTTATGTAAAGGGAACCAAAGACGTGAGTAACAGCTAGCTTCCCATGACAAACAACGGAGATCAGAAAACAGTACCTTTCAAGTGGTGAAATGCCAAACTGTAATTTCATATTCAGCAAAAATATCCTTCACACAGTAAAGCGAAATAAAAACACTTTCGGATAAACAAAATCTAGGAGAATCATTCACCAACAGACCTACAAGAAATGCTAAGGAAAATTCTTCAGGCAAAAGAAAATCAAGACAACTGTAAAATCAGATCCAAAGGAAAGAAGGACACCAAAGATAGTAAATAAGTAAGTGAATATAAAAGACTACATTTCACCACTTTACACCCACCAGGATGGCTATAATCCAAAAAAGTTAAATAACAGGTGCTGGCAAAAGATGTAGAGAAACTGAACCTTCATACACCGCTAGTGGGAATATAAAATGCTGCAGCCACTTTGGAAAACAGTCTTACAGTTCCTCAAATAGTAAAACTTAGTTATCATATGATCCAAAAATTATACTCGTAAGTACACAACTGAGAGAAACAAAATCATTTGTCCATACAAAAATTTGCACATGAATGTTCATAACAGTATTATTCATAATAGCCAAAAAGTGAAAACAACCCACATGTCCATCAACTAATGAATGGATAAATAAAATGTGATATAGCATACAATGGAATACCACTCAGTAACAAAAAGAAATGAAGTCCTGATTTGCTACAATATGGATGAACCATAAAAATATTATTCTAAGTAAAAGCCAATCACAGAGGGCTCCTGGGTGGCTCAGTTGGTTAAGCGACTACCTTCGGCTCAGGTCCTGATCCCGGGGTTCTGGGATTGAGTCCCGCATCGGGCTCCCCGCTCAGCAGGAAGCCTGCTTCTCCCTCTGCCTCTGCCTGCCGCTCTGCCTACTTGTGCTCTCTCTCTCTGTCAAATAACAATAAAATCTTTAAAAAATAAAATATTAAAAAAAAAAGCCAATCACAGAGGACCATATATTGAATGATCCCATTTATGTGAAATGCCCAAAATAGGCAATCTATAGAGACAGAAAGTAAGATTAGTGGTTGCCTCAGGCTAGGGGAGGGCAATGGGGGAAAGGGAGTGTTTGGAGGGTGCTGGCTAAGTGATGGGGAGTTTCTTTATTAAGTGGCAAAAATGTTCTAAAGTTGATTATGGTAATGGAAGCACATCTCTGAGAATATACTTAAAGCCACAAACTCTACACTTAAAATGGATTAATTTTATGGTATGTGAAAAATTATATCTCAAAAAAATGTTTCTATAAAGACTATTTTTCAGTTGTCTACTTTTCCTTAAAGACAACTGACTGTTTAAAGCAAAAATAACAATACTGAATCATATACAGAAGTAAAAGATACATCATCAGCATAAAAGATGAGATGGGTGAGTAAACAGAACTATATTGTTCACATTTGCGAAGTTATTAAATGGGAAGTTAAAAATGGGGAGTGTCAGATGTTGACTCTAAACAGACTTTGAGAAAGATACACACTGTTATACGTAGAGAAACAACTCAAAAAATATTAAAAATATTAAAATAACAACAAAGAACTATTGCTAATAGGCCAATACTTTAAAATATGCAATTAATCAAAATAAGGCAAGAAAGGAACAAGAACAAAAACCAAAAGGAACAAATGGAAAACAAGTAGACTTAAACCCAATGAGTTCAATAATTACATTAAATATAAAGGGACAAATACACCAATTAAAAGGCAGAAATTTTTGGGCCAGGTAAAAAAGCAAGATGTTAACTATCTCCTAATATAAATTGGTTGAAGGTAAAAGTACGGAAAAAGATATACCATCAAACAGTAAGCATAAGAAAGCTGACATGACTATTTAATTCAGACAAAAACTTCAGGACAAAGAGTACTACAAGAGACAAAAAGAGACATTTTTCACGATGACAAAAGGTGATAGTCATCAGGAAGACACAGCAATCCTAAATATGTATGTACCTAATCATAAAACTTCAAAATACATGAAACGTAACAGAACTAAAAGGAGAAACTGACAGATCCACAATCTAGTTGGAGTAACTGATAAAATGAGTAGACAAATTAAATTTGTAAAATATAGAAGATCTGATGGGGTGGCTGGGTGATAGACATTGGGAAGGGTATGTGCTATGGTGAGCGCTGTGAATTGTGTAAGACTGATGAATCACAGACCTGTACCTCTGAAACAAATAATATATTATATGTTAAAAAAAAGAAGAAGAAGATAGCAGGAAGGGAAAAATGAAGGGGGGAAATCGGAGGGGGAGACAAACCATGAGAGACTATGGACTCTGAGAAACAAACTGAGGGTTCTAGAGGGGAGGGGGGTAGGGGGATGGGTTAGCCTGGTGATGGGTATTAAAGAGGGCACGTACTGAATGGAGCACTGGGTGTTATATGCAAACAATGAATCATGGAACACTACATCAAAAACTAATGATGTAATGTATGGTGATTAACATAACATAATTAAAAAAATATTCAGAAGATCTGAGTAACACTATCAACCAAGTTGACCGAATTGACATTCATAATACACTATACCCAGCAGCTGCAGAACATTCTTTTCAAATGTACATTGACTGCTCACCAACACAGACCATTTGCTGGACCATAAATAAGTTCTCAGAAAATTTCAAAAGACTGAAATTTAATAGAGTATCTTCTCTTACCACAACAGAAAATTAGAAATTAACAACAATATACCGAGAAAGTCCCCTTTTTCAAATTATTTTACCAGAATGAGTGCCTCTTCCTACTTTGCCTGCCCAAAGGAGACACTGTTTCCTAATTTGCATATAGGTACTATATAAGTCCAGAATATCGGTCAGAACAAATAAATGCCACTTATGAATCATTCTTTCCAACAATAAATAAATTGAACCTCAACCTGATAGAGCTTCTAAATATAACTAATAATTTAGAGAAAATACAAAGGAACATATTAAACAATACCACAGAGATGCAATCAGCAAAATTCATAGTAGAAACTCTCAGTAATTCATCAGTAGGTGAGAGAGAAACAGGAACAGAGAAAGGGAAAAGACAGAGCGAGAAAGATCTTAAGTAAATATGGCAAAATACTGACTTTTATATATCAGGACATATTTGCTTTTTCTACTATTTTGTGTCTTATGCATGTTTAAAATGAAAAAAGTAGATTTAGTAAAATCAAATACATGTAAAGTTTCCAGAGACGAGTTTTGCCAAAAATGGCTGGGATTAAAATTATTAAAGACCTGGTTAAATGAGAATTAGACATAACTGACTCCATCTAATTCAGTATGCTTCCAGAATTCTATGAAAGATTTCTATGAAAGGCCTGTTTCTTAAAACAGGTGGTTCTGAAAAAGAAAAAAATCACCCTTTTCTGTAATTAAAACAATTCAAGCTCATCCTTGAATTGAAAAACAAACATGGAATCCAAACTTCTTTCATGTACATGTAATCAATTCATTTGGGTGTTTGCTGGATTGAACTGATACAAAAGGGAATATGCTTCCTCAATTACTAGCAGGTAAGGGAGGAAAGTATTTTCATAATGTTTCACCTCTTCTCCCCTTTTTGCTCCTGCATTTTCTCCCATAAACAGTACACCCTCCTAATTAATCTTTCCATAATCCTATACTTCTTATCTTTTATGAATCACTACTCCTACTCACTCTATCATTAATAGGGTCATTATAATTAAAACTATCATTTTAACATCTTATAGTCTCTTGAATTCATTTAAAGAAAATCATTATTGTGCAAGTCTTTCATAGTAGCCCAAATGACTCCTGTTTTAATTTCATTTCTGCTTAGCACACATACTATCCACAATAATGATAATATGATAGCCAATATATATTAAACAAATACTATGTTTGACAGTAGAGACAGAAACTCTACAAAACACCTCCAAATATTTTACATATATTATTTGATCCTCAAACACTGTAATGTAAGTAGTGCTGCTACCTCTATCGTACAAATAAGAAAAATGAGCACAAGAAGTTAGTAATTTGTCCAAAGCCAAACACTATAGGGACTGTGCAAAGAATTCAAAATCATAAGTTTATTCTCTTAGCCAATACTCTATATTCTTTTATTCATTTTGTTCATATTTCAAATCAAAAAAACTATAAAATGCAGTCTATATCTAACAAGTTAGCAAATAAACCAAAATAAATGAAACACAAGAATAACTGACAACTTTTTTTAAGATTTTATTTTTTTAAGTAATCTCTACATCCAATGTGAGGCTCAAACTCACAACCCCAAGATCAAGAGTCACATGCCCTACCAAGTGAGCCAGCCAGGCCCCCAATATCTTAGGCAATTCTTAACTCTTATGAGAAAACAAAAAGGACTAAGGAGAACAACAAAAGCAATCTCTAATTAAAAATAAATTATTTCATAATTGCCTAATAAAAATGCCATTTATTTTGCTGAAATCACAATCTTCTCCAATTAGCTAATTTCTACTAGGCAGAAATGTCTGGCAGAAAATTACATTTAGTATCCTTCAAAAAAAGCAAATTCACTTTCCTTGAGCACCAACAAACCTGATACAGGAAAATGAAGAGAAATTGAACAAAATCTTTCTAAAAACCTAAGAGTCTTTATATACACTGTTTGTCTCACTTCCCTTTTCCATGCATTCTACTTGATTACTTTCACCTTCTTTCTAATCTTAAACCATTCAATCACAGTTCCACTACATTTCCTTTGCTGGATAAAGCAAAGGAAAATAAAAATAAGAAAAAAGTACCAATTAAGCAAGTTAATAAACCTTATTATAATAACTACAACTGATCACGCAAGTTTTGCTTACCCAAAGACCTAGTCTATCACACTATAGATTATCCATCATTTTTTATTTCTAAGAAACCTCAAAGAAGCTACAGGAATATATGCTCACCATAATATATCACCTTTAATCCCAAAGTGCTTTATGAAACCACCTTTACTGAACTATATGTGACCATAAAAATGTGGTGAGAAGGGGCGCCTGGGTGGCTCAGTCGGTTAAGCCTTTGTCTTAGGCTCAGGTCATGTCCCCGGAGTCTGGGAGTCTGGGAATCGGAGTCCGGAAAGCAAGCTCCACATCGGGCTCCTTGCTCAGCGGGGAGTCTGCTTCCCCGCCCCCCGACCCCCATGCCTCGGCTCCTCACTCCCCTCATCGTGCTGGCGCGCTTTCTCTCTCTCTCTCAAATAAATAAATAAAATCTTTTTTAAAAATGTGGCAAGAAATATGTTGACCAATTCCTGCACTTATTCTTCAAAATACACAAACTCAACCTCCCTCCTTCCTGTCCCTTTCCCAAAAATGAGCGTTCTAGAGTCAGACACGGTGTGTTCCAATTCTAGTAGGGCCCACTTAATAAGGGACCTTGAGCAGTCTCAGCCTCCTTCTCTGTGAAATGGGAATAATACTAGTACTTACTTCATGGGGCTGTTGTGGGAACGAAGTGAGACAATTCATGATAAAGGCTTAGAACAGTGCCTGGCACGTAATGTGCCCTCGTTAAATGCCAGCCATCATTCTATCTCCAAAATTAACTGCCGAGACTTTCTCCCTTTCAGGAATGAGAAATCTAACCAAACTCCATCAAGACAAATTGGTTTACAGACGGGGTTTTCAAATTAGCCTACATAATAAACAGAACTATATACTCACAGTAATTTTGTTTTCATAGCAATTTGGCCCTTGTCAATAAAAACATTTCGCGTGAAATTAAACATTCCAATCCCCCACGCTTTTACCAGCGACATGTCTGGACCCCAGTTGTCACCAGAGTGTGGAAATACATGGGCTATGAAGGGGGGAACCTGACAAACTGCTGGGTACTACCTCTGGGTACCAGCAGTCCAAAGCAGGCCAGCGCGGCTCAGGGGCTAGCGGCTCGAGTCCGTTTACAGAAACAACGCTCCCTTTGCCCATTTTCCTCCCCGGTGTCGAAACTAACGACGCCCTTTTCTCCCCTGAGCCGAGGCCAAGCATCTCCCAGCTCCCGCCTCCCACCCGGCGCGTCTCACCCCCACGGAACCCACTGTCTCCCGACTCACAGAGTGTGTCCGCACACATTCACCATCAGCTTCAAGGAGGGGTTCCGGTATTTCGTGGTCTTACACCGGGGGCAGCCCTGATCGTCCATGGTGCCTTCTTTCCTATGGACTCTCCCCGACGCCTGCTTCAGCTACAGCCAGAACACCCCCAAACCTCCACAGACCCGACGCCAAGCGGGCTCCTGCCAACAGGCACTCGGCGGAGACGGTCCCTTTGCGAATGAGCACCGGCCGGAGGCGAGACACTGCAGCACAAACGTTCCGGCAGCAAGTTTTCCAGTCCTGCGGCTGCGGCTCGGTCTTAGCTTCCGTAGGCCGGTGCACTACCTTAGATTTCGGGGAGGGGTTATTAAAATGGTAAATTGCACACAAAGCTCCATCTCCGTGCATCTAGCAGTACTTTTCAGGGAAAGGCTAAGAACATAGATTCCAACTTGTACTGTCTGGAAACATTACCATGATTTCAAAGATTTATGCCCTGGGTACATAATCAATAATTCAGACTGGCATTTTCTTTTTAACAATTTGATAGCCTGTGCTTTATACTCTCCTTTATACTTGCACAGTCATGCAAGCACAGAAAATATGATGCATTTGCCGATAAAAGTTTGGAAAAATGATCTAGAACAAAAGTCTCTACACTGACCCTAAATATTACAGATTCTCACTAAATGTCAGATACTTCTATAAATAATATCTGGCATCTGCAGAGAGCCACTTACTTCAAGACTGTCAAGCATACTTAACGGCATCACCTGGTTCTTATACCCAACACCCCCAAGAATATACACTTTATTTCAGCAATTGTAAGATCTGAGAGCCTGAGTCTCTTCAGCAATTGTAAGCCACATCCACTGCATTTATCAAGATTGCAAAACAAAGTCTGTAAACAGCTCTATTGGATAAACTTCTCCCTCCGTAAGGGACACATGTTCAACGCCATAATAAGGATTTGTTGATATTTATTGAATAAGTAGAGTGAAGAATGAATGAATGAGCATCAAATACTAGTTTACTGTGAAAAAATTTTTTGGCCAAGCATTAGCTTATAATCTAACCCGAATTCCATCAGAAGTAGGAATGCAAAGTTTTTCAACTTAACCCATACAATGAATATCAGCTATATACACACATAGTAATTTTACCTTTTCATAGCACTTTTGCTCTTTTCAATAAAAACATAAAAAAGGAACATTCCAACTCCCACTTTTTTAAACAGTGAACTCAGTAGGAAACCCATGGTGTGGTAATACAGTTGAGGTTTCCATGGATTACAGAGGAGGAACCTGACAAACAGCTGGATACCACATCTGGGAACCAGCAGACCAAAGCAAGCTACAGCAGCACAGGGCTTATATTAGTATGTAGACATCAGGGATTCACCTGTTTTTTTTAGCCAATACTACATTGAGAAGTCATTCATTAAGTTGGCATTATTGTTTATTACCACCAGGACACCTTTAATCATGTCCTTGAACAGGAGACCCCAACCACTTTGTGAATTGTTCTACCTTTAGCCCAAACCTTGACACCAAGGCAAAGAAAGCGCTGAAGACTGTGGGAAGAAACACTGCTACCAGCTTTATCGTTTTCCCAGGTTGTAAATTACTATCAGAGAAGGATGGTAGCAACAGCTGACTTGGAACTCTTACTGGACGAGCATTATTCTTGCAACTAGAGACAGCAGAAAGTAGTGCTTTTGGATTTGGCCCCTCACTCCAAGAGAGCTGGATTCAAGTGCTGGCTTCATCACTTTCTAGTTGCAGGACCTCAGGCCTCAGTTTTCCCAACTATAAATCGAGGACAATATTTGTAAAGATGAAGTGAGTTATTTCATTTAAAGTGCTTAGCACAGAGTAAGAGCTCAGTAACTGTTAGCCACTATTAACAGTACTGTAAGTATTATTGTCAGTAGTAGTATCTAAAATAGGCAATGTAATGGGGAGAACCTGGACTCCTCTTAAATCAGACAGACCTGTTTTTGAGCCAAATTTCTTATCCTCCCTTACCTCAGTTACTTTCCTCCACGTAATACACTTCATGGGGTTGCTGCAATTATTAAATTACGTGACATGTGGCCCTACTACAAAGCTTTGTACATAATAGAAACTCTGAAATGCGTACCATTATTACTCGTGGGGTTCACTAAGATAGAATGATCAGAAAACTTTGAAGAGGAAAGCCCTCACAGCACCTGACTTCTGATTCAAACGGAACCTCAGCCTTTGTAAAAAAAAAAACCACCAAACTATCAGGTTTCCTACATTTCTTAAGACAGCAGCATCCCAACTGGCCCATTATTTCTCTTCCCAAATCTGCTCATCTTCTAGCATTCCCATGTCTGTAGATTCTATCTCCCTGGGGCAATGTTTCTCCAATGCAGACCCTCGTTTCCTAGCCCCCAGGCTATGGACCCAAACTGGGCTTTCCTCATCTTTAGGGGACATTTATTGTTTTGTCCCTTGTCTAAAGATAGCATCCTCCCCCTTCTTATGGAAAACAACTCCTCCCCCACAGGCTTCTGTGGTTCTAATGGGCTTGCCAAACACAATCCTGGCCCTCTGGCCTAGGGGTTGATATACAACCCTTACTGGACCAATCAGAGATCTTCCCTAGAATTTTTCAAATTGGCAGTAAAAGAAAAGCAGTAGAACCCCTTTAATGAAGCTAGAAAATGTGAGTTGAGAACTACTGGGAGCCCTGGTTCCAACGTTCTGGGGAAAGCCCTTTGAAAGACAAAAACTAACTTGACTAGAGAGAAGAGGCAAGTGACATGGGACAACAGGTCTTTTAAATTCCCACCAGTTGCATTCCAGCTTTTCACCTTGTTTGGTATCAGATTCCGATAAATTCACATTTTTGCTGAGTCCAGTTCAAGGGGGGTTTCTGGCTCCTAGGGAAATCCGTATCACCACAAAAACGCAAGAGTGCTGCTACACCCGGGAGATGATTAGAACCTGGCACTCAGTCTGCCAGGATCTTCTCCCTCCACTGTCACCCATGAGACTCCCTAGGTCACCTTCCCTCCTACCTACTGCTCATCCGCATTCTCCACAGGCAGATAGCTTGGTTACTGAGAACTCCCAAGCATTACATCCAAGGCTCCCTCTACCAGTCTTAAATTTTTTCTTCATTAAAATTTGAAAAACCCCCGACAAGGATTCTGAATGTTTTGGTTTGGGGAAAGTGTCCACCCCTGTACCAATCAACTGTGGCTATGATATTACACACAGACTACTGTGGACACAGACCACTACCGTGCCCCACACCACAGCAAGCTGAGCATTCCATCAAAGACCTTCGTAATCTGTCCCCAAGATGCCTACTCCCATCCCCTCTACTGTATTTCCTAATGGATGCATTTTATCGCTCCCACCAGATTTTAAGCTCCTCAGGGTCAGAGACCCCAAAATATTCATCTTGCTATCATCCGGTACCTAGTGTAATACCTTGTACTTAATCAGGACTCAATAAAGATTTGGCAAATGAATGATCCTTCAGAAATGTTGACTACATATCATCAACCGTTGGTCACTAAATAACAGTAGAACACCCCCTCTACCTGGGAGATTACTTTACAACCTAACTTCTTAACAGTACCAGTACATGAGCTTCTGAAATGGAAAGAACCCACCAACATACAGTAATATAGGCCTTCCCTCTACTTCCCTATCAAGGCAGCCAAAGTCAGCCTTGAAAAAGGACATCTCTACTCTTGGTGGTCAACACCATTAAATACATTCAAGCAAAGAGTAAAAATGTGTGCCGAGCCAGATTTTCTCCAATACACTAAAATGGCAAAAGATTTCCATATACGCTCATCACTATCTTCAGGCAGGAAGGAAAAGATCCAGAAACTAGCAGGTTGTTTTTCACCCTCACACAATCCCAGTCTCAACTCTGTTTTCCCAAATCACAACACCACTTTAGACTACATATCACGACAGCAGACTCAAGTGTTTACAGCATGGCAGACGTAAGAAGTAGAAGTATTCAACAATTTTACAAATCATTTGTAAACCAGTGCTCTGAGATTAACTCCACGGACCCTCAAGTCTGGTGTTCCATTCCAAAGGAGCTGACCCAGTTTAAGTGGAGGACTTTCGGTCCCACTTTGAATTGCTGCCAGAATGAGCCTGAGGCTCAGCCTGCTAAAGGAATCCAGAGCTGGGTGTTGCATTTCACTTCTGGTTCTACAGGAATCTCCTCCTGGAGCTATATACAACACCACTGTAGCTACAGGGGGCAAATTCATAAAAGGCCACTGCTGCTTCTATATGATTTGTTGAACTTGGTGCTCTGGAGACAAAAGACATGCTCAGAAGACATGCAGAAACCCAATACATGGTTTTCCAAATAAACGCACTATATTTAATTGATAATAAGCCTGAAGAAGAGTCCTATGACCTGAACTTGGATTGCCCTATAATATAGCCAAATGAGTTTTCATTAGATATATGCAACTGAAAAGTTTCCTACTTTGCACTATCAGGAGGAAGATAACAAACATTTAACAAAGATTAATTACCTGCCAGGTCCTTTTTGGCACACCTTATCTCATTTAATCCTCACAACCATCCTTTCCACCTTTTATGGTCAAGTGGCTAATAAATGGCAGAGCTAGGATTAAAACTACATCTAGCTAGCTGATCCCCAAGTCCACATTTTTTCCACTAAACCATACTACCTCCTATCTACTTTGCTCTGATAAATATGCTTTAAAAATTCAATGAATGAAATGCAATGTCATATTCTGGAATGGATTATGAAATAGAAGACAGACATTAATGGAAAAACTGGTGAATCCAAATAAAGTCAACAGTTTAGTTAATAATATTGCAGCAATGTTAACTTGTTTGGACAAATGTATCATTGTAATGTAAAATGTCAACATTAGGGAAAACTAGGTAAACAGGTGGGAACTCTCTCTACTCTTTCTGTGACTTTTCTGTAAGTCAAAATTATCCTAAAATAAAGAGTATATTTTTTTAGAATTCAAGGAAGTTATGAATCTCAGATATTGTCCTAAAGCTGGATACCTAGCTGCATATTTCCAATGGGGTGTAGGCCTGTGGTCTTTTCTATGACTATGAATTTTACATCTGCCAGAGATTTCAGTGCTGGCTTCATTAGGCCAGTACAAAAGCAAGTCCAAAATCAAATGACATGTTGGTTGGCCAGCAATGAAATGAGCCTGTCCACCAAAAAGAAAATCTCACCAAGTTGATCATGACAGCACGTAACCTAAACAGCTGCTTTATAATATGCTGCAATAGGGAGTTACGGGTAACTGGGAAGCAGAAAC
The DNA here is from genome assembly GCF_004348235.1 of Phoca vitulina. Lineage (NCBI taxonomy): Eukaryota > Metazoa > Chordata > Mammalia > Carnivora > Phocidae > Phoca > Phoca vitulina. The sequence continues at coordinate 33,208,832 of NW_022589710.1, read as the reverse complement.
AACACAAAGCCACCTTGAAGGATGACATTAGGATGATGTCATTAAAGTGTTGGATTTTGAGAAAGAATACCAGCAGGTGGACCTAACTGACCCACAGAAATCAGAGAAGCAGACATGGGTTCATCCTTTTTGGAGTTAAGACCTCATGCAAACCATGAAAGAGACATGACTGCAAACAGCAGCGGACTCCACCCCCAGGCATTTCACCTCAAACCAGAGGGCAGTCTTCCATCTGTCTATGTTGCTGAAAGGGCTGCTGATCCCACACTGATCTCATGGAAGACACCTGCACTTGGAAATGGTGTTTCTACCAAGAATATCATCTCCAGAGAACTAGTTATACACTTACATAAAAAATGTCCATACAGAACACTTGAATTTTCATACTTTATTATAATCTAAAGCTTAGATCTCTTCCACCCTATTCACTGAGATAAACACATTGATTAAAGAGTCTGTATGCTTAGTTGCACCCTGTTCAACTTTGTTGTGTTGCCAGACCTCCAGGTGAGTGAAGGTTAAATGCCTTTTCGAGGTTTCTTGTTTTTGTCTTTTCAGTGGGCTCTTTTGTAGGTTTATTATTTTAAGATATTCAAGTATTTTCCCCTTTTTAATTTACCATAAATGTTTTCCCCTCGGAACATTCCCTAGTGACATTCTATTCTGAACCCTTTTGAGTACAAAATCCTTGATGAAGACATCTTGGAAAGGGAGGTAAAGGGGAATAGGAAAATAGAGAAGCTTCTGAATCATCTTCGAAATTTTGGAATCTGGATGCTTGACGGTGGTCTCTTTGTTAAAGAGTTTAGCATCCGGACCTTAAGGCCACACAATTAATATTCCCGCTGGCATCCTAAGGACTCTCTTTGAAAGAGCCTGTTGTCCAGTTTTCAGGCCCCATTAGGTAATTTCCCGCCCAGGAGCCTGGCCTAAAAAGAATGTCGGTGTTTCCCTTCAGGTATAGGTGCCTGGGGGTCAGGGGGAGAGGGAAAGGCAAGGGGTGGAGTGGGAGGCGGGTGATCGACAGGGATAGAAACCGTGTCTCCTCCTCCCTCTGAATGTGAAATAGCCAATGAGGTGGCGCGGCCGGGCCGGCCCGGCCGCCAGTGCCATATAGTATGCAGCAACCCGAGGAGTCACGTTGGGGGAACGGCAGAAAGCAGCTATCCTTTTACACTACTTTGCTCTAGCAGCTATCTTAATGGTGACTGCGTGGCCGGGGGGAAACCTGATCGGCCAGATCCAGCCGAAACCGGGAGGGAGGGAGTGGGCTTTCCGGAGGGGGGGAGGTGGGAGGGAGACGAAGAAGGAGGAGTAAGAGAGGGGGAAAGAAAGAGGAAAAGAGTGCGAGGGAGTGAGGGAGGGAGGAAAATAAACAACAAAAAATGTCCTCTTCCTCCCCCACCGGGCAGATTGCAAGTGCGGCGGACATCAAGCAGGAGAATGGGATGGAAAGCGCCTCGGAAGGGCAGGAGGCGCCCCGAGAAGTGGCGGGGGGCGCGGCGGCGGGGCTGAGCCCCCCGGCTCCAGCCCCTTTCCCCCTGGAGCCGGGGGACGCCACGGCCGCCGCCGCAGGGGTGAGCGGAGAGGAAGGGGCAGTGGCGGCAGCGGCGGCGGATCAGGTACAACTCCACTCGGAACTTCTGGGCAGGCACCACCACGCCGCGGCCGCCGCCGTCGCCGCCGCCGCCGCCGCGCAGACCCCACTGGCCTTCTCGCCCGACCATGTCGCCTGCGTGTGCGAGGCGCTGCAGCAGGGGGGCAACCTGGACCGCCTGGCCCGGTTCCTGTGGTCGCTGCCCCAGAGCGACCTGCTACGTGGCAACGAGAGCCTGCTGAAGGCGCGGGCGCTGGTGGCCTTCCACCAGGGCATCTACCCCGAGCTCTACAGCATCCTCGAGAGCCACAGCTTCGAGTCGGCCAACCACCCGCTGCTGCAGCAGCTCTGGTACAAGGCGCGCTACACCGAGGCCGAGCGAGCCCGCGGCCGGCCACTGGGCGCCGTGGACAAGTACCGGCTGCGCAGGAAATTCCCCCTGCCCCGCACCATCTGGGACGGCGAGGAGACGGTGTATTGTTTCAAGGAGAAGTCGCGCAACGCGCTCAAGGAGCTCTACAAGCAGAATCGCTACCCTTCGCCCGCCGAGAAGCGGCACCTGGCCAAGATCACCGGCCTCTCCCTCACCCAGGTCAGCAACTGGTTCAAGAACCGCCGGCAGCGCGATCGGAACCCCTCCGAGACCCAGTCCAAAAGGTGAGCGCCAACTTTCCTCCTCCTCCCCCTTCCTCTCCCCCACCCCCTTCCCAGCTTTCTTTTCCTCCAAGTGCTCGCAAACATGGCGCTTACCTTCCCCACCAGCCTGGTCCGGCTGCCCACCTCTCCCCGCCCCCCACCTCTCCCCGACCGGAGGATGGGGGGGGCAGCGGTGGCGAGAGGCGGGGGAACCTCCCTCCTTACCCTCCCCCTCCTCCCCCCAGAAGTTTCTCGTCGCCCGCCTAGGTCTCAGTCCCCGCCCCCACCTCGGCTGGTCACCGCCGCCCAGTTTCCCACCCCCATCACGCTGGCTTTGAAGTTGCCACTCTCTCTCGGGTTCTGGTGGGGCGCAGGAGCGTGTGTAGGCGCCGGAAAGGGAGCTCTAGTTGCCGCCCGAGGCCCACGAAGGTTGCCAGCGCGGGCCGGGGTCTGCACCTCCAGCGGGTCACACCGGCCGGGCGCGTGCACGCGCTCCTAGACACTCCCCCCCCCCCCCCCGCCGGATTCGGCCGCCCTCCCCCCCCGACCCAACCTGCGCTGGAGGTCGCCTTGGCCGCTCTGGAGGGATGAGGGTGTTGGTGGGGGCTAGCGTTTCAGAAGGGGGGCTGGGGACGTCGAGGTTTTATGTGACAGAGTTAATCATTCACCCTGCGCGCTGTGGTTCCCTTCGCGGCCGCGGCAACGTGGGGTGTTGGTGCGGCTGGGCTCTGCCGTGTTTTGAAACCTGATTCTGAGCTCCTTCGGATCGGGTTTCAGCGCCGCCGGGGCAGTAGGGCTGCGGGGCTTGCTTCCTCGGCCTCCGAACCCTGCCTGGCTCCCTCCTGGGACAGCAGTTGGGGGTGGGGGCGCTATCAGCTCCACACCTCCCAAAGTGCCCACCCTGGCGGGTTTGAACTTTTTGACTGGCAGAGTTTTGGGCCCCAACTGGTAGAAAATGTCGGGTTTTCCACTTCTTTTGTGCGGTCCTTTCGAGTCAGACACCTGGAGGGTGTATTTGGTGTATTGTTGAGCGAACTGTGGAGAAGGTCGCCTAAAGAGATGGTGTCTCCAGCCACGCGGGCATAGGACAGAAAGAACCCAAAGCAGCTCGAAGGTTCTGCCCAGAGAAGGAACTTGGGCGCCAGGGAGCTCGTCCGGGCCGAGCGAAAGCGATCGCCCGGCGCATTCCAGAGTCCGCCGCGGTCCGCCCTTGCCGCTCCTGCCCCTGCGCCCCCGCCGGGGCCCGACGGCTCCGGCGCTCCTCGCCCAAGGCAGGGAGGGAGGCGCTGTGTCCGACCGGGCCTCGCGATTATCAAAACAAAACGCGCACTGCGACCTGCGTGCATCCTTCCGCAGACCTGCGGGGAGACCCAGAGGAGGCCCGTCGGTCACCCCGCGCCAGCTTGTGGCAGCGGATCCCGTCGCTCGGAGCTCCGTCGGAATCCTCAGGGCCCGAGGCAGGGGGTGGGGAGCGGGCGTGGCGCGCAGGCCAGCAGCCTCCACTCCCCGGCTGGGCGCGTTCCCCGTCTCCCCAGCCACACTCTGCCGGCTTTGCGTACCCCCCCCCACCCCCCCCCCCCCGCCCCCGGCCCAGTTGCCTGGTTTAGGCCCCTCTCCGGATCTACCTCCCACCCGCACCCCCGGTGAGTCACCCTCGCAGACGGCGACGGCGGCTCAGCCTCAGCTCGTAAATCAAAGCGCTTTCTGCGCTCCTGGCCCCGCAGCCCAAAGCCCGGGTAATCCCCTCCCCTCCGCTTGAAAGCGAACCGACCGCCGGGCACTGCAAGGGACGTGGATCTTCTACCGGGGCCAAGTCACACCACGCTTCCAAACTGCCAACTAACTGCCCCTTTCTCCCCCGCCCAGCCTCAGACCAAATGGGAAATCCCACCACTACCCCTCCCCGGATTTGGTATTTCCCCCAAAGTCGGGGAGCTGAGGAACACAGTCCCCGTCTGGAGCAGAAGGAATGAGGGTGCTGGGGAAGGGGTCTGATGGTTACAAGGCTGCTGAGTGACCCACACCCTTTCCCTCCCACCTCACCAGGGCACTGGATGGTGTATGTTAAATAGGCCCCTATGGCTTCTTTTGGATTCAAAGGCGACTGCACATAACAGTTCTTGGGTTGAAAGTGCCTTTCCTACATCAAGGACAGCCACTTTGTTGAATGAGAGAGTTGTCAGTCTGGTGGAGTAGAAGTTTGGGAGCAGGTGAGAAAATGATCTCTTGTTAACTAACTGGCAAACAAAACTGAACACTTCCCACCTCCTGCTCCTTTGGCAGTTTCATTTACCTCCAAGATCACACTAATCTGAATTGGTTTTGAGGGGAGGGGAAGGAGTTCCTAAACAGGAAAGACTGACCACCTCATCTAGGGAGTTTTTTCTGCAGCATAGGTAGCAGCGTATATAACAGGAAGGAATAACTTCAATGCTATAAAAATGTACATACAATTCTCATAGTAAATCCTATTAGCTGAATTTACATCTTCCAGATCTCTGGACTTTGCCTGAATTTATTATTGGTAAAATGATTGGGATAGGAGAGTTTATCTTCCCACATTCTCTGGATGGTCAGAATCTGCTGAAAGTTCTCATAGCTTAAACAGGACTAAAAACTTCCTGCTCTGCTTTCCTTAAATACTGACTTTAATGGGGTTAGAGCCTGGACTTCTAAACAAATGGCACTATGTAGAATGTCATCCCTCTGACCTTCTGAATGTCTTGGTTTTCCCCCTCTCTGCAGCGAGTCAGATGGCAATCCCAGCACTGAAGATGAATCCAGCAAGGGCCATGAGGACTTGTCTCCTCATCCACTCTCCGGTTCATCGGATAGTGTCACTAACCTCAGCCTTTCCAGTCACATGGAGCCCATATATATGCAACAAATTGGAAATGCTAAGATCTCATTAAGCTCTTCTGGAGTTTTGTTGAATGGAAGCTTGGTGCCTGCAAGTACTTCACCTGTCTTTCTTAATGGTAATTCTTTCATTCAGGGACCCAATGGAGTCATCCTTAATGGATTAAATGTGGGAAACACACAGACAGTGTCGTTGAACCCACCAAAAATGGCATCAAACATTGTGAGCAATGGTATATCCATGAGTGACATACTGGGGTCTACCTCCCACGATGTGAAGGAATTCAAAGTCCTCCAGAGTTCTTCAACTAACCCAGCAGCCACCACTTCTTACAACTCCAGTGTCCCCGTGTCATTCCCAGGGCTGATACCCAGCACTGAGGTAAAAAGAGAAGGCATTCAAACGGTGGCTTCCCAGGATGGAGGCTCTGTGGTGACTTTTACTACACCAGTGCAAATTAACCAGTATGGCATTGTCCAGATCCCCAATTCCGGAACAAACAGCCAGTTCCTTAATGGGAGCATTGGATTCTCTCCACTGCAGCTGCCTTCTGTTTCCGTAGCAGCTTCACAAGGTAAAAGTCTCATTCGGCACCGTCACGCACCAGTGAATGTTTTAGCCAGCCGCTGTAAATGACGCATTTGGTGAGAGCTATAGATTGATGTTACCGTTCAGGTACCTCGTTGGCTGCCACAGCTGCAGAATAGCGTTGATTTGTCTCTCCTCCTTCACAACACCCGTGTAAGATCCAGCTTGTTTGGTTCCCTGGCATCGTGGACATGGGCTCGTATTTTCCTAACGACTGAATGGAAAAATACAGGTCATAGCAGATCTTGCCAGTTCTACAATTATAGAAATATGATAAGTCAATTGGTGCTTACAAAATAACCCATTGCTTGACATTTTAAGATTAAAAATTAATAAGATTGCTAAGAACACAAAATTAGTCAAGGCAGTTGGTACGAATGTGTACACTTTACCTAAGCATTTTCTGTTTGACCAAGAAGTATTTTAGAAGGGCAGGCTAAAAAGACTGGATCGGTTGTGTTTGATTCATGTTCCTCCTGTAATTAAAACTAACAGACCTAAAGGAAAACCAGAGGAATACGTGACTGGGTGTCTATGGCTCTGCATGTGTACTGGCCCCCTAAATGTGTGGGTTTGTTTAGGAAGGCAACCGTAAGCCTTATTCTATATGTTTGTGGCTTTACTAAAGGCAATATGCTAAAGCAGACACTGATCTGAAGTTTGGGAAGCCTGAGGCTGATATGCCACGTCTTCACTGACTTTAAGCAAGTCTGATGGCTCGGTGTCATTTTTTGTATATAGAAACAGGAATAGTCAGAATGGCAGTGGAGGTGGTATGGCCCCTTAAAATTAGGAGTGGGGGATGTCACTGACCATGTGCCTTCCTGTAAGCAAATCTGAATGTCCAGATTTCTGCGAAGCCAAAATTAAGTCATTGTTTGCCTTAAAGATCAGCTTCCTGTAAAATGGCTTTATCAAAAAAATATCCATTTATGCACAACTTTTTTTTGCTTCCACAACTATGATCTACTTCAGTTTATAGGAGGCATTAATGGAAAAAATGTTGTTGAGTACATTTCATTCTATAAAATCAATTCTCAGGTAAAAGGGTAGTAAAACACAAAACTCCGGCAGCACACCATGTATTTCTTCATTGTTCCAAGTTCTGGAAAGGATTAAGTTAAGTCTTTATCCAACCTAAGGCAAAAATATGGAAACCACAAGGAAAGTCAAAGTGCTTCATTTTATAATAATTTAATGTGGATCTAACCCCTTTTCTCTCTTTAGGAAATTTCCAAACAGTAGATAACATTTTAAAGACAACAGATTTGAGCAAAAAGTCTGGTATGTACACTGGGGGAGAAGAAAAGCAGAAATAGTTTTCACATGTAATCTAGAAATATGCTACTAGAAAAGTATTATAAACTAAAGCTAATTTTTTTTTAAGATTTTTTATTTGAGAGAGAGAGCGAGAGAGAGAGCACGAGAGGGGGGAGGGTCCAAGGGAGAAGCAGACTCCCTGCTGAGCAGGGAGCCCGAAGCGGGTCTCGATCCCGGGACTCCAGGATCATGACCTGAGCCGAAGGCAGTCGCTTAACCAACTGAGCCACCCAGGCGCCCCATAGCTAATTTTTAAAATGGGACATTTAATATGAATAAGAATAGCATTTTCGGTTAAAATAGCTAAGATCAAATAACAGAGCTGTCAATCCTTAGACTGGGTGCATTAAAGGCGTAAGTTTAACCAGATGGGTCCAGGAAGCAACGTTCCTTTATAGTAATTATGGACTGCTGTTCTCAATAAAGCATTTGGGGATTCAGGCTTTCTCAAAAACAGATACTGAAACTTGCCTTAAAATGTGTAGACAAGGTAGATTATCTTTCAATAGTTAGTATTTATATGCGGATTTTCTACATCTTTTACTCACTTTATAATCTGAGAAAATAAGGGTTTTTTTTCCTTACCGTCATTACAAAGTTAGGCTTTTCACCTATGTCCTTTTTCGTTTGGATTTTTTTAACTGATTTTGAAATTATTGTCCAATTTATAATTCAAGTGCAGTTATACTTAAATATCAAGTTTTGGATCACATCTGCTTTTCCTCCTTCATTCATATATGTTATAATTTCTACACATTCAAAAATATTATTTTATTTATATTCAGTAGCGGTTGGGGAAAATGTCCTGTCATATTATTTTTGGTTCCCTGAAAAAAATAACTAATCGTTTTGTTCGCATATACACAGGCAAATAGTTTCACGAATACATAACACATAGCAAAATAAATATTTCAGATGATTTTGCTACAGTTTAGCAGCCAACAAGAATTCTAAAGCACACTTACGTTGAAGTCAAGTAAAAGCCTTTTCATTTGTTTGGCCTGGAACAAACATTTGTGTTAGGGAAGAACCCAAACATATGCAGAGATGTTTTTATTAACACCAGTATTTCCATGAAGAATACTTTCTAGTGGTTAAATTTTTTTTAAAGCTTAAATACAGTGTTTTCTTTCTTTCTTTTTTTTTTTTTTTTTTCATTTAAAGACATTCCTTTGCATTTAAGGTGCTTAAAAAGTGTTTGGGAGACATATAAACAGCCCTATGACATTTATTTATCAATATACGTGGTACTATAATCACAGTTATTCTAATTCAAGAAGGGAAATGTTTTAGGTGAATTACCTTTAATATTGAGCTGTTTTCTCAAAATAATAGTTTACTGAACATCTAATTCAAGATCAGGGTAAACAACCCATCTGAGTAATTCTGTCACAAAATTCCCTCAGGTCCACCTTTCAGTGGCAAGATAATTACCATCATTTTACTGTGCCTATGTAAAGACTCAAAAAGAAAAGGGTTTTACTTGATAGTAGGAGTGAGGGGAAGGGTCTAATTCATCTCCATTGTCTGAGTTACCTGATTTTGAACATCTTCTCAGCTTTCCACTTAGGTTTCTTTTTCTACTTCTGGTCTCTGTAGACCATTATAGTGAGAGCCTCAAAATACAAACCTTTTAAAGAAGCATTAGCTCTAGTTATTTACATTAATCTGTAATTTTAGAAGTACATTTTATTATTATCATTAATTCTTCCTATCCACTGCAACCCTGAAAATTCAGAACTGGCACAACAAAAGAAAAAACTATTGAATATTTTGTTGATTTGACATTACTTTATGGTTAGTTTGGTGAAAGTTTGAAACTTGTCTGTACAGGTTTATATGGTTTAACTTCAGGCCCCAGGGCAACTCGTTTTATGGGGATTTTCTACATATCCATTTATGTCGGTTACTGAACTTGTCCTGAACAAAGGCATTTTGTTTTGCATTTGTGTTTTCTAGTTCTAACTGGCAGAGCTAGCTACAACTATCAACTGACTGAGAGAAATTGAGTTGGTAATAGTGAACCAGAAACTTGATGGAAATTAGAACCTGGAAAAAAAGGTTTTCTCACACTTCGTTTCTAAACCAGTAGTTCTCACTTCCACTGTGTCATCAGACTTACTTGGGAGTTTAAAATACACCTGTTCTAGGACTTACTGAGTCAGATTCTCAGGAGGAGAGCCTGGGAATCTGTAGTTTTAAGTGCTGATGGTGATTCTACTGAACCTGAGAAAAATCATGTGTGTAAAAAAGTATCTTTTTTTCTTTCCTTATCAGTTCTATCAATGATAATCTGTACTTTATTTTTTTTAGGTAATATTTCAGTAAATTCAAGCACTTCAGATGGGAGCACATTTACAAGTGAGTCCACCACAGTCCAGCAAGGAAAGGTTTTCTTGAGCTCTCTTGCTCCCAGTGCAGTGGTATACACTGTTCCTAATTCAGGCCAGACTGTAGGATCTGTTAAACAGGAGGGCTTGGAGAGGAGCCTGGTATTTTCTCAGTTGATGCCTGTCAATCAGAATGCACAAATAAATGCAAACCTGTCTTCTGAAAGTATCTCGGGGAGTGGCCTCCATCCACTGGCCTCCTCATTAGTTAATGTATCCCCAACTCACCATTTTTCCCTGACTCCCCCTACCTTACTAAATCCCACCGAGCTAAACCCTGACATTGCTGATAGCCAGCCAATGTCTGCACCTGTGGCGAGCAAATCTACTGTGACATCTGTCAGCAACACCAACTATGCAACTCTTCAGAACTGTTCCCTTATTACTGGTCAAGATCTCTTGTCAGTCCCCATGACCCAGGCTGCCCTTGGGGAAATTGTTCCTACAGCTGAAGACCAGGTGGGTCACCCTTCCCCAGCAATACACCAGGATTTTGTCAGAGAACATCGTTTGGTTCTGCAATCAGTAGCTAACATAAAAGAGAATTTCTTAACAAATTCTGAGGGCAAAGCCACAAGCAACTTAATGATGCTGGACTCAAAATCCAAGTATGTCCTAGAGGGCATGGTCGAGACTGTCTGTGAAGACCTGGAAACAGACAAAAAAGAGCTTGCCAAGCTCCAAACTGTCCAATTGGATGAAGATATGCAAGACTTATAAACTTGAGTTCTCTCTCTCTCTCTTTTTTCTGGCATCAGCAGGCAGATCTTTTCACGGAGCCCTGAGGACATAAAGCATTTTCCCATTTACAGGGAAACACTAGTTTTGTGAGTAAATGAATTCAGGAGACTGGATTGATCTGCATGAAGATCACAGTTAAATATACAGGAATAGAACTGCATCGCTGCAGCTTTTTCGTTCACATATGTTCTCTTTTAAATAGATGGAGACAAAGGAACAAGATGAAATATATCAAGTCAAAGTGTATCATTTGGTTGACTTAATATAATTCTAAGGTCAAATGGAGCTCTATAGTTCTTTAAATTTAAACGGTATACACCTGACATTGGCATTAGAAACAATACAGTTATTTTTGTTTACTCTTACTCCATGGGCATTGATGAGGTTAAGAAGCATAAATGGTACTCCGCACTATTCTAAAGGTTTATTTTTGAATATATGCATTTCTGTTTTTCAGCATTTTTGTGAAAGTCTTGGTTTGTCTCTACACATTTCCAAATGTGCTTGCTAATAGTCCAGTGGGGCTGAGAAAGTTTGCAACTCCACTAAAAACTCTGAAATAAACTTCAGTATGAGTGTAAATATATTAGTCTTATAAGCCAGGATTTGAGGAATTACAGTGAATTTTATTTATGCTGTATATGTTTCTCTTATACTTCAGACACTATGAACTGAAAAGAAAAATGTTTTCTTACTGTTTAATTTATTTTTATTGCTTGAACAGGAAGTGAACATAGTTATTTCCAACAAAGTTTTACTTTTTGTAGGATTTTAAAAGTAATGATTTTTATCAGCAGTCTGTTATGGTCAATATTAATAACACTGAAACAGGCAATCTAACTCCCAATATTGGAATTTTGGTACTTCTTTTCACATCCTTGTTCTTTATTTAGCAACTCTCTGATTCATTTAAATGTGTTTTCTATAGAATTCTATGTGCCTTTATGCCTTGTGGCCTTTTAATTATTCTTACTAAGGTACAGAAGTGTCAACAAAAGCACTGATGGCTCTTTTCTATCTAACAGGGTTATTTTCACCACAAAATTGCTTTAAGTCTGAAGAACGTAAGTTTCACTTATATAATTATGTTTATGATGTAAATGGATGAACAACTGATTATATTTGATGCTCTTCATTACAATGAAAATAACAATCATAGATTACCATGTAAAATTAATTCTGTAGACTATGAAAACAACCATTTTAAACTAAGGAAAGAATATATAAATTCTCTTGAGCAAAACTCTGCCCTGATGAAACTTAGTTCTAAGTGTTTTGGATCAGTTGTTACGTTATGACATACAACTGTTATTTGCACTATATTATCGTGTCTTGTTTAAAAGTAAATCTTTTGGGGTTTCTTTGAGAAGCTTGCTTGATAATGTTGTGAGCTGTGGTTATAGTTTTTATCAGGACTGAACACAAAATGGAATAATGCAAATACACATTTATGTAGTGAGTAAAGTCTCTGGTGTCTGCAAAGCAAGAAATGTGAGAAAATGATCTCTTCGGAGATGACTTAAAGTCGTTGAACATAAAGATGTTACCAGTGTTGCTCTCTTTGAGATCAGAACAAAGAGTGTACTCTTGATCCCAACAGGCCCATCAGCTGAGCATGTTGAATAACGGCCATAGAGGACTTACCTTTTCTTGTTATTGCAAATGGAACTCGCAGACATAGGTAAAGAGCCCTATCAAGACTTCTTCCCATCGTTTTGCTAAAGAACTTAGATCCCATCTTTTTTATGGAATTAGTCAATGTTCTTAAACTGCTGAAACTACAGTTTTTCATCTTTTTTTTTTTTTAACAAAGTCAGGTGTTTTAGAGTTCTCTTCTCCTCCACCACTACTTACTCAGCTTATTGTTGTTGTTTTTTCCTGTAGGTGTGTGCTGATCATGTTACTGAGATTAATTATATGGTTCTCTAGTGTAGTTTACATGAAAATGATGGCTTTTCACTTGATGGCTGCAGATAGCAAGAGTTTTTGTTCGTTATTTTAAAATACCGATCTAATAAGGGAGATGGGAACGTTTAAAAAGTTATATATATCATATATATAACTGGAAAAGTTTCATATGTCTTCCAAAAATATAATAAGCCTCTCTTTTATTCACAGTTCTTCCTCTTTTTTTTCTCTTAAGAAAAAGAAAAGATAGCACAAAACTTAAAACTTACCTAGGAAACCCATTCATACTCCCAACATGATGTAATTATACCCGTACAATTACTTCAGGTAGCTACACAATATACCAGGTAAGAATCAATGCACATTCTAGAGAACTTACTGTTCTTTTCTATTCTTTCAGTAAAATAAGGGCCAGTTGGTTTATAGCCCATACATATGTGAATGAAATAAGATAAACCCCATGATCTCCTTGCACAGAATTGCAAATGTTTTTTGCAATACCAAGGGCCAGACTCAGGACCCTTGGAGTTCATGTGGCAGAATTTCTCTTACATAAACCAATGCTTGAAGATGCTGCAAATGACCCTCAAATGATCCCCAAAGAGGAATCAGAATAGGGGTAAAAACTCTCCCTGCAAAGCCCAACCCCTGCTGCTGGCTGTGGGATTTTTGGTGTGAGGCTCTCTATGCACTCTGCCAGAATTTGGCATTTAGCTCTTAGTTACAGCTAGTAAAGAACAGTTTTGTCATTTAAAGAGAAGGTGCATTTGTTCCTCAATCAAGCAAGAACACCTGTGTTGTAGTGCTTCATAGCTCATATATATTTATAGTAACAAAAAGACTGAATCGTACACGTTTCAGTGCCTTTCTTGTGTTATGAAAGGCAAGTAGACGTTATAGCCATAGGTAAAAAATGTGTAGTTAAATTGCACACTGACCTTAAATCTCCTTGTATATGCCCTTGCATTTTGCATGTCAAAAGTTGGATTATTGGGCATGTGTTGCAGCCTGCCCTGCTACGTTAGGCAAGTGTGTGTTAGTACATAGCCAGAAGTTCTTCATTCTTTTACAATGTTTTTGACAGATCATCTCATCATAAAAATATAAATAATTCAGGACATTTGTGGGGAAAAGAACTACATTTTACAAAAGATGTTTCGAAGTCTTCCTAGAACTTAGATGATAGAGCCTAAAAAGAGTTATTTTGTATCTAGTTGAGACATTTCATGTTAATTTAATATTACCGCCGTACATTTTATTAATCAATTATGTAGCATGTGACTCTTGGCTTTCAGGGTTCTCAATTTTTGTTCTTTTGTTGCATGTACTGTATGTTTAGAGGAGACCGGTTATAGACTCAATATGGTTTTACTGTGCCTTACACAAAGAGAAAATCTATACAGAATGTATATCATGGGGTGGGGTGACAGAGTCTCTACTGCACTGTGAGGTGATGGCACACAGAGCATGTCCCAGAACATTTCTGTGCTTAATTACCCAACCAAAGAGATCTAAAGTATGTATGTTGTACTGTAATAGGGGTTTATGCCTGGACAATTAAGTGTTTTATTTGTTTTCTGAAATGATGTGAACTTATTTTTCTAAACACTATGCTAAATAAACTTTATATTTATACATACGTTGTGTTTAAAAAGTTATTTATCGCTGGAAAAAAAAAAGAAAAGAGTAGGGAAAAAGAAAAACAAAAACCCACACAAACATTCCATAGGCTGGCAGGTACAACAACAAAAGGAGTCATTTTAGAACAATCTCTGTTGGTCTTTGTACAAGATTATGCAATTCACTTAATTGTATTGCATACCCAAAGCTAAATGATTAGATTTCATCCTCAGTGTAAAGAAATGTTTCCTATGCATCTGGGTATTCCAAAATCTGACTCTCATACTCTAAAAGGTTTATTGGAATTAAATTCAATGATCCAAAGACCTTTCCATTCCCAACCTTACTGGATGAGCTCAATATAATGCATCTTTCAAGCATTCCCATTAACCGAAGCCTGGTTACACCGCAGTTGGGTCCACCAGTGATTTGACTTGAAGATACGGACACAACTGCACCACTGAAGACTCAGCCCTGCTACAGTTTGATCCTACCTTTAAAATTACATGACCTCTGGGGGCGCCTGGGTGGCTCAGTCGTTAAGCGTCTGCCTTCGGCTCAGGTCATGATCTCAGGGTCCTGGGATCGAGCCCCACATCAGGCTCCCCGCCCGGCGGGAAACCTGCTTCTCCCTCTCCCACTCCCCCGCTTGTGTTCCCTCTCTCGCTGTGTCTCTCTCTGTCAAATAAATAAATAAAAATAAAAAATAAATTTTAAAAAAAATTACACGACCTCTGATGAGGTATGCCTCCCTCACCGAAATGAAGAGGAACTTGGATAAGGGAGATTGGCACCACCTATACAATTGTATTACAAAACCAGTTAAAGGCATCAAATTAATTTCAGGCATTTCTTGAACTTTTTTATATTCTTGTCGTTTGTTTCATTTGTTTAGCAATTTTCTATGTAGCTAAACCAGTTAAAGTGGATAGTGTCTCAGTGAGTCTAGGGTCAGAGTATTGTGGAGTGATTACATTTTATAACACCTTAACCAAACAAATATTTTAAAACATTTGACAGGTCATTGACCTACTTCAAACATTTGTGACTTGGCAGAATCTAGCAAACTAAATAAAAACCTTCAAGGGGAATTCAAGAGTTTCAGCTATAGGATTCCATACCACTTTTTCTGCTTCCCTTAAGAAATAATATATGTGGGGTGCTGGGCTGGCTCAGTAGGCATGTGACTCTTGATCTTGGGGTCATGAATTCAAGTCCCATGTTGGGCATAGAGCTTACTTAGAAAAAAATAATAAATGTGGAAATTTACCTTTATACATCACCATTTTCAATAAAGTAGATAGTAAATACATAAAGATATATTCAGATAATGGCCAGTACTATAAAGTCCATAACAAGGTAATGAGACTGAGCATGGGGAATGGTAGAAGTGGGGACACACATTACATTGGTCAAAAGTCTCAAGGAAGTAAACTTAGAACAAAGAGGCGTGAATGAAGAGAGAGAACCAACCCACAAGACTTAGAAAAATAGCATTGCAGACCTAGGAAACAGCAGGTACAAAGACCCTAAGGGAGGAGCAGAGTGGCTGTTAACTCCTAGTGTTAACCCTAGTAGTCATTTAGTAGGAGATGCAATCAGAGAGAGAGGCAGCTAGGTGCCAGATCACAGGTAGAACTTTATTGGTCTGTGCTGAATTGTTTGGATTTGAGTCAGAGAAGCAAGGATTGACATAACACGATTTACACGTTTTTTTAAAGATTTTGTTTATTTGACACAGAGAGCGAGAGAGGGAACACAAGCAAGGGGTGCGGGAGAGGGAGAAGCAGGCTTCCCGCCGAGCAGGGAGCCCGATGTGGGGCTCGATCCCAGGACCCTGGGATCATGACCTGAGACGAAGGCAGACGCTTAACGACTGAGCCACCCAGGCGCCCCACAATTTACACTTTAAAATATCACTCTGCCTATTCTTTGGAGAATGGTGTTGTAGGAAGCCATTCTTGTGAGGGAAGGGATTAGGAAATTATGTCATATTGTCCTAAGCTGTTGGACAGGAAATACCTCAGGAGCTGTTGAAGCATGTATGGCCGTTTTTTCCTAAATGTCACCAGAATTTCTGCTCCCCAAGCCTTCTGTCTACTCTGCCTCTTGCTGTTGGCCAAAGCCGCCAGCTTCCTGCTATGATTGTCCCAGTCTGAACTTGTGCCCTGAACTCCAGTCTGTAGATCCAGTTCCCTAATGGATATTTTCAGAATGTCCCAGTCACCTATGACTCTACATATGAAAAATTTAAACTATTATGTTTGCCTTAAGTCTGTTTCTCACTCAGTGCTCCTCATTATATAGTAGCACTCATTTATCCACCAGCCAAATAAAAAATCTGGGGCTCACTCTGGAGTCTTCTCTCCCTTTCTTCCCACCTCCTCCACCAGATCACTACATCGCTCCATGGCTGCTATTTTACTGTCTCTTGAATCAATTCCTTCCCCTCCATTTCAAAAGTTACTGCCATAGTTTAGGCACTTACCATTTTGGTTTTTGTGGGGTTTTTTTTTATATATTTTATTTTTAAGCAATCGCTACACCCAACATGGGGCTTAAACTCATAACCCCGATATCAAGAGTCTCATGCTCCACTGACTGAGCCAGCCAGGTGCCCCAGCATTTACCATTTCTTGACTGAATTATTACAATCACCTCCTACCTGGTATCTCAGTGTCTGGTCCTCATTCCAGGCTACATTACAATTATATTTAGATGTAACTTTCAGAATTCAAGACATTTCAGCCTCGCTTTCCAGTTTAGACATGGTCTCCACTGTTTATGAAATACCATTCAAACCCCTTCACAGGGGTGCCTGGGTGGCCCAGTTGGATAAGTTCTGATTCTTGGCTTTGCACTCAGGTCGTGATCTGAGGATCATGAAACTGAGCTGTGTGTCAGGCTCTGTGCTCAGGGCAGAGTCGGCTTGGGATTCTTTCTTGCTTTTGCTCTCGCTTGCTCTCTAAAATAAATAAATCCTTAAAAAATAAAAACAATAAACCCCTTAACATACAAAGCCCCCAAGACCCAGGCCCTACTTCTTTGTCTAGTCACATCTGTTCCCCAAAGGGACCGGGTTCTTTCTCACCTACCCAATCACCAAGACTCACTAGATGTCACTAGTGAATCTAGTGCTCTGAGAATCTCCGTCTCACCCTCATACAGAACAGTGCATGGCCCATTCTGGGACTTGACAGGGATTTATGCCTTCCCTTAGTGTAGCACTTATCACATCATTATGTGTTTGCTTCTCTGCACTTTCATCTCTGCTTCTCTGGCATTCAGTGTAATGGAGCATAGTAGGCACTTAAAAAATATTTGTTGAATGCACAGTGACTCTGTTATCCTTTCCTTTAAATCATTTCACTTGCTCTGGATTAAGGAACTTCATTGCTAGGGCACCTGCCCGCTCAGTCAGTAGAGCACGTGACCCTTGATCTTGGGGGTGTAAGTTCGAGCCCCACACTGGGTGTAGAGATTACTTAGAAAATAATAAAATCTTCTTTTAAAAAGAAAGAAACTTATTTGCTAAACTAGTTAAAGCATTATCTCTATTTAGAGCTCAAAAAATAAATCAATACATTTGAGGGTAGAACTTTAAAGTGGCTCTTTGAATCTTCTAGCATTAGTGGATGGTCTTCATGGTAATTATTTTCCTTACGGCTCCAAGGTTTTTTCCACTTACTTCCAAATAGAGGCTGGGTTTCAGCAGATAGAGGTTGGCTAAAGTTTGACAGACAAGTGGGGCATTAGCACAAAATATAGTCACTAAGCTTTTTTAGATCAATGTTTCAAAATAGCAGTGATGTACAGAAAAGCTATTTATACTTATGTATAGATATACTTTCTAAAAATATTCTCTCTGTGGATGTATTCCTATTACTTGTATGTGAACTGAGCAGATGTCTAAAGAGTCTATGAGGAATAGTAAATGGAACGTAGAGTTTAGGCATCAGGAAATCTGGATTCTAATTAGCTTTTAGATTTGGGAAATATCAATTCACCTCTCTGGAACCTATTTTTTCCCATTGAAATGGATATGTTGGGTATCCTTATATTTGAGATTCATGTAGCTATAAGAAATGAAAAAGGTTAATAAAATGCATGCCCTCCCCCCACCACATAGGTTAAGAAGACCAAATCAATTACAGAATGAAAATACACTGTGACCTGCAGAGGACTACAAATGTAAAATAAAATAATGGATACTGAGTCAACAACCTGCGACCCTCTAGGATTATTTAGAGGTGTAGAGTGAGGTGAGGCAGGTCTGGGTCTACACTCTTCCACCTTCTTCACCTGTCTCTACTTTGCTCCCTAACGGTTCTGCCCTTCTCTCAGGTACCGCCCTACCTCCCCAAGTGCCTTAAGTGATAACCCTGGTGTGGGTGCTTAACAGTTTAAGATATGATGAGCCCAACCCGCACCCCCATGGTTTTGCTTTTTTTTAAAACTCCTCCCCTCTTCTTGGGAATTTGCATTTTAAGGAAGGCTTTTAAAGACACAAAAGAACCAAGCTGTAATCATAATGATAAATTTCAGATTAATAAAACTGAGCAAGGTGTTCCCTTTTCCTAAGAGCAGCAGACGTGTGTGTGTGTGTGTGTGTGAAGCTGGGTATAGGGAGAGAAGGATAGATGAGCAGAGGAAAAGAGAGATTATCTCCATTTCTCTTCTTTGTGTGCTCTACTTCCCCCCTGGATATCTAGGACCAGACAGTGGAATTTGAGCTGTTGGATCCTCTGAAAACAATTAACAATATAGTTTTCCCCACCCCATCTCATCCAGAGCTTGGGATATTTCCTTCAAGAGAATTCCTGTGTTGAAAAGTCATTAGCTAGAATAAAACCATAAAAATTAGCTACAGAAAAACAAAGGTTGTTCCAGGTTTTTCTGGTTTTTTTTGCTTTTAAAGATGTGAGCTATAGGGGTGCTTGGGTGGCTCAGTCAGTTAAGCGTCCAACTCTTGATTTCAGTTCAGGTTATGGTCTCAGGGTCTTGAAATCAAGCCCAGGGTTAGGCTCCAGACTCAGCGTGGAGTCTTGAGATTCTCTCTCTCCCTCTGCCCCTCCTCCCTTGCGCCCCACCCTGCCTTGCTCACACATTCTCTCTCTCAAATAAATAAATGAAATCTTTGGGGAAAAAAAAAAAAGGTGGCTCTGTCAGTTGGGTGACTGACTCCTGGTTTTGGCTCAGGTCGTGATCTCAGGGTCCTGGGTTGGAGCCCCATGACTGACTCCATGCTCCCTGGGGAGTCTGCTTCAGGATTCTCTCTCTCACTCTGCCTCCCCACTGCACGTTCTCTCTCTTTCTCTCTCTGAAATAAAGAAACAAATCTTTTTTTTTTAAAAGATGTGAGCTATATAGGAGATGTGCCAAAGAAAACCCAAAATACACATTTGGTTGAAATTAGGGAATTTAATACAAGTTTGTGTTCATTTTTATTTATTTAATAAGTACATTCTTACTGTGTTCTTTAAAAGATGGATGACCTTGAATATCTTAGTATAAATGTATTACTCATTCCTTGGCAAATTTATTTTATTAGCATTTAATGGGGGGGAAAAAGATGATTGAAAGCCTGCCCCTGCATGAATAACCATTAGTGCTTTTAATCCTAAAGTGACTTAAGTATCCTCTCCCAATCGTCCCAGGTAGAATTTCCAAAATCTCTCCAATGAACACATAATAGTTCTAAGAATACATACAGTCTCCAAGAGTCCCTTACTTCTAGTCTCACTATACAGTCATACTCCAATATCTTAACAAACACGCATCGGTCTTCCCAAGAACAAGCACAGATTTTCCCATTAGGTAGCAAGTTGATAGTGTTGTAATACTGAGCTCCTAGTAAGAGCAAAGCTATATCAATATAGGATTTGTGGGGTTTTTTTCTTTTTGTTTGTTTTAAGATTTTATTTATTTGAGAGAGAGAGTGAGTGAGAGAGAGAGAGCACAGGGAGAGGGAGAAGCAGGCTCCCCACTGAGCAGGGAGCCCAATGTGGAACTCCATCCCAGGACCCTGGGATCATGACCCAAGCAGAAGGCAGACACCCACCCAGCTGAACCCTCCAGGAGCCCCTAGGATTTGTGTTTTTCAAGAAGGAATAAATTATGCTAAAATTTGCCTTTATTTTATTTTAAATGGTACATATTAACAATGTAAATTAAATGTATGAAGAAGATTGGGTCCCTATGTAAAGTATCTAAGGTGAAAGATTATTTATCAAATGCTTTAAATTCCTTAGAAGCACTTTAAAATATATTAGCTATTGAATGTTAAATACAAAGCATTTCTCTGTTTATCACAGCAGATCCCCATATGGAGCCTGCAAGAAAATATTTTCTAAGTTATTATAAATAAAACTGCCTTTTAATTTTTTTTCTAGAATCCAAAATTTTCATTAATTGCACACTAATAGACCTCTTTTCAGTTGTCCTTAGTTAGGTTTCTCCATGAAAATTGTTAGATGTGTCTGTAAACCAAGGTAATTTTTATAAAGAAAAGGAACCTTTGATATAATATCCTAAATACTACTTTATATGCCCGATGATCATGTTACCTTAGTGCATACTCCCCAGAGGTCTGGGTAAACCGAAGTTATAGATGCCCACCATTCGTTTTCATTGCTGTAAAGAATATGGCAACATTCAGCGGAGATTCGTGTTTCCCAGTGCCAATTCGATGAAGCCAAAATCTTGGCAATGACAATGCACTTGTATATAAACATAAGACCAGGTTTGTGATTTGGGCCCAAGTTCCTATACCAGAGGCGAAAACTGTTCTAAAGGACCACTTTCAGCCTCTGGAAACATCAGGAACCCTGAAAAGCTCCCAAAGCTCTGCTAGAATCAGTTTACTTAATTTTTTTTTTTAAGATTTATTTATTTGAGAGAGAGAGAGAGAGCACACAAGCAGAGGGAGGGGCAGAGGGAGAGGGAGAGAAAGAATCTTCAAGCAGACTCCTCCCTGCTGAGCACGGAACCCGACATGGGGCTCGATCCCAGGACCCTGAGATCGTGACCTGAGCTGAAATCCAGTCAGATACTTAACTGACTAAGCCACCCAGGTGCTCCCAGTTTACTTAATTTATAGCAAACCCCAGCATACATAGGTCAAGTGCCAGGCTCATTACTGGGGCTTCAAGGATGGAGAAGTCAGCCTAACATCTAAGAACTAAGTTAAGTGGATTGATAGGGAAATACAAACTATCCATGCTAAAGTACTAAAAAGAGGTATGTAGAACATGTCCAGAAGAGTTGTACGAGGCCCAAAGAGCAGGGTGATATTGCTTTTTAAAAATGTATTTTAAGAGTACTCTGGCAGGGCACAGAGAAAGAATGTTCTAGGTGGGTGATACAGCTTTTCTAATAAGGATTTTAAACTTTAGAGGCAATGGGTCATCGTGAAAAGCATTATTTTTTTAAACTTCCACTCTTTTTATTATTGCAAAAAAGATTATTTCCTATAGAAAACACAAGACACAAAAATCTTACACATAATCCCATCACCTGGAGATAATAATAGCTAACATTAAGTATATATTTACTATTTGCTAAGTACTCTTCGAAGTGCTCTTACACGTGTTGCATCCTTTATTCATTAAAACAACCCTGCGAAGTAGGTATAATTACAGTCCCGGTTTTGCAGGATACCGAAGCACAGAGGACACAAGTAATTGTCCTAAATGTTCATAGGAAGTAGCTGAGCTGGCTCCAAAGCATGACCCTCCCTTTTTCTAATTAAAAAAATTATTAATTTCTTTAAAAATTTTTAATTGTAATAAAGAATATATTAAATTTACCAATTTCAATCTTTTGAGGAAAGGTCATATTTTTTCCATAGTGGCTGCATCATTTCACCATCCCACCAACAGTGCGCAAGGGTTCCAATTTTTCCACGTCCTTGCTAAACCTATTTTCTGTTTTTTTTTTTTTTAAGATTTTATTTATTTGACAGAGAGAGAGCAGGAGAGCACAGGCAGGGGGAGGGGCAGAGGGAGAGGGTGAGCAAGAAGCAGGCTCCCCGCTGAGCAGGGAGCCCAATGTGGGGCTCGATCCCAGAACCCTGGGACCACGACGAAAGCCGAAGGCAGTTGCTTAACCAACTGAGCCACCCAAGCGCCCCATTATGCTTTTTTGATAGTAGCATCTCAGTGGGTGTAAGGTGCTATCTCCCTGTGGTTTTGATATGCATTTCTCGGATTAATGATGATAAGTATCTTTTCATATTCTTGATGGCCATTGGTATATCATTTTTGGAGAAGTGTTTAAGTCTTTTGCCCTTTTTTAATCTAATTATTTGATTATTTTATTATTGAATTGTAGGAATTCTTTTCATTTTTCTTAAAGATTTTATTTTTAAGTAATCTCTACACCTAATGTGGGGCTTGAACTCAACCCCAAAATCAAGAGTTGCATGCTCTATTGACTGAGCTAGCCAGGCACCCCTTGAATTGTAGGAATTCTTTATATATTCTGGATATTAATCTCTTTTCACATATATGATTCGCAAACATTTTCTCCCATTCCATATAGACTGCCTTTTCATTCTGTTGATTATGTCCTTTCATGAACAAAAGGGTTTTTTCCTTCTTTTTATTAGAGCTGACACACAATGTTACATTAGTTTCAGGTGTACAACATAGTGATTCAAAAACTCTATGCACGATGCTATGCTCATCACAAGTGTGGCTACCACCCGCCCCCATACAGCGCTATTACAATATCATTAACCATATTCCCTCTGCTGGGCCTTTCAGATGAACAAAAGTTTTTAAGTATGATGTTGCATTTGTCTATTTTTGCCTTCATTAGCCTGTGCTTTTGGCAGCATATCCAAGAAATCATTGCCATGCAATATCATGAACCTCCTCTCCTGCTTTCTTTTAGGAGTTTTGTAGTTTGGGGTCTTATATTTAGGTCTTTAGTATATTGGATTGATTTTTGTATAAGAGTATAAGAGTCTACTTTTTTTTTTTTTTTGGAAGGGGTCAGTTTTCCCAGCACTATATGATAAAGAGACTGCCTTTTCCCCATTGAGCAAAGTTTGACCTTTTAATATATATATAAAGTGATGCGTTATAAGGAATTGGCTCACTTGATTATAGAGATCAGCAAGTCCCAAGACTTGGGTAGGGTGACTCGGCAAGCTGAAGAGCCAGGGGAACCAGTGGTTTAGTTTTAGTCCACGTCCCAAGGCCTGAGAACCAGAAGAGTTGACGGTGTAGTTTCAGTCTGAAGGCCAGCAGATTTAGGTCCCAGGAAGGGCCAGTATTTCAGTTTAAGTACAGAAGCAGGAGAAAATGGGGCACCTGGATTGCTCAGTGGTTAAGCATCTGCCTTCAGCTCAGGTCATGATCCTAGGGTCCTGGGATCGAGTCCCACATCAAGCCCTGCATCCGGCTCCCTGCTCAGTGGAGAACCTGCTTCTCCCTCTCCTGCTCCCCCTGCTCGTGCTCTCTCTCTCTCTTTCTCTTTCTCTCTCTGTCAAATAAATAAATAAAATAAAATAAAAAGAAGCAAGAGAAAAGCCAATGTCTTAGTTCAAAGACCATCAGGCAAGAGTTCTCTCTCTCTCTTTTTTTAAAGATTTATTTACTTATTTGGGGGGGTGGGGAGGGCAGAAGGAGAGGGAGAGAATCCCAAGCAGACTCCCCGCTGAGCTCGGAGACCAGACTGACATGAGGCTCTATCTCACGACCTTGAGATCATGACCCTGAGATCATGATCTGAGCTGAAATCAAGAGTCAGACATTTAATGGACTGAGCCACCCAGGTGCCCCAGGCAGAAGCTCTTTCCTACTGAGAGGAAAAGTCAGCCTTTTTCTTCTTTTCAGGCTTTCAACTGATTGCATGAAGCCCACACACATTATGGAGGGCAATCTGCTTTACTCAGTCTACTGATTTAAATGTTAATGTCGGAGTGCCTGGGTGGCTCAGTCAGTTAAGCGTCTGCCTTCTGCTCAGGGTCCTGGGATGGAGCCCCACATCAGGCTCCCTGCTCAGCAGGAAGCCTGCTTCTCCCTCTCCCACTCCCCCTGCTTGTGTTCCTGCTCTTATTATCGCTCTCTCTGTCAAATAAATAAATAAAATATTAAAAAAATAAATAAATGTTAATGTCATCCAAAAACACCCTCATAGACACACACAGAATGATGTTTCACCTGGGCATCCCATGACCCAATCAAGTTGACATGTAAAATTAACCATCATAGGGGCATCTGGCTGAGACTTTCTTGATTTCAGGGTCATGAGTTCAAGCCCCACACTGGGCATAGAGCCTACTTAAAAAAAAAAAATCATCACACACTGCCACTTAGGAGTTGAGTGACCCTGGGCAGATTACTTCCAATTCCCTGTGCATCTGTTTCCTTATCCATAAACTGGGAATAATTATACTACCTACCTCATAGACTTTTTTTTTTTAAAGATTTTATTTATTTGACAGAGACAGAGAGACAGCGAGAGAGGTAATACAAGCAGGGGGAGAGGGAGAAGCAGGCTTCCCGCTGAGCAGGGAGCCCGACGTGGGGCTCGATCCCAGACCTTGGGATCATGACCTGAACCGAAGGCAGATGCTTAGCAACTGAACCACCCAGCGCCCTCATAGACTTTTTTCTTTTTACAAGGATTATACAATATGATGTAAGCAAAGCACATAATAATTGCTAGTTACTACTAATAATTTTTTAATTTACTGCATAGGATTCCATTGTTTGAATGGGTTAAATTTTTTTCAACTGATTCTCTACTATTAAATTTTATTTGTTTCTAGTTTTTTTTTTTTTTAATATGAGAAATGCTTTCAAGAATATCTTTGTAGTTATATCTTTGGGTGTATCCATGATTGTTTAATTAAAATTAACCCTGGGTTGCCTGGCTGGCTTAGTCAGAAGAGCGTACAACTCTTGATCTCAGGGTCATGGGTTCAAGCCTCACTTTGGGTGTAGAGATTACTAAAAAAAAAAATTAACTTTTTAAAAGATAAAAATAGGGGTGCCTGGGTGGCTCAGTCGTTAAGTGTCTGCCTTCGGCTCAGGTCATGATCCCAGGATCCTGGGATCGAGTCCTACATCAGGCTCCCTGCGCCGCTGGAGGCCTGCTTCTCCCTCTCCCACTCCCCCCTGCTTGTGTTCCCTCTCTCGCTGTGTCCCTCTCTGTCAAATAAATAAATAAAATCTTTAAAAAAAAAGATAAAAATAAAAATAAAATTAATCCTTATAAGTGAAATCTCATAGGTAAGCGGATAACCAAAGCCACATATACCCACATCCTTTGCCATTTGACTTCGCAACATCCTATCCTTGAGGTGATTGTATTTCTTTCTGCTTCACTGATATTGGGTTTGGGTATGTGACTTGCTTTGGCCAATATCGAATGTGACCAGCTATAATAACCATCCAAAACTTTAAATGTGTCTATTGTGGTTTGACTTGTTGCCTTGGAGATTCTTCCCTCTTATACTTTTGCCATGAGAATAACATGCCCTTGGTACCTGTTGGAATGAAGAACATGTGGATCAGATCTGAACCCAACTCACAGTCCAAAGCAGAACCATCCTAGCCAACCTTCAGATCTGGGTATCAGGAAAAAATGTTTGTTATGCAAGTCATTAAGATACTATGGTTTATTTGTTATGCAGCATTATTGTAGCCATAACTGACGAGTATAAAGGGAGATGAGATAATCAGATTTATTGGGCATATTCCAGTAACCTAATCTGTTTACAGTAATCCCAAAGTACCAAGCCTGTTACCATCCTTCCTCCAAACCATCAAATCCATATATAAGCTCACTCCATTTTTGGGGTTACTGCCAAATTCAAAAACTTCCAAAATCTATTACAGAAAATGTTCATGCTTGGCACCTGGATGGCTCAGTACGTTAAGTGTCTGTCTTCAGCTCAGATCATGTTCCTAGGGTCCTGGGATCGAGCCCCGCATCAAGCCCCACATCAGGCTCCCTGCTCAGGGGGCAGCCTGCTTCTTCCTCTCCCTCTGTCACTCCCTCCACTTATGGTCTCTCACTCTCTCTCTGTCAAATAAATAAATAAAATCTTAAAGAAAAAAAAAAAGAAAGAAAAAGAAAATGTTCATGCCCAGGAACTATGTTACTTTTTTAACCACACCTTAAGAACCCTTGAAAAGGATTCTTGGAATCTCACGTGTTAATTAGCTTTTCCCAGGATGTGTTTCAAAGAACATCAGCCCTTTGAAAGGCTCACAAAATCCACAAAAATGGATTAAATTTTTGCCGCTTATTATGACCACTTAAGTTTTGGAAATGCTTTTTCTGGAAATGTATTTTTCAAAGTTGTACTTTATGTCACTCTTGAATGTTCATAATGCACACAAGCATAGGAAATTCTTTGAGGAAGCTTGAGGTAAAGAAATGTGATATGACCTTCCCTGTCCCCATCCTGATTCAACACTAGCCCTTTTATTCTAGCAATATCCCAACATCTCTTATTATCTGAGAAGCTATTTTGTGAAACCTTAACTCAGAAAGAGGGTTTTTTAATGAGGAAATTTCAGGCATTGTGGAGACCACCGAGAACAGGTATTTCAGGCCTCCGTAGCACCTGTCATACTATATTCCATCAACTAAGTGTATCAGTTAGCGTACAGGCCAGTCTGCTGGTCCAGAGACCCAAAATTACTGTGACTTCAGTAAGATAGAAGTTTATTTCTCTCAGGTAACAATCCAGAGGTGTGTAGTCTAGGTTGACAAGGCACTTCTGCCTCATCAGGTCATCCAGAATCCCCAGTTGGCAACTGGCCTCTGTGACCCTCAACATTGATTTCCAATCCCTGTCATTTCCCAGCCCACAGGAAAAAAAGAAGTGTGGAGTAGCAGCTTCCTCTTTAAGAAACAATCAAGATATTGTTTGTATCACTTCTTACATGTAACTGACCCAATCCTCATCACATGCCCAATACCTTTCTCCAAGGGAAACATAGTCTCTAGGTGAGTGGCCGTATGTCCTACTAAAAAGTGAGAGAATCCTATTCCTTAAAGGAAGAAGGGGACAATAGACACTGGCAGTCAGTTAGTGGTACTTGCCACTATATTTGGTCCACTTTCTTGAAGCCTATGGACTTTCTCTTCTAGATAATAGAATGGAAGTAATCATATAAATGAGTCAGGAAATGCCACTTTCCACTACAGATCCATAGATCCCACTTCCAATCAGAATGATAAGCATCAGCAGGGCACCTGGCTGGCTCAATCAGTAAGCATGCAACTCTTGATCTCAGGGTGGTGAGTTCAAGCCCCACATTGAGTGCAGAACCTATTTGGAAAAAAAAGAGAGAGAGAGAGAGAGAAAAAGAAAGAAAGAGAGAAAGAGAGAAAGAGAGAAAGAAAGAAAGAAAGAAAGAAAGAAAGAAAGAAAGAAAAAAGAATGATAAACATCATTTCTTTTTTTTTTTTAAGTAGACTACCAACAGGGGGTTTGAACTCACCACCCTGAGATCAAAACCTGAGCAGAGATCAAGACCTGAGCCCAGATCAAGAGTCAGACACTGAACTGACTGAGCCACCCAGAAGCCCCAATAAACATCATATTTATTTATTTACTTAATTATTTTGAGAGGGAATAGGGGGAGGGGCCAAGGGAGAGAGAGAGAGAATATTAAGCAGGCTCCAAGCCCAGTGCAGAGCCTGACTTGGGACTCAGTCTCACAATCCTGAGATCATGACCTGAGCCAAAATCAAGAGTTGGATGGGTAACCGACTGAGCCGCCCAGATGCCCCAACATCATCTTTATTTTTTTTTTTCCAACATCATCTTTAAATTACCATTGTCTCCTGTCTCCTTAAAAAGTTTGAGACAATGCTAAATAAATAAATAAATAAATAAATAAATAAATAAGGGGCCTCTAGCTGGCTCAGTCAGTAGAGCATACAACTCTTCATCTCAGGGTCATGAGTTCAAACCCCACATTCCTTATGGAGCCTACTTAAATAAATAAGTAAATAAATAAATAAATAAAGTTTGAGATAATGCACAATTCCTAGTTTAAAATATAACTTGAAACTGCTCCTGTTTTAGTGTTCAGATTCACTAGTAATCAAAGAAATGAAAGCTCCTTCAGGGCAAGGAAAGTGTCTTACCATTGTTGTCAGAGGAATGTCTGCACACTCTAAGTGCTTGGATAACAAATGTTGCATGAATGGATAAGATGAAAGCTTTTAATATGAGATACTATTATCTCCTATTAAATTAGTGAAGATTGATTGATTGATTTTAAGAGGGGGTGGAGGGGCAGAGGGAGAGGGAGAGAGAGAGAGAGAATCCCAAGCAGGCTCCACACCCAGCATGGAGCTTGATGCGGGGCTCGATCTCACAGCCCTGAGGTCATGACCTGAGCCAAAATCAAGAGTTGGATGTGTAACCAATTGAGCCACCCAGGTGCTCTTAAATTAGTAAAGATTTAAAATAATGATGATGCATGGAGCACTGGGTGTTATGCACAAACAATGAATCATGGAACACTACATCAAAAACTAATGATGTAACGTATGGTGATTAACATAACATAAAAAAAAAAACTGGAAAAAATAAAATAAAATAATGATGATGTTGGGGCCTTAGTCTGGCTCAGTTGATGGAGCAAGTGACTCTTGATCCCAGGGTGGTGAGTTCAAACCCCACGTTGGGTGTAGAGATTACTTAAAAATAAGATCTTGGGGCACCTGGATGACTCAGTCGGTTGGGTGTCTGATTCAGTTTTAGCTCAGGTCACCATCTCAGGGTTGTGAGATTGAGCCCCACGTCGGGCTCCAGGGTCAGTGGGAAGTCTGCTTAAGACTCTCTTTCTCTCCCCTTCTGCCTCCCTGCTCAAATACATAAATAAATACTTAAAAAATAAATAAAATATTTAAGAAATAAATAAAATAATGATGATGCTTAATGCTGCCAAAGATGCAATAAGACAAATAGTTTCACATATGACAGGTGGAAGTATAAATTAGTACAACCTTTCCAAAGGGCAATTTGTCAAATTATAACTACAAAAAGAAACCAATTTTTGTTGATCACATGGGGCGAGACGAATAAAAACAAAAACAAAGACAAATAACAAATAAAAATTTGTTAATGCATTATCTTGATGAGGGTATCAGGAAGTATGCAATTTCATATATTACTAGTGGGAGTCCATCTGGAATAACCATTGTGAAGACATTTTGGGAATGCCTAGCACAATAGTATTGACTCAGTACTTTCTTCTCTAGAGATTTGTCTTAGAGATATATTTGTACATTTTGATACTCCTATATATAAGGGGACTAGATACAGACTTGTTTGTAGTGTCAAAAAACTAGAAAAAGCTTAGATGTTCATCATTGCTCTCTTGCTCTCTCACAAATAAATAAAATTAAAAAAAACAGGAAAAAAGTACATTTGATAGAACATTATTGATTTTTGCCACTGGGGAGTAGCACTATGGATGTGTATTATTCTGCTTCTTTATACTTTTTTGTTTGATATCAATCAGGGCTCTTCTGATTGCAAGTGACAGAAACCCAAATCAAACCAGCTTAATTAAAAGAATACTTATTGTCTCATTGAACCAGTTACAAGCTGAGTGGAACCAGGGACTACTTTCCATCTCTGCTTTCTGCTCCTCTCTGCACATTGGGGTCAAAGATCTGCCTTCTCCATACCTTATGACTCGACTGCCAGTAGCTCCTGGATTCACATTTTCTAGTTTTGCTACTAGAAAATGTTCCCCCAATTTTTTGCATGTGTGTGTGTGTGTGCTGGGGGCGGCAGGGGTGGGTGGGTAGGGTGCATTGGGAGGGGACAGATCCAGCAAAAACAATCCCAATGAAAAATTCTCATTGATCATTTTAGATCACATGTCCAACAATTGCCCTATCACAGTGGCCAGGGTGAGGGTAACCAGAGAATGGGATTGGCCAACTTGGGTCAGTTATCTACTCTTAAACCAATCACTGTAGACAGGGAGGCAGGCATATGAAAGAAGACAGCTCCACAGGGAGGTGGCAGAGTCTGTTCTGCTTGAGTTTGGGGCAAGTAAGCCTAAGTCCCCATGCTGTAGCAGAATTCTTTTTAAAAAAGACAGCAGTACCCATTAGGGCCAGATGGTTCGTGTGATGTACCCAGAAATGAAGAAAGCTGCTGAGCCATCAAAATAACAACTGTCCATTGAGCTGTATTTTCTTTTCTTTTTTTTTTTCAAAGATTTTATTTATTTATTTGACAGAGAGAGACACAGCGAGAGAGGGAACACAAACGGGGAATGGGAGAGGGAGAAGCAGGCTTCCAGCTGAGCAGGGAGCCTGATGCGGGGCTCGATCCCAGGACCCTGGGATCATGACCTGAGCCGGAGGCAGACACTTAACAACTGAGCCACCCAGGCGCCCCTTTTGAGCTGTATTTTCAATTAGCATGTTTTACTTGGATAATCAGTATAAAACATTTTTTTAAATGAAAGAAAAAAAAACCAGGGACCTGGGTGGCTCAGTGGGTTAAGTGTCTGCCTTCAGCTCAGGTCATGATCCCAGGGTCTTGGGATTGAGTCCCCCATCGGGCTCCTTGCTCAGCGGGGAGCCTGCATCTCCCTCTGCCTGCTGCTCCCCCTGCTTGTGCTCTCTCCCTATCTCTTTCTCTCTGTCAAATAAATAAAATAAAATTTAAAAAAAGAAAACAAACAAACAGCATTTCCTTTTTATTTTTTTCCCTTCTTGCTCTGAAGTTTACTGGTGCTTCTGGAATACTTCCTTACAGGCTTTCTGGTCATTTGAAAAAACAATGGTCTCCATCTTCTGATTACAACTTGAAATCAAACTTGCTCTCCCTCAAATGGCCCGGTAAAATAGTTTTCTGAAACCCAGCACCTGGCTGGGTGTTTTTTTTTCCCAAGACACCTTCCAGTCAACAGAAACACAAATTACATCTGAGTCCTATTCTGTGGTTTGAATTTTGGGGTGAGGCTCAGTTCTAAAGGCCCTGGTTTCTACATCTCTCTGCCTCTCCTAAATGGGCCAAGTCTGAATTTATTGACCTTTACAGCACAATACGAAATACCCTTGTTTGCTTTGGCCTGTCCTGATGAGTAAGGAGTCCAAACTCCTGTTTGATTTGCTAATTCTATTGTATGTCTTAGTCACTTTCTGTACACATCACTAGGCACCTTTCTTAATGACTCATTATTTCAATGTTTAGAAAAAAAGAGATTACACAATGTACTCTACTTTCTTATGACTTAATTTACTTCTTTCTGTAAAATTATGAGACTAGGTGCCAACCCATAGTTGGAATACTTATTAAAAATTTATTTCTAAGTCCAGCAGAAGCAGCTACTATTATATTAGATATAAGATATATATTAGAGGAGCGCCTGGGTGGCTCAGTGAGCTGGGCGGCTGCCTTCGGCTCAGGTCATGATTTCAGGGTCCTGGGATCGAGTCCCGCATCGGGCTCCCTGCTCAATGGGGAGCCTGCTTCTCCCACTGCCTTTCCCCATGCTTATGCTCTCTCTCTCTCAAATAAATAAACAAAATCTTTTTTTAAAAGATATATATTAGATATATTAGGATACATATATATTAGATATAGGATAAAAATTACATAGAATTATAAAAAGTTGAAGACAAAACTTTTATTTTTAATTGTGGTAAAAGACACATAGTATAAAATCTACTGTTGTAACCATTTTTAAGTTTCCTGCTCAGTAGCATTAAGTACGTTCACATTGTTGTGGGACCATTTCCACAATTTTTTTCATCTCGCTAAACTGAAACTCTGTATCCATTAAACAATAACTTTCCGTTCCATAGCTCCTGGTAACTACCCTTTTCTTTTCTGACTCTATGAATTTGACTACTAGTACTACTAGTACTTTATACTAGTGAAATCATGCACTGTTAATAGGCCCTTTCGTGTCTGACTTATTTCACCTAGCATAATGTCCTCAAGTTTCATCCATGTTATAACATGTGTCAGAATTTCATTCTTCTCTAAGCTGAGTAATATTCCATTATATGTATATGCCACATTTTCCTCATCCACTCATTCAACAATGAACACTTGGGTTGCTTCCATCTTTTGGCTATTGTAAACAATGCTGTTAGGAGAATGGGTATACAAATAAATAGCTCCTCAAGACCCTGCTTTTAATTCTTTGGGGTATATACATAGAAGTGGAATGCTGTTTATATAGTAATACTTTTTTTTTAAGTAGGCTCCATGCCCAATGTGGGGCTCGAACTCACAACCCTGAGATCAAGTGTAGCATGCTCTCCTGACTGTGCCAGCCAGGCACCCTTATGGTAATTCTATTTTTAATTTTTTGGGGAATTACTATACTGTTTTACATAGAGGCTGTACCATTTTATATTCCTACCAGTGGTGCATGAGGGTTCTAATTTCTCCACATCATTACCAATACTTGATTTTTTGGTTTTTGGTCATGTCCATCCTAATGGGTGTGAGGTGGAAAATTTATCTGTCTTTAGATTCTCATATTGTGCATGAGGAACTGAGACCCAGCCATTAAAAAAAAAAATTGTCAGGGCGCCTGGGTGGATCAGTCAGTTAAGTGCCTTCAGTTTAGGTCATAATCCCAGGATCCTGGGCTCCCTGCTCAGCGGGGAATCTGCTTCTCCCTGCCCCTCCCCCCATCTCCAACCCCCTACTCTCTCTCTCTCTTTCTCTCTCTTGCTCTCTTTCACATAAATAAATAAATCTTTAACAAACAAACAAAAACAAACAAACAAAAAAACCCATTGGACTCTGGAGCTAGATTACCACTTTTTAATCCTGGCTCTCCCACTGAACTGACTATGTAACCTTGGGCAAGTTACTTAACTTCTCTGTGTCAGTTTCCTTGTCTGTAAAATGAGTATAATTTAAGGGTACCTACCTCATAGAGTTATTATTGTAAGGACTAAATGAGATAATACAGTTAAAGTGCATCTTGAAGATGGCCATGGATTTTCTGACATTCCTCCCATGGGAAGGTAGAATCTAATTCCCTTCCCCTTGAACCCGCACTGGCCATAGGCACTCACCTGTCCCTCATGAAATGCAGCTGGAGTGATGCTGCTTGCCTTCCAACTCTGGGTCAGAAGCCTTTCAGATTCTGCCTTGGGCTCCAGAAACACTCTCTTCTGAGCAAAGCCACCTGCCTTGTAAGAAGTATGACTATCCTGCTGCAAAGGCCCCATGGAGAGACCCAGACAGGACACAGAGAGGAAGAGGGGTTCCATGGAGTTCTGCTCTCCCACCATCCTGGCACAGTGTCAGGCATCTGAATGAGCCTGTTTGGACCCTTCAGACTAAACTAGTTGTCAGCTGAATAGGAACAAGTGAACCCATTCAATACCACATGGAACAAAAGAATTGAGAGCCAAGTGTTCCCCAAGTATTATTTTTTCATAATTAATTTTGATATTAAATTACACAACAATTGATCACTGGAACAAATGCTTGGTATATTATAAGTGCCACTAGAATGTAAGCTAAGGACAGATTTTTGCCTTTTTTTTAAATTGCTATTTCCCTAAGGCTTAGTGCTCTAAGTATATAATATTATATGCTCTGGCATATAATAGATGTTCAATAAATATTTTTTCAAGGAATGCGTGAAAGTTAAGCCCTTGTTTTTATTAGGGGTAGACAGTACTTAGAACTAGTCTACTGATTGGAATTCTTTGTATCACCCCATGCTAACCTAAAAACTGCTGAAGTCCTTTGTGTACGCACAAAAATTTAGTGGCAAAATATATTCTAACTTGCAAAGATTAGAGACCATCAAGAGTGATCGCATGGTGTTTCTTATACTAATACTACAGTACCAGGCACTTGAAACTTAAAGCTCAGTAATCCTAACAGCCATGCAAAATTTATAGTATCATTTTTCCCCCCATTCTACACATGAGGACACTAAGGCTCACGGAAGTTAGTTACTTTGCCCAACCAAAGATGAGAAGTGGAAACTTCAAGATTTGAACCCAGATCTGCCTCCACCTGGAAGAGCACATTTCAGTCTAGAAAACTATTTATAAGGATCACCAGCACATAACAGTGGGTAGGAAGGACCTGCTGCTCTAAAAGTCAGGAAGAGCCATTCGCGTTCCCATGCTAGTTCTGTCCAGCTGTGAGATCTTTAACTCACACTCATCTCACTTTCCTCAGCCAGAAAATGGGAAGAGTGATCCCTGTCCTACCTATCTCACAATGTGATTTCGGTGATTCTTACAACCCAAACACTTCTGCAAACATGCTTCTGCAGAAGGACCTTTCCATGGCAGCAAAGGTAGAAAAAGATGGGCAGAGGTTTTGGAGGTTCTGAATAGATCCAACACAAATATTTTTGACAAAATGGTGGGAATTAGTGATTCCAAAGTTGAAATAATCTTTGACAAAGCAAATTGAGTTCAAAAGAAATAAATGTTAAGACTGTTCAGATATTTCCAAGTAAAGTATATATTCATCTAAAAGTGAAAATTTTACTCAAAATATAATTGTCAATGCAGTCAAAACCTGAATATCTGAAGCTGAATACCAAGTTTGGGAAAGTTGGAGTGTGTGTTAAAATATTGCTGCTAGGGGCGCCTGGGTGGCTCAGTCGTTAAGTGTCTGCCTTCAGCTCGGGTCATGATCCCAGAGTCCTGGGATTGAGCCCCACGAAGGGCTCCCTGCTCCACGGGAAGCCTGTTTCTCCCTCTCCCACTCCCCCCGCTTGTGTTCCCTCTCTCGCTGTGTCTCTCTCTGTCAAATAAATAAAATCTTTAAAAAATAAAAAAATAAAATATTGCTGCTATTTACACTCCAGTAGCTTGGGGTACAAATCTAGTTTTAAAATCATTGGATGAGGACGCCTGAGTGGCTCAGTCAGTTAAGCAACTGCCTTCGGCTCAGGTCATGATCCCAGGGTCCTAGGATCGAGTCCCACTTTGGGCTCCTTGCTCAGTGAGGAGCCTTGCTTCTCCATCTGCTTGTGTTCTCTCCCTCCCTCTCTCTCTCTCTCTCACTGACAAATAAGTACAATCTTTAAAAAAATAAAATAAAATAATTGGATGAAGAAAGGATGAACCACTCCTTCCAATGCTGTGTTCAGCCCAGAACATCACAGGTTTAGGGTACCAACCGTGTTGTTTTACCCTCACATACTCAGTCATTTGCTACTAAACATATCCTCTGTGTTGAGGTGACAATGTCAAGAGGACCATCCAACCTCACCAACACACTGTACCAAGACCACCCAGGCCCTCTGAGTGTGGCTGCTGAACAAAGCCACCAGGTCAGACTTTCTTGCCTGGGATAATTTACAGTGGGAGGCTGTTGGTGTCTTCTCCTATCAGTTGGCCTTGGTCGGGGTTATCTCCACCATACAGAGATGTTCTAATAATATTGACCCAGAGAAAAGATGTTAGCTCTTGGGAATTTCTGAAAATATACTCATTTTAACTCCATCTTCACTCTCAAGGGTCCAACTGGACAAACCCGAAGGCTCCTGGATAGGATTAGCCCTTGTCAAGCAACAAAAGATCCTGTTATACACTTTCCCCAGGGGCCCAGGGGGCCTACTTGACATACATTTGCATAACTATGTTTGACTTTACAAGTGATACTTGAGAATAAAAAAAGAACAAAGAGAATCTGCACCAAAGGGTCTTGCTGTTTTTAAACACAGACACTGTTTAAACCCAATTTATTTGGCCAAAGTTCCATCTAACCAGGCAACCTCACTGTCAGGTTCACATGTGGGTGTTTACACACACACACACACACATACACACACACACACATATACAACACACACACATACACTCTCTTCCATGCACACACAAGCACACATACTGAGCTAGGTTTAGTACCTCCAACTCAGATCCATAAATGTTTCTATGGCCTATGATTGTAGATACATTCTCATAGTTCTCAGAGAACTTTCAAGAGTCTAAAGATTTGAACATGTTAAAAAATTTTGTGAATTTCACTATTTCAATTGTAGAATCCAACAAACAAAATTTAGAGTTATAGGGGTATCAAATTTAACAAGAGAGTTTCGAAAGAGCAAGTCATTGGCAAATTCCAAAATCTTTCTGAATATATCATTCTTTTGGATTTTCCACACTTTAAACCTCCATCAAGATTCCATTTGTTTAGAATATCTAGAATCACAATTGCTAAAATGTAGCATACAGGTTAAGGGATCTGGATCTTCAGTCAGCAGACCTGGGCTTCAACCCTACTGTAATAAATTTCCAGGCCCAAGATGGAGTCACTCTTGTCCAGGATGCCACATGGGGAAACAGAAACTTGGATAACTCTCGTGTCCTTGTAAATGCTCTGCTTGACCGAAACAAAGTATATCCAATCAGCCAATCCCCAAACACCATGCCAGCTTGGGGCTGTATACGTATATCCTTGTTTCTTGTTTGTTTTTCATTTTCCCCTTTCTTATTCTTTATTCTTTATCCTAATAAAAAGGTCCTTGCTTTCCACCTCATTTTGCAGTTCTCTGGACTCTTGGTAATGGAGACTGCGGCTTCATGAAGGGTTAAATAAAGTTTGTGTTACCTAAATTGTCTTCTTTAATCATTTTTTTCTTTGTTTTTAAAGATTTTATTTATTTATTTATTTGACAGAGAGAGACACAGCGAGAGAGGGAACACAAGCAGGGGGAGTGGGAGAGGGAGAAGCAGGCTTCCTGCTGAGCAGGGAGCCCGATGTGGGGCTTGAACCCAGGAACCTGGGATCATGACCTGAGCCGAAGGCAGACGCTTAACGACGGAGCCACCCAGGCACCCCTTTAATCATTTTTAATAAACCCAATCTGTGACTTGGTGGAGGCAGATCCTTTCAGACCTTCTTGGTACATGTTGCATAAGGTCATTGCAAAGATTAAATGAGAAAAATAAAAATAACAGTGGGGATCCTGGGTGGCTCAGTTGGTTAAGTGTCTGACTTCAGCTCAGGATATGATCCCAGGGTCCTGGGATCGAGCACCACATTGGGCTCTATGCTCATCGGGGAGCCTGCTCCTCCCTCTCCCTTTCCCTCTGCCCCTCCCCTCCATTCATGCTCTCTCTCTCTCTCTCTCAAATAAATAAAATCTTAAAAAAAAAGAAAAAGAAAGAAGATGTGGTCCATATATACAATGGAATATTCCTCAGCCATCAGAAAAGATGAATACCCAACTTTTACATCAACATGGATGGGACTGGAGGAGATTATGCTAAGTGAAATAAGTCAAGCAGAGAAAGTCAATTATCATATGGTTTCACTTATTTGTGGAACATAAGGAATAACATGGAGGACATTAGGAGAAGGAAGGGAAAAATGGGCGGGGGGAATTGGAGGGAGAGATGAACCATGAGAGACTATGGACCTGAGAAACAAACAGGGTTTTAGAGGGGAGAAGGGAGGGGGGATTGGTTAACCCAGTGATGGGTATTAAGGAGGGCACGTACTGCATGGAGCACTGGGTGTTATACGAAAACAATGGATCGTGGATCACTACATCAAAAACTAATGATGTATTGTATGGTGACTAACATAACATAATAAAATTAAAAAAAAAAAAAGAAAAAGAAAAATAACAGTGTTGAGCATCCAGTAAGTTCTTAAATATATCAGCAATTGTAATTACTATAATCTTTTGCCAAATTTAATGCTAAGATTTTTACTTTTTTACACTTACTCCTTACTCCTCCCACTGAAATAAGACTTCATCTGCCTCCAATTTGACCTCAGACTTTCTAGTTGGGTTCTTTTTTCCAGCTTGTGTCTCAGCTCAGGCGAAAGACCCTGAGGGCAAAGTATCTCCTGATGGTAACAGAAACTACCCGCTCAAGCCATAAGGATTGCCCTAAGCCAGTAAGAGCCTATTTGCGATTGATTGACTCCAAGACAAATATCAATTTGACCTTCATTGCGTACCTGCAGGTACCCACCCACCTTTGCCCCACATTTTCCTTATATTAACCTGGAAGTATTTGCAGCACTTCGGAGACAGTCTTGAAGATGCTAGTCTGCTGTCTTCCCAGGCGTAGGCCTCATTGAAGTAAATCCCTTTCTTATTTCACCACCACTCATTTCTCTGCCTTTGGATTTTATCAGTGATGAGTGGCTGAACCTGGTCTCTTTGGGATCTTGAGAGCCAGGTGTTTTGCACCCTGTGCCCCGGCTACACCCACCTGTGCCACCACCTTCATTTCTATGACCACAGAAAGTTATCTACATTGTCCGTTACAACAGTCAGTATTTTTCATCTCTCTTCCGATAAGCTCATTGTTCCAAAATGCAGATGGAGCGCCTAGGTGGCTCAATCAGTTAAGCATCTGACTTTTGATCTCAGCTCAGGTCTTGATCTTAGGGTTGTAAGTTCAAGCCCCACATTGGGCCCCACACTGGGCGTGGAGCCTACTTAAAAAAAAATGCAGAAAGCAAAGAATAATTCAATGAGGAAGACAGTCTCTACTTAGCATCGTGGTATTTAAACATTTAGCTTATGTATTGATTCCTTTTGCATTTAAATCAATTTTAGATGTTAACAATAGTTAATCTAATTCTAGGATCCTACAATTAACACAAGAACACAAATCATGGCCATCAAATACATATTAAAGTCAAATAACAGGTAATTTTTTTCTTTTAGTTCTTCGAGGTTATTGATTAAGCCCAGTGTAATTTCTCTTTCCAAATGGAATTCCGGCTCTTATGTAAGAATGAGGAAGTAACAACATCCCCTGGAAAGGGCTATCAGACCTCCCTGGCTGGGTTAGGATGTCAGTGGAAGGGAGGAAATGAAAATTACACATCACAGCTGAAGCGCAGATGGGAAACTGGATAAGCCATCACTCTCTATTTTGATTACTGCATTTGTGAGGGCTAAATGCCTGATCTCTGTTTGGGAATGACAGAGACTCTGCCAAGAAGAAGGGAAATGAACACCCATCAACACTGTGATGTGGTTGAGATTTATCTGCATCAAATCCTACCATGTTTGGAATATGCTGAAAATCTTGATCTATTTAAAAGCTTCCAATGTGGCAGAACTTTCTTCCCTGTCAGCACTGAGAATAGCCTTTGAAATGCATAGGAACTATACAAATGAAGGGAGAATACAAATGGACTGAATAACATTTTGTAAGATTCTAAGTATCTTTTCCACAGCCACATTCTCCTCCCATGATTACTCTATGCTCATTTTAAGGGAAAGATATTTGGTGAATCAGAAACTGGAAGATGGTCTCAAGTGGAGCCTACAGCATCTTTGCTATGATGTTAATGATTTACAGAGCCTCTTCCTCCTCAGTGTCTCTTCCTTTCCACCCCCAACTGGTGTGGGCCATTAAGTGGATGGAAATACTTAACCATTCTCTCTAGCTTTTCCCTCAACGACCAGCACAACCAACGATCAGCGATGCTGTTGATTACATTAGGTTAATTTACTGTATCATGCTGCTCCTCATTCCTAACCTCCACAATTCATTCACCAAATGCACTCATTGTCTCTTACAGTGGACAGTTATTGCTTTTGTCCTAATCTTCGGATAAAAGCACTTGAATCTCCTCTGAGGAGTACAACTTCCCTCCTCAGTCCACGGTGTTATGAACGCTGGTGCCCACACCTCCACCTCAAAAGATGGGTACATGTATCGGGACTGATGCAGCCAGAGTATGGAGTCCTGCTGCCTTTGGTCTTTGGTCCCCTTCTCTTATCTTTCTATGCAGCAATGGCTTCTGCCCC
Organism: Phoca vitulina; assembly: GCF_004348235.1. Classification (NCBI taxonomy): domain Eukaryota; kingdom Metazoa; phylum Chordata; class Mammalia; order Carnivora; family Phocidae; genus Phoca; species Phoca vitulina. The sequence continues at coordinate 33,169,436 of NW_022589710.1, read as the reverse complement.
CAGGTCAAGTTGGAAACACCATCTCTGAAGAAATTTAGTGTATGTAAGGGTATTCATGCACTAGCAACTCAGAGTAGTGGTTGGAGCACCAGAAAGAACTCACTTTCTTTGGCATTTGGGGAGAAGCCCAGCCCGACCACATGTCCCCAGCACCCTAAAGTGAATCATCATTCACATTCCTACTCACAAACACAAAACCTAGCTCTAATTCAGGGGCAGGACACAGGAAAAACCCAACCCAAGCCACCTATATTAATCAAACTTGTCCTTGATTCACAAAAAGATAAGTAAAAGATCATGGATGGTTGGAAAATTCTGTAGCTCAAGTGAGACCAACTAAAACAAACATCAAAAGACCTGACCCAGATGGTGGAAATATAGATAATTCATAAAATATAATAAACTACAAGAAATTCTGATCAGTGTCCCAAAAAAGAAGGTATTGTATTCATTCATTCATTCATTCATTTTTATTCAACTGTAATTAGCATATAGTGTTATATTAGTTTCAGGTGTACAATATAAAGATTTAACAATTCTATACATTTCTTGGGCACCTGGGTGGCTCAGTCGTTAAGCGTCTGCCTTCCGCTCAAGTCATGATCCCAGGGTCCTGGGATCGAGCCCCATATCGGGCTCCCCTGCTCTGCGGGAAGCCTGCTTCTCCCTCTCCCACTCCCCCTGCTTGTGTTCCCTCTCTCACTGTGTCTCTCTCTGTCAAATAAATAAATAAAATCTTAAAAAAAATTCTATACATTTCTTAGTGCTCACCACAATAAATGTGCTCTTATCCCCATCACTTATTTCACCCATTCCCCTGCCCACCTCCCCTTTGGCAACCACGAGTTTGTTCTCTGTATTCAAGAATCTGGGTTTTTTGTTTGTTTGTTTGTCTCTTTTTTTATTTTGTTCATTTGTTTTCTTTCTCAAATTCCACATAGGAGTGAAATCATATGGTATTTGTCTTTCTCTGACTGACTGATCTCACTTAGCATTATACTCTCATGGATATTGTATCCATTTAAACCAGAAGAAACTACTATGAAAAAGGAGCACTTGGAGAACAATGAAGAGTTCATGGAGATTAAAAATACAATCGCCAAAGTAAAAAATAAATCTAAGGAATGCAAGAAAAAGTTAAGAAACATAGAGCAAAAAGACCAAACACAGATCACACAAGGGAAAAAAATTGTGAACTCTATCTTCAGATAGAGTAACCAAGAGAACCAAAATCTGTCCAGCAGGAGTTCCAGAAATAAAGAACAGAGGAAAAATCATAAGAATCATAGAAGAATATCCCCCAGAGTTGACATGAGATGTGAAACTTCAGAGTGAAAGGGCTTATTAGGTACACAATAGGATGAGTAAAAAATAGAAAAAAAGATTCATACTTGGACACATTCTGAGATTTCACAACATCATGGATAAAGAGACACACGAAAAGCATTTGGGGCTGGGTTGAGGAAACAGGTTATTACTAAACAATAATGATTCCAGGGATCCTACGGCCAACTGGTTTGGGCCATTAAGTGGATGGAAATACTTAACCATTATTTCCAGAGATGGAGTGGCGTGAGGCAGTCACAGGGGACACCCGACTTTCCCACTGGAGGAGTGGCTGTGGGGCGGCAGAGCAGGGCCAACGACCACTTTCTCCTGAGACGGACTACAGAGCATCACCCACCAGACATGACAGTCCAAGTCACACATTGAAGGACAGCCTCACTGAGCCACCGAGAGTGTCAGTTGTACCCAAGGCAATCTAGCAGCCAAAAGTACCTGTGATGGATTTCCAGATGGAACTGAAACCGGCATTCTTAGCCGAGACACCAAGAGGTGGTTAAAGCAGTACCGGAACACGGAGATAGCGGATTCCAAGTGAAAACCAGACAATGTAGCAAAGATATTATCCATGAAAAAAAAAACCCAAAAAACAAACAAAAAAACACAGAAAAGCAAGCAAGCAAGCAATGGAGTATGTTTTCAAATGGCTAGAGAAAAAATATTTTGAATATAGAATTCTATATGCAGCCATACTATCAACCATGAAAATGAAATGAAGACATTTTTAGATATGGCAGGGATGTTGGAATTATTGAGCCGAGTATTTTATTTATTATTTATTTATTTTTATTTAAATTCAATTAGCCAACATATTGTACATCATTAGTTTCAGATGTAGTGTTCAATAATTAATCAGTGGCATATATCACCCAGTGCTCATCACATCACGTGCAGCTGAGTATCTTAAATAGCTATGATTAATATGCTAAGAACTGTAATGGATAAAACAGACAGCATGCAAGAACAGATAGGTAAGAAGAGAGATGGAAATTCTAAAAAAAGAATAAAAAAGAAAGCGAGAGATCAAAAACACTGTAACTAGAAATGAAGAGTTTGATGATTTCTGATGGGTTTTGAGGGGCACGTTAGTAGACTGGACATGGCTGAGGAAAGAAGCCTGAGGATATGCCAGTGAAAACCTCCAAAACTGAAAGCAAAGAGAAAAAAACTGAAAAAAAGAAAAAGAATACCCAAGATCTGTGGGCCAACAAAAGGTATAGCATAGGTATAATGGGAATACCAGAAGGAGAATTTCCTGAAATTAATGTAACATACCAAACCACAGATCCAGGAAGCTCAAAGAACAGTAAGCTGGATAAATGCTCCCCTGATTACACATAGGGGTATCATATTCAAACTGCAGAAAATCAAAGATAAAGAAAAAAATTTTGAAAGAAGCTAGAGGGGGGAGAAATACCTATAAGGAACAAAAATAAGAATTACATCTGATTCCTCTTCAGAAACCATGCAGGCAAGAGGGTGGAGTGAAATATTTAAAGTATTAAGAGAAAAAACCACCAACCTAGAAAATCTGTATCCCGAGAAACTGTCCTTCAACAGTGAAAGAAAAACAAATACTCCCAGACAGGGGCACCTGGCTGGCTCAGTCAAAAGAGTGTGTGACTCTTGATCTCGGGGTGGTGAGTTTGGGCCCCACATTGATGTAGAGATTACTTAAATAAATAAAACTTAAAAAAATATTCTCAAACAAAACTTGAGAGAATTTGCTACCAGTAGACCTGTTTTTAAGAAATATTAAAAGAAGTTCTTCAGAGGGAAGGAAAATGGTATGTCAGAAATGCAGATTTATGTAAAGAAAAGAAAAGCATTTGAGAAAGAATAAGTGAAGGTAAATTAAAAACATTTTTCATCTTAGTTGATTTAGTTTTACTAAATAGTTGATGGATAAAGAAAAAAGAGATTTAAGTATATTTTTGTAAGTTCTATAGTAATTTATAAAATGATCAAAGTTGCATGAAAGGGTGGGGAACTGAGGGGTGTTAAATGGTCTACACTCCATCTCTTTTTTTTTTTTTGGCATTTCAGATTTATTTATAAAAATATTTTATTTATTTATTTATCTATCTGAGAGAGAGACAGTGAGAGAAAGAGAGAGCATGAACGGGGGAGAAGCAGTGGGAGAGGGACAAGCAGACTACTCACTGAGCACAGAGCCCCAAGCAGGGCTCAAACCCATGACCCTGAGGTCAAGACCCCAGCCAAGATCAAGAGTCAGACGCCTAACAGACTGAGCCACCCAGGCACCCCTGCACTCCATATCTTTCATTGAAGGGAGTCAAGAGCACTCCTGACAGTTGATAAACCAAATAATAGAGACATAGCATATTCTTTAGAGTTCTAGGTAGATACATAAGAAGGATCAAACCCAAAAATGGTCCCAAGTAGTTAAATCCAAGGCACGGAACTAATGGTTGTAGGCTGGAAGGAGGAGAGCAGGAGAGACTTAGATTGTCAGTTTACACACTCCTAAATCTGGAGGTTGAGTTTTTATTTCCATGACCATGGTTTTTTTTATATATATATAAACAAAAAGTAGAATTCTACGTAGGAAAACCTATAGGATAAAATTTCAGAGGAGGGGTGCCTGGGTGGCTCAGTCGTTAAGCGTCTGCCTTCGGCTCAGGTCATGATCCCAGGGTCCTGGGATCGAGCCCCGCATCGGGCTCCCTGCTTGGCGGGAAGCCTGCTTCTCCCTCTCCCACTCCCCCTGCTTGTGTTCCCTCTGTCGCTGTGTCTTTCTCTGTCAAATAAATAAATAAAATCTTTAAAAAATTTTTTCAGAGGAAAATCCATGGCAATAATTATATAATTATTAGACAAGAAAGATTGATAATAGGTGGCCAATATTTCAACTCAAGAAGCCAGAAAAAGAACAACAAAAGAATTCCAAAGAAAGTAGGCAGAATTAATAAAGATGAGAGTAAAAACCAATAAGGGAGAAAAAAATAACAACAGAAATTATAAATAAATAAAATGATAAAGCAATAGCTGGTTTTTCAAGACAGAGACATTTTAAGACATTAAGAGAGATGTTTGTAACTTGAATCAAAGACAAATTTTCTAATTTCAAAAGTGAAAGAAAAGTACATTTCCCCCCCTTCTGAATATGTGAGACTTCACACACCCTTAAGACTATGAGTAAAACAAAAGCAATCTTTAATGCTACTTCTTACTCTCCTCAGCTATGTTGGAAAACAAAGGGGAGGATCCTTAGCTAGAGAGCAGATAAAAGTTTCAGTTTCTCCCCCATTTCATTCAGGATTTGGAGTCCGTCAGAAAGAAAGAAGTTTGTCACTAGTTGAGCAGAAATTCCTGAGGAAAATGAGTCTGTCCTCATCCAGTTCAGCATAAATTGTTGTTCTTTCACAGTTGAAATGCCCTGAGAACTCTGGGTCCTGTTGCCTCAAACTACCCTGGGGAGACAGTCCTCAAAACCTCTCTATTGGTCATCCAGACATTCAGGTCCAGGCTACGCAGGCCCAAGAAATCACAATAGATGAACGGATGGATAAATAGATGATAGATAAAAAATCAACAGCACTGCTTTATTTTAGCCTAAGTCTTTTTTTTTTTTAAGATTTTATTTTTGAGAGAGAGAGAGAATGAGAGCATGAGCATGAGAGGTGGGGGATGGGCAGAGGGAGAAGCAGACTCCCCACTGAGCCAAATGCGGGACTCAATCCTAGGACCCTGGGATCATGACTTGAGCTGAAGGCAGACACTTAACTGACTGAGCCACCCAGGTGTCCATTTCAGCCTAAGTCTTAACCTAAATCAAAAGTGCTCAATTATAACCAAGTTTAGTCAACTGTTTTTTAAGATCTATAGACTTCGGGGCGCCTGGGTGGCTCAGTCGTTAAGCATCTGCCTTCCACTCAGGTCGTGATCCTGGGGCCCTGGGATTGAGCCCCGCATCGGGCTCCCTGCTCAGCAGGAAGCCTGCTTCTCCCTCTCCCACTCCCGCTGCTTGTGTTCCCTCTCTCGCTGTCTCTCTCTCTCTGTCAAATAAATAAATAAAATCTTTAAAGAAAAAAAAAGATCTATAGACTTCAACTAATTTAGGAGACAGTGAGATTACTTTTAAAAAGTCTCAGTATAGGGGCATCTGGGTAGCACAGTCGGTTAAAGCATCTAGCTCTTGGTTCTGGCTCAGGGTCGTGATCTTAGTGTCATGAGACTGAGCCCCAGCCCTGCCTGGGGTTCCATGCTCAGTGCGAAGTCGGCTTGAGTTTCTCTCTCCCTTTCCCTCTGCCCCTCCCTCCCCCTCTAAAATAAATAAATAAATCTTTAAAATTAATTAAGTCTCATTATAAAATGCATTGATTAAAAATATAATAAAGTGCTTTGATTTAAAGACTCATATTCCAAAAGGAAATTGTCCTCAATATAGATTTAATAACACATATAGATAGAAGAAATAAAAGTTAATATTCTAGGTAAAATAGACATTTTCTAGGAAAACAAATGACTGAAATTGATTTAAAAAGAAAGCCTGCGGGCACCTGGGTGGCTCAGTCATTAAGCGTCTGCCTTCAGCTCAGGTCATGATCCCAGGGTCCTGGGATCGAGCCCCATATCGGGCTCCCTGCTCCGCAGGAAGCCTGCTTCTCCCTCTCCCCCTCCCCGTGCTTGTGTTCCCTCTCTCGCTGTGTCTCTCTCTGTCAAATAAATAAATAAAATCTTTTTTTAAATTTTATTATGTTATGTTAGTCACCATACAATACATCATTGGTTTTTGATGTGGTGATCCACGATCCATTGTTTTCGTATAACACCCAGTGCTCCATGCAGTACGTGCCCTCCTTAATACCCATCACCGGGCTAACCAATCCCCTCTCCCCCCTCCCCTCTAAAACCCTGTTTGTTTCTCAGAGTCCATAGTCTCTCATGGTTCATCTCCCCCTGCTTGTGTTCCCTTTCTCGCTGTCTCTCTCTGTCAAATAAATAAATAAAATCTTTAAAAAAAAGAAAAAGAAAAAGAAAGAGCCTGCATAGTGTAATAACAATTAAAAAAGTAAAAGATTGTCAAAGGCCCAGAGGACTTTAGACACAAATCCTTTCAAATCTTCAAGGAAATGAGAGAAGAGGTTGGCTCAGTTGGTTAAGCATCTGCCTTCAGCTCAGGACTCTGGGATCAAGCCCCGCATCAGGCTCCCTGCTCAGCAGGGAGTCTGCTTCTCCTTCCTTTCCCTCTGTGTTTTCTCTCCCTCTCTCGTTCTCTCTCAAATAAATAAATAAATAAAATCTTTAAAAATTTTTCGAAAATTAGAAGAAATAAATGAAAGAAAAGAAAGGCAAAGGAGAAAAAGAAACAAAGAAACGAGAGCTTCCAATTTAAGCACAATTCTTATACCAGAACCTGGCAAAGCAAGCATTCTAAAAGAAAATCAGACCATAGTTCTTAACCTGGAGTCTCTAGACACTGGAATATTAATGACAGAACTTCAAGAAGGTCCATAAATCCCTGAAGCTGAATGGATAATTGGGTGTATATGTTACACAAACACACACACATGTACACACATATATATAGTTCTGAAGAAAGGGTACAAGGCTTTCATCAGATTTTCAAACATGTCCATGACCTACAAAAAGAACCATGACAGTAGAGCAATTTCACCAATGAGAATAAATACGTTGTAAATAAACTATTAATGAAATGAATCCAGTAATGTATTAAAAACCATTATATCATGACCTAGGAGGTTTTGCACAGGAATTTGAGATGGTCAGCACAAAGAAATCTACTTACGTTAACACTGGTGATCTCTGGGTAGTAGGAATATAACATTTTATTTTCTTATACTTGCTTTGGTTTATTTTATAATTTTACTACATGAATATGCACTACTTCTGTAACAATAAAAGGTTAAAAAGTAAATCTGGTAGCACATTTTTTTTTAAAAGATTTTATTTATTTATTTGACAGAGAGAGAGGGAACACAAGCAGGGGGAGTGGGAGAGGGAGAAGCAGGCTTCCCACGGAGCAGGGAGCCCGATGTGGGGCTTGATCCCAGGACCCTGGGATCATGACCTGAGCTGAAGGCAGACGCTTAACGACTGAGCCACCCAGGCGCCCCTAGTAGCACATTTTTAAAACTATTATAAAGAAAGTTTTAAAAAAGCAACCTACAAGGGCACTTGGGTGGCTCAGTTGGTTAAGCGTCTGCCTTCGGCTCAGGTCATGATTCCAGGTCCTAGGATCGAATCCAGTATCGGGCTCCGTACTCAGTGGGATCCTGTTTCTCCCTCTCCCTCTGCTGCTCCCTCTGGTTGTGCTCTCTCACTCGCTCTGTAAAATAAATAAATAAAAAATCTTTAAAAAAAAAGTCACTTATGGCTTGTTTCCCTCTCTCCTTTTTTTCTTTCCCCCCTTCCCATATGTTCATGGTTATTTTTCTTAAATTCCACATATGAGTGAGATCATATTTATTTCACTTAGCAAAATACACTCTAGCTTCATCCATGCTGTTGCAAATGACAAGATTTCATTCTTTTCTGTTGGTTAAGTAATATTCCATTGTGTATATATACATATATATGTATATATATATACACACCACATCTTCTTTATCCATTAATCAGTTGATGGACATTTGGGCTATCTCTGTAGTTTGGCTATTGTTGATAATGCTGCTATGAACATCGGTGAGGGGGGCATGGATCCCTTTGAATCTGTGTTTTTGTATCCTTTGGGTAAATACCTAGTAGTGCAATTGCTAGATCATAGGGTAGCTCTATTTTTAACTTTTTGAGGAACCTCTAAACTGTTCTCCAGAGTGACTGCACCAGTTTGCATTCCCACCAACAAGGAGCATGTGACTCTTGATGTCAGGATTGTGAGTTTGAGCCCCAAGTTGGGTGTAGAGATTACTTAAATAGAAAAAAATTTTTATGGCACCTGGGTGCTCAGTTAAGCATCTGCCTTCAGCTCAGGTCATGATCCCAGGGTCCTGGGATCAAGTCCCACACTGGGCTCCCTGCTCAGCGGGGAGTCTGTTTCTCCCTCTCCCTCTGTCCTTCCATACACTTGTGCTCTCTCTCAAATAAATAAATAAAATCTTAAAAACATTTTTATATAAAAACATATAAATATTTTAAAACACAAAATTTTAAAAATTTTATAAATAATATAAATGTTTAATATAAATAAGTACAGACTCCAATAACCTAGGAATAGATGTATTAAGAATTTGACAATATCTATCTTAATAAACTCTTAAACTTTCTTGAAGAGCTTTGTATTCGTTTCCTGGGGCTGCTGTAATAAATCACCACAAACTGGATGGCTTAAAACAATTGAAATGTATTCTCTCACAGTTCAGAATGCTAGAAGTCCTAAATGATGGTGTTAACAGTGTTGGTTCCTCATGGAGGCTCTGAGGGAGATATTGTCCCCTCTCTCCCTCCTAGCTTCTGGTGGTTGTTTGGCAATTTTTGTCATGCTTTGGCTTGAAAATGCCTCATTCCAATCTCTACCTCTATCTTGACATCATTTTCTTTGTATCTGTGCGGTCCTTTCCTGTCTCTTCTGAGGACTCTCATTGGATTTAGTGACCACCCCATTCCAATGTGATCTCATCTTAATCTTTACCTTAATTACATCTGCAAAGACCCTATTTCCAAATAAGATTATGTTTGTGGGTTTTGAATAGACAGGAATTTTAGGGGGACATTGTTCAACTCATTATAAGCTTAAACAACCTGAATAAATACATATACTATATTCTTAAATTGGAGGACTCAATATTTTAAATATACCATTTGGTGAAACATTAAAAAAATTAAATAAGGGGTGCCTGAGTGGCTCAGTTGGTTAAGTGTCAGACTCTTGATTTTAGCTCAGGTCATGATCTCAGGGTCATGTGATTGAGCCCCACATCAGGCTCCATGATCAGCAGGGAGTCTACTTGAGATTCTCTCTCTCCCTCTGCCCCTCCCACCCTGCTCATGCACATGCTCTCTCTCAAAAAAAAAAAATTTTTTTTTAAATTTAAATAAAAAAGACATATATACCATTTGGTAATTACTAAAAAAAGGATACTAAATAACAAAAATTAAATGGGGATAAAATAAAATACAAACTGGGGCGCCTGGGTGGCTGTCAGTTAAGTGTCTGCCTTTGGCCCAGGTCATGATCCCGGGATCAAGCCCCAGGTTGGGCTCCTTGCTCAGCGGGGAGTCTGCTTATCCTTCTCCCTCCCTCTGTCCCTCCTCCTGTTCCTTCTCTCTCTCTCTCTTTCTCTCTCTCTCTCACTCACTCTCTCTCTCAAATAAATAAATAAAATCTTAAAGACTTACATTGTGTAAGACTGATGAATCACAGACCTGTACCTCTGAAACAAATAATACATTATATGTTAAAAAAAAATAAAGAAGATAGTAGGAAGGGAAAAATGAAGGGGGGGATGTCAGAGGGGGAGACGAACCATGAGAGACTATGGACTCTGAGAAACAAACTGAGGGTTCTAAAGGGGAGGGGGGTGGGGGGATGGGTTAGCCTGGTGATGGGTATTAAAAAGGGCACATATTGAATGGAGCACTGGGTGTTATATGCAAACAATGAATCATGGAACACTACATCAAAAACTAATGATGTACTGTATGGTGATTAACGTAACTTAATAAAAAAAATAGAGACTTACTATAAAAGGAAACAGGAAGGAAGAATAAAGACAATAAAACCAATAGAAAACAAATAGAAGATGGTAGACTTAAGCCCCATTATATCAATAACCTCATTAAAAGTTAAGTGGATGTCAATTTTCAGAAAAAACTAAATTATATGCTGTTCATTAGAAACACATTTAAACATAAAGATACAGACAACTTGAAAATATAAGGATGGAAAAAAGACATAGCATGAAAACACTAATCAAAAGAAAGCTGGAATGACCGTATTTATGAGACAAAATGTACTTTCAGGCAAGAAGTGTTACCAGAGATAAGAAAGAACATTTCATAAAAACCAAAATCCTGTTTGTATGGACATAATAACATAGCTCTAACACATTTGAAGCAAAAATTGGGTGGCACTTGGCTGGCTCAGTCAGTGGAGCATGCAACTCTTGATCTTCGAGTTGTAGGTTCGAGTCCCATGTTGGGTGTAGAGATTACCTAAAAATAAAATCTTTTAAAAAAATAAATAAAAGAGAGAGAAAACACAAATGACCAATACCAGGAGTTTCAAAATGTGATATTACTACACATTCTACAGATACTAAGAGAACACAATGAACAACTTTATGCCAATAAATTTGACAATGTAGACAAATTCTTTGAAAAATGCAATTACCAAAACAGATACAAAAAGAAGTAAATGATGGGACCTGAGTGGCTCAGTCTGTTAAGCATCTGCCTTCAGCTCAGGTCATGATCCCAGGGTTCTGGGATCGAGCTCCACGTTGGGCTCCCTGCTCAGCAGGAAGCCTGCTTCTCCCTCTCCCTCTGCCCCTGCTTGTGTTCCCTCTCTCGCTGTGTCTCTCTCTCTGTTAAGTAAATAAAATCTTTAAAAATAAATAAATTAGAGGGGGCGGAGCAAGATGGCGGAGGAGTAGGAGACCTGGCTTTCGTCTCCTCTCAGGAATTCAGCTGGATAGGGATCAAACCATTCTGAACACCTACAAACTCAACAGGAGATGGAAGAAAAGAATAGCAACAACTCTCTGAACAGAAAAGCGACCACTTTCTGGAAGGTAGGACGTGCGGAGAAGTGAATCTGAGGCGATATTCGGGAGGATAGACGGCGGGGGAGGGGCCTCCATCGGCCGCTTCTGGCAAGTGATAGAGCCACGGAGCACAAAATCGGAACTTTTAGAAGTCGGCTCCGCTGAGGGACGTCACTCTGGTGGCAAAGTGGGGGGTGGAACCCTCGCGGGACAGTGTGGTCTCAGGACCCTCGGGGTCACAGAAAGACCGGGGGTGCCTGAGTGCGGCAGAGCTCCCAGGTATCGGAGCGGGGAAGCCGGCGGCAGAGACGGAGCCCAGGCGCGGGCTCTCAGCTCGGGGTTGCTATAAACCGTGATCCGCAGCACAGTCGGGCCACTGCTCCTCCAGCAGGGACCCAACAAGCGGCAGATCCGGGGAGACTCACCTTCTTCCCCCGGGAGGAGAGGTGCGGGAGCGCACCGCGGGGATCTGCTGGGTTTGGAGACTCCACCCGGGGTCGGGTGCCAGATAGAAAGGCGCGGTCACAGGCCGGGTGAGCGCGGAGTGTGGCCGGAGACCGGGGAGACGGGAGTGACTGACTGCTTTTCTCTGGGGGCTCGCTGAGGAGCGGGGCCCCGAGTTCTCGGCTCCTCTGGGGCAGAGACTGGGAGGCCGCCATTTTCACTCTCCGCCTCCAAAGCTGTACGGAAAGCTTGCAGGGAACAAAAGCTCCCGAGAGCAAACCCGAGCAGATTACTTAGCCCGGACCGGCAAGGGCGGGGCAATTTTGCCTCCTGCAAAGACATTTGGGAACCACGGCAACAGGCCCCTCCCCCAGAAGATCAGTGAGAACAGCCAGCCAAGACCAAGTTTACCGATCAATGAGAACGGCAGAACTCCAGCGCTAGGGGAATACTGCACATAGAATCCATGGCTTTTTTACCATGATTCTTTAGTCTTTCAAAGTTAATTATTTTTTTTAACTGTCTTTTTTTCTTTTTTCTTTTTTTCTTTTTTTTTTTGAATTTTTCTTTTTCCCTTTTTCAACCAACATCTTATCAATCCCTTTTTTAAAAAAAAAACATTTTTATTTTTCATTTTTAAAGTCATATTCTATCCCTTCATAGTAGTTACCCGTATTTTTGACATATATATATAAGTTGTTCTCTCTTTAAAATCTTGAGATAGTTTCTTCTAACAGATCAAAATATACTCTAAATCTCTAGTGTATGGTTTTTTTCTACTCCCCTGCCTGATCACATTCTCTCCCTTTTTTCTTTCTTTTTTTTTTTAATCCTCTTCTTTCTTTCTTCAAACAACTTATCAAATCCTTTTTTAAAATTTTTTATAATTTCCATCTTTATAGTCATATTCCATCCCTTCATCATATCAACCCTTATTTTTGTACATATATAAGTTTTTCTTTCTTTAAAATTTTGGGAGGGACTTTCTTTTAACAGACCAAAATACACCCAAAATCTAGTGTGTGGCACTGATCTATAAACCAGCCTGATCATATTTGATCACATTCTGTTTTTGTTTTGTTTTGTTTTGTTCTGCTTTTGTTTGTCTTTATCTTTATCTTTTTCTTTTTTCTTTTTTTCTTTCTTTTTCTTTTTTCTCTCTTTCCCTTTCTTTTCCCACTGCTTCAGGTCTTTTCTGATTTGTTTAGAGTATATTTTCTGGGGACGTTGTTACCCTGCTAGCATTTTGTTCTCTCATTAATCTATTCTCCTCTGCACAAAATGACAAGATGGAAAAAATCACCTCAACAAAAAGAACAAGAGGTATTACCGACTGCCAGGGACCTACTCAATACGGACATTAGTACGATGTCGGATCTAGAGTTCAGAATCATCACTTTAAAGATACTAGCTGGGCTTGAAAAAAGCATGGAAGTTATTAGAGAAACCCTTTCTGGAGAAGTAAAAGAACTAAAATCTAACCAAGTAGAAATCAAAAAGGCTATTAATGAGGTGCAATCAAATATGGGGGCGCTAACTGCTAGGATAAATGAGGCAGAAGAAAGAATCAGTGAGATAGAAGACCAAATGATGGAAAATAAAGAAGCTGAGAAAAAGAGAGATAAACAACTACTGGATCACGAGGGCAGAATTCGAGAGATAAACGATACCATAAGACGAAACAACATTAGAATAATTGGGATCCCAGAAGAAGAAGAAAGAGAGAGAGGGGCAGAAGGTATAATGGAGCAAATTATAGCAGAGAACTTCCCTAATTTGGGGAAGGAAACAGGCATCAAAATCCAGGAAGCACAGAGAACCCCTCTCAAAATCAATAAAAATAGGTCAACACCCCGACATCTAATAGTAAAACTTATGAGTCTCAGAGACAAAGAGAAAATCCTGAAAGCAGCTCGGGAGAAGAGATATGTAACCTACAATGGTAGAAACATTAGATTGGCAACAGACTTATGCACAGAGACCTGGCAGGCCAGAAAGGACTGGCAGGACATATTCAGAGCACTAAATGAGAAAAATATGCAGCCAAGAATACTATATCCAGCTAGGCTGTCATTGAAAATTGAAGGAGAGATAAAAAGCTTCCAGGACAAACAAAAACTAAAGGAATTTGCAAACACGAAACCAGCCCTACAAGAAATATTGAAAGGGGTCCTCTAAGCAAAGAGAGATCCTAAAAGCAACATAGACCAGAAAGGAACACAAACAATATACAGTAACAGTCACTTTACAGGCAATACAATGGCACTATATTCCTATCTTTCAATAGTTACCCTGAATGTCAATGGGCTAAATGCCCCAATCAAAAGACACAGGCTATCAGATTGGATTAAAAAACAAGACCCATCGATATGCTGTCTGCAAGAGACTCATTTTAGAACCAAAGACACCCCCAGATTGAAAGTGAGGGGGTGGAAAACCATTTACCATGCTAATGGACACCAAAAGAAAGCGGGGGTGGCAATCCTTATATCAGACAAATTAGATTTTAAACCAAAGACTGTAATAAGAGATGAGGAAGGACACTATATCCTACTTAAAGGGTCTATCCAGCAAGAAGATCTAACAATTGTAAATATCTATGCCCCTAACATGGGAGCAGCCAATTATATAAGGCAATTAATAACAAAAGCAAAGAAACACATTGACAACAATACAATAATAGTGGGGGACTTTAACACCCCCCTCACTGAAATGGACAGATCGCCTAAGCAAAAGATCAACAAGGAAATAAAGACTTTAAATGACACACTGGACCAAATGGACTTCACAGACATATTCAGAACATTCCATCCCAAAGCAACGGAATACACATTCTTCTCTAGTGCCCATGGAACATTCTCCAGAATAGATCACATCCTAGGTCATAAATCAGGTCTCAGCCGGTACCAGAAGATTGGGATCATCCCCTGCATATTTTCAGACCACAATGCTTTGAAACTAGAACTCAATCACAAGAAGAAAGTCGGAAAGAACTCAAATACATGGAGGCTAAAGAGCATCCTACTGAAGAATGAATGGGTCAACCAGGAAATTAAAGAAGAACTAAAAAAATTCATGGAAACCAATGAAAATGAAAACACAACTATTCAAAATCTTTGGGATACAGCAAAGGCAGTCCTAAGAGGAAAGTATATAGCAATACAAGCCTTTCTCAAGAAACAAGAAAGGTCTCAAGTACACAACCTAACCCTACACCTAAAGGAGCTGGAGAAAGAACAGCAAATAAAGCCTAAACCCAGCAGGAGAAGAGAAATAATAAAGATCAGAGCAGAAATCAATGAAATAGAAACCAAAAGAACAGTAGAACAGATCAACGAAACTAGGAGCTGGTTCTTTGAAAGAATTAACAAGATTGATAAGCCCCTGGCCAGACTTATCAAAAAGAAAAGAGAAATGACCCAAATCAACAAAATCATGAATGAAAGAGGAGAAATCACAACCAACACCAAAGAAATACAAACAATTATAAGAACATATTATGAGCAACTCTATGCCAGCAAATTAGATAACCTGGAAGTAATGGATGCATTCCTAGAGATGTATCAACTACCAAAACTGAACCAGGAAGAAATAGAAAACCTGAACAGACCTATAACCACTAAGGAAATAGAAGCAGTCATCAAAAATCTCCCAAAACACAAAAGCCCAGGGCCAGATGGCTTCCCAGGGGAATTCTACCAAACATTTCAAGAAGAATTAATACCTATCCTTCTGAAACTGTTCCAAAAAATAGAAATGGAAGGAAAACTTCCAAACTCATTTTATGAGGCCAGCATTACCTTGATCCCAAAACCAGACAAAGACCCCATCAAAAAGGAGAATTACAGACCAATATCCCTGATGAACATGGATGCAAAAATTCTCACCAAAATACTAGCCAATAGGATCCAACAGTACATTAAAAGGATTATTCACCACGACCAAGTCGGATTTATCCCTGGGCTGCAAGGTTGGTTCAACATCCGCAAATCAATCAACGTGATACAATACATTAACAAAAGAAAGAACAAGAATCATATGATCCTCTCAATAGATGCAGAAAAAGCATTTGACAAAGTACAGCATCCTTTCTTGATCAAAACTCTTCAGAGTATAGGGATAGAGGGTACATACCTCAATATCATAAAAGCCATCTATGAAAAACCTACAGCGAATATCATTCTCAATGGGGAAAACCTGAGAGCTTTCCCCCTAAGGTCAGGAACGCGGCAGGGATGTCCACTATCACCACTGCTATTCAACATAGTATTGGAAGTCCTAGCCACAGCAATCAGACAACAAAAAGAAATCAAAGGCATCCAAATTGGCAAAGAAGAAGTCAAACTCTCACTCTTTGCAGATGATATGATACTTTATGTGGAAAATCCCAAAGACTCCACCCCAAAACTGCTAGAACTCATACAGGAATTTAGTAAAGTGGCAGGATATAAAATCAATGCACAGAAGTCAGTGGCATTCCTATACACCAATAACAAGTCAGAAGAAAGAGAAATTAAGGAGTCGATCCCATTTACATTTGCACCCAAAACCATAAGATACCTAGGAATAAATCTAACCAAAGAGGCAAAGGATCTGTACTCAGAAAACTATAAAATACTCATGAAAGAAACTGAGGAAGACACAAAGAAATGGAAAAACGTTCCATGCTCATGGATTGGAAGAACAAATATTGTGAAGATGTCAATCCTACCTCGAGCAATCTACACATTCAATGCAATCCCCATCAAAATACCATCCACTTTCTTCAAAGAAATGGAACAAATAATCCTAAAATTTGTATGGAACCAGAAAAGACCCCGCATAGCCAGAGGAATGTTGAAAAAGAAAAGCAAAGCTGGCGGCATCACAATTCCGGACTTCCAGCTCTACTACAAAGCTGTCATCATCAAGACAGTATGGTATTGGCACAAAAACAGACACATAGATCAATGGAACAGAATAGAGAGCCCAGAAATGGACCCTCAACTATATGGTCAACTAATCTTTGACAAAGCAGGAAAGAATGTCCAATGGAAAAAAGACAGTCTCTTCAACAAATGGTGTTGGGAAAATTGGACAGCCACATGCAGAAGAATGAAACTGGACCATTTCCTTACACCACACACAAAAATAGACTCCAAATGGTTGAAAGACCTCAATGTGAGACAGGAGTCCATCAAAATCCTAAAGGAGAACACAGGCAGCAACCTCTTCGACCTCAGCCGCAGCAACTTCTTCCTAGAAACATCGCCAAAGGCAAGGGAAGCAAGGGCAAAAATGAACTATTGGGACTTCATCAAGATAAAAAGCTTTTGCAAATCAAAGGAAACAGTCAACAAAACCAAAAGACAACTGACAGAATGGGAGAAGATATTTGCAAATGACATATCAGATAAAGGGCTAGTATCCAAAATCTATAAAGAACTCATCAAACTCAACACCAAAAGAACAAAGAATCCAATCAAGAAATGGGCAGAAGACATGAACAGACATTTTTCCAAAGAAGACATCCAAACGGCCAACAGACACATGAAAAAGTGTTCAATATCGCTTGGCATCAGGGAAATCCAAATCAAAACCTCAATGAGATACCACCTCACACCAGTCAGAATGGCTAAAATTAACAAGTCAGGAAATGACAGATGTTGGTGGGGATGCGGAGAAAGGGGAACCCTCCTACACTGTTGGTGGGAATGCAAGCTGGTGCAGCCACTCTGGAAAACAGTATGGAGGTCCCTCAAAAAGTTGAAAATAGAGCTACCATATGATCCAGCAATTGCACTCCTGGGTATTTACCCCAAAGATACAAAAGTAGGAACCCGAAAGGGTACGTGCACCCCGATGTTTATAGCAGCAATGTCCACAATAGCCAAACTGTGGAAAGAGCCAAGATGTCCATCAACAGATGAATGGATAAAGAAGATGTGGTATATATACACAATGGAATATTATGCGGCCATCAAAAGGAATGAGATCTTGCCATTTGCAACGACGTGGATGGAACTGGAGGGTGTTATGCTGAGCAAAATAAGTCAAACAGAGAAAGACATGTATCATATGACCTCACTGATATGAGGAATTCTTAATCTCAGGAAACAAACTGAGGGTTGCTGGAGTGGGGGGTGGGGTGGGAGGGATGGGGTGACTGGGTGATGGACACTGGGGAGGGTATGTGTTCTGGTAAGCGCTGTGAATTGTGCAAGACTGTTGAATCTCAGATCTGTACCTCTGAAACAAATAATGCAATATATGTTAAGAAAGAAAAAAAGAAGAAGAAGAATGTAGCAGGAGAGGAAGAATGAAGGGGGGGAAATCGGAGGGGGAGAAGAACCATGAGAGACGATGGACTCTGAAAAACAAACTGAGGGTTCTAGAGGGGAGGGGGGTGGGAGGATGGGTTAGCCTGGTGATGGGTATTGAGGAGGGCACGTTCTGCATGGAGCACTGGGTGTTATGCACAAACAATGAATCATGGAACACTATATCTAAAACTAATGATGTAATGTATGGGGATTAACATAACAATAAAAAAATTTTTAAAAATTAATTAATTAATTAATTAATTAATAATTTCATAAAGATAATCCAGGCCCAGGTGACTTTCAAGAGAAATTGTGCCAGATATTTAAGAGGAAATAATGATAATCTCTCTCAAGCCCTTTCAGAGTTTAGACAAAAAGGAAAACCTATCTACTTGTTTTATGAGGCTAACATAAGTCTGATGCCAAGATCAAAATCCTTTCTGCATATGGATGTAAAAATTCTAAATAAAAATATCAGCAAATTGAAGACAGAGATTCAAAAAAATGCAATAACCAAATATGTTCATCCTAGGAATGCAAGGTTGGTTTAACATTGTAAAATAATCAATGTAATTCACCACTTAACAGAAAAAAAGAGAAAAACCATATAATTATCTCAATAGATACAGAAAAATTCATTGATAAAATAAACATGCACTCAGGGGAAAAAATCTCAGCAAATTAAGAAGTGAACTTTATTAATCTGACGAAAGCTATCTACAAAAAAACCAAAAAACCACATCTAACATATTTAGTGGTAAAATATTGAATATTTTCTCTCTAAGATGCTAATGTAATTCTGCAGAAGAAAAGCTGTTTGTTTGTTTATTTATTTTAACATGTGATGCTGGACCTATTATGTATCCATATGGGGATAAAAAAAACCTCACAAACTTAACTCTTACCTTAGGCCATAGACAAAAATTAAAGATGGCTCATAAGTATGTGTCAAAATTAAAAGCACAAAAGTGTTAAAATATTCAAACTTTTACAAGAAAACATAGGAGAATATTCTTCTGACCTTGGGGTAGCCAAAGATTTTTTTTAAAGATTTTATTTATTTATTTGAGAGAGAGAGTGAGAGAGAGTGAGAGCACGAGAAGGGGGAGGGGCAGAGGGAGAAGGAGAAGCAGGCTCCCCACTTAGCAGGGAGCCTGATGAAGGGCTCGATCCCAGGACTCCAAGATCATGACCTGGGCCGAAGGCAGACACTTAACACACACTTAACACCACCCAGGTGCCCCCAAGATTTTTTTTTTTTAATAAACTCTACCTTCCACATGGGGCTCGAACTCATGACCCTGAGATCAAGAATTGTAGACTCTCCCAACTGAGCCAGCCAGGCACCCCAAAGATTTCTTATATAAGATACAAAAGACGATAAAAGAATAAAAACATAATTGGACTTAATTGAAATTAAGATCTTTTGTTTGTTAGAATTATCAATGTGAGAGTAAAGGGGCAAGTCACAATCTAAAATAATACTTTAGCTAGCTAGCTAGCTAGCTGGCTAGCTATCCATCCATCTGACAAAAGGGTTATATCCAGAATGTATAAAGAACTCATACAAATCAAAAAAGACCGAAAAAAAAAAAAAAACAAACCCACCCACAAACAATTAAAAGAACGGGCAAAGATTTGAACAAATACCACACAAAAGAGAATATCCGAGTAGCCAATCAGCATACGAAGACATGGTCAACATTATTATTCATCAGAAGAATGCAAATTAAAAACACAAGTTATTATTATACATCCATCAGGAAGTCTGAGATATAAAAGCATAAAAACACTGAGAATTGAGAAGGATATGGAGAAGGTGGAACTCTCATACAATTGCTGGTGGAAGTGTAACTAGAAATCTATTAAGCAGTATCTATTAAAGTTACTCTATGACTCAGCAATTCTACTTTAGGTATACGACCAAGAGAAATGAGTATATATATCTAATGAAGGACATGTTCAAGAATGTTCATAAGCAGCTGTATTTATTGCAGTAAAAAACTAGAAACAACTCAAACGTCCATCAGCAGGAGAATGGATTACTAATCTATAGTATATTCATATAATGGAATATAAAACAATAACAAAAGGGGTGTCTGGGTGGCTCAGTCAGTTGAGTGTCTGACTCTTGGTTTCAGCTCAGGTCATGATCTCAGAGTCATGAAATAGAGCCCTAAGTTGGTCTCAGAGCTCAGCAGGGAGTCTGCTTGTCCCTCTCCCTCCCCTTCTGTCCCCCACCAAACTGTGTACACATGAGCTCTCTCTCTCTCTCAAATAAATATTTTAATTAAAAAAATAAAACAATAACAAAAAAGAATAAACTACTGATACATACAACAAGGATGAATCCCACAAATATACTGAGCAAAGGAAGACATCAAAAAACTGTTTGATTTCATTTATATTCAATTCAAGAACAGGCAGGGAAAATGAATTGGGGTGTTGATGGAAGTCAGAAGAGTCATTATCCCTGGGATGGGTAGGTGAAGTGGTAAGAAAGAACTTTCTGAGGGTGGTTACTCAGATGTATACCTATGTAAAAAAGTTATTGAGCTGTACACTTCAGATTTATACATTTTCCTATCTAATTATATATATATTAGACATAATTTAAAATATGCTATACTTTAATAACAAGATGAAAATTTAAAAATTAGTCACATTTTCCCAATCAGATTGGCAAAGATTAAATAGTATTGATAGCCATCTGAGGAAAAATAGACTATTGTATCCTGTCAAGGGGAGTGCAAAATGGTATACATTTTGAAGGACAATTTAGCAATATACATCTAAATTTTATAGTTCATACCCTTGGGACGCCTGGGTGGCTCAGTCAGTTAAGCATCTGCCTTCTGCTCAGGTCGTGATCCCGGAGTCCTGGGATTGGGTCCTACGTCGGGCTCCTTGCTCGGCAGGGAGTCTGCTTCTGCCTCTGCTTCTGCTGCTCCCCCTGCTTGTGCTCTCTCTCTCTTGCTCTGAAAAATAAATAAATAAAATCTTTAAATAATAATAAATAAATAAATAAATAAATAAATAAAATTTATACCCTTTAACTCAGCAATTTCACTTTTAGCCATTTACCTTAGTGAAATATTCACACAAATACTCAAAGGTATATGTGTGAAGATAGTCACAGAGTCATTATTTATGAAATAAAAAGGTTGGAGAAAAAAAAAGCCCTGTCCATTCATAAGAGAACAATTAGATAAATTTTTTAAGTTCATGAAATGTCTTATATCCATTAAAAAGTATGAGGAATATCTACATATTTTCACCTGCTAGAAACGAGACTACAAAGTGGGTAAACAAAATGGGAAAACTCAGGTGTCTAGCCTCCATTCTACCACATATCCAGTCACTTATACACTCATTAACTGAGTTTCTTTATTTGTAAAATGGAGTTAACAATATTGCACTTCCTTGTCCATCTCACAGGTGAGGATCAGATGTAAGAAGCCCTTTGAAAAACAGAAAGCATTATAAATGTGCAAAGTATTTTTCTTGAAAAACGTTCTTTCATTAACCAAAACTTTGTGTTTATCTTAAATCACCACTCAGTCCACATTTCTTTTCCCTATCATGCTCTTAAACCAGTGTTTCTCAAAGTGTGGGCAGCAGACAAATCTCTATCAAAGTGGATGTGGAGAAGTTATCAAAATAATTGAGCTCAGACCCAAATCTACCAAAATTTTGGAACTACTGAGTTAGATGGATATAGGCATTAAGTCAACCTTTCCCCGTTCCTTAAGAAGAGTCTGGGCTAAATCCCATTAATGGTAGCAGGCCATCAGGTTTAGCTTTGATCTGTCTTGGCTTATGCTTTGCTCTCACGGCAGACATCAAATGGGCTGGTAAAATAGTACAAATGGTGCCCCCATTTACTCAATCCCAACAGGAGCCAAAGAACATTCAATGACAAGAACGATGTGATTGCCACTTTGTAGACAAACATGAACCCAGTTTAGCTTGAAGGACTGTAGCTGTTGGGAAACACCATCTCCTGGGCAGCTGCTTTGGCTACTGTCCCCAATTAACTTAGCAGAGTCTCAAAAATAGAAGGCAGCTTCTGTTCTGTTATATAATAAACAGTTCTTTATTTGAAATGACAATATTTACTTTTCCTATAGTGAACTCCGGCAGTCTACTAGGCAGTGGGCAAACAGCAGAAATGCCTGAAATGGAAACTGGAGAAAGCAGTTTAGCTAGTACAGTTTACTCTTTCTACTTGGCCAACGAGTAATGAGAAGATTCCCTTCATGTTTCTCTCACATTTTATCTACTTTGTACAGGACCATGGATTCCAAGTGACTTTGTTACCACCATTTGTATCTTTCCTGTTTTGGCAACTCTCGAAACACCCAAAACAAATGTCAGGTAGTGAGTTCTCCTTTACTCAAGTGTTTAAGCAGAGTTGGGGTCGTCCCATCAAAAACGTTTTTTGAGGGATTCTACATCAAGTGTCAGGTTCAACTGATGAACAAAGGGTCTGGTGTCTATGTTTCCATGATCTCATTTTCAAATGATCTTTAAAGGAGAAAAGTAATAAATTATGATTGTTAACCTTTTCCAATAGTTAATCCCCCTCTTATAAGCAAGAAGCCATGATTTATGTGGTTGTGTTATTTATTATAAAACTCTTCTATACCTTCATAAGCAACAAATGACCACTATTTGAAGTGTAGACAACCACTTTTCGTTTCCTCCTAAATTTTATTTTCCATTCCTTGTATTATAGTGTGCCAACTCTCCAGAACATCTTCATTTCTTGCAGATCTTAAGGGATCGGAGCCCATTTACACTATTACACTATTCTAAAGGGGTCATGCACACTGAGAGATGTTTAAAAAAGCCTTTTGGTTTTTCAAGTGGCATTCGGGAGACAATAGTGACTCCTTGTTCTCTGTCACACTCCTAGGCGCTGTTCTTTGGCCAATGAGATTTGCTTTATTTTTGTGACTGGTGCTTAGGTTTTCCTCAAAAATTTTTCCTTCCTGTCTCATTCTCCTGGTCTGTTGTCACTTCTCTGCTAACACATTCAGCAGAAGCAATCTCTTAAAGAGGACAATTTCTATCTAATTACTAGCTAGAAATTACTAGCTAAAATAGATAGAAATTTCTACCTGATTACCAGCGGATTTTATTTTTTAATTTTTTTAATTAAAAAAAATTTTTTTAAAGATTTTATTTATTTATTTGACAGAGAGAGAGATAGCGAGAGCAGGAACACAAGCAGGGGGAGTGGAAGAGGGAGAAGCAGGCTTATTACGGAGCAGGGAGCCCAATGTGGGGCTCCATCCCAGGACCCTGGGATCATGACCTGAGCCAAAGGCAGACGCTTAACGGCTGAGCCACCCAGGCGCCCCTAATTTTTAAAAATTCTTTAAAAAATTCCTTTATTTATTTGACAGAGAGAGAGAGACAGTGTAAAAGCAGGGGGAGCGTGGCTGGCAGAGTGAGAGGGAGAAGCAGGCTTCCCAAGGAGCAGGGAGCCTGATATGGGGCTCGATCCCAGGACCCTGGGATCATGACCCGAGCCAAAGGCAGACGCTTAACCGACTGAGCCACCCAGGCACCCCACATTTTAATGCCGACGAAATTCTTCAGAAACCCAAAGATCCTCCCCACCAGCAAAAACCTAAAGTTCCTCTTTTGATATTATACAGAGAAGAGTAAATTCTGGTTAGATCAAAATTTGGAGTTTAAACTTTATTCCTGCTGATAAAACCTTCATTTTTTAAATACTCCTACCTCAGGCAGAGTGAATGTTTATCCTCAAAGAATAGCCCATTAATCAGTTGCATTAAAATCACCCAGGGTGCTTGTTAAAATGCAGATTCCAGGGTTTCACTTTAAACCTAAGGAATCAGAACCTCTGGGGGTAGGGTTCAGTAAGCTGAATTTTTACAAGTGCGTCAGGTAATTTGCTTGCCCACTAAGTTTGTGAAACACTGCCCTTAAGATTAACTAAATCCTTAATTTTCTGGAATTTCTAATATTTTCCTAAATAAGCCAAAGAAAAAAAAGAT
The DNA here is from genome assembly GCF_004348235.1 of Phoca vitulina. Lineage (NCBI taxonomy): Eukaryota > Metazoa > Chordata > Mammalia > Carnivora > Phocidae > Phoca > Phoca vitulina. The sequence continues at coordinate 33,145,628 of NW_022589710.1, read as the reverse complement.
AAGCATTGAAAGTACAAGCCAATCTTGTCACAGAATATGTATTCTATTGTAACCCTGTTTATGAACACTTAATAGTTTCTCTGTGGGACAGTTAAGCTGTAGTAATTACCTCATGGTTCTGTAATCTGTATGTCTCCTCCCACATGACATTTATACCAACTAAGACTATTGCGTATTTCCAGACAGGATGGAAGAACTACCTGGCCCATGTGGACTGATGCCACTTCATGTTACATTTTCTTTTTCTTGATAACTTAAAGACACTTATGAAATTTCTCACAAGTCTGGAATCTGAATTTTAGAGTCTAACTTAAGGAGAATAATATTTTATAAGGACTCACTAAATCTAAATCACTTTAATCATTGAGCTGTTTCTGGAAAATTGCTTTTTAAATAAACTGGGAAGGAACTGAGATTCATAGCTCTTACCCTCACACTGCCTCTAAATTATAATTCCATGGGCAAATTATACAACCTCTCTGCCATATTTTTATAATAGGGATAATTACTCTTTGTAATAAGGATATTATCTCCCAAAGTTCTGAGAACATGAGTGAGATCAGGCTTGTAAAATGTTAAAGTTTCTTGAGTGAGGGATCCCATAAAAAGTGTAAATTATTAGTTTTTCTTTTATAGGCCTTTAATGAGTTATTGACCTGTCAATGATGAACCTGCCTCTTGAAATATTTCACTTCTTTTTTTTCAGGCTAACTGAGTGACATAATCAGCTCTTAAATTTTCCTGGAGTACTACTTTTAGAAGCTTTAAAATTTAGTCAAAAAACCCCCAAACAAACAGAAAAAGCAATATTACCTCCCTCCCAAACACACATGCATTCCCTAAGACTATCTAGTGTTTACATCTTTATCTTGACTTTCTATCGACTTGATTGATTGAACTTAATAAACCATTTGGGCCATCAAAGCCTCAAGTGCTTTGGGTTAGCTGAAGTATTACAAAGTCCACTAGCTTATTAGCAGTAAACCCTAATGTAGGAAAGTGATTAGAAATAAATTATTTACTTGTTGTCATTCTTGGTTATGAAATCATTCTACTCATCTATAGTTTCAGTTGCTAGTTTGTGGATTGTTCTTTTAAATTTTTGCTCATCCAAAATTAAAGATTTTTGAGAACCTAACTAGAAACAAAGCAAAACTAACACTTACCTGCATATCACAATCATTAAATTCTTTAGTAATGTTCCGGAACCTTATTTGGCTCAAGAGGATGTTTGAAGATAGTTCTAATGTTTTCAATTTGCAGAGTGGGAGAAGAAATTTCTAAAAATTGAGTCTACTATCTGATCCTGATTACCATACATAGTTGTCTTATATTTTAAAGTTTATTTTATGAGGACAAAGGGTTCCGGGCTGGCTCAGTCAGTTAGAGCATGTGACTCTTGATCTTGGGGGTCCTGAGTTTGAGCCCCACCTTGGGTGTAGAGTTTACTTTTTAAAAAAGTTTATTTTATAAGGATAAAATATATAAGTTTTATGCAAAGGAAGAAAAAAACTGAAAAACTGAAAAACAACCCAAATCTGGGATCTATGATAAACAGACTAATTGGATTGACAGATATAAAGAAAAGTAAGTGAGGAATGCATGTGATGGTGTGGTAAGGTTGCTCCTCTTGGACAGTGGGCCCATGTGGAGAAAAAGTTTCTGGAACTGAGTCACTATTGAGAAGTTCCTTGCAGAGTTACATGAAAGAAAAATATTTATATCCATCTTGACAGTGGCACAAAGAGATCTGGGTATAGTTCAGTGGCTTGGGTTTGGTTGACTTCACCTCTTGAACAAATCTGAGGATTAAACATTCACAAATGTTCCTAATATTTTCTGAACAAGGAAGTAAGATATTAGCACTTTTTTTTTCAGTGCTGTATCTACCATTATAGCATCTGTCAGTTAGCCTTAACTTTAAGCCTTATGGAAGAACCAATGCATTCTGATTTGAGAGTTTCCCCCACATGGTAAAAATAAAATGTGGAATTTCAGTAACTGGCATGAAAAATTTTGGTAGTACCCAGGAAGTTTTCAGAAACTAGAGCTTTTACATAATATGGAAGTTTTAATGTTTTGAAGGTTCAGTAAATTATGTAGTGCGTAAGAGTGAAGTCTAAATTACCCACTCGGAAGAGTAACCCTATAGCACACATGTCTGGATCCATGTATGCAGATGGACAGATACACTTCATTTCTCCTGGGAAGTTGAGTTCTAAAAGCTATCACTCAGAACAGACGGTTTTATGATTACATAAAAACAAAAGGAAAGATGACAGAGTCGTTATAAAAATGAAAGTCCTTTTGGAGTATTAACAGCTGAGAACATTACAACTTGAAGATGTGAAAAAAAATCAACTTAAAACTACAAATTAAAAAAACAACAACAACAAAACTTGTGCAGAAGGTTCGAAGCATATGGACACCCACCCAGTTTGTGAGGAGGGCAATGGGAGCCCCAGACTTTAGCTTATTAAAGATGACCTTTCCCCTCTCTAAAATTTCAAAGCTGACGTTTCAAGTGCAGAGCAGACTGTGTGCCATATGTAACATGACCTCAGCTCCACTCTGCCCGAGCACTGATGCCATCACTAATGAGAGGTGAAAGGTCCTTTTCTTGCAGCTTTTTCAGAAACCCACCAACTCTTGCCTGTGAAGTAAGACTCCTCCCTCCCTCCCTCACCATCCCCTTGATTTCAAGAGAACTGCATTTAATACACAGCCTCAAAACACTTTTATTACCGGTCGATTTGCTTATAGCCACAGCCAAATGGCAGGATGTACAATCATATGCAGAAGAAAATATTTATTTTGACTCAGAAGGCAAAGGGATTAAGAGAACATTGTATTAACCTTGCCTTTCATCTATGTTTTAAAGGGAAATTCTCCAGAGGCGTCTATTGAAGTTCTATTTTTTTTATAAAGACTATCAAAGACTTTTAGGAGGCCAGGTGTGTGTTTATCTGAGGGGAGGGGAGAAAGGGAAGAAACTGTATTGGGGGAAAAGGCAGCTTCACAAGGCTGCTTCAGACTGCAAAGATGTATGTGCAGAAATCTGTTACAGGCATTCCTAACCAGCCAGCTCCCCCCACCCCCACCCTTTTTTTCCTGCTGCTTGGAAACAAAATAGCTTTTTTTCCAAGCAGGTTGTTATCATATTCATGGCATGGTCAATTTCCGTTTGCCAAGAAAATATTTAAGCTGATCAAAGAAATTAGAAAATCGGATGAATAGAAACAGACGTTCCCGCAAGAGAAGTGTTTCTCAATGTGAAGAGGCAGGCGGATTGCAGCCAGGCCACCCAGTTACTCCTAGGAAATTGCTGTCTTGCCAAAGGCGGAACTTCAGGGCCACCTAAATTCTACTGGAAGGGCTATGGAAGAGTCTCTACTCCTCAAGAAATTCACATGGAGACTGGAGCTTGAGACTCTCTGGTGACGGACGTGTAAGGAGAGGTTCGGTTCTGGTCATCTATGTAAAAACCAGGAGGGCCTTTTACTACATCTGTTAATACAGAGGGACCTTTCAAGACAGAAGATGAGGGACTTTGGGATCCTTTTGGTTTGCTTCGCCTTCTTTATTACGAGCACGGAAAGACAAGAACACATTTTCCTTTGTAGATGGCAGAGGAGAAGTATGTACTTTTGGAATGGAGGGATAGCAGTTTCTCCTGAATTCATATAAATTCAGTTTTTAGATTTGTGGGTTTGGGTGGGGAATGGTTGACAGCAGTTGTCTTCGGGACCCTCTGGTCTCTGAGTGTGCGCCCCGGCTAACTGGTGACGGTAAATAAGAGGGTCTTCTCTTCGTTGTTCCTGGGCAAGGCGCGGCCAAACCAGGTGAGGCCACTTGCTGCGAGGCTTCGATTTGAAGATTGGTTGGCGTCCGGGTTTCCTTCTGGAGAACTCACGAAACCGAAAAGCCGGCCCCGCTCCGGGCAAGGGAATCCGGATTCGCTCCGCTCCCTGCTCGCCTCGGGGAAATTGGGGCACCTCAATCGTCAGTGAAGCGAGACCGACCCTACCCAACACCTCCAGTTCTCTGAGGAAGAAAGCGAGGGAAGGATGGCCCTGGAGGAAGGCAACTGTGGGGAAAGCTAAAGGAACCCAGGGAAGATCCCTTTCCTGCGAGTCCGGCTCGGGGCTACTCGGCGCTGGCAAGGCCACCACAGGCCAGGCGGTTCCCGGGCGGTGGGCCGAGAATCCGCCGGGCCAACTAGCCCCTCCCCCCGCGCGCCCCTCACCCCCGGGACTCAGCCGGCAGATTTTCTTTTCTTTTTTGTTTCAGTTCCTGCCGACCAGCCCGGGGATCCTTTGCCAGGAAGACAGCGCCCTCTCTCTCCTGCGGCCGCGCCCGCCGCGCCTGGACCCCCTCCCTGCTCCGCTGACCTCCGCGCGCCTGCTTTTTGCCCCTGCCCTCCTCAGCCCGGTCCCCTCCTTCACGGCCCCGCGAATAATCGCCTCGGGGAACAACCCACGACAGCGGCGGGGTCCGAGGCCTGCGCTTGGCGGGGCAGGAGCGCCCGACCTCTGGCTGCAGCTCTGGGCGGAGCTGTCCCCGGCGCAGACGCGGCGCCCGAGAGCTCTCGCGTGGCCCCAGGGAGGGGTTCCGGGCGCAGGCGGTGGGACCGGAGGGAGGCCTAGCTCCCCCGCCTAGGGACTGCCCGCGGGCGGGCGGGGCTGCGAGCTCTCTTCCGCGCGCGCGCGCGCGCACGCGGCGACTTGGACGCGCGCGCGCACCTGGCAGAGTGGCTTATCCGGGTCCGCAAGATCCGCCGGCCAAAAGTGGACCTGGATCTGCAAGCCGGGTGATGGGAGGGTGGCGAGTGAACTTGAGTGGAGGCAAGGAAAGTTCTTATAGCCTTGTTCCAAGCCCTAAACGCGTCCCTCGCGGTCTGCCAGCTCTGGAAGCCTCACCCTGCGGGCTTGCAGAAGGGCACAGCCGCGGTGTTAGAAAAGTTGTTGCAAAATCCAAACCCAGGCGGGTGGGCGAGACGCGCGGAGGGGCATGAGTGGGCATCTTCCCAGCACGCTCCACCCAGTATTTCTTTCCACACAGCTCAGAGGACTAGCGCTTCAGACAAATGCCGCTCGGCCCATTCAGAGCGGAGGCTGTCAAGCTTCTGTCCGCAAACATCTGGATCCTTTAGAACCCAATGTACTCGTGTGAGACTGCAAAAACATTTCCTATGGCGTGGATTTGCACCGACACAGGTACAGGCCTGAAGTACTTTCACACACCTCCCCCCAAACTCTCCTTGTGCCTGGGAGCCACAGGGGTAGTTCCCCTCGAGCTGACCCGGCTCCAGAGCGCAAGCAGCTCTCAGAAATGCACTAATTGAGTCGCAAACCACCGGCCGCCCTAACAAAGCGATCCATCTCGGCAGCTCAGCGCCCAATTTGTCCACAGCACTTTCTTCCGCAATTCAGAAGCATTATCTTGTTTTTAGAAGTATCGCGGCAGAAACGTGGCAATTATCCCCTGGGCTCGGGTTACGCTAAATGGCTTTAGGCTGAGAAATGGAAGAATACAAATGCCGAGAACGTGCTGATCGCCTCGCTGCGGGGCCTGGACCAGGGTAGGGTAAGCTAGGGAGATTTCGTAGGGGTGGGGAGAAGGAGGTCTAGCGCAAGTTCTAACTCTTGGTTGTCTCTCCCAATGGCATCAGCCAAAAAGAAGTGTCGGGCCTTTGTCCCTAGTGATTAAAGATTCTGAGCGATGGACCCTCGGAGGTTGAAAGAGAAGAGGGTCATATCCTGGCATGACCGGGCCTCGGCAGAGTTTCAGGCACTACTGGAGTAAGGAAGGGAAGAGACGTCGAGGGTCAGCGAGAAAAGATGGATAAAACTCCTGTTCCTCTTAGGTACAAGTACGCTAAAATTGGGGAGGAGGGAATTGCACTGGGAGAAAATAACTACGAGCAAAGAGAGTCGGCTCTGACGAATGGGGAGAGGCTTTCACTGCTGAACGAGGGTCAGGCCTGGCCTGGGAGCCCAGGCAGACGCTGCATTTTGGGAACCCGCGGGAACTGCAGAGGCCCAGAGACCACGAAGCATCGCCATTATCAGGAGAAGGAAAAAAAAGAAGAAGAAAAAAAAAGCTTGTAAGAATCTTCATCTCTGTCCGCCAGGGTGAGTTTGGGCCTGGAAAATGGGAAGAAAAGAAAAAAGAGAGTAGCAAAAGGCGTTCGGGTGCGGCGCCGGGTGTGCAGACGCCTTTGCTAGCCCCAGCCGCCCAGCCCACAGTGGTAGCCACGCTGTGCGCGTGTCTCTTTCTCGTTCTGCTCAAACCAGCCCCCACATCTTGAAGTAATCAGCAGCCGAGAAGGGACTCGTCCCCCTGGCATCTCAGGTTAAAGGAGGAGGTCCAGGAAAATGTGGTAGAGCCATTACAAGAAACCCGAGCCGCAGTCATCAGGGACTCCAATTGCCATCGCATTAGGATTGATTAGAGACCAGCAGTACCGTAATGACCCGGAAAGAGGGGCAGCCAGGGATTATTAATATCAGAATGTGCCGGGGAAGTGGGGTGGGAGGGGGCTGAGGGGAGGGAGGGAAGAGTAAAGTGGGGAGGGAGAAGTTTTAAGTTACTAGGATTTATATATAAGTGCAGGCTTACCTGAAGAAACTGGATAGTCACTGAATCACGCAAACAATAAATCTAATTGCATCTTAAATTTCAAGAAGCCTGATTTTGGGGGGGGTGGGGGAGGAGTAAAACCATCGTGAAAACCAGGCCAACATCTTAGTTTTTATGAACATGTAGTTATATAAAATTGTAAGAATCTAAGGGAAAAGATGGGATGGGGGTGCTGGATGTACACTTTCCTTACTAGGGGGCCTCTTATAAAAGGATTTGGGGAGTGCAGTTTTGGGTCACTTTGGGTCTTCTCTCCAGGGCTAGGGGGTAGTGGAGTAGACATTTTCTGCAGAGTCTGTAGAGGTGTAATAACCCAAATTTTAATTGAAATAGTGATACCTAAGTAGTGGCTTTTGTTTTTTGTTTTGTTTGAGACACCAGTGATCAGGATCCCTAAGAGATGTAGAGAAGAGAGTGGTTTGTCTCCTTCCTTGGACTGTGAGCCAAAACAAATCAGCCCCTGATGGTCTGGGCTGAAACGCAGCTCACTGGATAATTAACTCCATCTTTCCAGTCCACCCTAACTGTTTATTTAGTGTCACCCTGCATTACCGTCACTAGCACTTTCCTCTGAACAGGAGGAGCTGCAGGCTTTCACCTCCCAAAAGGAAATTCTTCTTAGCTTAGACAGATGCGGTATTCAGGATGTACATTAGTTGAGAAAAAAGTTGATTGGAAATTCAGTGGAAGATAAGGACTCTTGAAGATGATTTTTTTTTTGTAAATTTGCCCTAAGATGATATTAATAAAAAGGTGACAAGAGTGTCTTCAATTCTTAATAATGGATTCTTATAACACTCCCCTTCATTTTCTAGAAAGGTGCTTGGCATCTGGTGTCGAGTGGCATCTTCTGGCTCAAATATGGTCATTGGCGAGTCCCTCAGCCACAGCCTTCTCAGAACGCAGCTAAAGGCGGCCCTTTCCGTCCAGGTGGCCAGCCCACCTTCTTCCTCCGCCCTACCCACGGGCTCCCCCACGTTTTGACGACGCCACCGCTCAGCTTAGCTGGTCTCCAGGCTGAGCGCGATGCCCCTGCCCGGACTTCAGTGTTGACTTGCCCCGCGCCAGCACCCTCTGTCTGTGAAACCTCAGGTCCGCGGCAGAAAGATGCAGGCGCCCGGAGCCTGGCGGAAGGGAGGGGACCCGGCCAGAGAGAAATAAAGAGATCCCGATGGTGTGTGTGTGTGTGTGTGTGTGAGAGAGAGAGACAGAGACAGAGACAGAAGGACAGAGAGAAACAGAACAATGAGATTGAGACAGTGAGGGAGAGAGGGTGAGAGAGATAAGAGAATAAATGAGAAATGAGAAACGAGGTTCGCACACAAAATAAACGAGTTTCCTCTTTCAGAATGAAAAGAGAGAAGTTAGAGGGACACACAGAGAGAGACCAGACGTGGGAGGACACACACAAGGGAGGATAAGCTCTCCAAACCCACAGCCCAGCCCTGTCCTCCAATCTGAGTTCCCTCGCAGCGCTGTCTCTCAGTGCTGGTCTTCGTCTCCTTTCCCCGCCCCTGGGACAATGCGGAGCCTGTATTTTCAGGAGCCGCGCGGGGCGGCAGGGTTTTTAGCAGCAAGCGGGGCTAGCAGCCCGCTCTGTTTGTCCAGGTGTGGGCGGGGGGCGCCGGTCTCCTGGCGTCTTGGGCTGGCGCTGGATTTTCTCACCAAGGAAGTGGGAGGCTCTCCTCGCAGCTTCCCGCTTCCAGGAGAAAACTGCCTCTTTCCATACATACATAAATATATTAGGGGAACAGACAAATCTTCATTGTTCAGAAATAAGCCGCGGAGGCCGGCCGGCTCCCCTTGGCCCTGCCGAACGAGGTTGGAAAGGAGGGAGGGAGAGAGGCGGGGGCCGCGCGGATCCGGTGTCACGTTGCAGATTCCCACTAAAGATAACGAAACGTGATCTATTTTTCAGAACAGCAAGTGGATGGGAAAGAGCCTTGACAACACAAAACTCATTTACTAATGGACTGGTTTTGAGTTTCTCTTCTCGGGGTCCGCAAATCTCCCTGCCTGAGTCCTCGGCCTATTCAGACCTCGCCGGGAGCACGGTCCCCCAGGAGGCAGGTGGGCGGCTGCTCCGGCGCCGCGCTGGCCGTCGCAGCCCAGGATCCCAAGGGTCGAGGGCACCCGGAGTTTCCAACCAAGCAGAGGAAAAAGATGAATGTTGTCACTGCAGCCAGGATTTGGGGAGTCTCCGCACTGCCCCAGAACGACGACGCTAATTTATTGAAGGAACACCTCCCGATGCTCTTCCCTTCCAAATATCTGTAGGTAGAGTAGGATCCCCGCTGTAGTTCTTGATGGCGAAGGAATGCCAAGAAAGCGGGCCGGGAGCCCCAAAGCATCTCTCTCCAAGCCAGAAGGGAAGCAAGTGGGTTCCACACAGAGGTTTTTAAACCAAGGCCTTATATATCGACCCAGCCGAGAAACCCCACCAGCAGCTAGTGCATTGGCCTTTTCCAGAAACCGGTTGTGCGCACCCGGCGGTTACCTGCACTGAGGAGGCACAGAAGAGCCGAAACCAGGCGTCGGGCGACGGTCGCCAGCCGCGTTACCCTCGGGAGCCGCCGAGAAGCAGCAAGGGCAGCAGCTATAGTTGCTCGTTCCCTTTAAATCTCCGACGCATCTCTGTTTTTCGTGTGATTTGCATTGACAGCAAAGGTTTTAAGTTACTAGAACAACTCAAACCTTTCTGTGTGCGATTTAAAATGGATCATTTGGTTTATGTGGTTTGTAAATTCACGTCATTTTACCTCTTTTAGTGGTTTTCACTGAAAGGCTCCATTTTGGGAAACCTTATATATCCGAACCAACAATTAACATTTATAACAATTGGTTTCCCTAACCAAGGGATCGAAATAGTAGGTAGGCTCATTGGTACAAAGCGAATAGCACCTCTCCTTTCTAGTCCCGCGATCTATTGGATTAAATGCAAGGAGAAAGGCTGGCCGGCCCGGGCACGGCCTCTGAGGACTAGCACCACATCTCATCATCGCGGTGCCGGCAATCGCGGCACCCACGCGGTCATCTCCCCAGTTGTCGCCAACGTCTCTCACGTCCTTGTTCCTTTTGAAGAAAGATGAAAAGAAGTGGGCAGAGAGGTCTGAGGAAGCAGAAAAAAAAGGTGGTCATATTGGTGTCTAATTGCCGTCTTTCTGCTCCTCGTCATCCCCTGTAAATTTATACCTGCCCTTATTTGTCCAAGCTACGCCTCATTTCCTTATACAAAATTGTTAATTATAAAGTACACCCCATACTCAACTTACCGTTTGTCTTTTAAGAGACGTGGCTGGACTTACAGACCCTCCACCCCCTACACACACATTTTAATTCTGCGCACTTGCTCCAGACTTGAGGGTATTAACTGATTTTTAGAGCGGAGTTTAAGCTTCAGTTCCGGTCCTCATACAGCTGCCATGTCAATAAGGACTATTCCAAGCAGAGAAGTTCCTTCTGGCAGGACACTGCAGCTCCTTAAGACTTCATCTGAAACATCATGAGCACTAAAATAAGACGGCGAGGGAAAATTACCAGACACATGGGCTTGGGCTCAGCCGTGCCAGGCTTCCAGTTTAGAAAGTAAGTCATTGGGCACACCTAATGGTAGGGGCTCTTTTGAAATAATATGCACCAAGAAGAAGAAGGAAGAAAAAAGAAAGAAAAGAAAAAGAAAGAGAGAAAAGAAAAGAAAAATAAGAAAGAAAAGAAAAGAAAATATTATGCACCCATTACATGGATTTTAAAAAAGATAACTCTAAAGGTAATGAAATATCAGCATCTATTTCCAAGGTCTAATTGCATGGGATACTGCAGAATTTTAAGGATGCAAAAATGCATTGTGTGGGAGTTCAGGGGAGAAGCAGCTTCTCTCTACTTGGAACCTCTGGAGAGACAGCCAGGACAGAAGGGTGAAACCCTTCATGAGTTTAAAATGTACATCGCAGGGTGCACTGAACTGGGCACATTATTTTGAAACCATATAAATAATACCAGGGGAAACTTATGCAGTGCTCCTTCTCCCACTTATGTCTTAATACATAAATGGTTCTGTGGAGCTGGGCTCTGGCTAATGTAATCAAAACATATTTGAAGAAGACAAGCAAGTTTAAAGAGCCTAGAGTTTGTTCTTCACATTCACTAAGAGGGTGCATTGAAATCAAAAGCATTTTTGAAGTGTACTTAAAATTCTGTTTTGAACTTATCTAATCAGAGATAAGTATAGTTATAAAGTCACTCTCCTTCTACCATTCTGCTCCCCTTATCTTCCCGCATTGTTCTTATCTGCTGCCAGTCTCAGCTACTGACAATAGATTATCTTTGTTTAGAGACACTAATTGTTTTCAAAATCTTTTTAATAATTGCTTTGGAACAAGGTGTGCAAATGAGGCTTAAGATAATTACAGCTTCATTTGTTTGTACAGTTTTACTAAACATTCTCCACATATACACAAAATAACAGATGATGGGACTGAAATTGCAGGACATCTCTCATTCCCTGGCAGTAAAATAGGCCTGCGTTGCAACCTACACACACACACACACACACACACACGCACGCACACACACACACACACACACACACACACACCTCTTTATTTAATCTTCTTGGAGCCGCTGTCGTCCTGGCTTTGAGGGCAGTGTCCCTCTCAGAGCAGGGCAAGGATTAGGTTACAATCAGATGGCTATTGGAGCCGGACACAGTTTTATTTAATTTACACCCCATCCAGCGCCTTTCGTTCGAGGTTCCCAAAGCATTTTTGCTAATAGCAAGTAAAGCTTCTCGGCATTCCTCAGTAGCAGAGGAATGGAAAACGCAAACGCGCCGATGAGGAAACTGAGTCCAGAAAGCTGCCCGCTTAAACCACAGAACGTTTAGATACCAAATCACAAATGAATCCTCAGAATCTTTATTTGCTCAGCAACAATGCTCTAAACAGCTCTTCGCATGGTCCCAAATAGTCGTGGCCTCTTGAAAATGAGGGAAGCGCTATCCAGCTGGGAATACCTGTGCCCTATGGAGGGCGGTGGGGGCGAAGGAAGAACGGCGGAGGAAATTAGGCTCCTAGAGTTGAAGTCAGCCGGGGAGAAGCCACTCTTCCAGAGGCTGCAGCCCGGAGCCCAGTTCTGATCTTGTATTATTTATCGCGTTCCCTAAGCTATTTATCAATCCATTATTTATTCATTCCAACATTAAGGTAATTAAATATGAGCTCACCGGCAAAGGGCAAGTCTGCAAGGGACAGGGACAGGGGTACGGAGGGAGAGGAGAGGAATTATAAGGTCTGGAGTCATTGATTTGTGCAGAGATGTGCACGGCTGCCCTTAGGTGACACTGGAGAGGGGGCTCACGTTGCAGGGTCCTGACGCGCTCACCCACTCACACCCCCCGCCCCTGGGCAGCGCGGCTCCCTCCTCCCCCCTCTCACCCCTCTTCCCACCTCTCCGGGTCCTTCTCCTCCCACCACTCCCTATCCCGGGCTCCACTGCCGCGCCCTCCCCGCGCGGGGCGGCGCGGCCTCGCTGCCTGGCCCGGCGGCGCGCGGGCTGGCCAGCCCCGGATAGGCGCCGCCCGCAGCCAATCAGCGCGCCGGGGACGCTGCGCGCTTTAAGGCCGCTGCGGGGAGAACAGAAACCAAGTTCCCCGGCAACGAGCAGCATCAACCCGGCGGGAGGCGGGAGGCCGGAGCCAGAGAGGCCCAAAAGGCTGCGGAGTGAGCCGGCCGCTCGGTGTCCAGCGCTCCCCCCGCCTCGTCCTTCTTCCTCGGCCGCCCAGCCCTAAATTTCGACCAGCTTTTTCGCCTACGGAAATCCTAGGGAGGGGGTAGGAGCAGCTGCGCCCCCCTCCCTGCGGCTGCCGCCCCCTGCTTTTTCGGCGCTGCTCCCTGCCGCGTGCGCCCGGGCAGTGCACCTCGGCAGGCCCCAGCCATGTCGATGCTGCCGTCGTTCGGCTTCACGCAGGAGCAAGTGGCGTGCGTGTGCGAAGTTCTGCAGCAAGGCGGGAACCTGGAGCGTCTGGGCAGGTTCCTGTGGTCGCTCCCCGCCTGCGACCACCTGCACAAGAACGAAAGCGTGCTCAAGGCCAAGGCCGTGGTTGCCTTCCACCGCGGGAACTTCCGCGAGCTCTACAAGATCCTGGAGAGCCACCAGTTCTCGCCTCACAACCATCCCAAGCTGCAGCAACTGTGGCTGAAGGCGCACTACGTGGAGGCCGAGAAGCTGCGCGGCCGGCCGCTGGGCGCGGTGGGCAAATACCGAGTGCGCCGAAAATTCCCGCTGCCGCGCACCATCTGGGACGGCGAGGAGACCAGCTACTGCTTCAAGGAGAAGTCACGGGGCGTGCTGCGCGAGTGGTACGCGCACAACCCATACCCCTCGCCTCGTGAGAAGCGGGAGCTGGCCGAGGCCACTGGGCTCACCACCACCCAGGTCAGCAACTGGTTTAAGAACCGGAGGCAAAGAGACCGGGCCGCCGAGGCCAAGGAAAGGTACGCGGCGTGCTTCCCGCTGCTCGGGCGACCCCGGGAAGCCTTCCTTTCCCCTCCGCCCCTTCTCGCCCCTGCTGGCACCCGCCACCGCGTCCTCCCGGCCGGCTGGAGCCCGTCCGCGGGGCGGCGCCCAGGCCTCCGCGGTACTGCAGCGAAAGTTCATGAACTCTGAGATCGCTTGCTAGGGATGGGGAGTCATTTGATTTGAGCGCCCGCGCGTGGGCTTCTTGGGGGTGTGAGTGTCAGGAAATATTGGCGCTAGGTTTGTTTTTCATGCCTCCCTGGTTGGCTGGGGCGACGAGTGGGGGTGGGGGGTGCGGAGTGAGTTTCGAGATCCACTACAGGGGAAGTGTTGATTGGTGTCTCGAGGAAAGGGGTTCGGTGGGGGCTGAGGGTAGCGAACCTCTCTGCTCTTGCTCCCCAGAGGGGTGGAGCTGGCCTGAGACATCTGCTCTGCCCCCACTCCCGCCGCGTTCCGTACTCGCTCTCTCCTGGTAGGCTTTTTGGGCGAGAGGTCGCCGCTTCATTCCGTACTAGCTGTATAAAGGGAGGAGACTTTAAAAAGAAATCCACAGAAAAGAGGGCTTTGGAAGAGTTGGCGCTTCATTATCTGGCGCCTGCTCCTCTCGGGGCTGCCTCGCGCGTGTCCCGCTGCCTCGGCGGGTCCATCTGGCGGTCCGCGCCGCCGGCCCGGATGAGGAAGGGGTCCCCAGTCGCAGACTTCTCTCTGGAGCTCAGAAGGCAATCTTATTTTAACCTGTCTCTGCCTCCGCCCTCGTCGCGCGAACACCCCGGTCCACCTGGCCCCGCTCCATCCGTTTGCTGTGCAGTTTCCGGACGAGGTTCGGAAGAGCGCGGGGAGGCGGCGGCGGCGGCGGCGGCGAGGGCGCTCCGGGAAGCCGAGGAGTTTTGGGGAAACCTGAGCGCCCGGGAGGGCTGGGTTTCCTTTGTTCGCTTCCGAGCCTGGGGGCCGCAGATGTCGCCTCTGCGTTCCCCTCTGGGTGGAAAAGCATGGAGCCTGGATCCTCTCAGCTGCAGTGGCTTTTCTGGGCGAGAGACTGGGAGTGCCGGGGAGAGAAAGAGGGAGCCAGGCAGGCGCTGGGGCCGAGGAGGATGGGCCTGAAGGCGGAAGCGGTCAGGGCTTCGAAATGCTGAAGTTTACCAGCACCGAGCATCCGGACCGACGCCCGGGCATGCCGCACCGGCTCTCGGGCTGAGCGGGGTCTCGAAGTTTCCTCTGCGGGGAAACGGTGCGCTGTTGTGGGTGTCCGACAGGGGGTTTGAGAGGGGGACTGTGAGGGACTCAGGACTGAGCGACTAACACGGAGACAGGGACAATACGGTTCCAGTTAGATTTTAGTTACAAAACGGTCGTCCTATAAGCCAGGCCCGAGGGCCCACTCCCTGCTGAAATCGGAGAGACTGGCTTCGCTCCCTGTGTTTACTCAGGTCACTGGGCTGCTCCGGACACCACTTCCCATGACCTGTCCTGTGCTTCTGAAACCGCAACCTCCGGGCAGGGCCAGGGAAACTCGACGTTTAATTGTTTCCTCAGATGGGAACAGGGCAATTGACTTGATTCACCCTAGACATCTGCGCGTGGGGCTCTGTTTGTCCTCTGATCATTTTCTTTATCACCAACAACTATTTGTTGGAAGACTTTCAAACTTAATTACTTCTAAATGTGGTGCTGGTTGAGAGGTATTTAAAAATAACTGCTTGAACAAAATTTTTAAAGTAATTTCTGTGTTTCAAATAAGTCCTACTGATCTCGCTTTCTAAAATCTGGAAGAGGAAAGGACCTGGCTCCCCACAAGCTCTGTCCGTAGTTCCCCATTTCTCCAGACTCCTCTGCCTCCTTACTTCCCCCAGGACCCTTGGGAGTGGGTGGGAGGGCACAGCTCCTCCATTCGGGTATATGACTGATTGCACAATGGCCCTTTCCTTCTTCCAGCTCCCCTCCTTCCACTCACACTTTTTTTAACCTACTTTTTTTTTTTTTTAACCATATGGTGTTGTCCTCTATTTCTTAGGGAGAACACCGAAAACAATAACTCCTCCTCCAACAAGCAGAATCAACTCTCTCCTCTGGAAGGGGGCAAGCCGCTCATGTCCAGCTCAGAAGAAGAATTCTCACCTCCCCAAAGTCCAGACCAGAACTCGGTACTTCTGCTGCAGGGCAATATGGGCCACGCCAGGAGCTCAAACTATTCTCTCCCTGGCTTAACCTCCTCGCAGCCCAGCCACAGCCTGCAAGCCCACCAACATCAGCTCCAGGACTCCCTGCTGGGCCCCCTCACCTCCAGTCTGGTGGACTTGGGGTCTTAAGTGGGGAGGGGCTGGGCCTGGAAGCAGTGACTAGGGACACCTGTAAATAGAAATCAGGAACATTTTTGCAGCTTGTTTCTGGGGTTCTCTGCATATAAAGGAATGGTGAACTTTCACAAATATCTTTTTAAAACTCAAAACCAACAGCAATCTCAAGCTTAGTTGCCTTCTTCTCTCCGACTCTTGCATTTCCCATCCCAGTGCAGAGATCAGGAAAAAAAAAAAAAAAAACCCAAACAAACAAAAGCACCCAGTCACCCAGTCTTGGTTCTGGGCAATCCATGTGCCAGCTTCAGTAGCCTTTCTTTTTTTTTCAGTGAATGGGAATTACAAATCAACTGGATTTTAAATATTTCCTTTTAATTTATTTATGGAAAAGTCTTTTTGGGAAGAGGAAAAGGAAATGAAGAAAGAGAGAGAGAAGTCAAAATTGTGAAAATAAGAGCCTCCAGCCAGGAGGAACTGGTTGCATTCTTAAGGTGAATAGAAAAAATATGATCTTATAACTTTTTGATGGGGAAAATTAAGTTTACATTTTTCATTATTTAGTGTTAAACACTTTTATGTAGATTAAAATGAAAGAACAGTATTAGGGGGAAAAAAAAGTGCCTAAACGTCTTAATGCTCTCTGTGTAAGGCAGTTAGAAATAGCAGTGACCATTAGTAATACAACTATTTTTGTCAAATTTGGTGGGGTTTTTGGTTGTTGTTTGTTTTCTTGGGTTTTTTTAATGGCAAACTTTAAAAATGTACCAATGTGAAAAAAACACTTTCCTGAATGCCATTACTTCTCATGCCCTTGAAGCTTTCATATCTGTAGCCTACTCCTGTTAAGGGTTTCTTTTGTTCCTAGTTTCTAGCCTGCAAAAATATACGACAAATCTGGCAACCTGGTATTTGTTACTAAAACAGCATGTGTTTTCAGGTTTCTTTTCTATTGTACCTAAACCAGTCTAAATTAAAACTTAGTAGAACACCAGGAGTATGATTCTGTTTCTGAAAGGTGAGTTGTGTATTGCTGTCATTGGCCTCCCCCTCTTTTTTTTGAAGTTTTCTTGCTTTCTTACTTAATGGTGGTTGTGAATTGCAGGGTACTTTGAAGGCCACCACCTGAGCCAGGAGTGGTGACTGAGTTGATTATGTGACAGAAAAAGAGTGAAGTTAGCTTTGGGGTATTTATTTTTTTATTATTTAGATATGAAGTTTTGTTTACCACTAGCTCTTCTCCACAGCGTTCATATGTTAAATCAGCTCTTTTGTATTAATGAGTTTATGACAAGACTGTGAAAGTAAAATAATTTATCTGCTTGGAAAGAAAAGGGGGGGCACTTGAACAAGGATAACAACATTGTGAATTAATCTGTATAAATAGAAAGCAGACCAGTAGGACCAGAGCTCTTTGCACTGCTGCCGGATAGTGTCCAGAAAAATCCCAGTAATCATGTAGGCTCCATATTATTTTTGCCTGGGGCAAAAATGATGTATCTTTGTATTTAGCTTTTAAAATTAGTGAAACAAATGGCATTATTTATTAAAATTCTACTCAGGATAACAGGACTGGCTTGCTTGTGCTTTGTAAAAATATTGCTCCCCAGAGAGAGTCTATTTATTTTCTGACATGACAGTTTCATAATTTTGATTTTTCCTCATCCATGTCACTATTAATATATTCATTTTTTTTCTTACTCTTTCCTATCTTTCCTGTCCTGATCTAGGAGACTGAGGTGTGTGTATGGGGTGGGGAGTGGAATTTAGGCCTTATTATGAGTTGTTGTTTTTTTTTTTTAATGTCAAATAGCTTTGACTGAGTTCAAAGGAGAAAGGATCACTGTACTTAACTGTAGTCACTTTTACTTATAAAGTCATTTTTTCCCCCTCAGTGATGGACAGATGTGCACACAGCCGCTGGGAGACCATCATTTGAATTGGGAGCTCAGGGTCCCAATCTCCCTTGTTAGTGTTTTGGATCATTAAGTTGGTGTTTATTTAAGTCACGAGGGTGTTTATTCTCCATGTCTTGGGCCACGGAGAAATGCCACCCTCTGCAGGAGGGGCTCTCACAGGGGATCTCCGCACATTCTTCACATTCACTCCCCAAAACAAACACCCTGCACAAAGATAGCTTTCAATGACCCTGACAGGCTTCAAAGGACACCGCGGAAATCTCCCTGGAAAATAAGGAAGGGCCAATTACTTTAATTTCTTACATGCCCTCTCTTCCTACTCTGCTGACTACCCCCCACTCTTCCAGCTCCGCTTGGTATAATTTTAGACTCGTGGAAGGTCTGTCTCCCTGGGCGCCCGGGCCCACTTCCTGCTCCCTCGGTTGGTGAATCTTGGAAAGAAAGGTCTGCAGATCTGGCGAGGAGCAGAGCGGGCCAGTCCTGTAAAAACCCCTGTGATTACTGCTTGTAAACTCGTTAAAAGGACAATTTTCTGTCGCAGTCATAAACTCTTTGTAAAATCCCTGGCACTCGATTCAGAGTGCGCATATTCCAGATGTGTTTAATAAGAAATTGCACAATATGCCTTCCTCCGCCATCCCCGGCTCAGTCTGGCTGAACTAGGGACAAGCAGGAGGAGGCGAGAAAGCTGGATATTCCTGTGAGTTTTCTTGGCAATCTTAGAGCGATCATTGGGGGGAACTAACCACATTTTTTTTTTCCTTGAGGAAATCTTCTAGGACCAGCTGTTAAGGGACCTCCAATTTATCTTCTCGGCGTCGCAGTTTAACTGAATCAAAAGCCACTTTTCGTTTCTCCTCTGCAGGTTTCTTAATGATAGCCAAAGTAATGAACAACGGCTTATAAATAGTGTTTTTAGGACGAAACCTTACAGCCTTTTGCCAAGTAAAATGAAAAAAAAAAAAAACCCACACAAATATTAGGGCGATTTCTTTTCCCTGACGTTTTAAATCTGAACACACAATTGTTCGGGTCCCAGCTGCCTGCTCGCCTTGACCTCTTGGCTGAGAACGAAGCTTCCTAAGTATTCGGAGGCAAAGGGACGTGGCCGGCGGTTAGCCCTCAAAGCCCCACGAGCTGCAGGCAAGGAGACTGGCGCCGCCGGGGCCGGGCGCTGCGGGTCTTGAACCAATTCTGCAGGCAAGGACAGCTTGGTCTTGACCCGAGCTCAAGTGGAAACTTCCAGGAAGAGGCATTGGCATTGGCGTTTATGGGCAAACTCTGTTTGCTGAGCGGTGACCCTCGTGAACGCCCCTCTGCCCCGCACCTTGACGGCCAGTCGGGCACCTGGCACTGAACCCACGCAGAGCCGCGGTTGCTCTGCTCGGCCGCCGCTGCCGCCGCGACTCCCGCAGCGGCTGCGGCTGAAGGGGGCTTCACGCCTACCGCCTCCCCCACCTGGAGGCCTTTGGTAACGTCTGCAGGCAGAACTCCAGGTCCTGGGAATCCAGAAGCGTCCATGCCGCGCCACTCGGGCTGCAGAAAACTGGGGGAGCTCCTCCCGCCACCCGCAGACTCCAGAGGCAGTTCCTTGCCACTCTCTGCCCTCCCGAGGCGCGGGGAGTCCGGGCGCCGGAGCTCTCTCCTCCCGGCCCTGGCGGGGCCTCTTCTCCACCGGTTCACAGACAATCGCGCCCGGGTCCCGCATCCCAGCTCAGCTCCAGCGGCCTGGTGGGCCGGCCCGCGGAGACCTTGGGTACAGAGGCTGCGAGGCTGTCCCCGAGGGGCAGACACCCAGGCGGGAGCCTGAGCTTCGCGGGACAATGAGCAGCCGTCGTCTTGTGTACCCCGGAGCCACCTCTCCGGCCCAAGTCCCGGTCTCCCGCTTTGAGTCGTGGAGTGGAGCTAAATTCTGGGCGAGGCGCGTGGGTGGCCGCGGACGCACGACTGCGGGGTTGGAGCAGGCCGGGCGGCGGCTGGGTGAGGCGGTCCTGGACCCGGGCTGCACCGGGCCGCGCCGCACGTGTGCACGCTCTCGGGTTCTCCGACACCGCGCTTTGGGGGCAGGGCAGCGGCCTCGGGCCGCAGAGCCTAGTCGGGAGGCGGCCTAGGCCCCGCCGCTGTTCCCTACTGCCCTTCCTGCTTCAGATATGCCCCGTCTCCTTTGCTTCCTGGGGCCTCGGCCTCGGCTTTCGGATCTGTGCTTCTCACCCGCGCCCTTGGCAGAGGAGTGCCAGCCAGAGAGGGCGTCTCTTCCCCCGCCCGTCGCTAGAGCGTCGTCGGTCGAGGAGAGCGGCCCTGGTTTCTAGACTCCCCTTCTTCGGCGGGGGGACGTTTTCCCCTGGGCCGGGCAGCAGCCTCTTCCCCACGCACGGCCCGCGGCCCCAGCAGGGAAGGCACCAGCCGAGGCCTGCGGGGCGCTTCGGGCCGCCGGGCTATCGCCGCGCGCATTCTGCCCTTCTCTGGTGGGGTAGGTGGCGTTGACAGGGACAGCGGGATCAGGGTAAGGTGAGGAGAGTCGCTGGTGGCCCACGTGCTCTCTCTGAGCTGTTTCCCCTTTTTCTGAGCTTTCCCCAGGAGAGGAACACTAACGCTCTCCCCAGCTACCTTCTCCAGCCGCCGGAAGCCAGCGGAACCAGTGCCTGTGCCCATTTCGCCCCCAAAGGGCAATCCGCACGGAGGCTGCCCGAGGGCTCGGGCCCTTAGCCAGCAGGTCTGCTCTGCGACCTTAGGTGGGAACTTCTGAGCCCCTCGAGATCACAGTGACCCCTCCCCCAGTCTGATTGACTCCAGTAGCTCCACCTGGAAGGTTCTCTAAAGGGACTGAGGAGCCAGCCAGGAACAAAAAGAGTCAAAATCTTGGGCGAATTGTTGGCTTACTGTCCACCCAGAAAAAGCGCTGCCCTGGGAAGGCCGCGTTTTCTCTAGTGTTTTAAGCCGAGTATACACACACAATTTCGTTCCAGCTGATGAAATTGGAAACCTGTTCTCCCACTGAGGATGACAATCAGTGTTTTAGACGCTGTGGTACTTTCAGACAGCGAAAAACAACACTACAGTAGCATTTAAAAACAAAGAGAAGGAGACTGCTTGAGGCGCGTGGACGCCGGGCTCTCCAGTTTGAGTTTCAGCTTCTCTCCTTTTAACTTGTTAATGGACAGCTGAGACCCTATTCTCAGCAGGTAGAGCACAACCAACCAGAAGTTGCTCCCCTCTTTTTCTTTGCTGTATGGGAGTCTTTTGTTCTCCCTCTCCTTTTGGGAAAGTGCTCGTTTATTGTTTTCCTTTGCCATAACGTTAAAATATTCTTAAAATCACATTTTTTTTTTTTTCTGGATCCAACAGGAAAATGTAGAAAGAAAAACAAAGCCAAAAAACTGAAAACCAAACCTCCAACAATCTTATCATTGAGAGAAAAAAAGGTTAACTTCAGATTTAACACACACTTAAGCTTACCTGAAGTGGCTACCCACTTGTAATTAAAATACTACGAGGTGATACTGATTGCTCTCCTTTCTTCACTGTCATTAGTGGCTGTCATGAAAAGGACAGGTAAGTAGAAAGATAGATGCTGGCCCTTTACTTTAGTAAGGAGGCATGGAAATGCATACTAGCTCCCTCCATCTGGTCCCCTGTTCTTCCTACTCCAAATTAGAGATAAATCTTTTATATGACTGACATAGGCAGACCCAAATAGAAGCACTCATGAATTAACACAAGTCAAATTTATTTCAATTTGCTATATAATTTATTTTAATTTAGGATTTAAAATTGATTATGACTTTTAAAATATCATGGTTTATTTATAATAGATACATGGGTTTTTTGGGGGAGTGGTCGTTCAGGACCTGAGCTGATATGGATGTGGGATCTTAAAGGAAAGAACAGCCCTAGACAACATATTTTTACTAAACATAGGGCATTAAACTGTTTTAGGATTCTTAAAGAACATTGAAACCTTTAACATTTCATAGAGCTGGTCAGTCAGCATCCCTAATACAAAATCTGCAGGTTCTTGTCAGCAAGCCTGCAAAACCAACTTTCTAGGTGTTCTTTACTTTATATTAAGTGTTTTTTGTTTTGTTTTGTTTTTTTTACAAACTCAACTACTCTCTTTTGCTCCCCTACCCCAGGCATGACTTCAGCTGCTTTGCAACACTTCAATTCTAATTTGAGTTGCCACTTATCCAAATAATCTAAATACCAGGAAAAGGCAATGGGACTGTGAAAAAAACAAAACAAAACAAAACAAACCCACATAGCTGTGACATCTTTAGTTAGCTCTCACAGAGATATTATATTTAAACTGGAAGCATCAGTATGCAGTAATGCTCCCTTAACTTTTGCAGTTTTTATGTGGTGGGGGGGATAGTTGTGGGGACTGATGTGGTTGGTGGAGGGGAGCAAAAACTTACGGTGCTTGTACAGAAAATGCCCATTTTTGAGGAGGAGGTGGCATAGTCTGCAATACCTTGCAAAAGGCAACTTTACCTCTAAGTCAAGGGGATAGTTACATGGAAGAAGCATTAGCTCTGTATTTATTTAGAATGCCGTGAATGTGAAAGTAGGTAACAAGCTTAAAAAAATTAAGCCAGATAGAAAGTGAATGTCCCTTAGTATCTACGAAGTGAAAAGAACATTTAAACAATTGGAGCCTTGTCTGTCTGCAGATATGTGTGGTGAATATTTTCTATGCATTGCTGATGCTATATAAACATAACATGCTTCCTCCTAAAGTCAAGTTCTTGATTTTAATTGAAGAATAATATTGCTCAGGGCTCTACCTCTGAGTACAAATAGCTAATCTAAGAAAATCAGTTCTGGGAATCTGGAACCAATGGCTGATTTCAAAATAAACATACAAAATCTTCATAAAGAAAGCCAGGAGGATTATTTTTACATACAATATATCTCCTGATTTCTCACACACACAAAAATCTTTTATGGTAAAACTAAAAGGCTGAATGACAATGCAGTCCCCTTACCATACTCCTGTTTTAAAAAATCAGTCTGTTTTAAGGCTCCCAAACTGTCCTTGTTAACTTTTCTAACATTAATGTATCTTAGAAGCAAATCTGTATGGATTTCCTTTTTCCTTCTAATTAAATTCTTTTTCCCCAGGGAGGGAAAGAGTTATAGGACAAAAAAAAAAAAAAAAAAAAGAATGAAATAGAAAATAAAGGTATAGTTCAAAAATTTGTATTATAGTATTTAATAAGTAGCAGTTAAACAGTATCCACACAACAAAGAACACTAGTATGCTAACTTTTCTGTTTTTGAGCAACTAAGGCAAGAATTTTTTAAAAAAATTACTTCTGAATTAGGAATAAAATAAATGGGGGAAATTTTGAGATAATTTGGATTTTCTAATACAGAGCCCAACATGGATGCTCAACAAGGTCGATTTAGGGAAGAGTCTGGGGGAGAGAAAACACCCATTTACAGACATTTCTTAGAAACTTGTGGTAGGGTAAAGGTTTTCTTTTAACTAGGGTTAAGCCCAACTGCACTGACACCGGGAAGGAAGGAGATGAATCTACCTAAGTTCAGAGACCACACCTGGGGCTCCTTTCAGTAGGTAGAACCAGGTGACCGGAATATGCCCCATTTTCTCCTGGTTCCTTCATGTTCCAAGTCCCGCTAAGATGGGAACCCCACAAACTAAGAAATTGCCAAGTTGAGCCAGATGTAAAGATGTTCCCTCCAATTCTCATTCAGGTCATTGATGTGAATGTGCGTTGGGTTTTCTGAAAGTTTATTTTTAGCTCCCCTGGGGGACAAGAAAGAGTTAATTTGTTTTCTGACAGGTTTCACACTGTGGGCAGGTCTGCCAAAAAGGAGAGGAAACAGAGAACAGCCCTATGATTAATTCTACCTGTTTTTCCCATGAGCGATCACCTGCTCCAGGGGTCATGAATAGCAGGTAGCACTCCCTCTCCAGGGCTCTGAGAGCTTCGTTTGTTTGGTGACAGCTGAGTGACAAGGCCTGAAACCCGAGCCCATCGCCTGGCCTGATGGGGGGATAAAAACCCTGGATGTTCCCTCAAACATTTCAGGAAATGAAAGTTGTAACGCGATCCCTCCTGCGCCCACATCTCCCCCAGCAAACACAAAAGCTCAAAGGAGCCTTCTCGGGTTGAATTCGGCCTAGGGCTGACGGAGGGAAAGCGGAGCCCGGCGCGGGGCTGGGGGAGGAGAGAGGGGTTGGGGCTGCGGCGGGCAGGCTCTCCGAGCTGCGGAAGGAGAGGAGAGCGCGGAGAGCGCAGGGCGCCAGCGGCCCGGGCGCCTCTCGGGGCCGACTTCCACGCCGCGCCCCAGGCGCTGCGCCTCCAGACCGCGGGGGCCGCCGCTGCCGCCACGGTCGCGTCTGTCGTGAGGGTCAACTCCGAGTGAGAAGGGAAACCGCGGCCTCAGGCCCAGCACAGACCCCTGCTTTGTAGCGCGGCCTCTGCAGCGGGGCCTAGAGCCTCCCGCCGGCGGCAGCGCAGGCCCCGGCCCAACCTTTGGGCGGAGGCTCTGGAACCCCGCGCCAGCTCTTGGGCAGAGGTGTCCCTTCCGACCCCCCCGGGGCCCAGGCCGGATGAGCTGCGGCGATCCTGAGGCCGAGCGGCGACAAGGCGCGGGCCTCACTCAGCGCCCTTGCGCTCGGCCGCCCCCATCAGTCAGCAGCATCCAGCCGCCTCCTGGCCTCGCCCGCACTGGCAGGGGACGCTCCCCGGCCGCGGTTGGGAGAGGGGGTCGGGGTGGGGGGAATGAGAGAAGCGAGCTGAGGAGTTGACGCTCAGACTCCCACGCGGCCAGCCATCCTTGGGGCGTACTCTCCTGTCCATCACCGCGCCCTGGGCCCGCGCAACCTCAGGGTTGGTAGAAGGTAGTAAGCCCAAGCCCCGAAAGACGCGGTTTTCTCCTTAGCCTGGACAGCAGCGACTGCTTGTTCTCTTACAGAATTTTCTTTTCTCTATGAGTTCAGACAGCATTATCAGTCCCCATCTCTCTCCGCAACCTTCATGGAGTCAAGGCAGGTGGTTTTGTTTTTGTTTTTGTCTTTAAAGTAGGAAGACATTACAGAGAGAACTGACGTGGGAATGAGAGTGACGCGTTGTCACAGATCCGTCACTGAGACACACTTGCAAACTGTGTGACTTTGCACCAGTTACCTAACTTCTCTGATCCTCAACAGGGAAAACAGGAACTATAATTCTTACCTGCAGGGGTACTGTGAAGCTTAAATGAACGGAAGTATTAAATGTGAAGTGCTTGGCACAATAGGCATTTAATGAATAGTAGCTATAATTATAACATGCTTGAGGCCTCCTTAGACTTGCACAAAGCCGCCTGGGAAAATTCCCATGATGCTAGCGTTTCCAGTGAGGGAAGATTATGGCCGTTTCCTCCTTTTGTCTGAAACACAGAAAGAGGCACAAGTTACCGCAATAGAGAGGTAAGGTCTGATTAGCCTTTGCGGGTAGTCAAAGCTGAAACTTATTTCTTGAAGCTCTGTGTCTAGAATCTTCTATTTTAACTCCAGTAATTTAATTCTGGAATGATATTTATACCTACAATGCTTGGATTTTGTCATCCCTATTCTTCATGATTTGAACACTTATGTAGATGCCATCATATATGGTAGAATTCCATTGATGAAAAATAAAACCCACTTAAATGTGCCTGCAAATGACAAATTACTTAGAAGGGAACTAAAGCATTCAGCTGAGTAGAGAATTTAAGGCCCCACCTAAATGTGTCAACATAAGTGTAGAGTAAGAAACTACTTTGAAGATTTAATGCTTTGCTGATGTTAACGCAGTGCTGGATATAATAGCACCTGATAAATATTTTTTGAGTAAATGAATGGGCTGCTGAAATGACAGAGAGTCTTTAGATAGAACACAATTCCCAGAGTTGGAATTGTGCAGGACCCTCTTGGGTACATTTCTTCTCTTGTGACACTCTCTAATAATCACCAGGGATAAATAGCTCATTTTGACATATTGTACATCCTTCTCTGATTTCAAGGACTTTTTCATTCAGGTATTATTGAAAGCAAAGTGCATAGCTGAAATTTGCATGGGTAAGCAAGAGAGAGAGAGAGAGAGAGAGAGAGAGAGAGAACTGTCTCCTGGGATTATGATTTACTTTTACTGATAGGCAGAACAACCCCAGCAAAAATAAAAAATAAAGCCCAGAGAGTAGGTGAAGCAAACATGTGGTAGATGTCTTTAAGGGTGGATCCTCGCATACCACTGTCCCTTCACAATGATTTCATTGTCATTATTGGAAGAAGCATTTTGTATTCAATTCTTTAACACTATCTTTTCCTCCAGCATTTTCATTTTTTTTTTCAAGTATCCTAGCCAACTAAAAACTGTACATATTTAAGTTTTTAGTTTAAGAAATTCCATCCATGGGGTGCCTGGGTGGCTCAGTTGGTTAAGCGACTGCCTTCGGCTCAGGTCATGATCCTGGAGTCCCGGGATCGAGTCCTGCATCGGGCTCCCTGCTCAGCAGGGAGTCTGCTTCTCCCTCTGACCATCTCCCCTCTCATGCTCTATCTCATTCTCTCTCTCAAATAAATAAATAAAATCTTAAAAAAAAAAGTCCATCCATTTGTAGCAAATGACTATACACACTCAGGAAGAGTGTTGAACTTTTTCACTTTTTGTTTGTTTGTTTAGTAAACCCTATATTCCACTTACAATTTCCTTGAGGTAGAGGGAGAGGGAGTAGATGAGTCTTTAGAAATTTACCTAAACGGTCTGTTATATACATGTACTCACTCTACTTTATGCCTGCAGAATTGCACTTGTCCACCAAAATGCTTATTTTTGGCAAATACATGTTCTAGCATTACTTTTATTTGCAAAGTAAAGATTTGGATGTAAGCAGTACACAGACAGAAATGAATAGAAAAAGTGAGAGTTCAGGCCCATCACTTTTAAGAATGTGTCCCATAATCAGAAAACATGTGGTAGGAACTATGACTATATTGCTGCTAGATCATTTGTATATTATGAAACGATTTGCATAGTGTTCTCAGAATTTGCCAGGAGTTCTCAAAATTACACTTTCTGTCACTGCTTTTAACATGACTGAAAGAAAGAAATGTGTAGGGTTTTTTTCCTTCTAAATTGTTTCAATATCTACATGTTTAGAAGCAAAAATATGTCCATGTGCTCACTCAAAAAATAAGGAGAAATAAGTAAGAGCATTTTATGCCGAGGAATAAGTTAATTTAAATTAGATTAAACTTTGCAGAGGGTGCTTCAAGGAGGTTTGGGTAGATTCCAAGGTTTAGCATATCATTCAAGAAATGAAAGGCCTCAGGGCATTCCAAAAAGCATGTCCGCTCTAAATCAGCTTTAGTTCATTTCAAATAAAAAAATATATGACTGAACTTGAAGGCTGGGTAAAGAGGAGAGTCTTATTTCTGCTTTACAGATGTATCATAGTGGAATAAAATAAGTGTGGAAATCCAGGCCCCTGGATTTTAGAATTTCTCTAAAGGATTGATATATATGTGCTGAGGAGTACTTCCTGTCCAGCCACTTAACCTCCACGAAGCTGAAAGACTTATTTGTCAATACTTTCAGAAGTATAGTAACTTTCTTTCCACTGGAAATTAGTTACAGCTAAAATGAATTAGCACGCATGGAGCACTCAGAAGATAACATTCTGGATATTTTCAACTATATTTCATGATGCATGACATTTTATGATTTTAATTATAGGTCAATTTCAAATACCTGACTGGTCCTTTAATTCTTGAAAGCATTATTTTTCCTTTTGATTAAGGCCCAAAACAATGGAAAAATAAGTAAATTTCTTATAAAATTTGAAGATTTCAGCATTTGGTAGCTGAGCTAAACAAGGAATGAAATGAAATACAAATACCTTATTTTTCAAAGTTCAGGTTTTTAGCATTATGTGGTGGTAAATTTACTGTAAAAACATGCATATGACAAATGTTATAATTTGTGATCCTCTCCCCTTTTTAAAAACCAAACCATGCATGACTTTGGACTTATAAAGACTTGAATTTGAATCATTACCTAAAGTAGATGGATAAAGTATAGTAAAACAAAAGTACCAAATTTTTGTGAAGATATGAACAAAACTCACAAACAAGATTCAAGGTTGATTCTAATCTTCCATTATACTTCTTATGAACAACACAAATGATTAAGAAAGACTTATTTTCTTTGCTGGTGCTCTCAGCCATACTTCCCTTGAGAAGTATACCAACGGAAGTATGGTAATCAGGATTAGGAGAGTCAAATACTGCTAGCCAGTGGGGGTACGGTGGATTGTATTACCTGTAGGAGTGGAGGCAAAATACCCATAAAATAGCCTTTCAGATTCAGTTTGTCTCAAGGTATGTTGTGAAATTCAGTGGTTTTTGGTACAGTTGTATGCCCACTGGCTCTCAAGAATTGAACAAAGTTAGGGTGGGCCAACCCTTGTGCAAAAGGACAGGTGGTACCAGAGGTTTTGGGGTTTGTGGTTTCCCGTGGGAAATTCTTTTGGTGGTTGCATCCCCTTCTAAAGAGAGGGTGAAGAGGTAGAAGGTCCCGAGCCTAATCTATAGCTTCTTGTTGGCTCCCAGGCCAGTCTATATCGTGAAGGCTAATTTGATGCAGATTATTATTTGTAATTCTGGCACTGGCCTTCTTTGACTAAACATACCAACTGGTTAAAAGTTGAAATTATATCTTTCATCCATTAAGATAAGAGAGTTCTAACATGCCATATTTCTTAGCTGAGAAAGAAAACCTCAAGTCCTGACCACATAATTCCCCTTAATATTCTTTAGTTCTCTTGAAATGGTATCAACAATCCTGGTATCCTGGCTGAAATTCAAGTTTAAGACCTCCCCATGGTCGTTTATGTTCCAGCCATAACTGGAAGTGGTATTTATTCTTTACTTCCTGTTCTAGACTTTAGTGTGGTATTTTAAAAAAATTTATTATTATTATTTTTTTTGTGGGTGGCTGTTAAGCTGATGGTTGAGGAAGCTTTGAAGACTTTCTGTTTAGGCATATTTAATTTAATTTAATTTATTTATTTAATTTATTTTTTTTTAAAAAGATTTTATTTATTTATTTGACAGAGAGAGAGAGAGAGACAGTGTGAGAGGGAACACAAGCAGGGAGAGTGAAAGAGGGAGAAGCAGGCTTCCCGCAGAGCAGGGAGCCCGATGCGGGGCTCGATGCAGGGCTCGATCCCAGGATCCTGGGATCATGACTTGAGCCGAAGGCAGTCACTTAACCAACTGAGCCACCCAGGCGCCCCAAAGTTTAGGCATATTTTAATTGATTTAACCTCTTAAGACTAAATAATTATAACTACAAATTCTTCTTATGGGAGAAAAATATAAAAACTTCCAAATTTTTGGTAAATTATTGAGACTATGATATTAATGGCTACATGTACATATGTATATCTATATGTGCTACCAGATTGCTAAATTTTTTTGGTAAGGAAAAAATCAGTTATTGGATTTTATAGAAATCAATGGATCATTAGAATGAATGAAGTACCATCTCAGATAAAGTACATCCATGTCTCAACTCAGTGTCAAAAAAGGTCTTATGTTGGATCAGCTATTTAGAGAAAATAGACAAGACCAGCAGCAAATTTCTAGTGGTAACGTATGGGAAGTGAGAGATCACTGTAACTTATTTATTTTCTCAGCAATTCGACTTAGTGTAGTCATCTCTTAAAACCTGTATCCTTTTCATTATCTCTTCCTTTTGCAAACATCTTCATAAACATTCCAGGTAGATTTGATGCACTTGCCTTTACAAATGGAAATAAGCATTATCTTTATTGAAGGATGATTTGTTCATCAACAGTGGGTAGTTAATTAAGGCTGGTGGGAGGAGATATTTCAGTTGGTAATGAAGGTGGATTAAAAAGGATAAGAGGAAATATTTTCTCTTCTTTCATGATAAGGTTGTGCTTCTAATTAGCCAAAGATTTAAAAACAGAAGAAGGTAATGCTAGAAGGGATTAGATGATTGAGTGAACTTTTCTGGGCTTGTGCTGCTTGGTTGAGCCAATTGCTTTGCATATAGAAAGCAGACGTGTGAGCACAGTGATCTCTGCTAAATGTCTGGCCCCTTTGCTTTCACCAGAAATGAATCCAAATATTTAGATATGCTCTCAGTGTTACAATTAAATTAGAAAATTTGCCTAGAATGAAATCTTAGAAAAAGTGAAATTTGTAGCCATGTATATCCAAGAAATGATAATAAAAGTAAGGTTTAAAACAATAAACTTCTCATGAAATTTCAAACTCAGTACTGTCTTTGTTTATGATGGATACAAGGTAAAGGGGTGGAGGGATGTACATTTAGCTCTTACAGGAAAGATTTTCTACCTTGAGAATTTGGCAGTAGTTAGAAAACCACCATCGAGAAAGGTCTCTCTCCTGCTAGTAGTATGATTTAAAGTGGCTGTCTCAGAAAGAATCTGCCCATGGCCACTAGCTAATTCATAGAACTGAGGTCACATTTACTTTAGAGAGTTGACCAGTTAAAAACAAAGAAAGCTTTTCTTTCTAAAAATGAGTGCAGAATTATGGTTAAAAATATTACTCATGAGCAATCCACAAAATGGTTCTTGAGTCAAATGTACCATTAACGGTGGGATTTGGCCTTGGACTCCAGATGCAACCGTATATAGGATAGCCTTATCTCTTTGCCCAATCTCTCCTGATGAGCTTGTACTGGTGGAAACTGAAAACTGTTCAGGTAGCTGAATGACTGTCCTTGAGACAGATTGTTCCTGAGAAATGGGAAGCATAATCACATAGAAAAGCATCATGGTAGTGTCACATATTTTATAACAAAAGTATAGACTGGTTTCACTGAGTTGCATATAACCTACATTAGCACTCATGTTTGGAGGATAAAAACTTTTATTCCAAAAATTTTTAAAAAGAGGATCTTTGTCTTTAGATGTGACTCTAGACTTTTTCTAGGAATGGTTTTCATTAAAAAAAAAAAAAAAAAACCCAAACAAAAATGCTGCCAGGGCACCCCAGGAAGGTGTTAACCATAGTAAATATTCATAAGGCAATGAGAGAAAGATTTTTATCTAACTAGATTTGGTGAATTTATTGGTGTTTAACTATGTATTAAGCCAGGAAAATAAATCTGATGTAAACCGAGTACCTTTAGGGAACAATTGTAGTTGTATGGGTTAACAAGTATAAGCATGTGTATGAGCTGCAGTTACACTTTTAAAACCAGATTCTTCCAAGTGCCTAAGTTTGTGTCTACATAAAGCTAGCATCACAATTCTGTAAAACAAAACAAAACACTAAGTACCCCAAACCCAGTGAAACTGGCCATTTGGCAGCCTAGAAAGCAAAATGCTTATTAAACTGAATGCTCCAATTTTATAAATAGTTTGTAAATTTAAATTAGGCAGGCAGTTTCCTCACCCTCTTTTCCCCACCCCGTAGTAAGCCATAGATCTGTTAAGGTACAATAAAGCTTTTAGGCTGCCAGGTTTCTGTTTCTCTATTTTTATACTTTTATTTTTATCTTTAAAAAAATGTTTTTAAAGTAAACTCTATCCCCAAGTGGGGCTTGAACTCGACCCCAAAATCAAGAGTTGCATGCTCTCTGGACTGAGCCAGCCAGGTGCCCCCATATTTTTATACTTTTAAATTTATTTCTGTATTTTTAAAGAGATATGCCAGCCACCCAAAAGCCTTACTGTGCCCAGCATGTTGGCAAAGTCAATTTATTGAGAGTGTAACTTATATACAATACATAATTTCCTCTATTGCCAATGTTTAACCTATTGTTTGTCACCTTGTTAAGAGTTCAGTGTGGCTAGGAAAAAAATATGAGGTTCTAGATAACTCATGAGAACAGGCTGTTACTTACTGAATGATTTTTGCTTTTAAGGCTCTTGGTGTTTAAAGCTTTATTGTCACCTTTGATGCCTACTCCAAACAACTCAATATTTATCCTTTAGAAAAGAATTCCTGGTATTATTTCCAGAAGCAGTAATTATGCTCTCAATAAACCCCTTCAAGTCTTATTCAGGAGAGGGTTAGAGAGCCTAGTATATTAGACATCAAGGGGTCTAGGACTGGGGCTAAAGATCCAAACATATTTCATGGATTCTCAAATTGTCCACCTTTCAGATGGGTGATTTGAGGACTTTGTCTTGGACAACTTCAGAAGATGGCATTAGAGTTCCTTTTTGTTTTTTCCTTCCCTTGACAAGAAAATCTTGACCCTAGTGATTTATAAAACAACCTAGACACATCGTTTTCTCTCCTCCGTGTTCAATTCATGTCTCTGGAGTGCTCTCAGGTTGTCAGATGCTGTCCTGATATTAGAGATTGCCTGTTCTTTGTTTAAGGTTCAGGTAAGATATTCATAATAAGACCTGGTCCACATGCGGCATCTGAGGACAGTCTCTCATCAGTCTGTATTTTTCCAAAGTCTTGTTCTTGACTATTCCCCTGCTCCTCTTTTCTACTGAATCTATTTTCCCTTCGTGTTCTTTCTTTTCTCCTTCATAATGCTAGGTTTTATAGCACGAATGGCATCCAAGGGAAGATAGGGAAAATGCTGAACATCTCTCATATGAGAGGGTGTGTTTTATTTATTTTCGTATGACCAGTGCCCAGTTCAGTGCCAAGTACCTAGATGGTGCTTAATAGATGTTTTTCGAGTGGATGAAAGAATAATGTTCAGGAATGTAAGGGACAGCGAATGATAGGAACATTTCTATGTACAGCACAAGAGGGAACAGATAGGCTCAGCTGGGCAAGATTGAGGGGAGACTATAGGAAAAACCATGCGACTCCAAGGAGTTTGGGACTTAAGAATGCTTTATTTGGGAAAGCTGTAAGCCCCTATGTTGGGATCATTTAAAGAATAGGAGATGGTTATTTTTGGAAAGTGGTCTTATCTAGAGAGTCAAAGGTCCTAACCAATGTTCTATATTGGTGTTTCACAGGTGTGGACTGTAGACCACTTGCATCAGAATCCACTGGTGTGTGTCCTTGCATTTTAAACAAATACAAGGAGTGATTCTTTCACAAGTTAAAATTTGAGATTAATGGTTCCAATTAATATTTCCATTATAGAGCTCAGGCCATCATCATCTCTTACTTGGATTCCTACAGTAGCCCCACATCTCCCCGCAGCTATACTCCCTCTCCAGTATATTCTTCAAACAGCCCCAAGCCAGAATGAGCTTGAATCATGTCACTGCTCTGCTTTAAGTCCTTCAGTGACTTTCTATTACACTTAAAATTAAGTCTAGGCGTGCCCAGGTGGCTCAATTGGTTAAGCACTTGCCTTCGGCCCGGGTCATGATCTCAGGGTCCTGGGATCAAGCCCTGTGTCGGGCTCAGTGGGGGGTCTGCTTCTTCCTCCCTCCTCCCCACTGTTTGTACTCTCTCTCTCTCTCTCTTGCTCGGTCTCGCTCTCTCAAATAAATAAAATCTTAAAAAAAAATTAAGTCCAAACTTCTCGAAGGCCCTTTTTTGTTAATTTTATCTCTTTTCACACTCCCCTTCAGTCACCATACTTCAGTCCTATGAGCTTTTAGTGTCTCAAACAAGCCGAAGTCATTCACTCTTCAAAGACTTTGCAGATTGTTTCCTCTAACCCTCAGGATCGCCCCTCTTCTGCCTAATCCTTCCTGCCACTTGAGTGTTACCTTCTCTGAGAGGTCTTTTCTCTGAGTATGGCAGCAGAA
Source organism: Phoca vitulina (assembly GCF_004348235.1). Lineage (NCBI taxonomy): Eukaryota > Metazoa > Chordata > Mammalia > Carnivora > Phocidae > Phoca > Phoca vitulina. Next base: position 33,112,531 of record NW_022589710.1, on the reverse strand, counting down.
TTAAGGTACGTACATATGGCTGCAAATGTCGGAAAACCACAACCCAAACTGGCTAAAACAGTAGGGCAGGCTGCAGGAAGGGCCCTCCAGGCAGGACAGTCCTCCCCGGCAGACCATCTTCTCTGGGTCAAGGTCATCCATCCCTAGATTGGTTGCAGGATGGTTCCAGCAGTTCTAGCCATCTCATCTAGGAACCGCTACAAGCAGAGGGGCCGGACCAACTTTCTCTTCTTGGAGCTCTCGGGTAGGAGGAAGCCTCTCCCTAACAGATTTTTCTTTGTCTCCTTGGCCAAAATTGGGTCATATGCTAATTTATAAACCAATCACTGGTGGGAGGGAGTGGGGTTATTGTGATTAGCTTTGACCGGAGGTTCTTTTTTTTTTTTAAGATTTTATTTATTTATTTGTCAGAGCGAAAGAGCAAGAGAGAGAGCACAAACGGGGAGTGGCAGGCAGAGGGAGAGGGAGAAGGCAGGCTGAGCAAGGAGACTGATGGGGGAATTGATCCCAGGATCCTGGGATCAGGACCTGAGAGGAAGGCAGACACTTAACGACTGAGCCACTCAGGTGCCCCTTGACCTGGGGTTCTTATTCCATTCTGTACCTAGTATACCTGGAACAGTTTTGTGACACCCACAGACCCCTTCAAGTGTCTAGTATAAGTGATATTTTGAGATATCTGTGATTTCTTTCTCTTTGTTTTTTTAAGATTTATTTATTTTGAGATATCTGCAAGAGCTGATGAGTGGGGGGAGGGGCGGGGGAAAGAACTCCTGGCCTACACTAATCACTTGAAGATTAAATGACATAGTAATGTATGTAAAGTGCTAAGCATAATGCCTAGTACATGATAGATGTTGAAGAAATGGTAGCTTAAAACACAGACATACACAGAAATCTTGGGAATACAAAACCCAAAATAATATAATTTAAATCGTTTCATTTTATCCTTATAAACTAGGGATGGGGTTTCAGTGCAATATATTAAAATATACTACTCCCAAACAATTTCACATATACGTTCAAGGCAGTTAGAAGAATAGCAAATGAGGGATGCCTGGGTGGCTCAGTCGACTAAGCGTCTGCCTTTGGCTCAGGTCATGATCTCAGGGTCCTGGGATCGAGTCCCCCATCGGGCTCCTTGCTCAGCTGGGGAGCCTGCTTCTCCCTTTGCCTGCTGCTCCCCCAGCTTGTGCTTGCTCGCTCTCTGACAAATAAATAAATAAAATCTTAAAAAAAAAAAAAAAAGAGGAGTGGCAAATGAGTGAAACTAACTTGGTGGATGGACTAGAACCAAATCAAGAAATATTCAAAACCACACCAAGCCTATATATATATATATTTTAAAGATTTTATTTATTTATTTGACGGAGAGAGAAACAGTGAGAGAGGGAACACAAGCAGGGGGAGTGGGAGAGGGAGAAGCAGGCTTCCCGCCAAGCAGGGAGCCCGATGCGGGGCTCGATCCCAGGACCCTGGGATCATGACCTGAGCCGAAGGCAGTCACTTAACGACTGAGCCACCCAGGTGCCCCAAGCCTATATTTTTCTAAAGATTTATTTATTTTATTTGAGAGAAAGAGAGAGCATGCGCAGGGGGAAGGGCAGAGGGAGAAGGAGGGAGGGAATCTCAAGCAGACTCCCCTCTGAGCACGGAGCTGATCGTGGGGCTCAATCTCAGGACCTTGAAATCATGACCTGAGCCGAAATCAAGAATTGGAGGCTTAAGTGACTGAGCCACCCAGGTGCCCCCACGCCAAGCTTATTAATGTTACTAGCCAGAGAATTTGTCCCTTAATGCCATGGTTTGGCACCACCATCCATTGTGATGGGTATGCCTGGATTGTGGCTCACTCTGCCATGTTGCTGATACTGGACAAGCCAGGACCCAGACTTGGCTCTGCATCCTCTGGTGTGGTCACCTTGGCTCAATGCTGGGTAGTTCTAGCTTACACCAGTCATGGTTCTTCATTAAATTTTCGTTCCTTACCGTCCTCCCTTAATAGGAGGATGTCATTTTATGACCATTAAGATATCATATTTTGGTCAGAAATAGATAAAAGTTCATCTTGACCTACAGGATGAGTTGCGGGAGGCAAGGCATTTGCTTGTTCATGTGTGTGTTTGGGCCTGAATGGAGAAACTTGAAGAGATGGCTATTTTCTGGTGATGATTCTTATATATTCTCTCCATAAAAGGGAGTAATTTCCATATTTCCAGAAGTGTTACTTTATTCTCAGAATTAACCTGGTTTAGTCATTCAAAAGCATTGCCTCCTACATACTAAGCACCCAAGTTCTGGAGTCAAAAAAGACCTGAGTTCAAATTCTGACCCTGCCACATACTGTCTGTGTGACTCTGAACAAATAACTTCAATAATAATAATAATAATAATAATAAAATTATATAATACAGAATATTAATATAATTAATACTATATGTAATTATATAATATGTATAACAAAATAGTATAACATTGTATCATATTATAACCTAATAGTAGCAGTACTAGTAATCACAGCAGCGAGAGTAACAGAATAGCAGCTACAGCAACAGTGTTAGTAATCAGATATTTAGGATCTACTCTTACGAGGCTAAGTGCTTTGTATGGATTCTTTTATTTGATTCTCACAACCCTAAGAAACAGCTTATACTTTCTTTCTCACTTTACAGATGAGGCAGAATGGATTATGAAATTTGCTTATAAACTTTATTTTTCTTTCCTACAAAGTGAAGATAATTGTGCTACCTGCCTCATAGAGTTGCTGTAGAGATTAAATTGTTTTATGTTGCAGGTTTTCATTGTATATATAATAAGTGCTCAGTGAGTGGCATTGTTAGGTAGTATTAGTCTACCCCATCTTATACAGCCAATAAGACATTTAAAAAAAAATATTTTATTTATTTATTTATTTATCAGAGAGAGAGAGAGAGAGAGAGCACAAGCAAGGGGAGCGGCAGGCAGAGGGAGAAGCAGGCTCTCGCTGAGCAAGGAGCCCGATGTGGACCTGATCCCAGGACCCTGGGATCATGACCCCAGTGGAAGGCATCTGGTCAACTGACTGAGCCACCCAGGCTCCCCTCTGCTCGATTCATTCTTATTCAAAATGGTTTTGGCTTGCTTTTTTAATATTCAAAGTGGTATGTGGTTCCTTAATCCTGTTCCAAATATTGTCAAATCAGGAAAGGGTCAACAGAAATATCTTAGGCCAAATTATCATAGACTGGGTGACTTAAATAACAAGAATTATTTCTCACAGTTCTGGAGGTTGGAAGGCTGTGATCAGGATGCCAACATGCAGGGCACCTGGGTGGTTCGGTCAGTTAAGCGTCTGCCCCCGGCTCAGGTCATGATCTCAGGGTCTTGGGATCGAGTCCCACATTAGGCTCCTTGCTCAACTGGGAGCTTGCTTCTCCCTCTCCCTCTGCCTGCCACTTCCCATGTTTGTGCTCTCTCTCTCTGTCAAATAAATAAATAAAATCTTAAAAAAAAAAAAAAAAAGGATGCCAACATGGTCAGATTCTTGGTGAGTGCCCTATTCCAGTTTTAGAGAGGGCTGTAAAACTTGCGTGTTTTCACTTGGCAGAAAGAACAGAAAGCTAGCTCTCTGGCCTCATCTTATAAGGGAACTAATCCCATTCAGGAGGGCTCTACTCTTTTTTTTTTTTAGGATTTTATTTTTAAGTAATTTCTGCATCCAAGGTGGGGCTCCACCTCACAACCCTGAGATCAAGAATTGCATGCTCCACTGACTGAGCTAGCCAGGCACCCCAAGAACTCTATTGTTGTAACCTATTATCTCCCAAAGGCCTCACTACTAAATATTATCGTATTGGGGCATTAAAGTTTAACATATGAATATTGGGCGGGGCATAAACATTCAGTGCTTAATGTCTACAAAGCTATATTTTCAGTATGGAATTTCTCCTGTCTTGGATTACTTTACACAAACAAACAAAAAAACACATAAATTGACTGGCTGCTTACATCAATGTCAAAACTTCATTTAAGAAGCGGCACCTGGGTGGCTCAGTCGGTAAGCGTCTGCCTTCAGCTCCGGTCATGATCCCGGGGTCCTGGGATGGAGCCTCACATCGGGCTCCCCGCTCAGCGGGAAGCCTGTTTCTCCCTCTCCACTCTCCCTGCTTGTGTTGTCTCTCTCTGTCAAATAAATACATAAAATCTTTAAAAAAACTTCATTTAAGAAGACGCTAGGAGTAAAATTCATGATCTTTTAAGAAGCCATCTTTCTACTAGTTAGTAAGTAGTAATGAACCCATCTTTTGTGAACAATGATTTCCGGGGCCAGTGGGAAAGCTCCCTGTAGCCTTGGATGTGAGCGCCACCTGCTGGATGCTGTACACAAAAACTTTCCTGTACCTCAACCCAAGAATGGCCAATCCTTTCAATTCTTAATGGGAAAATGCCCAGGCAACACCCCTTTTGATTTTAGGTCACTAGGACAGCTGTAATGCCTAAGGAGTAATGTAATCTTTGAGTAAACGTGCAGATTTTATTTTTTTTTATTTTTTATTTTTTAAAGATTTTTATTTGTTTATTTAACAGAGATAGAGAGAGAGCACAAGTAGGCAGAGCGACAGACAGAGGGAGAGGGAGAAGCAGGCTCTCCGCCGAGCAGGGAGCCCGATGCGGGGCTCGATCCCAGGACCCTGGGATCATGACCCGAGCTGAAGGCAGCCGCTTAACCGACTGAGCCACTCAGGCGCCCCAACGTGCAGATTTTATAAGAAAAACACACTCAGGAAACAAATCCAATGCAAAAATATTCCACTGAGCTATTGTTTATAAGCTTGCCAGTGCCAAGAATATAGTAAATAGTTCTCTGTTTATATTATGAGCTCACTGAGTTTTATACATTGGTGACATAGGCAGTTGGTGGGTGGCTTTTTACCTTAAGGAGACTGTACCTATATCTTGCAGAAGGGTAAGAGATTAGGGACCCTTTGACTATAACCATGTGTTGGCTTCAGTACTAAATATGTAATCTCTTCAACTTTAGTTTTGGTGCCATACTCACTGCTTGGGGCTTAGGGGAAAAGTGTTTCTTTGTTTCACTTTAATGAGCTCTGTGAAGATAACTTCATCTGTGAATTATGGACTCAGTAGATGGGGGCTCATAGTAACATTGGGACAACTTGTGATTTCCATTGAGGGCACGAGGTAGAAATGGCTCTTTAAGGGAAATAAATACGTTTTGGTCTATCAGGAGCTTCATGAAGTTTCTGCCAGAATGATCCTTGGGAAGGACATGAAAATGGCAAAGCATTATTTGTGTGGTAGCTACCTAGGGGAGGTAGTGGGAAAGAGACAATCATCTAGCCTTCTTCTCCTTGGGTCATTTTTTATCACTTTTGCAGAAATTTAAAAATTTTGATCACTTTTGCAGAAAGTTTTTAAGTTGGGCCTTTTGTCAGCTGCCGCTAAGGTGCTCTGTGCTTCCGAGGAAGCTAAGGCCGCATTGGGGTGAGGCCCTCACTTTACTCAGCCACTAGCACTGTGCACCACAGAGCCCGCTCAGCACTCGCTAGCCCATGGCCTCCATCTAGGAGCTCCCCTGCATGATGATGAGGTGACAGTCATAGGGGATAAGATCAATGCCTTCATTAAAGCAGCAGGTGTAAATGTTGAACGTTTCTGGCCAGGCTTGTTTGCAAAGGCCCTGGCCAATGTCAACATCGGGAGCCTCATCTGCGATGTAGGGGCTGGTGGACCTGGCCAGCTGCTGGTGCTGCACCAGCAGAAGGTCCTGCTCCTTCCACCACTGCTGCCCCAGCTGAGGTGAAGAAAGTGGAAGCAAAGAAGAAGAATCAGAGGAGTCTGAGGATGACATGGGCTTTGGTCTTTTTTTTTAAAGATTTTATTTATTTATTTGAGAGAGAGAGAAAGGGAGAGAAAGAGCATGCACAAGCAGGGGGAGTGGCAGGCAGAGGGAGGAGCGGACTCCCCACTGAGCAGGGAGCCCCGATGCGGGGCTTGATCCCAGGACCCTGGGATCATGACCTGAGTCAAAGGCAGACACTTAACCGACTGAGCCACCTATGTGCCCCAGGTTTTGGTCTTTTTGACCACACCTCTTCTGTAACCTGTTCAATAAAAAGCTGAGCTCTTAGAAAAAAAAAGTTGTCCCTAGGTTATCACTGACCCAAAGATTGTCTTTAGTATATTCTTGACATAAGGAGACCAGTTATCTGCTTTCAGGATTTTACAAAAGCTGGTACCATATATTTCTCCTGCCCTGGTTCCCTTTTCCTAGCACTGAAAAACATCATGCATAATTCACAAGAGTCTTTTGGGCTAAGCAAAAATTTTCTTTCTTTGTTCCAAAGTTGGTTAATGGATTTTTGTGGCTAAAATTTCTAAAACTACAAAATAGGATTCAGATTTGGAAGGGGCTCAAGGCAGATAGAGCTTTCTGTTTTTATTTTTAGTTATGTGCAGCTTAGGACCATGATAACACGATGGTGTTGGAATTCATTATTTGATGGAAAATAATGGACCCTTTACAGGAATCTATGTTGTGGATGTTAACTAGACTTATTTTTGAAATACATACAATTACAGAATCATTATGTTGAACACCTGAAACTAATATAATATTATATGTCAAATATACCTCAATAAAAAAAGAACTATAGCATATGAGATTACATGACATTTAGCACTCTTGTCTGTACCTACGTCAATGGCAAGCCAGAACACAGAATGGAGATGTTACTTCTTACACCTACAATGGTACAATCAGCTCATGAGATTGAGGTATTTTGTCCTTGCTAGTGATTGCATGCTCAGATTTTTGGCTTCTCAGGACCTCTCAGGATGCTACCAGTTCTATGTTTCTTGTACTCTTAGTCTGGGACAACATTTATCAATGCTTGGGTTTCTATCATCCAGCAATTCTACCCCATGATATGCAACCCCCGGAAGTTTTTTCAAATGTGACTTTCAAATTGAGTTTTGTTAAAGTTGGTCTAATAGTTTTATCATGTAGATTTGCATCATACCTAGAACCTTCTTGATTTTACACTAAATGGATTTTAATATTCTCTGCTTTTTCATCATTGAGTTCTCCAAAAATGTTGCTGGGCAGAAATTTGGTTCTGGGCCTCTGTGGAACAGAAGAGAAACGGCAGATTTACACAGTCATATGCTATAGAAGTCATCAGATTTTGCAAACAGAGCTTGAAACAAGACAGGAATGGAAGTGCAAATCTCAGTGGGTCTTAGTGTTTCATCACAAAGTTTTGTGGTAAAACCAAGATGAAACCACAAGTTTCACTGTTAGCCAGACCAGCACTGGAAGAATGATCGATTTCAAGGTTAGCTAAGGTCAGGCGGAAACTTGGCTTGTTTTGTTCATATGTTCAAACCCCAGACCTACTGAATTTTGTATGATTTGGGGTTTCCAAAACAGAAAGCATTTTGGGGCCCAGTCCAAAGCCGAGGCCTAGGGACTAAGGGTAAGGGAAAGTTGTTCTGTGTTGGTTCGCACTTCAGTGATGCCAAGGTGAGGGATTTTATCTTCAGTTACTAGCTGAGCCTTATTTACTTAAACTGTTCTTTGGAAGTTTACAAAAACCAAAGTATGTCCTTTCTCTCTGTCTTCCTGCCTAATAAGAAGACCAGGATTCTTCTCCCAAAGTCTCCAGATGTTTCTACAGACCACAGGAAGATTTATTTCTTGAAAAATTTCATGCCTGCATTTACCAGCACTCATAGACTGTATTCAATTTCTTCGGCTCAATATTTGGGTAATTCTCTAGGGGTAAAAGTAACAAGGTTGCCTACTCTGAAAGAATTGGGCCCAGCCCAATAATCTGAAAAAATCATGTTGTACTTTCAGAATAAGAATTCAAAGAAAACAAAAGAAACAGTCAAGCTCAGAGCCTAATACCTGTCCCCTGGTGGAGTGTGGGAAATGTGACACATGAAAGACTCTTTCCTTTGGCAACTTGTGGGCAGCCCAAGTTCTGATTAGGGCATTATCAGTGAGTAATATGAGGCTGGGAGTGACTTTCGTTATGCCAGGACCAAATATACTAGAAGGTGGCAAATCCATTGAGTCAGTTGGGTATGTTTTCAGCTGCAAATTATGGAAAACCCTTCTATAAGGTTTCAATCCTATAGGGTGTTATTTGTTTTTCTCAATAGGAATTTTGAGATGGCATGGTGGATCACTGATGCCATCAGGAACCTAGACTTTTTTTTTTCCATTTCACATTCTTATTATGGTCACCTTAGGATCTTAAGATGGCTGCTGTGGTTCCAGACATGATGTCTGTGTTCCATACAGGAAGAAGGGAAAAGGAGCTGAAGGGTAAATGCAAAGGCTTAAGGGCAAAATGGTGAAAAGGCCCATTTCATGCAGAAAACAAGAGCTTATCCACGGGACTACCCCAGCAGATTTTCACATGTGTTGACTGGGTCATACAGTCAATAATACCTACCTTAACGAGCTCAAGACAGGTGGTCAACAGTAAGAGGATAGCCTGTAACTGCACAAAAGAGCAGGTGTGAAGAACTCATGCTGAGTACACGCTGAGGCAGGTCTTACCTACAAATCAGAGCCATGGAATAACAGCCAGTAGAGAGCCTTACAGCTAAACTTGAGAGGACTCTCAAAGAGAAGGTTCTCTGTGAAAGTTCATGGAGAAGTCCAGGGGAGATGATATCAGGTGATCACAAAATGATTGTGTAAACTACAATAATTGGGCATGGGATGGTTAAAACGTAATGTTATGAGCTATTGTTGACCATTAAAGTTTTCAGAATGAGAAAACCAGCTAAACCCACATCTTTCAGGGTCTTACGGAAGACTTCCTTCTTTCCTTCCTTCCTTCCTTGCTTCCTTGCTTCCTTCCTTCCCTTCCTTTCCTTCCTCCCCCATTCTGCTTCTTTCTTTCCATTTTTCTTCTTTCCTTCTATTCATGTTTAAGTTTTTAATCATGAAAAATCTCAGCATACAGAAAAAGAGAAGAATTCATACCCCACATACCTCCCATTAAATTTCGATAAATTATTATTTACATATTTTACCTTCTTTCATTCTATATACAATATCATTAAACACACATGTTTATGAGTATATACACATATGCACATATGTATGCATGTGTACATCTACATATATACATATACACATACACATATATACACATATCTATCTACCTCAAGCTATTTAAGTAGGTTGTGGAGTCTTCACCCCTAAATACTTAAGCATATATCTCTTAAGGAGATATTTCTATGTGGTTGTGTAATTGCAACATAGAGCTATGATAAAAAGACTGAAAGAAAAAGAAATATGATTTATAAAGAAACTGAGGCAAGAGGAATCCATGAAGCAAGTATGCACAGAATGGGGAGTGTCCATACAGCTTCATCCTTAAAGATGATATTACTCTAGCAATACCTGTCAAACGCGTTGTATTCTCTGCAGGTAAAGCTCCCATCAGAGAGAGGCATGGCTCAGAAACATAAACTTAATTTTCTACATAGTAATTTTTCTAACTGTATCCTAACTTTAAGGAAGAGAAGAAAGTCAGAATGTGAAACATTTTCAACTTCTTCTACTACCCTTTTCTTTCCTTTTAAACTATGAAAACATTAAAAGTTAGAGAAAAGTTGTTAAAATAACTATTCATGTATGTGTCTCCTAGAATTTAAAATGGAAATTTAGGGGCGCCTGGGTGGCTCAGTCGTCAAGCGTCTGCCTTCGGCTCAGGTCATGATCCCAGGGTCCTGGGATCAAGCCCCGCATCGGGCTCCCTGCTCTGCAGGAAGCCTGCTTCTCCCTCTCCACTCCCCCTGCTTGTGTTCCCTCTCTTGCTGTGTCTCTCTGAGTCAAAAAAAAAAAAAAAAAAACAAAAAACTTAGTAAAATGGAAATTTAGGGGTAACTTTGTCTTTTGAAAGGAGAAAAACAAATCTTAATCTTCAAGTGCAAATGTACTGGAGGGAAAGAAATGAAGTTCGTGTAAGTAAAATATTCCAGAGAAGGGTTGTTTTGTGAATTAAAAGAAGGTAGAACAATGGAGAAAAAGAAGGGTTAGTTTGATTTGTGGAGACTTTAAAATCCTCAGAATGAAGTTATGTGAAAAGGATGAGACAAAAGAAGATAAATTGGTCTCAGGCACCTTTCATGCCTATCTCATGAAAAGAGCTGCCATTTCTTTCTGCCATTGGTGTCAGAGTTCCTGAAGTATTGCTCAGCAGAAAAGCCCAAGTCTCACTGGTGGCCGGTGCTTCCGGCCAGTTGCAGACAGCGCAGGAGATGATGGGTGCGCTCTACCTCTCTCACCTCTTCCAGGGACAGAGCTGTTCCTTCCTCCTTCACCAGATAAACCATGAGCCTATCCAGAGCTGTGAGGGAACCAATCTACAGCCAGTGGTGCCCTGGGCCCATCAGATTCCAGCCAAAGCAAGCTCCTTTCGGGTGATTGGTGGGGGTAAAAGCAAAAACAAAACCCAGAGTGGGGTAGATTGAGAATCAAGGGTGAAAAGTGAGATGAGTGGCTCAAGCTCAGTCCACCTAAGAATGGATTACAGCATCAGTGGCCAGGATGCCAATGGTTTTTTTCTACCCCTCTTCAAGTTGTTGGACCACTTGATCCAAGAGGTTAGCTTAATAGCTAAGGCACAGAGAGCTACCACTGTGAATATGGATGTATATCTCTTTCTAAACCACCTTGTTTGAAAGATTAGGTTTTCAAGGATTTTATTTGTTTATTCATGAGACATAGAGAGAGGCAGAGGGAGAAGCAGGCTCCCTGCAGGGAGCCTGATGCGGGACTCAATCCCAGGACCCTGGGATCACGACCTGAGCCAAAGGCAGATGCTTAACCGACTGAGCCACCCAGGAGCCTGAAAGATTAGGTTTTTAAGCTGCCTGAAGGACAAGCAAAACTGTTTTCTTTCTTCTTGAATTTTCCTTTGTCCCTCTTATTTTTCCCTGGTCACCGCACTTGTGTCTGCTTTTACTACTGTCGGTTTCATCAAACCTCCACTCTCACAGGCAGTGTGTGTATAGGCTGTGAGGCTAAAAGTGGTGAAAAAGGTTTCTTCGCTGGCCCTGACTCCCTCTGGTCTTTCTTTGGGGCTAATATACTCTTGTTTTAATTATTCTATTTCTCCTGACTCCTGAAATCTCCCTTTTTTTTTAATCAGGTGAGACTAACCTCAGGCCTCTACTGATGAGAGAGAGCTTTCCAAAAGCAATATTCAGAGGGTGTGCTTGCCAACAAGCACCCACCTCTTGTACGAGGCCATATGTTCTCTAAGGGATGGGAGTCTATTAACAGACTTTGTCCCCTGAGGGTTTTTTATTCTTTCCTCTTTCAGACTTAGAAGGATGTCTAAAGTGTTTATTATTAGCTAAACTGAGAGCAAGTGAGTGTCCTTATCATTCAAAACAAATACACCTGTCTGGCAACAGGAACTCTGCCTGGCTTTATGAACCAGGAAAATCAACACTGTATTCAGAGCTCAGCCAGTAAATCTGAGGGGCCTGTAAAGTCATGTTGGAGAAGGGGTTCTTTGTGGAAGGATCTAAACTTCCACAGGCTCAAGAATTCCCACTGGAAGACCAGACTTGCTAGTCGTTTGTCTGCACTGACTCTGTATCCTACTTCTGTGTCCTTTACCCCTAAATGTGAAATATAAGAATTCCAATGGGGGGAGGGGAGGACACACTGAAAACCCAGGAGGGAAGAACTCGAAGGGATAAAGGGAACTCAACATCCCGTGACTGCTGTCAGGTTAGCACTTCTTCCTGGTATCTCCTAAGTGCCCCAGACCTTCGCTACTTTCCCTTTTGCTAAAAAAGGAACTGGGTTAGTTCCAAAACTTAGTCATGGCATTGTCCTGACTTCCTTCTTCTAGAATTAAAAATGAAATTTAAGAGTAACTTTGTTTCAAAAGGAAAAGGGTGTCTTGATACTGCCCAAATGCACAAGACTGTAACACCCAATATTCGTTTAGTTATTTGACTCATCTCTGAGTACCTATAAATTTTAAGGACAAAATAAAGGTGCAGTATGTGACCTTGCCCTCTAGAAGCTTATGATCTAATGGGGATATAAGATACTTCGCATTCAGGTCCCCAACACCCACACCAGATCCACATATCCGTGGCTCCTACTCTTAAATCATCAGCTTCAAGGACGTTTTCATATGGGAGACATTTTCACCCGTTGCCCCTGACTCTTGACCTCTGCAAATTTAAGCCTTTTCAGAGTGGACTTAAAGGAATTTTTTTTTAAAACAGCTTTAGAGTGACCTGAACAGGTGTGGGTATTGTTGTCTCCTTTTACCTTAGCTGTTAGGATGTAGTTTGATGGTTTATCAATGGGGGAAGAGATTTCTTTCTTTCTTTCTTTCTCTTTCTTTCTTTCTTTCTTTCTTTCTTTTCTTTCTTTCTTCTTTCAAGATTTTTTAAAATTTATTTTTGCACGCCCAGAGAGAGAGAGTGTACGAGCAGAGGGGAGGGCAGAGAGAGAAGCAGACTCCCCGCTGAGCAGGGAGCTCCATGTGGGACTCAGTACCAGGACCCTGGGATCATGATCTGAGCTGAAGGCTGAAGCTTAACCGACTGAGTAATCCAGGCACCTGGGGGGGAAAGATTTCTACACAAATGTAGGAGTTTGGGTGAGGCGTGAAGGATAATATCTTTGATGGAATAAAAATGCTCAGGATCTCTTTCAGAAATGATCCCAAATTAAGGAATAATTGGACATAAGGTTATTACTACTAATGAATGCAGTCAACCAAATTTAGAAGTCATATTTGTCATATTTTCAAACCTAAGATAGCCTGTGAAAGAGTGTACAGTTTGAAATTAGCAGAACTGTGTTCAAATTCTGCTCCATTTTCTATCTGTAAAGCTTTAGACAAATAACTTGCTAAGCTTCTAAGCTTCTATTTTTACCTCTGCAAAATGAGTATTACCAACATTCACTTTTCAAAATGATGTGAAGATTGAGATAATGTGTGTAAAAGCTTTTAACTCTGCCCCCCACCCCAGTGCTAATGCTGTCCTTGTCTTTTCCTCCACTTTTCTTTGGAGGATTATGTCTGTATTTTATTTTAGTCCATCCTTCCCCACCCCCACCCTCCGCCCCATTCTTGGCTTTTCTCATTGTTTTTGTTCTTATTTTTTCTGGCTGATCTTGTCTCTTTGGTTTCCCTCTCTCTCTTCTCTGTGGATGTTTGTTTTGCCTGTGTTTATTTTTCCATCGTGAACTTTCCTTGAGTTCCTTTCTCATTTGCCTTTTGCAGGCGTCTTTTGTTTTACCTGGGGCTCTAGCCCTTTGCACATTGATGTCAACACTGACTGCTGATTTTGGACTTTGCTGAGGAAAGGAGGGTGGAAGGTGTGGGAAAACCACTCTTACAGGACCTAGAGAAAGGCTATTGGGAGGTTGGAGCAGTTCGTTGCTTGGCTATACTTATTTTGCAGACATGCACTTCAGTTCCTGGCCAGAAGTCTGACGCGTTTTCCCGCAGTTCCTCAGAATTTTTGAATCTGCCCGGATTTCACTCTCTTTCTCTTCGCTGCCTGTTTCTCTATCTGGTTGCAGTGGAGCTCTGCTTTCCCTTCCCCAACTTCCTGCTGTCTTGCTTTTTCTGAAACATGTTTTACCTATTACTGCTCCTCTCCAACATTTCAGTTATGTGGAACACCCACGTGGAAGGGGAGTTGTTTTTGAAGAGGGGGAGGTCATTATTGATAACAGCAATAAGAATAAGGGTTGCATACGAAGCACCAATGCTTGTTCACATAAGGCCAAAAACAAGACAGCAGGACTCATGACCCTGTTCCATTGGGCATAGATTCTTAATAGAATCCAGAGTCCAAAGGATAGAAACAAGCTAAGGGAGTGGTGGGTGGTGACAGGAAGGAGAAGCCAGGGAATATTTCCTGCATCTTAATTTCCACAAACATTTATTCATCACCTATGCTGGGCCAACCAGTGTGCTAGGCTTTGGGTATCATTTGATGACCAATACACAGAAAAGTGTTGTCTTTAGCAGCCTTTGATAGTTACAGTTGTGTTCTAAAGAGTTAGAATCTCCCTGCAACTTGTATCTAGTATTTTAAATTTGGGCCGAGTTTTCTATCAAGAAACACCATAGAAGGGAGCCTGCGGCTCAAGTGGCAACAATAGATCTTGCTGTGCTCGTGGGCAATTGGTGGTAGTACACCACGACTACCAATTACGTGTCCTTAAATACTTTCATTGTGGAAATTCTAAGAAAATGTAGGGAGAATAGCATAATGAATGTTTATGACCCATCACTCGGCTTTAATGGTTATCATCATTTTATCGATCTTGTTATATCTCCTCCCTCCACTATTTTCCTGAAATATTTTCATGCAAATTCCAGACATCCTGTCATTTCAGCTTTATTTCAGTCCACATTTCAAGTAGGCAAAGACTTTCTTTTTTACATAACCATCATGCCATTATCACGTGCAACAGAATCAATAATAATTATATAATTTCCTTTAATATTCCTTCCACGTGCAAATTTTTCCCCTTATCTCAAAGATGCTTTTTTATAGTTGGTTTGTGTGGATGGAGATCAAAGCAAAGCCCACAATTACTTTTGGTCCTTTTGCCTTTTAAATCTCTTCTCTGTCATAGGCCCCCTCCATTTCCCCCCACACCATTGCTTCTTGTAGAAATTTGATGTAGGGGATGCTGTGGTGTGCTGCCCAGATCTCTCCTTCATGACCAAAGTAGTCATTCCCGTAGCTGCCAGACCCACAGCATGCATCTAATGACTGATTGTTTACAGAGTAAAAAGGCCTGGTTTTCTTGCTTTAATTTAGGGCAACTCTGGAGGACTATCTCAACTCTAGAGCTTCCTGTAGGACTACGACATCAGTTGTGATTACATCACAGCTCAATTTCTTCCTTTGCCCAAACTTGTTTCCCTCACTCCCTTCAGGAATGCTCTTGTGGCTACTCCCCAGTAAAACGCCTCACACAAATCACCACGTCAGTCTATTTCTTAGGAAACTTGACCTAGACAGTCGATACTATGAGCGCTCTGAGCAAGCAGAATGTAAAATGGGATTTTAGAGCTGGATCACCTGCCTATCAGCTGGCAATACAAGCACCATTACTGTTGGTAGATGAATACTGATAACATTCATATGGTGTAGAGCTGCAAGTCTAATTTTTATTTGATTTTAATTTTTTTAGAGATTTATTTATTTATTTATTTAATTTATTTATTTTAGAGAGAGGACACACACAAGTGGGGGAGGGGCAGAGGGAGAGGATCTCAAGCAGACTCCCCACTGAGCGTGGAGCCAGACCGGGCTCAGTTTCCTGACCTGGAGATCATGACCTGAGCCAAAACCAAGAGTCAGATGCTCAATCTACCCAGCCACCCAGGCGTCCCCAGAGTTGCAATTTTTTAAAAGGATTTTATTTATTTATTTATTTGACAGAGAGAGCAAGAGAGCACAAGCAGGGGGAGTGGCAGAGGGAGAGGAAGAAGCAGGCTCCCCACTGAGCAGGGAGCCTTGTGGGGGGCTCAATCCCAGGACCCTGGGATCATGACCTGAGCCAAAGGCAGACACTTAACAACTGAGCCACCCAGACGCCCCTAGAGCTGCAATTTTTAAACAAGAATTTCATACTCTACTCTTTAATCATGAACACGCCTTCCCTATCCTGCCCTCTAACTTCTCAAGGCATAATTATTGGCATGGCCTCACTCTCTCTTTTTATTGAAACAGATTTTTTTCTTTTAGTAAACTTTTTATTTTGAGATAATTTTAGATTTACATATAATTATAAGAAATAATTCTGAGAGGTCCCATATGCCTTTTACCCAGTTTCCTTCAATGGTAGCATCCTGCAAAACTATAGTACCAGGATACAACCAAGGTACAGAACATTTCCATCACCAAAAGGATTTATCATGCTTCCCTTTAAAAAACACACTCTCTTCCCTTCAGTGCTCCCTTCCCTGGCAACGACTAATCTGTTCTTCATCTCTATAATTTTTTCATTTCAAGAATGTTATATAAATGGAACCATACAGTATGTAAACTTTTGGGATTACTTTTTTTTTTCACTCAGCATGATTCTCTGGAGAGTCATCCAGGTTGTTCTATCAATAGTTTTTTTTAAATAGTTTGTTCTTCTTTAAATTGTTGAATAATATTTCATGCTATGGATTTATAACCATTGTTTAACTGTTCACCCATTGAAGGATGTCTACATTATTTCTAGGTTTTGGCTATTAGAAATAAAGCTGCTATAAGCTTTTGTGCACAGGTTTTCTGTAAGCATAAGTTTTTATTTCTCTGCAGTAAATGCTCAGGAGTGAATTGCTGGGTAGTATAGTAGTTGTATGTTTAGTTTTTAAATAAACTGCCAAACTGTTTTCTAGAATGGCTATAACATTTTACATTCCCACCAACAATGCATGAATGATCTAATTGTTCCACATTTTTGCCAGCACTTGAGGTTGTCACACTTTCTTTTTTCTTTTATTTTTTCCAGCTTTTTTTTAGTTATAATTAACAAGTTACAATTGCATATATTTAAGGGGTACAATGTGATGATTTAATATATATATACATTGTGAAATGATTATGGCAATCAAGTTAATTCACACATCCACCACCTCACAGTTATTATTTTTGTGTGTGTGAGAACACTTAGATTTATTCTCTTAGCAAATTTCAAGTATACAATACAGTATTATTAACTATAGTCACCATTCTGTACAATAGATCTCCAGAACTTAATTCATTTTATAACTGGAAGTGTGTACTCTTTGACCAACATCTTCCCATTTCCCCACTCCTGCCCCCGGCAACCACCTTTCTACTCTCTGTTTCCATGAGATTGACTTTTTTGGATTCCTACATATAAGTGAGAACATACAGTATTTATCTTTTTGTGTCTGGCTTATTTTGCTTAGCAAATTGTCCTACACATTCATCCATATTGATGCAAATGGCAGGATTGCCTTCTTTTTTGTGGCTGAATAATATTCCTCTGTGTGTGTGTGTGTGTGTGTGTGTGTGTGTGTGTGTGTGTGAATAACATCTTCATTATCCATTCATCTGTTGATAGACCCTTAGGTTTTTTCCTATGTCTTGGCTATTGTGAATAATGCTATGATAAACATGGGAGTACAGATATCTCCTTGAGATACTGATTTCATTTCCTTTGGATATATACCCAGAAGTAGAATTACAGGATCATATGGAAATTTTTAATTTAAAAAATTTTAAAAATTTAATTTTTTGAGGAGCCTCCATACTGTTTTCCACAGTGGCTGCACCAATTTACATTCCCACCAAGAGTGCACAAGGGTTTCTTTTCCCCCACATCCTCACCAACACTTGTTATCCTTTGATAAGAGCCATCCTAAGAGGCGTGAAGTAATATCTCATTGTGGTTTTGATTTGCATTTCCCTGGTGATTTGTGACATTGAGCACTAATCTCATGTACCTTTTACTGATGTCAGTTTGCTAAGTTGATAAATTATTCAGGTATGTTAAATGAAAGGAAAGATGGAAGGTCTAGGGTCCTCCTTCTAAGGATTCCTTATCCCTTGCATGGTAATAATAGCTGGCATCTGAAGATAATGCTTCTACCTTTATTATTCCATAAAAAGGATGACTGTAGGGATGGGCATTCATAGGGAGGAAGGGAAACACCTTGGCAAGCTAGAGTGGCAAGCTCTACCTTTTTGGTAGGTATGGCCTTGAGTGTAGTAACTATCAATCAACTCAGTGGTCTGTAGCTTACTTCATTTACACACAGGGTTGGCCGAAAGGCTCATGACCAAAGCCATTGAGAAAGCGTTCACCTGAAAGGAAAGACATTACTTGACAATGACATCTGATCTCTCTCACACACTGTGTTATAGTCAATGTTGTAAAGTTCTTTTGATTGCCATCAACAGAAAATAACTTGGGATAGCTTAGCCAAAAAGGAAAGGAAAAAAAAAAAAAAAAAACAACCAGAGATAGACTATGAAATTCAAGAAGTTGATGATTAAATGATTCCCTTCAGGAAGGGAAATGACCAGAAGTTAGAAAGCTGTTAGAACCCACTATTTCCCATTTGCTGTATCTCTCTGTTTACATTTTTTAAAAAAGATTTTATTTATTTGAGAGAGAAAGAGAGACAGAGTGCAAGCATGAGTGGGGGGGTGCGGGAGAGGGAGGGAGGAGCAAAGGGAGAAGCAGACTCCCCGATGAGCGGGGAGCCCGATGTGGGGCTCAATCCCAGGACCCCAGGATCATGACCTGAGCCCAAGGCAGATGCTTAACCAACTGAGCCACCCAGGCACCTCTCTCTGTTTATGTTCTTTTTTTTTTTTAAAGATTTTATTTATTTATTCGACAGAGAGAGACACAGCGAGAGAGGGAACACAAACGGGGAGTGGGAGAGGGAGAAGCCGGCCGTTTACCTAGTTTTTACAGTAAGTCAAAGACATAGGGGGAAAAAAGAGAGAGATTTGAGACATAATAACTAAATGTAATGTGTGGACCTTGTTTAGATCATGATTTAAACACAACAATGATAAAAAGAAATTTTTGAGACAGTTGTGGAAATTTGATCATAGACTGGATGTTAGATGATACCAAAGAATTATTGTTAATTTTGTTAAATATAATAATGGCCTTATGGTTACATAAGAAAGTGTCCATATTTTTTAGAGATGTATGTTGAAACATGTGGGGGTAAAATGATATATCATCTTAGATTTTATTTAAAATGATTCAGCAAAGAAAAACAAAACCAAAAAGGAATAGATGACATAATGGCAAATGTTTGCAATTCTTGAGTGTGGGTGATATGCATACAGGGGGTTATTGTCTATTCTATTCTCATGCATTTGAAATTTTATATTAGAAAGGAAATAGAGAATAGAGCATTTTTTCAGCTTCTTCTAAAAATCCCGGGTCTTAAGTATGTTTAAAATTTGTCATTAGAATATCCAAATTTGGGGCACCTGGGTGGCTCAGTCGTTAAGCGTCTGCCTTCAGCTCAGGTCATGATCCCAGGGTCCGGGGATCGAGCCCCGCGTCGGCCTCCCTGCTCAGCGGGAAGGGTGCTTCTCCCTCTCCCACTCCCCCTGCTTGTGTTCCCTTGCTTGCTGTGTCTCTCTCTGTCAAATAAATAAATAAAATCTTTAAAAAAAAAAGAATATCCAAATTTATGTGGAGAAACACTTCTTGTGAGACAAGAAGAAATGGTGGAAAGTGCACTGCCTTAGAAGTCAGACAAATGTGGTTTGAATCTCACCTCAAGGTCCTGAGAAGGGAGAAACAGGGGCAGAGCAAAGATGGCAAGAGCAGAGATATGGCTGCTTTATAACATCTCTGTGTGTGTGTTTGGGGGTGGGGATGGTGTTGGTGTACTTGAGGCTGGTTGTGTCAGGTTTAGAACAAACATATACTTTCTCTGTTTGCCTTTTTGTCTTGTTTTTTGCCAAAATTATGTCATCAGTCATAATGACTGTATTGTCAACAAATTATCTCAAAGAAAATTGTTGGAAAACTGTCACTTCTGGAGATTATGCCCTGGAAGTAAGTCGACTACCCTTCCTCTCTCCCCAGTGAGAGGGAGTGTGGTGTGAATTGGGGCTGGCGAGGTAGGTGGAGACCAGATCATGCAGGGCATTGTAAACTGTCCTAAAGGGTTTTGTCCTGATCCCAAGGGCAACAGGGAGACAACTGAGGATTTTTAAACAGGATATGTATTGTGACATGATTGGTTTTGTACTCTGAAATGATGACTCTGGCTAAAGTGTGAAGAATGGAGGGGCCAGAGTGCATGTACAAAAAACAGAGTGGGTGTTCAGAAGCCAATGCTGTTGTCCATATGAGAGACAGTGGGTAGGGGTGGTAGTGGTGGTGGAGACAGAAGGGGGTAGATGTTTTGAGAGACACTGGAGAGGTAAAGTGGACAGGACTTGGTGATACATTGAATATAGTAGAGTAAGAAGATGATGTCAAACATGATATGTATGTCAGTGGTAGAACTGGATGGATGGTGGATTAATTCACTTGGGAATCCCTGGAAGAGGACCAAGTTTTAAGGAGTGAAAGAAACAATGATTTTGGTTTGGGGCACATTGAGTTTGAGTTTAAAGTACCTTTGAGACCTATAAGAAGTGATGTCAAGAATGCAGTTCAATATTAAAGTCTGGAGCTCGATGAGACACCAGTGTACATCTATTAGTTTGATAGAAAAAGGTAGTTACCTTTTGGAATTTTCTATATAATTGTGTTACTGCTGCAGCATATGCAAACATTTCACAGCTATAATACCTGTGAGAAGCAAGGACTCATATAAACCAAAGTTTTGTTTTATTTGTTTCACAAATGAGTAGGTTCATTTTTACAGGAAAAGTTACCTTTCCCCTGCTTTTTATTTTTTTATTGCAAATACTGAGGGATTCTGGCACTAGCTAAGACTTTTTTGAGCCAAGTATGCCTTAATTTTCTCCTATTATTACAGTTTCTCTTTTTCATGATACATCTTTGCCAGTTACTGGTTAGATCAACTTTCTATTGAGGGAGATTGCTCTGGACTTGAAATTTAGCAGTTTTTAAGCAGGAACACACCTCTCCACCCCATTAGAACTGTTAACATTGTCGGAAGAGTCAGATCTCAAGTGTATGTTAGGTGTAGAACAGAATGAGGTAAGCTGGTGGGGAGGGAGTGGTGGGGGTGGAGGGGATGTTATTTCTAATCCTATTTTTAAACAAAGTTGAGAAATGCTGCTTCTGTAAATAATTCGGTTTTTCAGAGGGCTAAACACCTTCAGAGACTTTGGTAAACTCAGATATATCCTAATGGCAATTGTCCAATTTGGGGTTAGTTTTGCTTAACCTCCCAGAGAACGTTCTGAGTAATGGAATCATAAACAGGCTCCATACCCAGTGCAGAGCCTGACTAGGGTTTGATCTCACGATCCTGAGATTATGACCTGAGCTGAAATCAAGAGTTGGACGCTTAACCAACTGAGCCACCTGATGCCCCTCGTAATGCTATATATATATATATATTTTTTTTTTTAAAGATTTTATTTATTTATTTGACAGAGAGAGACACAGCGAGAGAGGGGACACCAGCAGGGGGAGTGGGAGAGGGAGAAGAAGGCTTCCCGCAGAGCAAGGAGCCCGATGCGGGGCTCGATCCCAGGACCCTGGGATCATGACCTGAGCCGAAGGCAGACGCTTACCGACTGAGCCACCCAGGCACCCCATCGTAATGCTATATTTTTAACTGAGAAAGGAAGACTAGTTGATAGTGCACTAATGAGTCCTTGGATACCACCAGGAGAGTTTATCCCCCTTCCCTTGCTGTACCTATTTATTCACTTCTAGGTTTTCCTAATTGTTTCTTAGTTTTGTAGGCCAGTCTATGGTTCAGTTAGTAGATAAAAATTATCAAAACAATATCTTTGATTTATCTAATTCCTTTCTCTTGATTGATGTCCCATGTGTGATATTTCATTAGAATTTACATGATATTTCTGTCAGTGAGTTAGAGAAGGATAGGTGCTCTTATTCCCATTTTTAGAAAAACAATGATCCACAGAGTTAGTATCAGAACCAGGGCTGGAACACAGGTGTTTTGATTTCTATTCTAACAAGAGAAAAAGAAAGAAAGAAAAAAAAGAAGATAAAGGATAAAAGGAGGGGGTAGGAGAAAGGGCAGGACATAAAAAGGAAAATGAATTTGTTTATTTATTCCTGCAAGAATTTTTTTTTCCATATGGAAAAAGCCTAAATGTCCATTGACTGATGAATGGATAAAGAATATCTGATATGTATATACAATGGAATATTACCCAGCCATAAAGAAGAATGAAATCTTGCCATTTGCAACAATGTGGTTGGAGCTAGAGAGTATTATGCTAAGTGAAATAAGTCAGTCAGAGAAAGATAAATACCATATGATTTCATTTATATGGAATTTAAGAAACAAAACAGAGGAACATGGGGGAAAAAAGAGAGGCAAACCAGGAAACAGAGTCTTAAAGATAGAGAACAAACTGAGGGTTGCTGGAGGGGAGGAAGGTGGGGGTATGGGGTAATTGGGTGATGGATATTAAGGAGGGCACTTGTTGTGATGAGCACTGGGTATTGTATGTAAGTGATGAATCACCAAATTCTATACCTGAAACTAATATTACATTGTATGCTAACTAACTGGAATTTAAATAAAAATCTGGAGAAAGGAAAAAAATAAACATATACAGAAACATTAAAAAGAAAAAAGAAGTAAGGTCTTCCAAATTAGAAAAGCATAAAGGAGAAGAATAAAGAAGACCTGCAACGCACCCTGTAGCCATATTACAAATGGCAGTAGGATGTAAAATCTAAGGTGCATCATGCACATTAAAGCCAGAACTTGTGGTCTAATTGCTAGTTCTCAAATTATGAACTATATATATTTCCTAACTTCTTATCTGAGCCTCTGAGTCGTTTTCTATAAAATACAGATAATAATACATACTTTCAGTAGCTACTACAAAGATCAGTCATAAAATTGTTATACCACATGGTATATAGCAGCAACTAAATATTTTTTTAAAAGATTTTATTTATTTGAGAGAAAGTGAGAGAGAGCACAAATAGGGGTAGGGGCAGAGAGACAGGGATAGGGAAAAGCAGGCTCCCCATTGAGCAGGGAGCCTGATGCAGGGCTCAATCCCATGACTCTGGGATCAGGACCTGAGCCGAAGGCAGACGCTTACCGATGGAGCCACCCAGGTGCCCTGCAACTAAATATTTTTTTAAAGGTTTATTTATTTGAGAGAGAGTGCGCATGACTGGGGGAAGGGGCAGAGGGAGAGAATCTCAAGCAGATTCCCTGCTGAGTGCAGAGCCTAATGTGGGGCTGGACGTGGGGCTTGATCCCATGACCCATGAGATCATGATCTGAGCCAAAACCAAGAGTCGGATGCTTAACCAACTGAGCCACCCAGACGCCCCAGCAACTAAGTAACTAATAGCCATCACCATCATCATTGTCATCATCATGTGAGAATGCACGGAATGCTGTTAAGGCTCAAAATGCTCAAAAATACTGTTAAGTAATTTTCCCAAAATCTCACAGAGAATTAATTGAGATTAAAACTTAGGGTTTGTTTGCTTGTTTTGTTTTGTTTGTTTTGAACTAAACATCCTTATATAAAAAGGTATGGAGAAAAATCTGGGGAAAAAAATGAAAAGTTTTTTTTTTTTTTAAATCTTCAGTGTTCCCATTCCTTTTTTTTTTTTTTAAAGATTTTATTTATTTATTTGACAGAGAGACACAGCGAGAGAGGGAACACAAACAGGGGGAGTGGGAGAGGGAGAAGCAGGTTCCCACGGAGCAGGGAGCCTGATGTGGGGTTCGATCCCAGGACTCTGGGATCATGACCTGAGCCGAAGGCAGACGCTTAACGACTGAGCCACCCAGGCGCCCCCTCAGTGTTCCCATTCCTGAGAATAAATGATGTATGATGCCTGGTTACATGACAGGAGCTAAAACTCAAGGCGGGAGATAAACTCATAAATATTACAGTACAGGGGAAAAATTAAAGGAGTGCCATGGAAGATACATTGCATAAAATAAATTATAACACAAAGTAGTTTTTGTCAATGGTCTCAGTTTCTCAATCCAAATATCTAATACCTTCTCATTTGTTTGTCTTGAAGTGGATTTGTTTGTCATGTATTATATGATATTATTTTTCGTTCACACACTTTTGTGCCTTCTTACTATTTTGCCCATGTTTTGACATAAGATTCCTTGATTTTCTTAAATGTGTATCCTTTCTTAGCCACATTTTGCCCACTGAAGTCACTGTAAACTCTTATTTTCAATTTTATGCTCCCAGAATTACCACTTTGGAGCAGGGGAGAACTGCAGGAGATTTTCGAATCCTGCTTCCTCGGCTCTCCTTGCATCACTATGGCAAACCTTGATGGAACACCATGTCATCCTCCTGGACTTCCAGACGCTGTCCCTTTCTCCCATTATAATCCACCCAATCCAGGGATAACTAATCGGCTAGATGCTATACACTATGCTTACTTCGTTTTTAAAAAATATTATTTCAGAAGGTCTTGTTATAGCATTAAAAAGTAGTAACCAGGCAGGGGCCCAGGAGGGAATATTGGAGGAAGATGGTCAAAGGTACAAATGTTCAGTTATGAGATAAATAAGCACTAGGGATGTAATGAACAACATGATGATTATTGCTAACACTGCTGTGTGATATACAGGAAAGTTAAGAGAGTAAATCCTAACAGTTCTCATCACAAGGAGAAAATTATTTTTCTTTTATCCTTTCTTGTCCTTTTATTATATCTATATGAGAAGATACATGTTAGCTAAACCTATTATTTAATCATTTCACAATATATGTAAATCACACCATCATCTTGTATTCCTGAGACTTATTCCTGTTATATATTATTTCTCAGTAAAACTGGAAAAAAGTAGAATTGGTTGGGTTTGAGTGCAGGAAAGGTGTGGTTACTGATGTGACTCATTTAATAAAATGTAATTAACCCTTTTTATCTTAATGCATCATGCTACTTCGTGTTTGCGTGTGTGTATGAGAATTATCAAGAAACAAACCACTCCTTTACATTTCAGATGTGATGGCTGACCTATTCTTGTGGTCAGTTTTGAAGAGGGAAGTTTGCCTACATACGCATTTATTCAAAAAATATTTACTGAGTACCTTCTATAGTCAAGTCACCTTCAGATATATGGGAGATACAGGGGGGCCTGGCTCCCAGGGTGGTGGCAGGGTTCAAATAAATTAATAAGATAATATGTTTAAAATAATGCAATATATGTTAAGAAAGAAAAAAAGAAGAAGAAGAATGTAGCAGGAGGGGAAGAATGAAGGGGGGAAATCGGAGGGGGAGAAGAACCATGAGAGACAATGGACTCTGAAAAACAAACTGAGGGTTCTAGAGGGGAGGGGGGTGGGAGGATGGGTTAGCCTGGTGATGGGTATTGAGGAGGGCACGTTCTGCATGGAGCACTGGGTGTTATGCACAAACAATGAATCATGGAACACTATATCTAAAACTAATGATGTAATGTATGGGGATTAACATAACAATAAAAAAATTAATAAAAAGATAATATGTTTATATGAAAACTGCTTTATAAACTATGAAATAAAAGCAAATATTTTAGTATTATTACAAAAAACCCAAAATCAATTCATCTTTTCCTATTACTTGTTTGGCACAGAGGTGAAATCGTTTCAATTTTGTAACTTTATAAACCCTGGGCTTATGGAACTGCAGGAGATCTGGCTTGGACTTGGTTCACATTCTTAGATATCAAAAACTGTGGGGACTATGGTTGTGACAGCACCATTCATCTTGTCCTCTGTAAGCCCACAGAATTATAATCTTCACTCCAATTTGGGTAGAAGAGGAAGCTGAGACTAGTTTTGCCTTCTGAGTCATGTAGACCTTGAGTGATTTAGCTTTTCATCCTCACTAATTTCTTTTGCAAAATGTCCTTGCACGGCAGGTGTGGGCAGAGAAATTATGGTAGAGCTCCCTCCTCTTGCAAAGCAAAGTGGAGTGTTACTATCACAACAAACGCACCTTTTCTTTTCCTCTAGTTTTCATAAATGCCCAGGTGCATAAACAAATGTCTGAGGACTATCTACGCTTGTTCAAAGATGTCATGATTTCTACATTTTCTATGTTTAAGGTCTTTTTTGGTCTCCTTCCCTAAATTCCGTTATCTGGCCTCCTAAGGAAAGATGCTTTTTCTCAAAATACAGATAAAGAAAAATAAGGCTCCACATAGTGAAATCAGTGATCACTCAAATTGTTTGGCCTTTGTTCACAAGATAAGAATTATATATCTTGCTTATGGTCTGTTGGTTGCTCTGAAATCTTTGGGACAAATTAGTAATGACCTTAGTTTACTTGGCATTGAAAACAGCAGAGAGTAATACACATTTTATTCTACAGAGTAGTTCCAGCTGGTGCTGACTGGAGCCACCTGACTCTTAAACAGTGTTTATTGCAAAGGTCATCTTACATCATTGCTTTATTGTCCAAGGTTAATTGCCAATTTGCTTTTAAATATTATGCAAAAGCATTGGCTTAGTTGTAGAAAACTTAGTCTTGGAAAATTTGACTCTTAGGGATGAATAATTAATGTCCTGTGAAGTCACACGTGTGAAAGAGAATTCTAAAGTTCACCATGACCATTCTTCCTTCTCCTGACTGTATCCTATTTTTTAAAAATTCTTGGAAACAACTCTGTGTTAAAAAAGAAACAAAAATTTAAAAGCAAACATGCTGAGAAAGTAATCACAGAACATATGATAGACAAAAGATTGCTACTTATATCAATTTGTAAGAAAATCGTTAAGAATACATTAGGTGAATGACAAAAGGATATGAACAAACATTCCACAAAAGAGTTTAATTAACAAACATGGAAAATTGGTCAGTCTCACAAGTGTCACAGGTAAACAGTAACAGATGCTTTTTTTCCCCTGGCCAAATTAGCATTGGGAAGATTACAATATTGGCGAGAGTATGCTGAAATAAGTACTGCCTTACATAATTTTTGAGTGCACAAATTAATGAGACTGTATTGCAAAGAAAGTTGGAAAACTCTATGAAGTTTCTTAAAAATATTCATACTCTTTGTTTTCAGTAGTAACACCTCTAGGAGTCTATTCTAAGGGTATAATATTACATAAAACATACAATGCAAAAATATACTAATCTAAAGTAAAATATTAGAACTACAACAGACATATTCAGCAATAGGAAAAGAGTCAATAAACCCTGTGTATTGTTGACCATTTGAAATGTGCTGGTTCACTTATACACAGATTTTTTACAGTTCAGTGCTGTAAATGTATTTTCTCTTCCCTATGGTTTTCTTCATAACATTTTCTTTTCTTTAGTTTACTTTATTGTAAGAATACAGTATAAAATATGTATAACATACAAAATGTGTTATTTGAGTGTTTATGTTATCAGTAAGGCTTACAGTCAAGAGGAGACTATTGGTAGTTCAGTTTTGGGGGAGTCAAAACTTATATGGATTTTTGACTGCGTGGGGGTTGGCACCCTTAACCCTTCTGTGTTGCTCAAGGGGCAACTGTATTTAACATTATCTCATCATTGAATAATATTGTAATGCTAAATTGCAAGGTCAAAAGGACAAATATTGGGCGCCTGGGTGGCTCAGTTGGTTGGGTGACTGCCTTCGGCTCAGGTCATGGTCCTGGAGTCCCAGGATCGAGTCCTGCATCGGGCTCCCTGCTCAGCGGGGAGTCTGCTTCTCCCTCTGACCCTCCCCGCCTCCTGCTCTCTCTCTCCCTCTCATTCTCTCTCTCAAATAAATAAATAAAATCTTTTAAAAAAAAAAAAGGACAAATATTGCAGGATTCCACTTATATGAGGTACCCAGAAGAGTAAAAAAAAAAATTTTTTTTTAACTGGGCAATGTATTGGCTTCAGGTTTTTGTTTTTCGTTTTTTTAATAAAGATTTATTTATTTGAGAGAGAGAGAGAGAGGATGAGCAGGGGGGAGAAGCAGAGGGAGAGGGAAAAGCAGAGAAGCAGACTCCCTGATGAGCAGGGAGCCTGACGCAGGGTTCAGTCCCAAGATCCTGAGATTATGACCTGAGCTGAAGGTAGACGCTTAACTGACTGAGTCACCCAGGCACCCTCTACCAGTTTTTTAGAGTGAAGAGCCAAGAAAAACCTTCATGTTTCTGCTAGGAGGAGGGGAAAAGCAACTATTTTGAAATACACCTAGTGTATTCTCCTTAACAAAGGCATACTTAGTAACAGAAAAGATTACCAGAGCTTTATCTGAAGTGGGGGAAGGAAAATTACCCAATTCCAGCCTCTTCTAACTTTTCTGTCTCACCTACAAGGAAAAATGAGATCACAGCCCAGAAACACAGGCCCACTTAAAGATTGAGACAATCATGACCCTTTATATTATATATATTATAGTTGGAGACTTCAACACCTTTCTTTCAGTAATTGATAGATCATGTGGGCAGAAAATTAGTAAGGATATAGTTCAACTGAATAGCACCACCAATCATCTTGATCTAATATTGACATTTATAAAGTACTTCATCCAACAATAGCAGAATACACATTCTTTTCAAGTTCACACAGGACATTCATCAAAATAGACCATATTCTGGACCAGAAAACACACCTGAACAAACTTATATGAAAACATATAAAATATGTTAGTGTTCATCAAACCACAATAGCAGTAAACTAGAAATAAAAAACAGAAAGCTAGAAAATTCCAAAATATGTGGAGAATAAGCAACATACTACTAAATGACCCATGTGTCAAAGAAGTCTTGAAAAAGTGGAAGCTTAATTGTTTTGTCCTTCACATTTAGGTTTACAATCCATCTCAAATCAACTTTATGTGTGATGTGAGGCAGGGATCAAGTTTTGCCCTTTTTCGTATGAATATCTGTCATGCACACACAAGACAAGGTAAGGCCAAGACCTGACTGATTTAGTCATGAAGGTACAATGAGCCTCTTCCAGATTCAGGTAGGTTTTACTGTACAGACAGTGAAAGAATAAAAGCTTCCCACATACCAAGGACACAACTTGTCCCACACACCAAGGACAACACCAAAGCAAAAGGGGCTAGACGACTGCATTGAGGTTTGTGGGATACCCCATTGTGGAGGAGCCAATTCTAAACTACAGCTAAGTGGTTTTATATTCTGAGGCATTATTCTTATGGGGATGGAGCAGACAGCCTTGAATGTCATCAGAACCCAAGACGCAGTGAGAAACTGTTTCACAATAGCCTTTCAGGGAAGAAAAGGGAAGCAAGTAAGATGTGGCTTTGGAGTGACTCCTCACAGGCCTTTATGCTCCCATGCCCTGGGAGGATCACAAGGTATCCTGCCAAGACTCAAATTAGATATGTTTCAGGCATTTCCTGCATGGCCCATGTGGACACATAAAGGTTACCAGGGTACCCTGGAGTAGCCATTTCTCTACAACTTCCAAATGATCCAGCATTTCAATCAAAAAGATCATCCTTTGCCTCATTGTACTGAAATGGCAATAAATGCTTATTTATTCATTGATTGATTAAAGTGACAGTTTGAAAAACTTAGGATTAGAAAGTCATCTAAACATTTAAGAACCATATTAGATGCTTGATTTTTTAAAATGAGGCATAATGATTTTAGGGCAAGAAGCATAATTTTTGGAATCACATATATCTGGGTTTGAAGCCCGTTTTGATCATTGACTGGCCATGTGATAATCAGTGGGATCTCAGAACCTTTAATTTCTTATCTATAAAAAGGAAATAATACCTATTTCTCACTATTATTAAGTGAGATAATATATATGAGTGGTATCTAGCAAGATGCATTTTATAGAATACATATTCAGAAAAACCAAGGTGATAGTTGGGACACATTTTATCTAGGATTGATGATTCTTTAGGGTCATCAGTTTTCTTAAGTGCATGGACAGACCTTTTATTAGCAAAAGAGAACTTCAAGTACCTGTCAAGGAATATAACCTGAAACTCTGTTGCCTACCACTCATCAAATACCTGTTGGATAAAATAATGTTTATGGGGTATTGCCTGGAGAGTATGCAAGCCATCTATTCTTCTATGTCTTAGGTCAGGTTGCCTGGGAAACAGGCTCAGATGGAAATTTGTGTGCAGGAAGTTTACTGAGGATTATTCTCAGGATCAAGATGGTGAGGGAGTAGGAAACAAGAATAAGAAGAGAAGCCTACCTGTGAGTAAATTTTTCTTCTTGAATTAATAAGATTATCAGAGAGTTGCAAAACAGGAGACTGATTTTGGCCCCACTCATTCATTAGTTTATACAACAAATATTTATTGAGTACTTACTATGTGCTTTATGTTAGATTCTGGCAATGGTGAACAAGATAGACTCGGTCCCTGACATGATGGAGTTTATAATCTCATAATGGGAGAAAGAAATTTAAACAATTAATTGCAATATGGAGGTTAATTCTTATGATTTTTTTTTAACTAGATAGGCTAATTCTCAGATTACTAGCTAAAATATAATATTTAATTCTAGTTAAAGTATGAGAAAATAAGAGCAATGGGTGATAGTAAGGGGAAACTAGCCCCAACAGATATTTAAAACATATTATATAATGATGTACTATATGTTGGCTAACTTAACATAATAAAAAAAAGAAAAAGAAAGGCAATACCAAGTAGTAGTGAGAATATACAGTTATTGGAACTTATATAATGTTGTTGGTGGGAATGCGAATTTGTATGACCACTTTGGAAGACAGTTTGACTATCTATTAAAGCTAAAAATATGTATATCCTATGACCCAGCAATTCTATTGTTATTTATACATTCACATGTCCAAGATGCATGTACAAGAATATTCATAGACAAAAACTGCAAACAACCCAATGTTAATTAACAGAAAAATGGATAAATTATGGTGAATGCATAGAATACAATACCACATTGCAACAAAAATGAATAAACTACAGTTATATGTAGCAACATAGATGAATCTCATAAAAAATAAAAAAAAAAACATATTATAAAACTACATTAATTAACACTATTAGTACTTGTGAAGGGATTGATCAATGGAACAAAAGCAAGTATCCAGAAATCAATCCAAAAAAGTAGGAGAAAGATGGTTTATTTGATGAATGAATTGCTTTAAGGTAATTGGTTGTTATTTGAAAAAAATAATCTCTGAAATGAATTTCACTCTTTATACCAAAATAAATTCTGAATGGAACTAATATTTAAAAACACAAATTAAATCATAAAAGTTTGAGACAAAAATGTGGACAAATTTTTTTAATGAGTTGGGATGGAGAAGGACTTTTAAAGCAATATCCCAAATTTAGAACCCATAATGTCAAAAATTATTAGATCTGACTACATATTAATTAGAAATAGCTGTACTACAAAAGATAACATAAACATTAAGTCAAAGAAAAATTGATAAATTGAAGAAAATAGATTTTAAAAAACTAACAATGGCTAATTTTTTCTTAGTATATAAAATCGCTTAAAACTTAACAAATACCAGGTGCCTGGGTGGCTCAGTTGGTTAAGAGTCTGCCTTTAGCTCAAGTCATGATCCGGGGGTCCTGGGATTGAGCCCCACAATGAGTTCCCTGCTCAGTGGGGAGCCTGCTTCTCCCTCTCCTCTGCCTCTCCCCTGACTTGTGCACTCATGCTTTCTCTCTCTCAAATAAATAAATAAAATCTTAAAAAAAATTAACAAATACCACAAACCAATAGGCCATGTTCATGCACATGAAGAAAAGAAATACAAATGAGTTTTAAAGATATAAAGAAATGAATGAAATATGGTGAGCAAACATTAAATAAATCAATAATAATACCTAATTTGAGGGTAAAAATATCAATAACTAAGGATGAGATGGGAGGGTCTAATACCCACCTAATTGAAGTCCCTGAGGGCAAGAATAGAGAGAATGGGAGAGACATTCTTCAAAGAGATCCTATCTAATGATTTTCCAGAAATATGAAGACCTGTATTTTCAGATTCAGGATACACAATGAATCCCAATTACTCAATAAGTAATTCACAATTGGATATGTCTTGGATTAATTGTTGAGCACTAAAAACAAAAAGAAGTTTACACAAGCAAGCAGAGAGAAAAGACAACTTACTTACAAAGGATATGACAAATACGCTTAGAGCAGACTTCTCATCTTTGACATGGAAACTAGAAGACAGTGGAGTATCTTCAGAGTGCTGGGACAAAATAACCGTCAACTTAGCTAAGCTACCATTAAGTAAATATACTTCCTGACAAATAAAAACTGAGAATTTTTTTTACCTTCAACAGATGCTAAAGCACTTCTAAAAGGATTACTTCAGGGGGTGGCTGGCTGGTTCAGTAGGAAGAGCATGCAATTTTTGATCTTGGGTCATGAGTTTGAGCCCCGTGTTGGGTGTAGAGATTACATAAATAGATAGATAGATAGATAGATGATAGATAGATAGATAGATAAGATAGATAGATTAGATAGATAAGTAGATAGATAGATAGATAAAAACTTAAAAACAATAAAAGGATTACTTCAAGAACAAGGAAAATGGTCTCCAAAGGAAGGTCTGAAATACAATAAAGAATTGTGAGCAAAGAAAAGAAATTGAATAAAAATACTAGATAGGAGTAACATGTAAGATGTGAGGAGGGTAATCTTAATTCAAGTGTTTCAGGTTAAATAAAGCGTAGTCTTCAAGAGCACAGATACGGAACCAGACTGCCTAGGTCTGAATCCCAGCATCATGGCTTATTATCTGTGTAACTGTGGGCAAATCACTTAATCTCTTAGGCCTTAAATGACTTGCAAGTAAAGTGCTTACAACAGTACTTAATAAATAGCAGGCACTGAATAAACATTAGGTTTATGATTATAAAGGTCCTGAGATTGTTTAGAGAAAAACTGACATACTGATTATCTTTAGACAATAACCAAATACGTGAGTTGAAATTTTAAGGGTGACTACTAAAAGTGTAGAAATAGTGGTTTTACTTTTCTCATCACAGTGAGAAGGGAAAAAAACCTTAGTCCAAAATGAGACAGTAAAAGCAATGAAAAAATAAGGTTAGAAAAATAGAACATTTAACATTCTATTGATAATGCATAAGACAGTTGGTTTTCTCCCATTTGCCAGTGACTCCTCATAATTAGGATATTGTTAAGGCTAGACATAAAACAAAGAGGGCTTCTTGATGGTTTTATCCCTTGGTCATATTTGTCCTAGAAGCTGCCACTATTGATGTAAAATTGCAAATAGAGGCTTTAGCCAAACATTCGGAGGCCACCTTTAACTAAGCCCAACATGCAGTTACCCATAAATTCAAAAAGTGGCCCTTCAAAACCGAATAGCCTTTGATGTCCTGACTGCAGCTCAAGGAGGAACCTATATTTTATTAAAACAGAGTGTTATGTATATACTCCAGATTACCACAAAAAGGTGACAGGATTACTAAAAGACATGAATACTCAAATTGGTGCTTTAAAGATTTTTTTTATTCATTTATTTATTTATTTATTTGACAGAGAGAGACACAGCGAGAGAGGGAACACAAGCAGGGGGAATGGGAGAGGGAGAAGCAGGCCTCCCGCGGAGCAGGGAGCCCGATGCGGGGCGCGATCCCAGGACCCTGGGATCATGACCCGAGCTGAAGGCAGACGCTTAACGACTGAGCCACCCAGGTGCCCCTCAAATTGGTGCTTTAAAGGATCCCTCTGTTTCCTTCAGTGATTGGTTAAATTCCTGCACTGGAGGAAGATTTTGGTCAACAAGCAAAGGTCTTTTATTTGGGCTTCTCTTTCTCATAATAATAATAACAACCTTATTTTGTTGTGTTTTCCAATGTCTTTTCCAAAGCCTGGAGACTCCTTCACTGCCATAACTTCAAGCCAACAGATGATCCTTTCTACCCAAGGAGATTCACAAATGTTGTCTACCTTGGATTTGGCTGCCTCTGTCGTTTGTAACTCCTATATATAAGTTTCCCAACGGATCAATGTTGACCCGTAGGTAGGGACATCTCTATGCCCCTATTCAGCAGGAAGACATTACAGAAGATAAGACCTTCCACCCTCAGCAATCTTAAAGATTTAAGGGTCAAAATTGTTCATGGGGTAATGATGTGGAGAACAAAGGCAAAAGGAAATGTAGATAAAATTAAATTTGGGCGCCTGGGTGGCTAAGTCGGTTAAGCGGCTGCCTTCAGCTCAGGTCATGATCCCAGGGTCCTGGGATCGAGTCCCACATCGGGCTCCCTGCTCAGTGGAGAGCCTGCTTCTCCCTCTCCCTCTGCCTGCCTCTCTGCCTACTTGTACTCTCTGTCTCTATGTCAAATAAATAAATAAAATCTTAAAAAAAAAAAATTAAACTTTCTTACCACTTGCAGCCCATTGACAAATACTTGAGACAGACAGAGTATGACATTCCTCCAGGAACTCCCAACGGCCTTAATGTTACTGCTTTGCTAGAGGAAAAAAACCTCTTAGTTTGACAATAGCCAGGCCTCCAGGATCCTGTAAATTTTCTTTAACATATGAAAATCCTTTTGGAAACTTCCTTTATCTCTGCCCCTCCCAACTTAAAAGTATATAATCACTCGTTCCTCACAATCCCAGTGCAGCTCTTTTTGCCCATGGGTCCTCTCCCTGTGCTTTAATAAAACCACCTTTTTTTTTTTGCACCAAAAATGTCTCAAGAATTCTTTCTTGACTGTTTGCTCCCAAACCCCACATCAAATCACATCCGTATTACATGCCTCTTGTATTATTATTTTAAAACTGTTACAGATTTCTTTTTATAAGATTTTATTTATTTATTATTTATTTGAGGGAAAGAGAGAGAACGAGTTGGGGGCGGGTGGGCAGAGGGATAAGCAGACTGCCCGCAGCGCGAAGAGCCTGTCATTGAGGGGCTCAATCCCAGGACCCTGAAACCAGGGCCTTAGCTGAAGTCAGATGCCTAACTGAATGAGCCACCAGGCGCCCCTGTTATAGATTTCTTTTTATTTCTATTACACTTACCGGAGCTTTTTATCCTGCTCTAATTTTGTTGATTGTTTTCTTTATAAGAAAATTTACTGCTAGAAGAAACTTAATTTAGCATTATTCTTGTTTCTAACAAGGTCATATTTTAGAAGTCCAATGCACTATTCATTGTGCAACAGAGCCTCTAACAGGATCATTTTAAGGAGTAAAAAGATTGCTGTAATGGGCTTCCAAATATTGTGTTACTATTATGATTTGGTCTCATTCTATTTATGTTCTTATAATTTACTCAGCAATGTAAATGAATGCAACTTTTTGTGAATACATAAACATTTACGTGTTTGTATTAAATTTCTTAAAACTGAAAAAAAAAAACATTTAGAAAGTACATTTGTGTAAAAAAAAAGATATTAGAAAATATACATGAGGGGCGCCTGGGTGGCTGTCGTTAAGCGTCTGCCTTCGGCTCAGGACATGATCCCAGAGTCCTGGGATCAAGCCCTGCATCGGGCTCCCTGCTCTGCGGGAAGCCTGCTTCTCCCTCTCCCACTCCCCCTGCTTGTGTTCCCTCTTTTGCTGTGTCTCTCTCTGTCAAATAAATAAATAAAAATCTTAAAAAAAAAAGAAAAAAGAAAATATACATGAATCTGCTAATTTGTGTAAAAGAATACAGGAAGAATAAATCAGAAATTAAAGAGATTGGGGGTGGTGCCTGAGTGGCTCAGTGTGTTGAGCGTCTGACTCTTGTTTTCTGCTCAGGTCTTGATCTCAAGGTCGTGGCATTGAGCCCCATGTTGGGCTCTGTGCTCAGTGTGGAGTCTGCTTCAGATTCTCTTCTCCCTCTCCCTCCCGCTCACTCTCCCTCTCCCTTTCTTTCAAATAAATAAATAAATAAAATCTTTAAAATTAAAAAAAAGAGATTTGTGGGCAAGAGGTGCAAAAAGTTTGGCGGGGTTGAGAACAGAGTAGTGGGCATGTGGAAGAAACAACACTTCTCTGAGTATACCTTTTTTATAGCTCTATTGGAATCATAATAATGTTTCACATACTCAAAAATAAATAAGTGGGAATCCAAAACAAAGTACAAACAGTTACAGATCAATAATATAATGAATAATATTACTAATCAATAATATTACTACATTGGAAAGGTGGGGAAGAAAAGAGCTAATGTAAGTAACTTTGAAATATAATATTTTGACTAGATTCTGTAAAAACTGTACACAATACTGTAATTTAGTTAGTAGATTTGTCTTTCACAGGGGTATGGATAAGCAATTTTGAAACTACATTATGTACATACTAAGAACAAATAAGTAGAATGTAAATAATAAGAGCATGATGATTTCCCACTGTTGGAGTAAGAAAGTATAAAGAAAAGGGGGAAGGGAAAAATGAAATTCATGGTGTTGGATTGGAATCAGAGGTATCAGTAAGAACTTGTTCATACATAATATGGTAATTTAACACATCTATTTGTGTAATTGGTAGATAAAGCAGAGAAAAATAATTTAGTGCATAAGAGCTTTTAACAATTGATAAAATTAGGTCTAATGATCATTTGATAAAACCATACATTCAATGATTAAAGAATGCACATATTTGTAAGTTTTTATTTAAATTCCAGTTAACATAAAGTGTAATATTAGTTTCAGGTGTAAAATATAGTGATTCAACACTTACATACATCACCTGCTGCTCATCACATAAAGTGCGCTCCTTAATCCCCATCACCTATTTCACCCATCCTCCCACCCCCCTCCCTTCTGGTAACCATTAGTTTGTTCTCTATAGTTAAGAGTCTGTTTCTTGGTTTGTCTCTCTCTCTCTCTTTTTCCTTTGCTTGTTTGTTTTGTTTCTTAAATTCTACATATGAGGGAATAACATGGTATTTGTCTTTCTCTGACTTATTTCGCTTAGCATTATACTCTCTAGCTCCATCCATGTCATCGCAAATGGCAAGATTTCATTCTTTATTTTGGCTAATATTCCATTGTGTGTATATACCACATCTTTATCCATGCATAAATGGACACTTGGACTCTTTCCATAATTTGGCTGTTGTAGATAATGCTGCTATAAACATTGGGGGGCATGTGTCCCTTTGAATTAGTAAATACCTAGTGGTACAATTGCTGGATCATACGGTAATTCTATTTTTAACTTTTTGAGGAACCTCCATACTGTTTATCAGAATGACTGTACCAGTTTGTATTCCCACCAACAGTATAAGAGAGTTCCCCTTTCTCCACATCCTTGCCAACACTTTTTGTTTCTTGTGTTTTGATTTTAGCCATTCTGGTAGGTGTGAGGTGATATCTCATTATAGTTTTGAATTGCATTTCCCCAACGATCAGTGATGTTGAGCATCTTTTCATGTGTCTGTTGGCCATCTGTATGTTTTTGGAAAAATGTCTCTTCATATCCTCTGCCCATTTTTTTTTAAAGATTTTATTTTATTTATTTATTTGAGAGAGAGAGATAGAGCGAGAGAGCACAAGAGGGGGTAGGGTCAGAGGGAGAAGCAGACTCTCTGCTGAACAGGGAGCCCAATGCGGGACTCGATCCTGGGACTCCGGGATCATGACCTGAGCCGAAGGCAGTCGCTTAACCAACTGAGCCACCTCGGCACCCGCCTATGCCCATTTTTAATTGGATTATTTGTTTTTTGGGTGGTAGGTTTTATAAGATCTTTATATATTTTGGATACTAACCCTTTATCAGCTATGTCATTAGCAAATATCTTCTTCCATTCTGTAGGTTACCTTTTTGTTTTTTTTATTGTTTCCTTCAGTGTGCAGAAGCTTTTTATTTTGCTGTAGTCCCAATAGTTTATTTTTGCTTTTATTTCCCTTGCCTCAGGAGATGTATCCAGAAAGAAGATGCTACTGCTGATGTCAAAGAAGTTACTGCCTGTGTTCTCTTCTAGGATTTCTATAGTTTCAGGTCTCACATTTAGGTCTTTAACCCATTTTGAATTTATTTTTGTATGTGGTATGAAAAGTGGTCCAGTTTCATTCTTCTCATATGGCTGTCCAGTTTTCCCAACACCATTCGTTGAAGAGACTGTCTTTTTCCCATTGGATATTTTTTCCTGCATTGTCAAAGATTAATTGACCATTTAACTGTGGGTCCATTTCTGGGTTTTCTGTTCTGTTCTATTGATCTATGTGTCTATTTTTGTGCCAGTACCAGACTGTTTTGATTACTACAGGTTTGTAATATAATTAGAAGTCCCGAATTGTGATGCCTCTAGCTTTGTTTTTCTTTTTCAAGGGGTCTTTTATGGTTCCATAAAAATTTTAGGATTATTTGTTCTAGCTCTGTGAAAAAAGCTGTTGGTATTTTGATAGGGATTGCATTAAATTTGTAGATTGCCTTGGGTAGTACAGACATTTTAAAAATAGTTATTCTTTCAATCCATGAGCATGGGATGTCTTTCCATTTCTTTGTGTCATCTTCAATCTCTCTCATCAGTGTTTTATAGTTTTCAGAGTACAAGTCTTTCACCTCTTTAATTAGGTTTATTCCTAGGTATTTTATTGTTTTTGGTGCAATTGTAAATGGGATTGATTCCTTAATTTTGCTTTCTGCTGCTTCATTATTAGTGTATAGAAATGCAACAGATTTCTGTATGTTGATTTTGTATCCTGTGACTTTGCTGAATTTATTTATCAGTCTAGTAGTTTTTTGGTGCAGTCTTTTCAGTTTTCTACATATAGTATCATGTCATCTGCAATTAGTGAAAGTTTTACTTCTCCTTGCTGATTTGGATTGTTGCTGGATTTTTGTTGTCTGATTGCTGTGGCTAGGACTTCCGGTACTGTGTTGAATAAAAGTGGTGAGAGTGGATATCCCTGTCTTATTCCTGACTGTAGAGGAAAAGATCTCAGTTTTTCCCCATTGAGGATGTTAGTTGTGGGTTTTTCATATATGACCTTTATTATGTTGAAGTATGTTCCTTTTACACTTACTTTGTTGAGGGTTTTTATCATGAATGGATGTTGTACTTTGTCAAATGCTTTTTCTGCATCTATTGAAAAGATCATATGGTTCTTATCCTTTCTTTTATTAATGTGATATATCACATTGATTTGTGAATATTGAACCATGCTTGCAACCCAGGAATAAACCCCACTTGATTGTGGTGAATGATTTTTTAATGTACTGTTGGATTTGGTTTACTAGTATTTTTTTTTTCCTTAGGGAAAGGTGGGGGAGGGCCAGAGGGAGAGACAGAGAGAGAATCTTAAGCAAGCTCCACACCCAGTGTGGAGCCCAACATGGGGCTCATTCTCACAACCCTGAAATTGTGACCTGAGCTAAAATCAAGAGGCAGAAGCTTAACCAGCTGAGCCACCCAGGCGCCCTGGTTTGCTAGTATTTTATTGATAATAATTGCCTATATGTTCATCAGGGATATTGGCCTGTAGTTCTCTTTTTAGTGGTGTCTTTATCTGGTTTTGGTATTAGGGTAATGCTGTCCTCATAGAATGAATTTGGAAATTTTCCTTCTTTTTCTTTTTTTTGGGGAATAGTTTGAGAAGAATAGGTATTAACCCTTCTTTAAATGGTAGCATTCGCCTGTGAAGCCATCTGGTCCTTGACTTTTGTTTGTTGGGAATTTTTTGATTACTGATTTAATTTCTTTGCTGGTTATCTGTCTATTCAAGTTTTCTATTTCTTCCTGTTTCAGTTTTGGTAATTATATGTTTCTAGGAATGTATCCATTTCCTCTAGGTTGTCAAATTTGTTGGTATATAATTTTTTGTAATATAGAATACACATTTTTCTCAAGCACACATAGAAAGCTCTGAAAAAGCAAACATCAAGGAATCTTAATGAAGTTCAAAGACTCAGTAGTATACCAATCATATTCTGTGACCATGATGCACTTAAGTTAGAAGTCAAATACAAAAAATAACCAACCCTGTTGGTAGGGGTATAAATTGGTCCAGCCACTTTGGCCATGTCAGTTGAATATACAAATAAGCTATGGGCCAGCAATTCTTTTCCTCTAACAGAAACACATACATACATTCAACTAAAAATATGTACTAGAATGTTCACAGCAGCACTATTCACAACAGCCCTAAGCTAGAAACTACTCAAATGTCCATCAACTGTAGAACGGATAAAGAAATTGTGATCCATTCTTAAAATGAAGTATTCTACAGCAAGGACTATTAACATGCAACAATATGGATGATCTCACAAACATGAGGTTGAAGACCTTCAGTGTACATATTGTATGATTTCATTTACATTAGGTACAAAAGCAGGCAAATCTATACTGTCAGAAGTCAGGATATTGTGTATTCTTGGGGAAGGTAGTAATGGGAAGGGAACATAAGGGTGGCTTCTGGGGTACTGGCAAAGTTCTGTTTCTTGATTTTGGTGTTGGTGACATGGCTGTATTTAGTTTGTAAAAATTCACTGAGCTGTGCATTTATAATATGTACTTTGTGTATGCATATTATTCTTCAATGAAAAGTTAAAATTAAACCCATATGACTTTCTTATATTTGGAAATTTAAAAGCATTTACAAAGTAACTTATGAATAAGAGTATAGTCAAAATGGAAATTTGTAAATGCCTAGAACTACCATAAGGAAAATACTAAATCAAAATTAATGAAATATAGCCAAAGCAGAGGGAAATGTCTATTTTTGAATGTTTACATTATAAAGGAGGGAAGGCTGAAAAATTAAAGGGGTAAGCATCTAACTTTAGATAGCAAAAGATCAGCAGAACAAGCCCAAAGAAAATAGAAGGAAAGAAAAATAAGAGCAGACATTAATAAGATAGAAAAAATAAAGATAAAATAGAGAGGATCAACAAAGCCAGAAGCTGGTTCTTTGGAAAGACTAATAAAGTAGACAAATCTTCGGCAGGACTGATGATGAGGAAAAAGGGAAGATGAATAAATAAACAGTATTAATAATGAAACAGATATCTATTTCACATTTTGCAGAAATTAAGATGATAAAAGAATGCTATGAGCGTCTTTAAGCCAATAATTGAATTCCTAAGAGAGTAGAACTTAAGTGCTCTTACATACACAGACCAAAAAATATGTGAGGTGATGGATATGTTAATTATTTTTCATTTTATTGAGAAATAATTGACATACATCATTGTGTAAGTTTAAGGTAGACAGCATGATGGTTTGATTTATATATATTGTGAAATGATTACCACCCTAGATTTAGTTAACATCCATCATCTCATATAGATTCAATAAAACAAATGAAAAAAATTTCCTCGTGATGAGAATTCCTAGGATCTACTTTTTAACAACTTTCCTATATATCATACAGTAGTGTTATATGTCATAATGTTGTACATTACATCTCTAGTACTTATTTATCTTATAACTGGAAGTTTGTACCTTTTGACCACCCTCCTCCAATTCCCCCTACTCTAGCCCCCATCTCTAGTAACCACAAATCTGATCTCTTTTTGTATGAGTTTGGTGAGGTTTTGGAGGGTTTGTTTTGTTTTTAGATTCCACATATAAATGAGATCATATAGCAATTTGTTTTTCTTTGTCTGATTTATTTCACTTGGCATAATGCCTTCAGGATCCATCCATGTCACAAATTGTAGGATTTCCTCATTTTTCATGGCTGAATAATACTCCTTTGTGCATGTGTGTAAATGTGTGTGTGTGTGTAGATAGATATATAGATACAGATATAACAACTTCTTTATCTATTCATCCATTGATGGACATTTAGGTTATTTCCATGTCTTTGCTATTGTAAATAATGCTGCTATAAACATGGCGGCACATATATTTTTTCAAGTTAGTGTTTTTGTTCCCTTTGGATATAGTTCCAGAAGTGGTATTGCTGGGTCATTTGGTAGTTCTATTTTTAACTTTTTGTGGATACTCCATACTGTTTTCCATAGTGGCTATACCTATTTATAATCCCACCAACAGTGCACAAGAGTTCCCTTTTCCACACATCCACACCAGCATTTATCTCTTGTCTTTTTGATGATAGCCATTCTAGTAGGCATGAGGTGATATCTCTTTGTGTGTGTGCGTTTTAAAGATTTTATTTATTTGTTTATTTATTTGACAGAGAGAGAGCGCACAAGCAGGGGGAGCAGTTGAGGGAGAGAGAGAAGCAGGCTCTCCGCTGAGCAGGGAGCCTGATGTGGGGCTCAATCACGGGACCCTGGGATCATGACCTGAGCTGAAGGCAGATGCTTAACCGACTGAGCCACCCAGGCGTCCCTCTTTGTGGTTTTAATTTGTATTTCCCTGATGAAATGATGCATTTCCCAGGTTGTTTGCCCATTTTGAAGGGAAACAAAAGCAAGAGTAAACTATTGGGATTACATCAAAATAAAAAGCCTCTACATACTGAAGGAAACAATCAACAAAACTAAAAGACAACCTACTGAATGGGAGAAGATATTTGCTAATGACATAGCTGATAAAGGTGATAAATACACAAAATATATAAAGAATTTATAAAACTCAACACCCCAAAACAATCTATTTAAAAATGGGCAGAATAAAAGAAGACATCCAAATGGCCAACAGACACATGAAAAAGTGCTCAACATCACTTGGCATCAGGGAAATACAAATCAAAACCTCAATGAGATAACACCTCACACCAGTCAGAATGGCTAAAATTAACAAGTCAGGAAATGACAGGTGTTGGCGAGGATGTGGAGAAAGGGGAAACCTCCTACACTGTTGGTGGGAATGCAAGCTGGTGCAGCCACTCAGGAAAACAGTATGGAGGTTCCTCAAAAAGTTGAAAATAGAGCTACCCTATGACCCAGCAATTGCACTACTGGGTATTTACCCCAAAGATACAAATGTAGTGATCTGAAGGGGTACGTGCACCCCAATGTTTATAGCAGCAATGTCCACAATAGCCAAATTATGGAAAGAACCTAGATGTCCATCAACAGATGAATGGATAAAGAAGATACAGTATACATATACAATGGAATATTATACAGCCATTAAAAAAAGAAATCTTGCCATTTGCAACAAATGGATGGAACTAGAGGGTATTATGCTAAGCGAAATAAGTCAATCAGAGAAAGACAAGTATCATATGATCTCACTGATATGTGGAAATTGAGAAACAAGATGGAAGATCATAGGGGAAGGGAGGGAAAAATGAAACAAGACAAAACCAGAGAGGGAGACATACCATAAGAGACTCTTAATCTCAGGAAACAAACTGAGGGTTGCTGGAGTGGAGGGGGGTGGGAGGGATGGGGGGGCTGGGTGATGGACATTGGGGAGGGTATGTGCTATGGTGAGTGCTGTGAATTGTGTAAGACTGATGAATCACATACCTGTACCCCTGAAACAAATAACACATTATATGTTAATTTAAAAAAAGAAAAAAAA
Organism: Phoca vitulina; assembly: GCF_004348235.1. Lineage (NCBI taxonomy): Eukaryota > Metazoa > Chordata > Mammalia > Carnivora > Phocidae > Phoca > Phoca vitulina. The sequence continues at coordinate 33,069,540 of NW_022589710.1, read as the reverse complement.
ATAGGCAGAAGACATGAATAGACATTTTTCCAAAGAAGACATACAGATGGCCAACAGACACATGAAAAGATGCTCAATATCACTGATCAAGATACATATAAAGGAAAATACAATAGAAATGAAATAGAAAACAAAAATTCAATATAAGCCAACAAAGCCAAAGTTGATTTTTCAAAACAACTAAAATAATATAAACAAATTACTGACAAGATTTATCAAGAGCAAAAGGGAGAAGATACAATTTATGAGTGAAAAGGTGAACATAACTAAGATAAAGTGGAGATTAACTAATGGGAAAACACTACCAACAACTCTATGCCAACAATTTTGCAAATATAGGTGAGGACAAAACCCTACAAAAAAAATTTACCAGAAGAAATATAAGGCTTGAATAATCTTACACTATTATAGTAATTGAAGTAATTGAAACAATAGTTAAAATCTTCCCACTGAGAAAGCATTGATATTTTGTTTGTTCTACAAGGCCAGTAGAACATACAAAATAAAACCAGGAAACACATTATGAGAAAGAAAAATTACAGGCCCACTAATGAATATCAATACAATAATCCTAAATAAAATATTTGCAAATTGAAACAACTATGTAAAAAAAAATAATACACTATAATCAAGTTGGATTATCCCAGATTTGGGATGGTTAGTAAATGTGGGAAATTTATACATTTCATCACAAAAGTTGCAGAGAAAGCATTCATCATCCAAAATAAACACTTAAGGGCTCCTGGGTGCCTTAGTCAGTTGAGCGGCGGACTCTGGATTTCAGCTTGGGTCATGATCTCAGGGTCATGAGATTGAGTCCCTCACTGGGCTCCTTGCTAGGCCTGGAGCCTTCAAATTCTCTCTCCCTTCCTTTCCCTCTTCCTTCACCTCCCCTCCCTAACATTTGCACATGCGTGCTCTCTCTCTCTCTCAAAATAAATAAATAAATAAACACTTAGTAAATATAAATGGGCGTCTCTTTATTCTGGTCAAAATATTTACCAAATACCTAGCACAAATATCACCCTAAATAAGGGGACATTAGAAATAGTCCCTTTAGAAATGAAAGAAATATGCTCTTCACTAACACTTGTATTCAATACTGCATTGGGGGAGTCTAAGCCAGCATAAAAAGACAAGGAAGAGTCAATGGAGGCATAAAGACTGGTAGAATATAGCAGAAGTGACTTTCCGGGATTTCCAAGTCCAACCCTTAAGAAAGCTACTTTCATGGCCTCTCTCTAGGAGTCCAATCCCCATGTGAAATGTCCAGCTCTCCTGCTAGACAGACTCCATGGAGAGATGATATGGAGAGGCCACGTGGGTTAGGGAGAGGCCCTAAAACTGAAGGAATTGAGAAATCTAGCCAACAAGAATCAAGGCCCACAAATATGACCCCAGTTGGTATTCTAGCCAGCCTCCAGTCATTTGAGCCATCCTAGCTGAGGTTCCAGATATGTGAGTAAAGATGCCATCTCGGATATTCCAGCCCCAGCAAACATTAGACAGAGATGAGATAAGCTGTCTCTGCTATATCCTGTCCAAATACTAATCCGTGGTCTCATGAACAAGATAAAATTGTTATGGTTTGGAACCACTAAGTTTTGAGGTAGTTTTGTAGTGGCAGATATTTGACACACCAGGAGTCTAACTCTATACACTGTTCTCTTAAGTTTCATGACATAAAGGATGTATGTGGTACTTATATGAGGGAGAAATGCTTGAGGCCTTTTATCTGAACTCTTGCTATAGACCCGTTTTCACTGGTTGGCAACTTGTATATGATATGGATTTTGTGGCAGATAGATGCCAAGGTGACCTCCAGTGATTCCTACCTCCTAGTCTTCATGCCTTTGTGTAATCCCTTTGAGTTTAGGCAGGACTTACGAGTGTAGGCAGGACACACACACATATATAAAGATGATAGGATGTCACTCCGATGATTAGGTTATGTTATATTGTAAAGGTGATGAGATATCACTCCTGTGATTATGTTACATTATATAAGACTCTTCTTAGCAGACTGGAACTACAGATTCTTGCTGGATGAATAAACAGCCATATTGAAAAAGCCCATATGTCAAAGGATTATGGGTAGCCTCTAGGATCAGAGGAGGCCTCCAGTCTACTGCTAGCAAAAAGCGCCCCCAGTCATGCAGTCATAAGGAAATAAAGTCTGCCAACAACCTGAAGAGCTTGGAAGTGGATTTTTTTTTTTTAAGATTTTTATTTATTTATTTGACAGAGAGAGAGATAGCAAGGGAGAGAACACTAGCAGGGGTAGTGGGAGAAGGAGAAGCAGGCTCCCTGCTAAGCAGGGAGCCTGACGCAGGGCTCGATTCCAGGACCCTGGGGTCATGACCTGAGCCGAAGGCAGATGCTTAACAACTGAGCCACCCAGGCGCCCCTTGGAAGTGGATTCTTGTCCAGTGAAGTCTCCAAATGGGAATGCAGCCTGGTCAATGCTTTGATTGCAGCCTTGTGAGACTCTGAGCTGAGGATTTAGCCAAGCTGTGCCTGGACTCCTGATCCATGGAAAATGTGAAATAATAAATGTGTGATGTTTTAAGGCGCTGAATTTGTGGTAATTTGTCACATTGCAGTAGAACACAAATTCAGAAAGTTTGTGTTGGGGGAGTATTATGGAGCATCACTTATGTATCCAGCAAAGAACATTACTGGCAAATAAAAGAGGTTATATAAATTCCACACATTACTTCATTCACAGGGTATAGCTGGTGGTCATCAATATGCCTCCTGATTTTGATTTGGAATTGAAAAAAAAAGTAAAAATAAATGATTCATTGAAGGAGGTTGAAACTTTGGAATCGAATTCTAGTGAGAGTTGGTATAATGTTAATTGTGGGTTTTATTTATGGTCTTGCTTTTTGTTTTTGTTTAGTGCTTGGTGTATGTGTGGTGGAGTAAGGCACTTCCATGGACCTCTCCTAGAATTTTTGATGGCTTAGTTCTTTCTAATTTTCCCTGTCTCTATGCTCCCAAAAGTAAGAAGGATTTTAACATTCTAGCTCATGACATATTAGATGCAGAGTTCCATACCTTTATGATTTCTACAAGAAAGCCCTAATATCAAGTGTTTTATGATTTTTTGGAGGATTCGAGGGGCAGTACCCTTTTACTGAGGTTTGGAGAGAACCAAAGTGGGGAGTCATGATGTGCAATGCTCTGATATCATCTTGTTGGCTCCTTCCCTCTATTCTTCTCAGTCTCTCCTTGTCTGCTTTGGGAGCAATTAAGTATTTCCTCTCTTCTTCTCAATCAGGGAAGTTCTCTACTCCTTCAAGTCCACTCAAGGTTTTAGCCTCTGTCTGAATTGACTAATCAAGAGATTTCTTCCAATTAAATATTTTGTATGTGGCAGGCTCTGCCCCCTGCCTACGCAATATTTATTTACTTGTTTTCCTTACTAACAGAACCCAGATAAAGTATTAATTTTCCCAAGCTTTTCTTAGGGCCAATAAGACATATGTAGGCTGTCTGGGAAAAACCATGATTTACTGATATAAAAGGACAGACTCAGCTGGCAGCAGTACCCTTCTGCCCTTTCCCTGTCTTTTGAACTAAACAGACACAGTGATTCATAAGGCTGCAGCCATCTGGTAAACCTGGAGGTGAATAGCAGAGCAGGAAAATAGCAGGGCTTTCTTGAGACTTTGTTGAGCAGCTTTACTTGCTCTGGTTATCAATCTCTGGACCTACTGTCATGGAAGAGAACAAAATCTCATATTTAATTAAGTCACTGTTTACTGGGTATCTGTTACACCATCCTGGGTAATACAGTGCTCTTCCCAAAAGGAGTTCTGGTGAGTAGTTTATTTCCTTTTCTACTTGTTTAGAAGTGCTTATCTTTTCTGAAGGGTTTATTTTGAACAACTCAAATAAAACTGGGCTTTTTTATTCCCTGCTTAAGATCTCCCTCAGCATGGTGATTTATCTAAAAGTAACATGAATCTGTCTGCAAAAAGCAGTCTGGTGTTCACTGGAGCCTCTCGAGCACAGGGAAAACTGCCCAGCAAAACTTCCCCAAACCCTTTTCTGCACAGCTTTCTCTCTAAAGTCACACCCTGAACTATACTTCTTTCCATCCCTCCTTGCTAACCTCCTCAAAACTCTGTCCACCACTCTTTCATCCTCCTTTTTCAGCCTCTGAGTTGAAACTTTTCTTTAAGAGGAGCTTCATGGCAGCATTTTTGTAAATCAGTCTGTCCCCATCTTTCTTCCTTTATTTTGCAGCTTTACCTATTAGCCCTGGCAACACATCAGAGAATATGTGCAGGGGCGCCTGGGTGGCTCAGTCAGTTAAGCATCTGACTCAGCTCAGGTTCTGATCCTAGGGTCCTGGGATGGAGCCCCACATTGGGCTCCCTGCTCAGCAGGGAGTCTGCTTGTCCCTCTGCCCCTCCCCCTGCTTGTGCTGTCTCTCTCAAATCAATAAATAAAACCTTAAAAAAAAGAATCCTTGTGCAGTTATAGACTTGTCCTCAGAAGGCAATTGAGGGAGAGAGCTATGAATAGGGACACTTGAATACCACCCCCCCTCCTTGTATTAGCCAAGGTTCTCCAGAAAAATAGAACCAACAGGATTGAATGGTTGGTTGGTTGGTTGGCTGTTTGGTTGGCTGATTGGTTTTGAGGAATTGCCTCATGTGATTATGGAGGCTTTTAAGTCCCAAGATTTACATTTGGCCCTTTGGAGTCCCAGGATTGCCAATGGTGCAGTTTTAGTCTGAAAGCTGGTGGATAGACCCAAGAAAATCCAATGTTTCAGTTTGAGTACAGAGGCCAAAAAAACCCAATGTTCTAGCTCTTAGGTAGTCAGTCAGGAAGAGTTCCTCTTTACTTGAGGGAGGGCCAGACTTTTTGTTCTATTCAGGCCTTCAACTGATTGGGTGATGCCCACCCATATTAGGAAGAACAATCTGTTTTACTCAGTCTACTAATTCAAATGCTAATGTCACCCAGAAACAACTTCGCAGACACTTCCGGAATAATGTATGACCAAATGTCTGGGCACCCTGAGGCCCAGTCAAGTTGATACATAAATTTAATCATCATACCCCATCACACTTGTATCTCTCCACTATATGTGCCAACTCTCTAGGCTCATTTTTTCTCACTTCCCTTTCCTCTTCCCTTCCTCTTTTCACACCAGGCTATTGGTTCTATGTCCTAGAGTAGACTCTTTCCTCTCCATCTTCCTCCCCTTCAAACCTCTGTTCATCCTTTTTTTTTTTTTTTTAAGATTTATTTATTTATTTTAGAGAGATGGTGGGGGCAGGGGCAGAAGGAAGAGAGAGCCTTAAGCAGACTCTGTGCTGAATGCAGAGCCTGACACAGGACTCGATCCCAGGATCCTGAGATCACAACCTGAGCCGAAATCAAGAGTCAGATGCTCAACCAACTGTGCAACCCAGCTGCCTCAAACTTCTGTTCATCCTTTAAGAGTGAGCTCACATGTCACTTCCTTTGTAAAGTATTCCTTGAGTCTCCCAATTCAGCACAAGTGCTCTCTCTTTTCTGTATGCCCAGTATTTTGTGTGACTCTCAACCATGTACTTATCACAGATGACTTGTGTTCTATTCATGTTTGTGTCTGACATGTCTGTGTCCTGTAAGTGCTCTCCACAGGGTTGAGGGTGTGATTGAAGTGGTAGGGAAGGATTAGTGATGTCATATTTGCATAGAAATGGTAGCAATAATTAAAATTTGGCATGTGAGTAACTGGTTTCACTCTAATAAGAAAGATGCTTTAGTTGAAAGTAAATTTTAAAATGGAGATGAGGGAGTGCCTGGGTGGCTCAGTTGTTAAGCGTAAAAGTAAGTTTTAAAATGGAAACGTGGGAGTGCCTGGGGGGCTCAGTCGTTAAGCGTCTGCCTTCGGCTCAGGACATGATCCTGGGGTCCTGGGATTGAGCCCCGCATCGGGCTCCCTGCTTCGCGGGAGCCTGCTTCTCCCTCTCCCACTCCCCCTGCCTGTGTTCCCTCTCTCACTGTGTCTCTGTCAAATAAATAAATAAAATCTTTAAAAATAAATAAAATAAAATGGAAATGTGGATGATAATAATACAAATAGCTAATCATAAAAGCCCTATTGTGTCCCAGGCAGTACATTAAATGATGTGCATATATCACCTTAATCATCACATCAACACTAGGAAGCAAATCGTAATAACCCTATTTTACAAATGAGGAAACTGAGGCAGAGAGGGGTAAAGTAACTTGGCAAGGTCACAAGGCTAGTTGCTGCGGAGCTGGAGTTTGAACCCAAGTATGAATGTGTAATACCGGGAAAGGCAGAGGTGTGTGAAGTTCCCAGGAGGAAAGCTGCACACCTATGTAATCTATTACATGCGTTCTTGGTTCTCCCCACCCCCACCCTGACAGCATTCCTTGTACTCGTGCCCACCAACAACAATGATTTTTGCTCCTTTTCTCCTGTTTTCCCTCCTTAAAAAATGCTATTAGTTATTATAATGAAAACCTTTCTGGAAAAGCAACACCAGGCACCACATACATTCCAAGCCTGGTTTTTGTTACCAGATTTGCTTTCCACATATGATTCTCACCATGAGCGTGAAGTCATGGTGCCCTTCTTGTGACATGATGTAGTTGGCTCTGCTTTGTGGTTGTTGCTGCCAACCTCTGGATTAAATAATAAAGAGCCAATTGTATATTTCAGGGCTATTATACCATTTAATCAGGATTTTTTAAAAAAAAACTGTATAGAATAATGGAATCTGTAAATGTATTTATAATTAATGCTATTTTCATTTCACTGAAGTAAAAACACATTATGCAGTTTATCAAGTGAGGAATATCTTAATTTTTCTTTTCTGGAAATGAACAATTTTACATCTAGGGTCTCCCTCCTCAATACTGCTTAAAAAATTATTATGACTTTCCATTGGAAAAAGTGGGACTGGTCAGTTCTAATATATTTTTATAGTAGAAACTAAAAATTAACTCAATAATAGGACACTTCCCACATTATCATATATAAGCAAATGTAGTGTCTTTGTTTCAGTTTCATACATTGCAGTCTAAGAAAAGGAACTGAATTGAGGTAAATATTCTTTTTTTTTTTTTTTAAAGATTTTATTTATTTATTTGACAGAGAGAGACATAGCGAGAGCAGGAACACAAGCAGGGGGAGTGGGAGAGGGAGAAGCAGGCTTCCCGCGGAGCAGGGAGCCCGATGTGGGACTTGATCCCAGGACCCTGGGATCATGACCTGAGCCGAAGGCAGACGCTTAACAACTGAGCCACCCAGGCGCCCCGAGGTAAATATTCTTTTAAAGATTTTATTTATTTTTATTTATTTGAAAGAGAGAGAGCGAGCAAGAGAGAGAGCATGAGCAGGGGGAGGGGGAGAAGCAGACTCCCCTGCCAAGCAGGGAGCCCAATGCAGGACTCGATCCCAGGACCCCGGGATCATGACCTCAGCTAAAGACAGAGGCTTAACCAACTGAGCCACCCAGGCGCCCTGAGGTAAATATTCTTATAATTTAATTACCTTCTCAAGATTTTCTTGCAGGAATCTTGCAAAATGTACTATTGTAGGGACAAACATTTATCTTGGAGGAAATGAATCCTCAGCATCTAAAGAGCCACTCTATAAATCATGGTGTTTTCAGAGCAAAATCGTAGTTCTTTCACAATTTTTTGATAAGCAAATGAGAGTAAAAAAATAACTTTATATCTCACAAAGTTATTTTTTGATGGAAGAAAGAGCACACAAATCAGGCGTTTCAATGTAAGAATGTAGAATTTTTCAAGAGGATTCTTTGGTACCAGACCTGCAGTCTTTGGGGCCAAGGAGCTGAACTTGCTGTGAGTTTTGCTTTGAGGGAAAAGAACGGGCTTTAGCAGCAAGCCACTTATTATGAAACAGCTTGGGGAAGACTTCCAGAGAAAATACGAGAAATCTGCTATGTATTTAGAAATGCTCTTTCCCAGATATGGAAGGGACATTACTTGCAAATTTAAAAGATTTTAGAAGAGAAGTCATTGGCCTACATCTACTTAACTAGGACATTTCAGGAGTCCTTACCCTGGCTGGCATAGAGAATTACTCTATTTCAGAAAGTCTGATATTCTAACTAGAAAAAAAGAGATATTCCTTCTGCCTTTTAATTCTCTCTGGTGACTTATCAATTCAGACTATTTTGCGAGAGAAGAATTAGAGCTATAGAATTGGAATAAAACTTTCTGGGGCCAAATTCACACTGACCTTGGGCAAGTCATTTACCACTTTGGGACTAGGGTTTTCTCTCCCCTACTGCATTTAAGTAAGCTGGACCAGATCCCAGATTTGCTGGTCTGATAGAAGAGTGTGTCCTTGGCTGGAGAAGTAGGAGGTGATGTGATAATTTTATGTGTTTTATTTTTAGTTATTAAAGACTGGCTTTCTTAACCAGAAAGTTAGGATGGTGATATGTATTTGTCAAGAATTTGATCCGTGAATGAGCAACAATGATAGACAAGCAAATTATTGCTTTCTTCTCTTGAAGGATCATAGGGACAAACCTGCTTATAGTTATACGTTGCTTAGGTATGGCACTTTTCATTAGACGATGTCAAAGTGTTTTGCAAATGCTAATTAAGATTTGCATCTTCCTTGTGAAGTGAATGTGATTGTTTTCCTGGTACACAGAGCAGCAGACTGAGACATAGAACACTTTAGAGGCTGCCCACGATTACCCTGATGAACAGTACATCAAGAACCAGAGGGACTGTTTATAAATTACTTGGTCTAACCTACAACACTATATAACTACTTGGTAGAGGTTAAGTAATTAAGAAACTTCAGAAAGAAGGTCAGTTGGCCCTGGTGCCCCAGACTAAAGTTCTCAGATGCATCAGAATGCTTGTTTTCTATGCAGAAATGGAGGCAACCCTATCTGAGGGAGGGAAAGTTACCAAGAGACTAACTGGCTCTGTCTTCTCTTCAGAAGTTGCAGGCTTTGGGGCGCCTGGGTGGCTCAGTCGTTAAGCGTCTGCCTTCGGCTCAGGTCATGATCCCGGGGTCCTGGGATCGAGCCCCGCATCGGGCTCCCTGCTCAGTGGGGAGCCTGTTTCTCCCTCTCCCACTCCCCCTGCTTGTGTTCCCTCTCTAGCTGTCTCTCTCTCTCTGTCAAATAAATAAAATCTTTGAAAAAGAAAAAAAAAAGAAGTTGCAGCCTTCATTATTCCCACCTGGTATGCTAGGCAGGATCTATGGCATTAGGTGGGGTTTATAAAAGCAGGATTTTTGAGGAATGGGGGTACTCTGCGAAGTGTTACTGTGGGTCCTACTGGGGACTTCAGGGTCTAAGTAGAGCAAGCTAAGGGTTGGATAAACGGTCTCTCACCTTTCATAAAAGCACAAAAATTCTGAATCACCACAGAGCCCAATAGAATAATCCCTGAGTGACTTATAAGATTGTGGAACCCTATTTTTATAGGTTCTTAATATGGGAAGATTTTGTTCTTATGAGTGTTCACTTGGTGGCCGTGTGGAGAAGTGGCTGGTAGACAAAAAAAATAGTAGTTACTGTGGAATTTATTTTTTCCTTCTTGTTCTCTCATTGCCTCACCCCTGGACCACTGCCTCTTCACTTGTTTTGTCATATTTATTTGTTTCTTCTTCAGTCTGTTCTGTCACAACTGCCAGATTAGCTTAAGCACTGCTTTCATGGTACATCTCTTCTTAGAAATCTCCCATGGCTCTTCCTTGCACAACAATATCAACAAAACAGCAATAAATATAAGCCGAGTCCTTAGTTATGGGTAGACATTGTGTTAAGGGCTTTATATACCTTATTTTTACTTCATTCCAAATATTTCTGTATGATTTGAACACCCCTCCAAAATTGGATCCTACCCTCCCTTTCCAATTGCATTTTTTCCTGTTCTAACATGAACTCTCTGCTCTGGTGGGACTGTCTCATTTCTGTGTCCACCCCCAGCCCCTGCCCTAAATGCCATTCCCATTATCCTTGGCTCATTGTTTCCCCCTTGTTGAATGGGCCTACTTCCTTTGCCCATTCAATTCATCTTTCAAGGAACAGCTTGAGTCCCACTTCAGGGCTTCTATCAACAATTACATGTTTCTTCTATGTACTATTCACTGCTGTTGAATTACATAATTATCACTCAATTACTTGCCAATCTATTTTCTGATAGACTATCAGGATATATTGAGTACCAATGTGGAGGATGTTCCTTGACCCCTCCATTTTCTCTTGGATCATCATCTCCTTCTAGACTTGACTTCTATATTAGGCAGAGGATAGGCTATGTTATCACCCAAATCTTAATGGTTTCTAACAACAAATGCTTATTTGTTACCTATAATACGCATCTGTTTTGTGTTGGCTGGAGGCTCTGCTCCATGCCACCTTATTCAAGGACTCAGGCTGATTGAGGAACAACATCTGGAACATTGCCTAATGCAGTGACAGGGCAAAAAAGATGTGGCTAATAATGCACTAGCTCTTAAATTCAGACCCGTGTCTCTTCTGCTCACTTTTCATGGTCAAAACAAGTTAAATGGCCATTCCTACCTGTAAGAAGTACAGGGAAGTACAATTCTGTCATGTACCTGTCAGAAAGGAAACCATGAGAAACTCTCATGACTAATACAACATCCTTTTCTGTATAGACTAGACCAGTGGTTTTCAAGCTTTTTGACTATATCCCATTGTGAAAACTACCTTTTATATCACAACTAAATATACAATACATATATGCATGTACTTAGCTGACACAAAGGTTACTAAAAGTAATTTACTGTTACTTTTTGTTCCATTCCATTTAACTTCATTTTTAAAAATGGACATCACCCACTAAATTGGTTTGATGATCCACTGATGAATTGTGACCCAGGATTTGAAAAGTAATTGTCTAGACGCCATGGGCTCAGTAGCCTTAACCCTTTCGCACTGCTAATCCTAATTTTTTTCTCACGGAAATCCCATTCCATACATTCACCTTCTCTATATCTATACCCTTGCTGTTAAGTACTGCTGGTGAAGAATCATATACTTATGAAGACTTACTGGAGGTTGGAGATAGTACATTTGTAGAAGTCTGATCACCATAATTATGTGATTTCATCCAGCAGCTTTTTGTGTGTCCTATCCCCTCACTGTCTTCTCTCTGCAAATGCTTCAACATGCACACATTAAGGTCATTTAGGGACATGCTCCTTCAACTTTTCACCTCATGTTTATAACCTTATAAATATCTGCATTCTCTCTCACTTCCGTCCATCTGGTCTTAGAGAAGGAAGTGCTGCTTTATGAAGTGCTCTTATTAAATATTCAAGTGTTCGCCTGTTTCCTTCAGGAGCAGGTCTACATCATTGGGCTTGCATTCTAATCATCCTACCTGTTTCACCTCTTTCTGGCTGCTGGATTGCCTTAGGTAAGGTATTATTTTTCTCTTGGGCTCATTATTTATCCCTTGGCCTCATACACCTGGTTGCCATTCTTAAATGCAGGAAATGCAAGGCAAATGGATCTTTGGCCCAGCAACCTTTCCCTCCTGAGGCACCTGGGAAGGCCATCTGCTCTCTGCCTTCCTATCTTGGAGCTCAGGGAAGATTAGCCTTACCACTGGCTCTCCCCTGGCTTTTGGGAGTCAGGAAGACCAGCATACTTAGATGTGGGATTAAGGTAGACTATCCCAGGAGCCATAGTTTGCTAAAGCTCTTCCCAGTAACCCCTGCCTCTGATCCTCACTCCTGAATCTGGTTCACAGGGAAAGAAGCCCTACCTCAGGTCACTCCACTGGGAACCTGAATGGCCACTGCCTCACTACCCAGTTAGTTGCCTGAGGGTCCCAGCACATTGTGACTCAAGAGAGACAGATACCTGTGGGAATGGACAGGAAGGAGCTGCCTTCACGATGCCGTTTTCTGGGACCCAGATAGCCAGTTACCTCCTTATTGATTTCTTTCATTTACTGTCAACTTTCTCAAAAAGTAAACTATACCTGTTTTCTCCGTTTCTTATCTTACATTTGCTTTAGAATCCACTGCAATAAAACATTAGCCCCACCACCTCCTTGAAACTGCTTTGGCAAAGGCAACACTGACCTACTAATTGCCACATGCCTTGTAACCTTCATGGTTCTCAAGTATTTCTTGACCCCTTGGCTGCATTTACCCTGTTGACCACTCCCACTCCTTTTCTGACTCTCCCTTTGGCTTTTGTGACAGTACTCTCTTCTAGTTCTTCCCTTGTTTCTCTGATTCTTCTTAGTCTCTTCTTCTGGAATTCCCATCTCTCCTATGTTCTTATTTTTTGGTGTCACCCATAGTTGTGCTCTCTCCTTTCTCACTCTACTTGCTGTCCCCTGGGTAAATCCATCCAATCTTTTAACTTCTATATTTAGCTACCCGTATGTGAATGAGTCAGAAATTCAGGTCTCTAGCCCAGATCTCTTCTGAAGTCTAGACCTATTTTCACAGCTGCCAACAGGACATTTCTACCTGAACATTCCACAGGCATTCTGAACTCAGCAGTCCAAAATGGAAAGTAATCTTTCTCAGAAGTACCAGCTCAGGAGGTGGCAAACTAAGACCAAAGGGCCAAATGTAGCCCACTGCCTGTTTTTATATGGCCCAAGGACAAAGAATGGTTTTTACATTTTTAAATGGTTGGAAAAATCAAAATAATACTATTTCAGAAAACATGGAAATTATATGAAATTCAAAGTTCAATGTTTATAAGGAAAGTTTTATTGTAACACAGTGTTACCCATTTGTTTATGTTATTGTTTATATTTGACTATAGCTTTCACTATAAAGGCAGAGATGAGTAGTTGCCACAGAGATCATACAGTTCACAATGCCTAAAATATTTAATATTTGGACCTTTGCAGCAAAAGGTTTGCTGATCCTTGGTGCAGCTAAATAGACTTAGTTTCAAATCTCAGCTCTACCACTTATTCTCCATGTCACCTGGGCAAATTATTCTACTTCTTTCAATCTTGGTTTTCTTGTCTGAAAATGAGAATAATCATACTTACTGCTCAAGGTTTTTTGTAGATTGAATGAGATAAAGCATGTAAGACACTTGGCACAGTGCTTTGATATATATTACCTTATAAATGTTAACTATTGTTATTTCTCCCCGAACTCACTCTTCCTCTTGTTTTTTCTCTTTATGAAAGCTACATGGTCCACCAGTTACCCAAGTCAGAAATATGAGAGTCATTGTAGGCCTTCTATCCTATTTGTTGTTGATTTTGCCTCCACAAAATCTAAGATGTCCATACTTTTTTCTTCACAGCTACTGCTACTGCCTTTGTTCCCACTCTAATCTTGTCTCGCCTGGATTGTCCTTAACTTGTCTCTGACTCAGATCATGTCCCAAATTTTCTGTTTTCTATACTATAACATGAGTGAATATTTTAAAATGAAAATCTTATTGTATTACTCTCCATCTTAAAGCCATGCAAGTCTCCCCATTGTCTGCAATGATAAAGCCTAAGCTCCTTTCACCATCCTCCATGAGTAGTTCTTTGCTCAGTCTTAATTTTCACCATGCCTACCTTGGACATCATGCACCAGCCTCATTATGGCTTGAAATTTTCAAGGCCACCCAGAAAGCCCTTCTCCCCCATCATTCCAGGCAGCTTCTACTTCACTTTCAACATTCAACCCTACCATCACTGCCACTATGAAGTAAGTTTCCTTTAGTTCTAACCTCTCCCAATTTTTTTTTAAAGATTTATTTATTTACTTTAGAGAGAGAGAGGGAGAGAGAGAAAGAGAGAGCAAGTAGGGGGAGGGACAGACTCTTCAAGCAGACTCCCTGCTGAGCACAGAGCCTGACGTGGGGCTCATCCCATGACCCATGAAATCAAAATCAAGAGGCGGAGGCTTAACTGCCTGAGCCACCCAGGTGCCCTAACCTCTCCCTATTCTTGTGCAGCATTGAGCTCTCCCTTTTTTGAGTTCCCATGGACCCTATGTTCTTTAGTCACAGCATGGAATTGTGATTCTAGGTTATAAACTCCTGGATAGCAAGATATGTATTCAAGTCCCAGAAGCTAGTACAGTGTTTGACACATTGTGGAACCTTACAAACATTTATCAAAAGAAAGAATCAACAAAGTCCTACCAAAAAATACACACATATGTAATTACCCAAATGGCCATTTATCAATCTGCCTTTTCCCTCTGTGATTTTTCAGAAGATCAAAGTGATTCTTTTTTAAGATTTTATTTATTCATATGAGAGAGAAAGAGAGCACAAGCACATGAGTAGGGGAAGAGGGAGAGGGAGAGGGACAAGCAGACTCCCTGCTGAGCATGGAACCTGACAAAGGCTGACTTGGGGCCTGATGTGGGGCCCCATTCTAGGACCCTGAGATCATGACCTGAGCTGAAGTCAGATGCTTAACGACTGAGCCATCCAGGCACCCTGATCAAAATGATTCTTTTTTTTTTTAAATTAAATTCAGTTAGTCAACTTATAGTACATCATTAGTTTCAGATGTAGTGTTTAGTAATTTATCAGTTTTGTATAACACCCAGTGCTCATCACATCACGTGCCCTCCTTAATGCCTATCACCCAATTACCCCATCCCCCTACCCACCTCCCCTCCAGCAACCCACAGTTTGTTTCCTATAGTTAAGAGTCTCTCATGGTTGGGCGCCTGGGTGGCTCAGTTGGTTAAGCGACTGCCTTCGGCTCAGGTCATGATCCTGGAGTCCCGGGATCGAGTCCCGCATCGGGCTCCCTGCTCAGCAGGGAGTCTGCTTCTCCCTCTGACCCTCCCCCCTCTCATGTGCTCTCTCTCTCCTCTCATCCTCTCTCAAATAAATAAAATCTTTTTTAAAAAAAAAAAAGAGTCTCTCATGGTTTTTCTCACTCTCTGATGACTTCCCATTCTGTTTTCCCTCCCTTCTACGGTCCTCTGCCCTTTTTCTTATATTCTACATATGAGTGAAACCATATGATAATTGTCTTTCTCAGATTGATTTTATTCCACTGTGTGTGTGTGTGTATATATATATATATATATCTTTATCCATTCTTCTTTATCTTCTTTATCCATTCTTTATCCATTCTTCTGTCGATGGACATCTCAGCTCTTTCCACAGTTTGGCTGTTGTGGACATTGCTGCTATGAACATTGGGGTACAGTTGCCCTTTGGATCACTACACTTGTATCTTTGGGGTAAATACCCAGTAGTGCAATTGCTGGGTCATAGGGTAGCTCTATTTTTAACTTCTTGAGGAACCTTCAAGCTGTTTTCCAGAGTGGCTGTACCAGCTTGCATTCCTACCAACAGTGTAAGAGGTTTCCCCTTTCTCCGCATCCTCGGCAACTTTTGTTGTTTCCTGTCTTGTTAATTCTAGCCATTCTGACTGGTGTGAGGCGGTATCTCATTGTGGTTTTGATTTGTATTTTCCTGATGCCAAGTGATGTGGAGCATTTTTTCATGTGTCTGTTGGCCATTATCTGTTCTCTTTGGAGAAATTTCTATTCATGTCTTCTGCCCATTTCTTGACTGGATTATTTGTTTTTTGGGTGTTGAGTTGATAAGTTCTTTTTTTTAAGATTTTATTTATTTGACACAGAGAGCAGGGGGAGAGGCAGAGGGAGGGAGAGGGAGAGGGAGAAGCAGGCTTCCCACTGAACAGGGAGCCTGACATGGGGCTTGATCCCAGGACCCTGAGATCATGACCTGAGCCAAAGGCAGATGCTGAACCGACTGAGCCACCCAGGCACCCCGAGTTTGATAAGTTCTTTACAGATCTTAGATACTAGCCCTTTATCTGATATGTCATTTGCTAATATCTTCTCCCATTCCGTAGATTGCCTTTTAGTTTTGTTGATGGTTTCCTTTGCTGTGCAAAAGATTTTATCTTGATGAAGTCCCAATAGTTCATTTTTGCTTTTGTTTCCCTTGCCTTTGGCGATGTGTCTAACAAGAAGTTGCTGTGGCCGAGGTCAAAGAGGTTGCTGCCCATGATCTCTAGGATTTTGATGGATTCCTGTCTCAAATTGAGGTCTTTCATCCATTTTGAGTTTCTCTTTGTGTATGGTGTAAGAAAATGGCCCAGCTTCATTCTTCTACATGTGGTTGTCCAATTTTCCTAGCACCATTTATTGAAGAGACTGTCCTTTTTCCATTGGATCAAGGTGATTCTTAAAGTGTGGTATCCCTACATGAGCATCGCCTGGAAATTTGTTAGAAAGACAGATACCTAGGCCTCATCCCACACTTCCTGAATCAGAAATTCTGGAACTGGGACCCAGTAAACTGTTTCAATTAGCCCTTGAGGTAATTTGGATGTATGCTAAAGTTTGCTAACCACCATCCTAGACTAGTTTTTCTCAAACTGTGACTGTGGACCACCTGTACTGGAATCATCTAAGTTGATTGTTGAAGCTAAAGATGGCAGACCCTATCCCAGAGTCTCTGGGTGCATGAAATAGCTATGGTTTCGACACTGGCGGCACATTAGAAGTAATTGGGCAAGACTTTTTAAAAAAACCAAAAAAAACAGTACTTTGACTTTGTTACCAGAGATTCTGATTCTTTGGGTTTGGTGGAAGACCCAGCACAAGGTTTTCAAAGCTTCCCAGTTGATGAAAATATACAACCAGGGTAGAGCATGGACTGTGATGGCTCACCTTCTAGTCCTAGCAGTGTGACTTTGGGTAAATTATTTCTGTTTCACTTTCTTGTCTGTTATGAGGGTTAAATGAGATAATATGTATAGAGTGCTAACCACAGGGTCTGGCCCACAGCAAGCTTTTAATAGATGTTAATTATATTTTCTTTAATGAAAATAAGCCCTTATAGTTCTCTATTCACACCAACATTTAGGAACCATGGTGCTAGAGGATATCTTTATTCCCTAAAACTGACTGAGTGCTGGTGAATTACTTTGCTCTTTAGATGGTTTGATCAGGAACCTTATAAATCCCTCAGCTTTTCGGTATGCTCTTTCAACCAGATAATCAGTCCTAACTAATCCTGATGGTGGTGACCAAGTATAGATATACCTGCAGAGACACACAATGTTTAAAACACTTTAAAAGCATCTATCGTGATCTCTTGCTCAGAAGTGTTTCATAGGTGTGTCTCTTCTTCCTAATTAGATTCCAATTCTCCTGGGCAGGGTCTGAATCTTGCATTTGGGTTTCATATCACAGTGCCTAGTAGAGCGCTGGATATACCGGAGACCTTCAACTTGACTAAAACACAGGCTCCACACATGCCAGTCTCAGTCCTGCCTTGCGTGATCCTGACCTGATTGGGTTTTCTGAATTCCTTGGGTCTTGATTTCCTCGTCTGGGAAAGGGAGAGAGTTAGTTATTTCAATTTATTTCCAGGGCTGCTATGAAAAAGTGTCTATATAGCACCTCAGAATTTCTAGTGCGCCTTCAATTTTCAAATATTCAAAGAAAACAGACACAAACTTCCCCCACAGTTGTGTTGGAGCTCTGAGTATTTATTTGAGGTTGCTGGTATTTCCAGGTATTTTAGTAAAGCCTTCCTTTACTATTCTATCTCATTGTGAATGATTTTAATATGAATGGTATAAATGCCCAATTACAAAAAGAATTAAGTTTTCAGACACCCCTGCTTTTTAAGCCTCCCTTCCCTTTTTATTTTCTTCTACCTGAAATTCCAAAAGTCATCTATTTTCTAAGATTTCACTGGCACTTTTCAAAAGAAAAAATAATTATAGAAGCATAGAGTGTAACTATATGACTCTCATATACTTTATGGACTAAGAGTATGTTAAACAGATGAATATTATGATTTGCATTCATGATGAAATATCTAAATTTTGTTTCCAGGACATTGGTGGTGGTATTTCAGTAATCAGAGCTTTGTAATGATGTCATCTACATGATTTTTATCATTGAACCCCATTAGAAATGATTGTCACCTTTGAAGTTTTTTGGTCAGAAATCAGTAGATCAGAGAGTATTCCTTTTGAACTGATGTTAAAACAGAACTTTGAAAATCAGAACCCAGCTGGAGATACTCTCAAGCTCACCTCTCTTCACTACCATTACATTCTGTAACTTTCTCTATCCTCACTTAAATCGCAGAGCATTGTCCTTAAGTTTTTATATGTAGTTACTATAGTGCTTTAGGCAGCTGGTTTTTATTTTAGTTAGAATTAGTCACACTGTTCTCTGGCCTTGGAATTTGTAAGAGTTTTGGATGGAGAGACTGTTCTTGGAAGCTAAGGCCTGTGTAATTTTGTTAGTTTTTTTGGCTTGCTGAATTCACTGCTGTGGTTCTCGAAAGATGAAGGGTGTGTGTGAATTGGCTGTAATTTCTTTGTTGTACCAGGCAAAACTCTGCACTGGGTGACTTTTAATAAACCAGTTTTATTTACTTTCTGAATGTTGGAGTATTCAGGGCTCCTAGAAAAAGTTGGGTTGGTATGAGTGCTGTTAGGTTGTTTTATTACTACAAAATTTCCCCAAATACTTCTTTTTTTTTTTTAAGATTTTATTTATTTTTTGACAGAGAGAGAGAGACAGCAAGAGAGGGAACACAAGCAGAGGGAGTGGGATAGGGAGAAGCAGGCTTCCCGCGGAGCAGGGAGCCCGATGCAGGGCTCGAACCCAGGACCCCGGGATCATGACCTGAGCAGAAAGCAGACACTCAACGGCTGAGCCTCCCAGGTGCCCCTCCCCAAATACGTCTAATTGTATACTGAATAAGAAATATAATTATGTTTATGAGCATTTGTAAGATGATTCTGGTATATTTGTTTGAGTGTTAGGGCTTAGATTACCTATTTAAGAAAGTCTCTTTTATATTATAATTTATCCTTCAGATAAGTCAATTAGGAATCACTCAATTTTCCACCATTGAAATTTCTAGTCACATCAGTGTAGCTTTGTATTTCAAAGTTAGTTTCATTTCTTGTATTTGATCAAATTCTAATGGTAAATTTTGCAATTCAACCTGCAGAGCCAGTTGGTGGAAAACATTTAGTAATGATGTTACAGCTGATTTGTTTTTCCATCTCAAAATTCCAGGGAATCCCTTCATTTGTCAGACATTTGTTGAGTCTCTGCCATGTGCTAACCCCTGGGCTAAAGGCTGCGGTACTGGGGGAATACAGGGGTGGGCAACAGTCTCTTTTCTCAGGAGCTCACAGTCAAGAGGGTGGCAGGTGAGAAAAACAAATAATCCAACACAACATGCTTAGAGTTGTGCTGGAGACAATGCCTACCACAAATGTCCACTGTTTCCTCCTTCCAGAGGAAGTCAGGGATGGTCTTTCTCCTTCTGCAGCCTCTCCTGAAAACTAGGGAAGAATGATTCAGAGCACAGAAAGGGTGTAGGTTTCCAGTTGGTTCTTGAGGAAACAACAGAAAACAAGAAGATTTTGCACACGAGGTGGTGCTGCTGCCCCGTAGCAAGAACAGGGCATCACCCTGAGAGGCAGGTAATAGTCTCCTATCATCTTTTGGCTTGTGCTGAAAAGCTAGGTTTTTTAGACTTTACTATCTTTGGCCTTCTGAAGCTTTTAATTCCTAGGTACATTTACTTTCTGAATGAAAATATCTGCTTCTTCTCCCAAGTGCTATTCCTCTCCCATCTTAAAAGGGAATGCTTTTGCTTTCACTAAAAGTTACCAAGGCTTTCCTGGGAGTATCCTTGAGAAATATAGTATCTACTACCTATATGCTCGGGTTTTTTTGTTTTGTTTTGTGATTTCGGTTGGCCTGACAAACTTTTGGAATGGCTTTGGCTGTGGCAGGGACTTTTTTGAAAGGGTGGAATGGAGGCAGGAAAGGGAGGCCCCAAAGTACCGAATTGCATTAGAGTTTTTTACAATTGCTGTAGTATTTCTGGTAAGAAAAGTTATTAGGTGTTTATGGATGTTTCAAAAGACCAAGGGAAAAAAAAGCAGATTCCATGTTAAAATATCCACTTGGGAACCCTTAACACTCAGAACAGAACCTAGGTTGGGAATGCCAAAGGGTGTGATCAGCGTAAACCAGCAGTTGTTTCTAACATGGGGGTGTTAGCTGGATGCAGTCCAAGAGGAAAGGGGTTGCCAGAGTATTCCCTGGGGTGGATAGTTTGGCTTGGCCAGGTGGATCAGGAATACAGGTTTTCCTCCTACTGAGTCACACCCGACTTCTTCTTAAACAGGGAAAACCCAGCTCAGTTAATGGAGAGCTCTTTCCTTATTTGCCTCCTTCAGGAGGTGTGGAGGGAAGCAAGGTATAGGAAGAAGTGAAAACTCAGAGTTCCATAAGGGGCACAAAGAGGAAGTATTTGAGGCTAATAATTTTGGGTTACTGTTTTAGATTAAAATGATTTTTCCTCCCATTGGACATGAGGTTGCTTTAAATTGTTTTTTGCAGAGCAGGTGAGCGAGTGGCTTTAACCTGGTCCAGTCTCTCATCTGATCCACTTTGGAATCCACAGGCCACATTTACTATTCAGAATCTAGCATTTGGCCATAGGTTCCTTTAACATTCAAGTTTTGGAATATTTTGGGGGAAAAATGTTATGAAAATTTTGCCAGATAGTTTTTTCAAAATATTGTTTTGAATAAGTGGTATGAATAATGGGACCTGATGTTCACATCCTTCTAATCTCTTTGGTGTGAAGGTGATAAAAACAGAGTGTCCTGGGCCACCTGGGTGGCGCAGCTGGTTAAGCCCCCCCACTCTTGATCTAAGCTCAGGTCTTGATCTCAGGGTCATGAGTTTGAGCCCCGTGTTGGGCTCCACGTCCATTGTGGAGCCTACTTAAAAAAAATGGGGCACCTGTCTGGCGCAGTTAGTTGAGCATCTGGCTCTTGGTTTCAGCTGATGTAATCTCAGGGTGGTGAGATAGAGCCCTGAGTGGGGCCCTGTGCTCAGCCCGGACTCAGCTTAACATTCTCTCTCCCTTTTCTTCTGCCCCTCTCCCCTGCATTCACATGTGTGCTCTCTCTCTCTCTTGCTTTCTCAAATAAATAAATAAATCTTAAAAAAAAAAAAGAATGACCTGCCATATAACATCTCATGACACTGTTTGTTCCTAAACTGATTTAATATACATATGCATTATACTGTGTTATATAAAGTGCATGTAACAATATATGCATATTATATGGGACAATTATATAATATACTGTGCTTGTGTGATGTATATGACATTAACATAGGTACTGTATACTTTAATTATACATTAATGTATGGCTGCTTTTTATGGTATATTGTGGGATGCAGCAAGCAATAAAAAGACTACTACTCAGTAAGACTTAGGGCTATATAAATCAGTAATTATGTGTTCTAAAGTTCAAATCAAATTAAATGTTAATTTGGAACTCACTCTATGTAAAACTTTTCTAGTCACTATTTGAGATATCTGTAAGTTCAGGAGAAAATTATGAGAAATTAAATGAATCAGCAAATACCCAATTTATAAAAGGATTGTGTTCTGAAAGTTTCTTATAAATATTTGTAAATCAAAACACATTCCTCTTAAAAAGATCATATAGGATGGCTAGTTTCTTTGGGTACCCAACAAAAGCTCAATTAAACTATAATGACTTTTATAGTAACTCCAACTTGATTTCTGGGACTTGGAGGGAAGGGGCCATGAGATGAGATAAGAAGGATGTACAGTTTCTCTGCCTTTATGAGGCAGAGCCAACCTTACGCAAAGCATTTTAAAACAAGAAAAATTTGTATTTGGCCAGTGCCTACTTCCTTTTCTGTACCCTTCTCCCAAGGATCCAGGACCGTCATCATATCTTAAATGCTCCCACCTTGTGTCTCCCCACTGAAGTCTAACATACTTTATCAGTGATTTGGAAAATATGATTTTGTGCCACATGTAGCAGAATCACTTGGGATACTTGTTAAAAACATATTTCTGGATCCCACTCTAGACCCACTGTGAACTGGAATATCCAATGATGGGGACTGGGAATCTACATGGATTTACAACAAACTCCTTGAATCACTTTTAGATTGGGCACCTCTGAATGAAATCTCCTATTTCATCAGAAGAGCCAATAGTGTAAAATATTATTCAGTCTTTAAAAAGAAGGAGATTCCACCATTTGCAACAATGTGGATGAACCTGGGACAGGGATGTGGGGGAAATGAGGAGATATTGGTCAGAGAGTACAAAATTGCAGCTACGTAGGCTGAATAAGTCTAGAGATCTAAAGTACAGTGTGGTGACTATAGTTAATAATACTGTAACTGGAAATTTGCTAAGAGTATAATTCAGGTGCTCTCACCATACATACAAAAAATGGTAACTATACAGGGAGATGGATTTTTTAAGGGGGGAGGGGCAGAGGGAGAGAGAGAATCTTAAGCAGGCTCCACAATCAATGCGGAGTCTGACGCAGGGCTTGATCTCATGACCCTGAGATCATGACCCTGAGATCATGGCCTGAGCTGAAATCAAGAGTTGGTTGCTGGGGCACCTGGGTGGCTCAGTTGGTTAAGTGTCTGCCTTCAACTCAGGTCATGATCCCAGGGTCCTGGATTGAGCCCAACGTCCAGCTCCCTGCTCAGTGGGGAGTCTGCTTCTCCCTCTCCCTCTGCCTCTCCCCTCCCTCATGCCTTCTTGCTCATACTTTCTATCTGAAATAAATAAATAAAATCCTAAAAAAAGAAAAAGGAGTTGGTCACTTAACTGACCGAGCCACACAGGTGCTCCAGGAGATGGATATGTTAATTAGTTTGACTGTAGTAATCATTTTACTATGTACATGTACACCAAAACATCATGTTGTATAACTTAAATATATATAATTTTTATTAAAAAAATAAATAAAAATCAGAAGAACCACCAATAGTATAAATCAATGTTTCTCAAACTTTGGCATGCATCAGAATCACCTGGTGGGCTTATTAAAATACAAATCACTGGGCCCTTAGTGAGTTTCTGAATCAGTAGGTCTGGGACAGACCCCAGAATTTTCATTTCTATTAAGTCCCTAGGTGACCTTCATGTTGCTGGTTTGAGAGACACACTTTGAAAACTGTTGATTTATTATATAGACTCTATGGAATCCAGAGATATTTGCATTTTAAAAACAGGCTGCTTACAAACCAGACCTATAAATACAGAGAACCAAGTGATGGTTGCTAGAGGGGAGGAGAAAGGGGGTTGGGTAAAATAAGTGAAGGGGAGTTGTAGATACAGGCTTCTGGTTATGGGCTGAGAAAGTCACAAGAATAAAAGGCACAGCATAGGGAATAGAGTCAATAATATTGTAATAGCGTTACATGGTGAGCATAGCATAATGCATAGAGAAGTTGAATCACTATGTTGTACACCTGAAAGTAATGTAACATTGTGTGTCAGCTATACTAAAAAGAAAGTTGTGATCAATAGTTTCAAGAAAACATTTTGAAAAAAATAAAAAGAGCCTGCTTACTAACCCAAATGGATCTCAGACAGTGGAGCATTGCAAAATGAAAATGGAAAGGATGTAGAGGGTTAGAACTTCTGGGTGGAGGCTGAGGCATCTGTGTATGCGTGTGCATGTGCGTGTGTGTGTGTGCGTGTGTGTGTGTGTGTGGGGGGGGTTGAGATGAGTGAGCACCTTGAGATCTAACTAGGAATCTGACTGGATTTTTCCCTGTAAATCAGACCCTGATTTTCACAGCTTCTTCTCTCTAATCTAATCCTAGATCTGCCCCTAGTAGTTCCAATAGCAGTGACCATAAGAGGATAAGCTGGGTGAGGAGAGGAAGGGCATGGAAGCAATGCCTCTTCTGGAATTGTTCATTTCCTGAAATCTACAGTGCCTCCATTTATTTAAATTTGCCAACATTAGAATTTTACTTTGGCCACCAGAGGGCTCTCCTAACATTGTATAAACGGATACTGCCCTACCAGAAGAAAGGGAAGCGATCTGTTAACCTGAAAACACTGGAAATTTTGACAGAATTTGCAATTAGGGAATTTCTACACTATTTTGATTATTAGGCTTTCCCTGAAATTATAATAAGATTTTAAAATCACTAATTGTTACGTAGGAAAGAACAATAATATAAGAACAATAAGTAAATGGAGGTTTGGTAGTTTGAGTCTTTACTATGGATTTGGTCATTAAAATTTGTAGTGTGATAATTGCCAGGTGTGTAGGGCAGGGATGTGAGAATGAGTGAGTTTTTTTAAAGAGACTAACTATTCCAGACTCAGAAATTTTTTGTTTTGCTTTGCTTTCTGGAACAAGAAGCCTGTATTCAGAATTAATATTTCATAGGTAAAATGTTTTTTCTATTGTGGATGGGGATATGAAGTGCAAGTCTCAAATGTCTCTACACATTGGTTCTATAGCTTAGACTTTTATTAGTCTTGACAAAGTGAGGGAACTGTCAAGACAAATCAAGTTGTTTAAATAGACAATAATAATTGTTTAGAGATTAGTTATTTGTGGGATCTTAGACAGTGAACACCACATTGAGAAAAGATTACCTATTTCTTGATCCTAAAAAATGAAGTAAAACACAGTAATTTGGTTTAGTAAAGAATGAAATCAAGACTGGTTTCATGTGTGTGTGTGACCCGTGCAGTGACACAGGGCCCTGTGCTTAGATGGATCTCACGCTTGGTTTAACACTCTTCTGTCGTGATCTTGAAATTTTAATAATTTTTTAACAAAGAGCCAACATTTTCATTTTGCACTGGACCCTGAACATTATGTAGCTGGTCCTGAATTGAATAGATAATTGTCTTGTCCTGTTATTGTTGTTGTTGTTTTTCAGAAAGTAGTTCTTGTCCTTGGTTGCACTTTAGAATCACCTGGGGAGTTTTGAATCCCAAGAGGCTGTACCCAGATTGGTTATATCACAATCTTCATGGATGGGTTTCAGATTTTGGTATTTAATCAGTCTCTAACAAATGGTGTTGGGAAAACTGGATGGCAACATGCAAAAGAAAGAAACTGGACCACTTTTTTACATCATACACAAAAATAAATTAAAAATGGATTAAATGTGAGACCTGAAACCATAAAAATCCTAGAAAAGAACATAGACTGTAACCTCTTTGACATTGGCCATAGCAACTTCTTTTTAATATGTCTTATGAGGCAAGGGAAACAAAAGCAAAAATAAACTATTGGGACTGCATCAAAATAAAAAGTTTCTGCACACTGAAGGAATCAACAAAACAGAAAGGCAACCTACAGAATGGGAAAAGATATTTGCTAATGATATATATGATACAGGGTTAGTATCCAAAAATATATAAAGAACTTATAAAACTCAACACCCCCAAAAATATTCCAATTAAAGATGGACAGGAGGCGTGAACAGACATTTCTCCAAAGAAACATACAAATGGCCAACAGACACATGAAAGGATGTTCATCATCACTTACCCATCAGGGAAATGCAAATCAAAACTATGATATCACCTCACACCTATCAGAATGGCTAAAATCAACAACACAAGACACAACAGGTGTCGGCAAGGATGTGGAGAAAGGGGAACCCTCTCACACTGTTGGTGGGAATGCAAACTAGTGCAGCCCTCTGGAAAACAGTATGGAGGTTCCTCACAAAGTTAAAAATAGAACTACCCTATCATCCAGCAATTGCACTACTGAGTATTTACCCAAAGAATACAAAAACACTGATTCAAAGGATACATGCATCCCTATGTTTATAGCAGCATTATTTACAATAGCGAAGATATAGAAGTAGCCCAAGTGCCCATCAGTAGATGGCTGGATAAAGAAGATGAGACACACACACACACACACACACACACACACACACTGGAATATTATTCAGCCATACAAAAGAATGAAATATTGCCATTTGCAATGACATGGATGGAGCTAGAGAGTATTATGCTAAACCAAATAAGTCAGAGAAAGACAAATACCATATGATTTCATTTGTATGTGGAATTTAAGAAACAAAACAAATGAGTAAAGGAGAAAAGAGAGAGACAAATCAGGAAACTATCAATGGAGAGAGGATGGGTTACATGGAAGTATACTTGTGATGAGCAGCAGGTGATGTATGGAACTGTTGAATCACTATATTGTATACCTGAAACTAATATAACACTGTAAATTAGCTAACTAGAATTAAAAATGTAAAAACAAATTCCTCAGGTGATTCCAATGTGTAGCCCACGTTGTGAACCACAGTAAATTTGGAGCCTAATTTTCAGAACCGTTCTTCTATATCAACCTCCCCTGCTTAGATTGCTCTTGTGGTTTCATGGTCTTGGAAGATTTTATATTCTTCACATAGGCTTTACGTGTGAGAAGAACAAAAGTGTATGAAATTTGAGTCCTTTATATGATGTGCTTCATTTTTATTACTCTTACTTAAAAGACTGTAGAATTACAAAGAAAACCATCTTTCTTAAACACAGGTCTAATCAACTTTGTATTCCTTTTAAAGTAGCAAATTAATGTACTCTGTCAAGAAAAACCTCAGGTATTTAGTGAGATTAAAACTGAAGAGGGAAATACATACTTTCCTCTCCTTTGCTAATGGCTGAATATTCACTAGGCATCTTGCCCTGGCTGGGCCTGCACCAGCTTTCATTAAATGCCTCTTTTCTATCTGAAGGGTTTTTTAGGACACTAATTGTTTTTTCATTATGAGTCACCTGTGGGCTCTTGCAATCATCTAGAAGCGTCTGGTCCCAATCCTTCTGGATTACAGGAATTGAAGGTCCCAATTAGAGACCTGGGGTCCTGCAAGGGCAAATCCTTTTAACCTTAATTCACTAGGGGCCTTCTCTGAACAGAGCTGTTTTGCTGCCTTTAACCTTCTTGTTCCCTTACAAAACAGCACACAAGGAATTGTTTTTCTCCTTAGTGTGTCTTCCTAAAGTTATGTCTGTGTCTGCACGCAGGTAATTTAGGGATTAATTCCAACCCTAGATATTTTACTATTCAGAGTTATATTAAATCTTTCCACTTGTTTAGCTTTGAATTGAACATTGAATAAAGAGTCACTTAATGGCAAAATATTTAAATGTTTAATGAAAATATTAGTAAGCTGAAACCCAAGGGGAGATGAAAAACAGAATAATCCTTTGGCTCTCAGGGTTCAGAGATTCAGACCCACAATGAGGCAGCATTTTACTATTATAATTTATGGCCAAATTAGACATATGATGGTGAAGCTAGAGTTTGGAATAAGGTATTTTGATATTAAGCAGTTTCTCTTTAGCAAATGGCCATTGGCAAGAGTAATGTAAATAACTTATGTATATAACTTCAGATTTTGATAAGTGAATTTGTTGTTTACATATATCATCCTCTGAATTGAAGTGTGCATTTTTTTAGGTTCAGAAAAATATGACTTAATGAGCACCCACTGAATATCAGATATGATGCCAGATGCCTTACATATATTATCTCTAAACCTCGGAACAACCATGCAAAGTAGAGATTATTGTCCCATTTTTCAGATGAGGAAACTGAGCCTTGGAGAGGCTAAATGACTTTCCCTAGGTTACACAGCCTATAAATGTCAGAACTAGGACTCTCAACTACATTTTCTACTATACTACACAATCCCTAGAAGTTGTAAGCATAGAATTTTTAAAATTGTAGTAAGATACACTTAACATAGAATTTGCCATTTAAACTACTTTACATATACAGTTCAGTGGCATTAAGCAAATTCATGTTGCTGTGCAATCATCACCACTGTCCATCTCAAGAATTTTTTCTTTAAAAAAAAAGTTTTTGGGGGGCACCTGGGTGGCACAGTTGGTTAAGCATCTGACTCTTGGTTTTGGCTCAGGTCATGATTTGAGGGTCATGAGATAGAGCCCCACGTTGGGCTCCATGCTCAGAGTGGAGTCTGCTTTAGATTCTCTCTCTCTCTCCCTCTGCTCCTCCCACTCATGCTCTCACTCTCTCTCTAAAATAAATAAATAAACCTTTAAAAATAAGTTTTTCTCTATCCCCAACTGAAATTCTGTACGCTTTAAACAATAACTCCCTATTTCTTCCTCCCCTCAGCCCATGGTAATCTATATTATACTTTGTCTCCACGAACTT
Source organism: Phoca vitulina (assembly GCF_004348235.1). Taxonomy (NCBI): domain Eukaryota; kingdom Metazoa; phylum Chordata; class Mammalia; order Carnivora; family Phocidae; genus Phoca; species Phoca vitulina. The sequence goes on along the minus strand of NW_022589710.1, from coordinate 33,041,520 downwards.
GACTACTCTGCATGTTTCGTATAAATGAAATCATACAATATTTATACCTTTGTGTATGGCTTATTTCACTTAGCATGTTTTCAAGATTCATCCATGTTGTAGCATGTGTCAGAATTTTATCCCTTTCTTAATATTCCATTATAAGTATATACCATGCTTTATCAATTTCATTGTTTATCTCTTCATCCATCAATGGACATTTGGATTGTTTCCATCTTTTGGCTATTGTGAATAATGGTGCTATGAACATTGGTGTTCAAATATCTATTTGAGATCCTGCTTTCAATTCTTTTGGGCATATAGGCATATACCTAGAAGTGGAATTTCTGGATCATATGGTAATTCTATGCTTAATTTTTATTAAGAACTACCATACTACCTTGAAGCCTTAGAATTTTACATTAGGACATTTGATTTAAAAAAAATCCTCCACGCAGAATGCTGAGGTGAATCTCAACTACTGACTGAACTGATAGGCCCAGGTATATCTCCTTGATTTGTGGGCTCTGATTCAGGCCCAGAGTTAGGGGAGCTTAAGTCATTTGACAAGGAAGCGATTGTTCTTCCCTTACTGTGAGCCCTTGCCAACAAGTGGCCATCCCTGTCTGGGTATTCCAGCTAAAAGGAAATTCTTTTGAAAGTATGTGCTTATAGGGGAAGGTTATCTTTCTTAGTAAAATTAAGCTCAAACATCTCTCTTTCTGGACTCTGAATGGAACAAGTCCTAATCTCTGATCATTTTACTGTTCAAATTACAGACACACAGAGCCACCTTGCAACTGCAGATATTGAATACTCCCATTTATGAACCCGTTGTCATATTTTCATATCATAATAATGCTAAAAGATGTAGCTGATGCTAGGCTTCTTCTTCTTCTTTTTTTTAAAAATAATTTATTTATTTCTCAGAGAGAGAGAGAGAACACAAGCAGGGGGAGTAGCAGGCAGAGAGAGAGGCGGGCTCCCCACTGAGCAGGGAGCCCGATACGGGACTTGATCCCAGGACCCTGACCCAAGCCAAAGGCAGATGCTTAACTGACTGAGCCACCCAGGCATCCCAGATGCTAGGCCTCTTTACCTGTGTTTACCTGTGGGGCCAGACCAAGTAAGAACCACTGGGGGAAAAAAATAGAAGCAGTGTTTGGCAGGGTGGATGTCAGTCAACTAATGATTACTTAATAATAGATTTCACTGTGCCTGTAATTCCTTCTGCATTAATGGATATTAATGACATCCTATGAATTTGCTTTGGCAATAATCATTGTGTGTCTATGTTCAATTTAGCAAATATTCATTGCATGTCTGCTCTGTCCTACTATTAGTAGAGGAACAAAAAACTAAAGGGCACACCAATGATTAGCCATATGCTCCATCCCAGACTTTCTTCCCCATTTATAGAACTATGAAGCTGGGAAGAGGAACATAGGATTTATCTGGTCCAATATCTCCCTTTCTCAACTCCACTTCCCCAGTGTATTATAGATGAGAAAACTAAGGCCTTCAAAGATGGAGTTGTTATGAACACAGAGATCTGGGTTCGAATCCCTATATGTGAGTGCATATCTTTCGGTAATTTACTTAAGCTTTCTTAATTTCAATTTATTTATCTGTAAAGATGAGCTTCAGACACTCCCTTTGTTCTGAAATATTCTCTCCTCTTCACTTATATGATACCATATCTTTTGGATTTTCTTTCTTTTTCCTGGTTAGTCATTGTTTCCTTTCATAGTCCCTCTTCCTCTGCTTACCTCATAAATACTGGAATTCTTGGAACTCTGCCTTGGGCCCTCTTCTCTTATTACTCTATAATTTTTTTTTGAGCAATTTCATCCATCCCCATCTATAGGCTGGTGACCTCTCTTCTCTTATTACTCTATACTCTTTTTTTTAAAGATTTTATTTATTTATTCATGAGAGAGAGAGAGAAAGAGAGAGAGAGAGAGGCAGAGGGAGACGCAGGCTCCCAAGGAGCAGGGAGCCCGATGTGGGACTCGATCTCAGGACCCTGGGATCATGACCTGAGCCGAAGGCAGAAGCTTAACCATCTGAGCCACCAGGCGCCCTCTATACTCTTTCCTTGAGCAATTTCATCCATCCCCATCTATAGGCTGGCAACCACTAAATATGTATCTTCTGCCCTGAAATTTCTTCTGAGCTCCAAACCAATACACCCATATTTCTGCTTGATATCCCTCCAGGGATCCCACATGCACTTTAAACTCCACAAGACCAAAACTGAGCTGAGGATCTTCCCCCATGCCTGCTCCTTCTCCAGTATTTGCAATCATAAGTTTTCCAAGTCAGAAACTGACAGATCTTTTCTATCCAACAAATTTTCAAGTCCTGGTGCTCTTACCCCCCTGACTGAAGCTGGTATCCATCTACATCTCTATCCCAACCACCACATTACTGCCACCATCCTTATTCGGATTCTCATCATTTCTTACCTAGACAAATACTACTGTCTCCTAAATGATCTTCTGCTTCAAATAGCCCTCTCCTCCAATCCATTTCTCACACTCCGCTCAGAGTGATCACTCAAATATATCTGATCTATCATTCAAACACATCTTAGAGGAACACCTCTATTGAAAACCTTCCAATGGCCTCTAGTTGCCCTTAGACAAAATGTAAACCTCTAAACCTATGTAGCAGGGTAGAACATTTATTATCCTAATAGCTGGAACTGGAATTTTTCTTAGTAGGGAGAAAGTGGTTTTCATTAAGAAAAATACTTCAAGGGGTGCCTGGGTGGCTCAGTCATTAAGCGTCTGCCTTCGGCTCAGGTCATGATCCCAGGATCCTGGGATCGAGCCCCGCATCGGGCTCCCTGCTCGGCGGGAAGCCTGCTTCTCCTCTCCCACTTCCCCTGCTTGTGTTCCCTCTCTCGCTGTGTCTCTCTCTGTCAAATAAATAAAATCTTTAAAAAAAAAAAAAAGAAAAATACTTCAAGACTACTGGGGATGGGCTGAGAGAAGATCTAATGAATGACATGACATGCCAGAAGTCAAGATAACAAAGTAATTGTCAGTCAAAATAAATAGAAATATGAAGCTGGTGAAAGTTCTGCCGGTGATGTGGCTGAGGACTCTGGGGAATCAGAATTCTAGTATTCAACGTTTACAGTACAATGTTATAACCCTCTCATACACTCTGTAACATCTGCTACTAATTACATCTAATCTGCTACAAATTACCTGGGTCTGTCAGTGATAGTCATAGTGTGTACGCATATGTAAGTGTGTGTAAGTGTGTATGTGTGTGTGTGTGTGTAAAGGAAAGGAAAGGGCTGGTCCCATGTCTTGGTCAACATTGTGTAGGAATAGGACCAGTACTCACTCATGGCAGTGATAATCCTTTAACTGAATTAAGCAGAAATTCATAGTTAGTAATATAAACCTACTAGAAATTTGTTGAAATCCTGGAGAAGGCTTTGGATTTTCTAAACTCCTGTGGAATGGGGTTTTAGATCTGGCTTATCTAGATCTTTGTCTAGCTGACAGTGAGTAACACTAGATTCCATTATCTTCATTATCTCTCCACTGCCTTTTTCCTCTCTGGATTTGTCTCTCATTCCTCTTAGTCCTGGACTTTATATTCTAGGTGTGCTTAAGTGCTTCCATTTACTCAAACTTGATATAAATAATCTCTAATCTCCTTGTCTTTGCAAATGGAGCACTGCTCTTCCCATTTTTAACTGGATTAACTCTCTTTTTCCTTCAGATTGCAGAGAACTGTTAGGGCAGTGAAACTATTCTGAATCATTCTGTAATGGTGGATGTATGTCGTAATCTATTTGTCAAAACTCATAAAATATGACATGATGTAAAACATGGACTTTAGTTAACAATAATGTATCAATTTAGGTTCATCAATTGTAACAAATGTACCTCACTGATGCAAGATGTTAATAGAGGAAACTGGAAGTGGGGTGGCAGTGAGGGCAGAAAGAAATATATGGAGACCCTTGTACCTTCTGTTCAATTTTTCTGTAAACTTAAAATGGCTTTAAGAAATAAAATCTATTAATTTTCTTTTTTTTAAAAGATTATTTATTTGAGAGGCGCCTGAGTGGCTCACTCAGTTAAGTGCCTGCCTTCAGCTCAGGTCCTGATCTCAGGGTCCTGGAATGGAGTCCCGCATTGGGCTCCCTGCTCAGAAGGGAGCCTGCTTCTCCCTCTCCCTCTGCCCCTACCCCCCACTCTTGTTTTCTCTCTCTCTCTCAAATAAATAAAATAAATAAAATTTATTTATTTATAAAAATAAATAAAAGATTATTTATTTGAGAGAGAGAGCATGCATGTGCCCCTGGAGGGGGGGGCGGGCAGGAGCAGAGGGAGAGGGAGAGACAGTCTTAAGCAGACTCCGTGCTCAGTGTTGAGCCCAACCGTGGGCTTGATCCCACAACCCTGAGATCATGACCCAGGATGACACTTAACTGACTGGGCCATCAAGGCCCCACTATTAATTTTCTTAAGTAGCTATAAAACAAAAACAAAAACAAAAACAAAACAAAACCCACAAAAAAAGCACATGCAAGATCCAGCACAGGAAAACAGAGAAGCCAACATACTTGGGAGCTTTTATTTTAAGCTCTTTCCACTTTCATGTCCTGAGGTTGATGGTGATGACCTGGAAGATATTAAGGGGCACGTGGTGCCAAAGTTTCTCTGCACTCTTGCCCACTCCATGAAGACAGAAAACAACTTTGTATCCAAAAATTCAGGGGGAAGTATTTCAAACCAAAAGCTGCCAGTGTCTGGGGCACTCATTTAGAGGGAGAGAGCCAAGTAGGTGGTGGAAGTCAGGTGGTTGAGAATTAAATATGTGGGCTTGAACCTGCATCCATTGAAGTATATGAAGATGTAATGATAATGGAATGAGACAGTCCCTAAGATTTTAACTGTAGTCTGTGATAAGGAGATGATGAGATGAGAAGAGATTGTCATATCCCCGAAGGCCATTCTGCCACTTCCCAGTGATTGATATTCATCTTTAGAGCCAGAGGATTCTGCAAGGGTCTGTGGTAACCAAAACCCACTCTTCTCTTAAATTTTTTTCTCATTTAGAAATACTTTTAGAATACACTTGGCTTTAATAATTGATTTTGTAAATTGCATATATATATTATCCCTCATACAGCACCTAAATTGAACTTTTTTTTTTATCTTTTTAAGATTTTATTTATTTGACAGAGAGAGACACAGCGAGAGAGGGAACACAAGCAGGGGGAGTGGGAGAGGGAGAAGCAGGCTTCCCGCAGAGCAGGGAGCCCGATGTGGGGCTCGATCCCAGGACCCTGGGATCATGACCTAAGCTGAAGGCAGACGCTTAACGACTGAGCCACCCAGGCGCCCCTGAACTATTTTTTTTTTAAGATTTTATTTATTTGTCAGACAGAGAGAGAGGGCACAAGCAGGGGGAGCTGCAGGCAGAGGGAGAAGCAGGCTCCCTGCTCCCAGGACCCTGGGATCATGACCTGAGCCAAAGGCAGACACTTAACCGACTGAGCCACCCAGGAGTCCCGAAAAAATTGAACTATTTTTAATACTTTATTAATAACTGATTAACTCAACTCTCAAAAAAAAAAAAAGCCCCACTCACCTGTGAATAAAAGATACACATCAAACATGTTAGAATGATTACCTATTGACAGAAAGGAGAATGGGAGTAGGGGATGGGAATAAAAGGTCTAAATAAATAAAACCAGAGATTACCTTGCACAGGCCAATGATAATGGTGTGTCCAGAACAAAGGGTGATTCCCTTAACCCTCTACAATAGCTTTAAAAAATTATCAGTAATTCTTACTTGGGAAGTAGAGTGGCAATTGGATTCTCTCAGGTATGTTTGGGTGGATCAAAGACTGAAGAGGAATAAATTAGATGGGCTTTCCAACTTAAACTTGATGAAAGTGGTTTGATGTAGTGGAAAGAAGGCCAGATTGGAAGTCAGAAGTGAGTTCTGCTTAGGCTACTTCAACAGCACAGGCAAGAGATGAAAGCCTGGTGTGATACTGGGTTGGGTACAAGAGATGCTTTGGAGGTAGAATCATTAAAATAGGAGGTATTTTTGGTTGTGAGGGGTGAAGAAGAGGAAGATATCAAGAATGACTATACAATTTCTGCTTTGGATGACTAGGAAGGTAGGGAACACAGGCAGAGAGAGAGGTTTGGGAGCTGGATAAGATGAATTCAGTTGGGTGTATTGAAGCTGAGGTGGGTAGAGGTCAGGAAAATCCAACTTGCAGAAGCTGCTGACTAGGGATAGTGTGATTGACCAAGGGCCCCAGGTCTTGGGGCACTCTGACATCCTTTATGTCAATCAGGCCCAGGCCACACCTCCCATGGGTTGCTTCCAGGCAGCGACTGGGCATGGCAGGAATATCGAACACTTAGATTTACAATCTTCCTCCTTTAATCAGCAATGTTGGTTTGAGGACTCTCCATCAGCCTTGCTGAAATTCCTTAGAATTGCACAGCAGTCTATGGCTCTTCCCTGAACCTCCCTTCCTTCCTTCTCCCCTCAGAAAGGGGTGGATAGTCTGCCCCTTTCCCAGTCTCACTGGCTTTTTCTCTATTTTCCCTCATTAATATTTCCCCCAATTCATCTCTTGCTCCTCTAATCCTGTTGTGGCATCTGCTTCTCAGACAACCCATACTAACACAAAGTGTTATTGGGACATCCCCTTGGAGACACCTAGGTGTCTCTCAACATAGGTTGAGAGCTTTAGAAACGTTATATCAATTAGAGTGCAAGTAATAGAAAAAGCAGCCCAAATTGGCTTAAATTATAAGACAAGTCCATCAGTAGGGTGGTTTCTGCGCATGGTGTGGTCAGGGCTCTGGCTCCATTTCTCCAAGAACTCTTTTAGTTCTTTCCAACTGTGTGTAAACTTTGTCCTCAGGTGGTTGTATCAATCAAAAGCCTGCTCTTTTTCCAGCCTCAGCTCAAATATCTTATTCTCTGTGAAGGCTTATTCACTCAATCAAGTTAGAAGCCATTTCTATTTCTTTCATACTTGGACATCTTAGTTCAAGTTGCTATAACAAAAATACTATAGGCTGGGTGATTTAAACAACAAACACTTATTTTTCACTAATCAACTCTCATCTCTACTTATAATGGCACCAATCTCATTCATGAGGGCTCTGCCCTGGTGATCTAATTACCTCCCAAAAGCTCCAAATATCATCACATCTCCAAATAACATCACACTGGGGAATAAGATTTCAACATATGAATTTTGGGGGAAAATATTTAGTCCAACACTTGAATCTATTTGGCATTGTTTTATTCTGCTTGTCAAGGCTATTTATATAGCTGCTTCCTCTAGACCAGAAGGGAAAGTAATGATCATACTATATTAACTTTTATCTCTATTAATACTTTGCATATAGTTGGTATTTAGTGAGTATTTATCCAATTAAATTCACTGTCATTTCTTTACATAGAGAAATAGAAATAGAATCTGTGCTTATATTTATTTAACATTTCAAAGTAATTTAGAAAATGTAGTACATAGAAAAAATTTGAGGTTCACACACGGCATTTAGTCTCATTAGATAGTACAACACTACACCTATGTTGATAAACTTCAGGAAGATATAATGAGGATGTAGTTAGATGGGTTAAGTATAAGTCTTGAAATGTGGGAATGATGTATATAGCTAATAAATTGGGGAACGATGCATATAGCTAATGAGTTCCAAGCTATGGTTTCAAACATAGGGACAGAATTTAGGAGTCCATCTGGATTGTTTCCTGAAGATTTTGACCAAATATGTTGCCTCAGCAAAAAACCAGACTAACAAAAATAAAAAGAAATGAAATCATAAATACAGAGGAGAAAAATAGTAACATATCCTCATTCTCAAAATTAGAAACAAAACAGAAAATGTTGTTCTACCTGTGTATAAACTCCTGTCTGTTTGAATCTTGACTGGTGAATCTCAAATAAAGTAGAAAAGATTGTAAAGGCTGTAAGACAAGAGAATAAAAGAATTGTTGAGTGAAGACAGGTTGACAATAAAGATCTTGCGTAGAGGGGCACCAAACAAAAGTTTGGTGCTGTTATTAACTCCATTTTACAGATGATGAAACTGAGACCCCCCAAAATGAGTATTTTGCCTAATGTCACAGAACTCAAAACTGGGTTTCAAACTGACACCAGACTGTGCTTCTAATCATTGAATATAGTATAAAACAGCATTGTTCAATAGAAATATGATGTGACATGTATATAATTTAAATTTTTCTAGGAGCCATATTTTATTTTTTAATTTTTTATTTCAAGTTTTTATTTAAATTCCAGTTAATATACAGTGTAATATTAGTTTCAGGTGTACAAAATAGTGATTCAACACTTACATACATCATGAGTGCTCCTCATGACAGTTGTAGTCCTTAATCCCCATCACCCATCCTCCCACCCACCTACATTCTAGTAACCATCCTCCCACCCACCTACATTCTAGTAACCATCAGTTTGTTCTCTATTGTTAATAGTCTGTTTCTTGGTTTGCTGCTCTCTTTTTTCCCCTTTGCTCATTTGTTTTGTTTCTTAAATTCCACATATAAGTGAAATCATATGGTATTTGTCTTTCTCTGACTGACTTATTTCACTTAGTATGATACTCTCTAGCTCCATCCATGTCATTGCAAATGGCAAGATTTCATTCATTTCTATAGCTAATAGTCATATATATATATATATATATATATATATATATATATATACACACCACATCTTCTTTATCCAGCCATCTACCAATGGACACTTGGGCTACTTCCTTATCTTGGTTATTGTAGATAATGCTGCTATAAACACAGGGGTGCATGTATCCATTTGAATTAGTATTATTTGTATTCTTTGGGTAAATACACAGTGTGATGGCTGGATCATAGGCGAGTTCTATTTTTAACTTTTTGGGGGAACTTCCATACTGTTTTCCAGAGTGGCTGCACGAGCTTGCATTCCCACCAACAGTGTGAGAGGGTTCCCCTTTCTCCACATCCTCACTGACACCTGTTGTGTCTTGTGTTGTTGATTTTAACCATTCTGATAGGTGTGAGGTGATACCTCATTGTAGTTTTGATTTGTATTTCCTTGATGATGAGTGAAGTTGAGCATCTTTTCATGTGTCTGTTGGCCATCTGTATGTCTTCTTTGGAGAAATGTCAATTCATGTATTCTGTCCATTTTTAATTGGATTATTTGTTTTTTGGGTGTTGAGTTTTATAAGTTCTTTATATATTCTTGGATACTAATCTTTTATCAGATATGTCACTTGCATATTTCTTCTAGGAGCCACATTTTATTTATTTATTTTTTAAAAGATTTTATTTATTTATTTGACAGAGAGAGAGAGAGAGAGAGAGCACAAGCAGGGGGAGCAGCAAGGAGAAGCAGAGGGAGAGGGGAAGGGAGAAAGGAGCTGGGAGCCTGATGTGGGGCTTGATCCCAGGACCCCGAGCCGAAGGTAAACGCTTAACTGACTGAGCCACCCACGTGCCCCAAACTCCTGCTTTTTATATGCATACGTAGTTGGTATTCTTCCAATTTTTCAGAGGATGTTTTATTATTATAGTACATCACTAGTGTTGTCTTGAGTTACTGTGGTTTAAAGTGCTCCTATTGGTGTGTTAATGAAAATATTTATAGAATTGCTATTATTTTTTTCTTGTAAAGTTATGTGTGGTTGACATTTTGTTATTATCAAATTCTTTTTCCCTAGAAAGTGAGAACAGATAGACTAAGAGGACTTCCTGGCCTTTTCTCCACCTAAATAGGTTATATAGTTAGAAAAAAAGAAAAAGAAAACCACAGAGGTAGATGACTAACACTGTGAATGGGGTTTTTTTGTAACAAGTAAGATACAATTGTAAAACATAGTTAAGGGAGCTTCTGTGACCATGAAATAGGGTGATGCTAACCAGTTTGCATAAATCCATTATGTTGAATGCAGAACTGGTGGCTCTCTTATGACCTTACTATATGGGTGTGGTTTGTAAGTGTTTCTGAGGTGGGTTTTTTTTTTTTTCCCTCTCACATTAGCCTAACTCCAGTGTTACAGAGAAGTGGTTATTTTTAAACCAAGTTAAAAAGAGCTTTATCATGTTATCATGGCTACATCACTTCAAGACAGAAAAAAAATGATTTCAGATGATCTCCTTCTGTTTCACTATATACACATTTATTGTCTCTAGATTCCAAGGATAAGTGGATAAATGTGATGGTTCACATTTGCTTTAGCTTTACCAAATGATCTGAGCTGAAGCAATCTTTTAAAATGGCTATGATGCACTCAGTGTTTTCAAAAGCAGAGCACTGTAACCATTTAGATCCTTCATCATTATTACAATGCGTCCAGTGGCTCTTCTTGTAGAATTAATGCATGGAGCTTCCATTAAGTGTTCTCTGAATCCACTCAGAGATAGGCCAATCTATTGTCCTCCCGACTAAGTATTCATATATAAGATTTGAAAAATATTCAGAAACATTGCTAATCAGAGAGGGAAAAAAACCCACACACATCAGCTTTGATAAGAAAGAGGTGTTCTTTAGAGGGTCCTTAGGAGTTTCAGGGGGGTTCCCAAGGGACGGTGGAATAAACAGACTATCAGAAAAAACAGCTAGGAGTTTGGGATTCTAATAGCAGGCCTCCAAAACCCACAAATGGTTGTCAGTTTAAGTAGGAAGGGAAAAATAAAGGGGGGGGATTCAGAGGGTGAGACAAACCACGAGAGACTATGGACTCTGAGAAACAAACTGAGGATTTTAAAGGGGAGGGGGGTGGGGGGATGGGTTAGCCTGGTGATGGGTATTAAGGAGGGCACGTATTGCATGGAGCACTGGGTGTTATACACAAACAATGAATCATGGAACACTACATCAAAAACTAATGGTGTAATGTATGGTGATTAATATAACATAATGAAATAAAATTTAAAAAAACTATGGGAAAAAAAGATTAAGAAAAATAAGCTGATTAAACGAATAAAAAAGAATAAATATCATAGCAATCAACTGTGCATTAGTCAAGAAGCAAGTGGAAAGAAGCCCAGTGCAAACCAGTTTAAGTGAAAAAAAGACTTAATCTGTTCACATAAGTGGGGAACATCTGAAGAACATCTGACTTTGGGCATACCTGGATCCAGGGTCTCAAATGATGGTTTCAGGATTCTCCTTCTTATCTGTCTCTCCTTTCTGCTTAGTTTTGTTCCTTTCTATTTTATAGGGCATCTCTCCCTATGACAGAAATATGGCCTCTGGCAGTGCAGATGTCATTGCTCTACACTTCCTCTCCAAAGGGAGAGAGAAAACTATCCGTCTCCAATTTGGAAGATTTCATGAATATTGATCACTCTGTGTTGGATTACTTGTCAAACTGGCCACTCAGGCCAGTCACTATTTCCAGGGGGCTACAGTCCTGTGGTCAGCTTGGGCTGGCTCACAGGCCTGCCCCTTGGTGGAGGTGATGGGAATGGAGGTAAGATGCTGATTAGTAGCTCCATCAGATCCACAAAGAATGGGGGGAGAGGTGGCGCCTCAAATTGGAACAGCACAGAGATGAAAATAGTTATATGTTTTCCAAAGCTATTGAAGAAAACATGAATAGTTAAGGTTCTAATAATTCTAGAAAAGTGCTTTTCAAATTTGGAGATTTTGTTAAAATAGTTTCCAATTCAGTAAGTTTGGGGGTGGGGATCTGAGATTCTTTATTTCTAAGCAAGCTTCAGGGACCACTATTGAGTAGCAGTACTCTAGAAGACATTTGTAAATTGGCTATAATTTTATAGCACTGAAGGAGATTACCTGTGTGAGGTTGAGTTTTGAAGGTTTTAGATTTAATTATTTGAATTATTCTTTATCAGGAGTACTACCATACAAATTTTGATGTTCTTTTGGACCATACTCTTTTGTGATTTGTTAAGTACTCTCAACTAGAAGGAGAGCACTGATTAACACGCTTACCTTGAACATAGTTTTGAGAAATACTAAAGTAAGATACATCTGGAATATGCTGTTCTCTTCAAGACATGATATAATGTGAGAAAGAGAATGGTATGGGGCTAGGGCTGGGACTGTGGTCTGTGGTGGGGTGACACAGTCATGGGGCAAATCTGGGACTGAATAGAACACATTTCCATGGGCAGTGGGAAGAAGTACAGGTGGGCAGGGTGCGACTTCAGCATTAGAGAGAATTGGTGGCTGGTAACAGCCCCATCTCCAGGACTGGGGCTTAGGGATAGTATTCAAGTGATGTGGGTAGGATGGGGGATGAATATAAAGACTGGCAAGAGTAAGGTAAAGACCAAGGTAAAGTACAGAGACTGGGAGAGTGGGCAGATCATCAAGGTAAGTATTTAAGGCACTGGAACCAGGGAGAAGGCAAGGGCTTAGTTTTAGAAGCACAGTTGAACTCAAGGTACCAAATCTGAGGTATGAGATGGAAAACAGCCTGGCTTGATGTCTGTTCCCTTTGTGTGCAACAAGAGCTCTGCAGAGCCCATGCTGGAGGGAGTAGAAGTCATGGGGCTTGAGAGAGTGGAAGGAGTAAAACCACAAGTCCCAACTAAAAGGCTCCAGGTATAAAGGACGAAAGTATTGACAAGAAATCAGATAAGTTATTACAATTGGGGAAAGTTCCATGGCTTTTACGCATAGCTCTTTATTTTCATTTTATAATTACTGAGTCTATTAATTATTGGTTAATGCATCAATTGAGAAAGAAATGTGTTCTCTCCACCAGAGTGGTAGTGATACTAGGTAAACAGATTTGTAACCCAAGTCTGTATGATTGCCCAGAGCTTCTGCAAACAGGAGTCAGTTTAATCAGACAGTCTATTGAATCTGAGATACTTACTTTAAACTGTACTATTTCCTTTTGGCTCACTGGTTAGCTGCAAAGGAACTTGCAAACTGAAAGCCTTACTAGTTTTTAACTTCCTTGGATTTATTTCTTAAAAGAATTAGGTTTTGGGATCAAAAGGAGAAATCTGATTGTTTATCTACCTAGAGTATAATGCAAATAACCAGAAATAATATATTGTCTTCAAACACAAATTTCTATACCCAAAATTTATAGAGCACAGAAGTTCTCTAACAGTATATAGGAAAGTGTGAAGACTTTAAACTTTAAGGGATACTTGTTTTCTTTTCCAATTCCACCTTCAAAATACTGCCATTGCTTTCACTCTGCACCTACTCACCCTTTCTTTCCAATTAGTCAGTACTGAGTATAGCAGTGAGCTCTCTTTGTAAGCCTTTGGAACTTTCTCTGAGATGGGAGGATCCCCAGGACTTCTCTCAAATTCTAACTTGACATGACAAGGGGAGAAAGGAATCAGGAATAGCCCTTATTTCCATATATTACTTAAGATATAAAATAGTCATGCATGTTTGATTTCCTTGGATAACTGATAAAACCCCTTTTATAGAAGGGGGAGAACAAAAGAATCTGTGCTAAAGACAATAGCAGTCATGCAAGTTTAAGAAGTAATTCAGAGACAACGTGCATTTTGTGGCACAGATTCAAGAGTAAGAAACAGTACATTTTAAAGGATTCTAAAAAACATTAGGGAATGCCACATTAGCAAGTAGATGCAAATTAAAAAACAATATGTCCCTGGTGATTCATGGTGACTCAGCTAAGGTAATATGGTAATCTTAACTCAGGATGTTTTTTGAAGGCCTCCTCAGGTGGTTTGTGTGTGTGTGTGTGGGGGGGGGCGGGATGAGAGAGGAAATCAATTTAATGTTTTTCATTGGGTGAATTAAAATTATGCAATATTACTTTTCTTGGTTTTTGCAGTTTAACAAATGAATAATTGACTCCATTAATTGATTCCAGAAAGCTAATGATATACTTCTTACTTTTTATAATAATTTTAGACAGAAAATATGCTAAAATAGTGCAAAGATTTCATATATATGCTTCACCCAGCTTCTCCTAATGTTAACTATTTACTTAACATTGTACAATGGAAAAACCAGGATTAACTTTGGCACATTATTATTAAATTATGAACCTTAATGAAAGTTCACCAGTCTTTTTCTATTGTCTTTTTTTTTTCTGTTTCAGGATCTAATCTTGGATTCCACATTGCATTTAGTTGTGTCTCTCTTTAGTCTCTGTCTATCTTTAGTCTTTTCTTGTCTTTTGCAACCTTGACACTTATGAAGAATACTGGTTAGTTTGTAGGATGTCTCTCCAAATTGGGTTTGTCTAATGTTTTCTCATGATGGGGTCATGCGTTTTTGGCAAGAATACCATACAAGTCATTTTGTGTCCTTCTTAGGACATAAGAGAGGTACATGATATTGATATGTCTTATTACTGGTGATCTTAATTTTGATTGCTTGGTTAAGTTGGTAATGTCAGGTTTCTTCACTGTGAAGTTACTATTTTCCCTTTTGCAATTGATAATTATCTTGGGGTATTTTGAGAATTAGGATAATATCCTGTTTCTCCTCAAACTTTTGCCCACTGATATTTGCATCCATAGGTAGATCTTGTCTGTAACAACTATTATAGCAAGTATGCCCAGTAGTGACTTTGTACTTCTTAAATTCTCTCTACATTTATTAATTGGAATTCTATAAGGAAGAGCTGCCCTTTTTTCCCATTTATTTATTCAATTATTTGGCTTATGGATATTTATTTTATGGATTAAAATCTAATACTATCATTATTGATTTAGTTGCTCAAATTTTTCCATATTTGGCCATTGTGGGGTTCCTTCAGGTTGGCTCCTGTATCCTTTTGACTTATCCCATCCTTTTTTGAGAACTTCTTTGTTTTCTGGTACCACAAGATTATCCAGGCTCATCCTATCCCAGCCCTGGAATCAACCACTTCTCTAATGAGCCCTGATTCCTTTTGTTGGCTTTGCCCTGGTGGTCTTACACTGCTCTCTGCTCTGGTGGGCAGCCTTTTGGGTGTGATATCCCCCTACAGTTTCTGCTCAGTTTCTGCCAAACCCACATCTTTAGATGCCATATAGTTGAATGCTATGGAGGACTAAACTTTCCAGCTACCTTTAACTGTGCTGCTTAGACTGAGAGGTGGGGTTAGGGTAACTTCCTTCTCTCTCTGGGCCTTGAGGGGAGTGTAGTTTGAACTTGTAGGGGTAGAGAAGTCAAAGCACTGTCAGTAAATGGATGGGTCAGGAAGGTAGAGGTAGGCCAGGACTCAGCAAGGGCTCAGTCTTTGGGCTCTAATAATAGTCACTTCAAGTAGCATTTGAATTTCCTGCTTTATACTTCCTTTCTGTTATCCTCTAACCCTTAAGTAAGATTGTATTCACAAGTTGTGGCTACATATTAACTGTACTTCAGGGATTTCAATGGGGAGTCTGTCCTATATGGATAGAGGTGAAAAGGGGAGAACAGAATCTTCTTGAGGCTAGAGAAGTTACAATGAGGGGATTATAGGCAGAGACATCTGTGCCCAGTGGCATGGTAGTCTCATGTAGTAGCAAGAATATGGTATCAAGATAAGGTGGTTACAGCAAAAAACCCCATAAAAACACTTGTAACACAATATGGGGAAATTCCTTCAACCAAGGTAGTTTCCTTCAAACAAGCCAACAGGGTCCACTGTAATTTTCCTATTTAGTGCAAGTGTGACCTGTGATCCTGTGACCTTATTTTATAGTTACAGGTTGCTAAAGCCTAGATATCAGGGAGAGACCTATTAAAGTTTATCTGGCTAGTTTGGGCCCACCATTCAAGTGAGGTCATCCTGAATTTTGTTTCTATCATCCATCATATTAATTATTCTTTTTGGTTATAATTCTGTTCATTTAAAAAACATGACCTTTTCTTAACCTTCATTTAAGTCCAGTATAAAAATGTTGACTTACAATGGTGACTTGTAGCACTGCACTGTGGTCTTCCCTGCAGTTAGAGAACTAATGGCTCAATCTATGGTTTCTAAAATCTACTCTTTTTCCTCTTTCTGAACAAAGGAGATTCTCTTCCCATTCCAGGATTCTGGCACCTCTCCCATTGTCCATTGATTCTCTAAGATTTCTGGACTCAGAGACTACCTCAATACCTTCCTTCAAGGTCCAAGAATGTAATTCATGGGGGCACATGACTGGCTCAGGCACTAGAGCATGAAACTCTTGATCTTGCAGTTGTAAGTTTGAGCCCCATGTTGGGCGTAGAGATTACTTAAAAATAAAATCCTTTTTGGGGGCGCCTGGGTGGCTCAGTCAGTTAAGCGTCTAACTCTTGATTTCAGCTCAGGTCATGATTTCAGGGCCTTGGGATCAAGCCCAGAGCCCTACCTCGGGCTCCATGTTCAGTGGGGAGTCTGCTTGAGATTCTCTCTCTCCATCTGCGCCCCCCCACCAATCACACATGTGTATGCACATGCTCTCTCTCTCTCATAAACAAATCTTTAAAAAAAATAAAATCTTTGTTTTTTTAAAAAGATGTAATGGGGCATCTGGGTGGCTCAGTCAGTTGAGCCTCCGACTCTTGATTTCCACTCAGGTCATGATCTTGGGGTGGTGGGATTGAGCCCCGGGTTGGGCTCTGTGCTCAGTGTGGAGTCTGCTTATCTCTCTCCCTCTGCTTCTCCCCCAGTTCTCTCTCTCTTCTGATCTCTACCTATTGGATAGTCATTTACTAATAATTATTTAAATGGTTAAAAGATGAAGAGATTTTTAGTGTGGGTGGAGAGCAGAAAATGCCTTGCATGTACTATGAGCCCAATATATGTCAAATGAATGGATGGATGATTACAGGATGACTGACTGAATGAATGGATTTCTGACAAGTCTGTCAATCTGTGATAGTGTTACCATTGGGGTGTTGACAGTGAAAGTGCTTCTTCAGAAGAGAAATGGAATTTCTGATTTATATAAGTTATCATAAATTACTAGTTAAGATGTTATAAATCAAAAACCAAGCTGCTTCCTTTAGCTAATAGGAATATTATTTTAGCTAATTATAAATTAGTATCTACGTAGATAATGTGTCAAAAGACCTTTCAACTTTTAAATGAGCAAAACGAGGTTAAGACTTTTTTTTTGTCTGTAAGCCTATTTAATTATATTGCTTTTTATCATTAATATCATGGTGGTTTATAGGATTTCATTCAAGTCATAAAATCAAGATTTGGGAGTTAATAATTGAAACAAAATAAAACTAATGCTTAGAAGAAAAAATTGGGAATGACTACACAAAATCTCTAAGGTCCCTTTCAATCTAACATTTTACATCTTTTTAAAATCAGGTTTATTGAGATACAATTTACATACAACAAAATTCACCCATCTGAAAGTGTAAATTTCAGTAAGTTCTAAGACAAGGACTTTTTTTTTTACTGGAAAGAAAAACACTAATTATTAGATGGAGAATTCTGAGTTCCCTGTTATCCTTTTTTTAAAAAAATATATGAGACAATTTTCTTTGAGCCCTTTGCATTTAGCTTCAACATCAGTGTCGTTATCATTACCAGGGCTGTTTGTTCCATCTGTTGAGATCTCTAACAGAATTTTCCAGACCACATCATCTTCATTTCTATATAAATTATCTGAGCTATTTCACTTTTTAAACCAGAGCATGGTGGTATCACCACATGCATGTTATATTAAGAAAGATTTTTCCTTTTCATCTTTTTTTTTAAGTTTTTAAATTTATTTATTTGACAGAGAGATAGAGAGCACAAGTAGGCAGAGCGACAGGCAGAGGGAGAAGGAGAAGCAGGTTCTCCGCTGAGCAGGGAGCCGGAGGCGGCCTCGATCCCAGGACCCTGGGATCACGACCTGAGCCGAAGGCAGCCGCTTAACCAACTGAGCCACCCAGGCGCCCCTTTCCTTTCATCTTGTAGGTGGATAATCTCTACAACAAACCACTTTATTTAGTTGTTCTTTTATTCATTTAGTTTTAATTTAACTTTTGAATAGGCAATGATTCATACGGTTAAGCAAATTAAAATATACAAAGTATACAATGAAAAGTCTCTCTCCCACCTCTATCCTCATCTGCTCCTCCAAACTTGAAACTGTTTATAGTTTCTTGTGTATTCTTCTAGAGTTTGTTTATTCAGATATGAGTATATATCTCATTTCCCATGTTGTTGTTTTTTTTTTAAAGATTTTATTTATTTATTTGAGAGAGAGAGAGAGAAACAGCATGAGAGGGGAGAGGGTCAGAGGGAGAAGGAGGCTTCCCACTGAGCAGGGAACCCAATGCAGGACTCGATCCCAGGACTCCAGGATCATGACCCCGGCCGAAGGCAGTCGTTTAACTAACTGTCCCACCCAAGCGCCCCTCATTTCCCATGTTTTAAAGAACTCTGGCACTCTTTAACAATCATCATTTTCTCTAGCAATCAGTGGGCCATTCCTTCTTTTATTTATCTCTTAGGAAAAAAATGTGCCTTTTCAAAGAACTTTAGGGGCGCCTGGATGGCTCAGTTGGTTAGGTGTCTGACTCTTGATTTCTGCTAGGGTAATGATCTCAGGGTCATGGGATCAAGCCCCAGATCGGCTCTGTGCTCCGCACAGAGTCTGCTTGAGATTCTTTCCCTCTGCCCCTCTCCCCACTCTTGTTCATGAGCTCTCTCTCTCTCAAATAAATAAATAAATCTTTAAAAAAAATAAAGAACTTCAGATTATTCAGACTCAAGTTTCCTGAAATTAAACAACAAGATTCCAGGTATCCTTTAGTTATTTTCATTCATCCATTTGATTCATTCATTCATTCAGCAAAATCTATTGATTTGCTCGCTGTGTCAAAGATCCTGCACTCAGGTCTTAGAGGATTACAAAGATTATGGATCTTGCCCTGGAAGAACATGTAGTATAGTAAGAGATATAAGACATGAAGCTAAATAATTATGAGAGATGTATAAAATGCCACAGCATTTCAGAGAAGGGAGAGATTAGTTCAATTCTATGGATCAAGGAAGGCTTTGGGAGGAAAATAAACTTTGAGCTGAGTCATGAAAGTTGAGTCTATGTACCTATGGAGATGGGAGATGGAAAAGGAAGAACATTCTATGTTATATCTTACCACTCTTGTTTTCAAATGACAGAAACTCCAAGTAGCTTAAACAAGAAAGAAAAAGTAGGAGGGTACTATATTCATTCCTGTAACCAAAACCAGAATAGACAAGACTGGAGTTATCTTTAGTGTCAATAGCATACAAAGACTTTATCAGCATTACCCTTTTCTGTCTCTCCTTCCTCCATCCTGCCTCTTCTCCTTCTTCTAACAGGTTCCTTCTTGTAACAGGTGTTATTACTGCCAGTAACTTTGGCATCATATTCTTACCCCTCTCAATCCAAGAGTAAAGAGAGAGTTACGCCTCAGCTTCCAATTTAGAAATTTTGGAAAGGACTGGCCCAGCTTGGTGGTTATACCCTGCTGTGAGTTGAGAAGGGAGGTACTGTGTTGGCCAGCCCCACCAGAAACACATTGTATTAGGAGGAGCAGTTTCCTAAGGGTGCTGTTATCAGAAGAAGATGGGAAGGAGTGCAGGGGAGGCACAACGCATGGAGGTCCATTTATACCTGCAGCATGAGCTAAGGCAAGAAGGCAGCAAATTACAGGTCATGCTGTGAATATGGTGAGAAGCTCAGCTTTGTTTCAGAAACAGGGCTTGGGACTTGTGTAAGGGAGCCAAGGCATTTGTGGTGCAAAATTTCAGAGGTATTCTCAGATGCCAATCCTGAACTTGTAGAACTTGAAGGGGTGAGGAGAGGGGGAGAGAGAGAGAGAAAGGGACAAACCTTCTTAAATTTTGTAACTTAGGCACCTTCCTTACTTGCCTCAACCTAATCTTGGCCCTGTTTGAAAGAAGGGATGTTCAACAGTGTTGAAGATAACAGGCTGAATAGTTGAGGACCAAGTAGAGTGACCTTTGAGGGGATAGGTTAAGGCGTAACTATCTAGTGAAAAAATGGTGGCAAAGAATGTAGCCTACTGTCTCCTCTATCATGAAGTTTGGTGGTAAAAGGAATGATAGAGAAGGAATTACAACTTAAGGGGAAAGCTGGGGGCCCAACAAGTTTATTTCACTTCAATTTATTTTTAATATTGGTGCTATTTGGCCCAAGAAGCAGACATCTACTTCCACGGAATGACTTGAAGGATTCCTGGCTCCCTTCCAACCAAAAATAATTTTGTACTAGTTTACTAGTGATGTCTAAATTGCTACCATTAGTGATTTGGGGTTATTGAATTAAAGGATTATCTCCTAGCAGTTAGTAAGTACCCCCCTAGGTCCCCATCTGTAGGTAATTCATTAAGCTTTTAGCAGCTATTTGTATGTCAATGTGAATTGGCTTATCTGATTTTTTGTTAACAACCGAGAATAGATTTTGATAAAAGGAGGGTGAAGAGCACTGAAGGGTTTTTGACAGTTTGGGATATGGCACCTGTAAGGGGGCAAGGTGAAGAACTCCCAAAAGGAAAAGGTGAGGTTCTAAGGGGTAACCTGTGTATCTCACAGTCCTACCCAACGCCAGCTACAATCTGAAACTCTTTCCTTCCATTAATGAACCATTTTGTAAAACAGCTTTTGAGTAGAACCTTGTCAAAACTTTCTGGGGAAATGCATTATGTCCTGGATGATAGAAAACAGTACTAGACATAGAATCAGAAAACCTGTCCTAAAAAAAAAAGAAAAAGAAAAGAAACCCTGCTCTCATCAAACACTTACTTGGCCTGTGCAGAAGCAGAATTACCTTGAAGCAAGTGACACTTAGGTTGCAAGATACCTTATTTCCACAGAGCCCTTCAAAGGCCCTGGGAGGATCCTAGCAATATGTTCATATGATCATGCATTTTTGGAAAATTTGCAAAACTAGATAATTTAACTACAATAGACCACCGTCTCTATCCACTCCTATTTTCCCTTTGTCACATTTCCCCTAGTGCTGGGTGGCACTGGAGTGACCAGTCATTTTTGCTATCTGGTACCTAAAGGGAACTTGAGTTGGGGATATAGTTTGGGTTTAGTGGTATAGATTTTTTATGGTTTGTTGTCATTTCTGTGTATTGTTAGGTTATTGCCAGCTCTTTTGGTGCAGGGATGTCTTATAGGAATATTCCTATTGCCTGTTGTGCTAATTTATGTTTCACAGCATGAATATGTAAGGCCGTTAATTACAAACTGGTTAATGAGTGTTGTCAATGCAAAGATTATTTAAGATGGGTCACTGCTCAAGGAAACTTGAAATGTCTTGAAATCTGTTCATATATGAAAGAAACTTCACAGAGGCTTTCCCAAATTTGATACCAATCCAAAAAATTACATATGTCATTACCAATGAGCTATGAAACTGAAAGAAGCTTTTCTAAACTATGAATAATAAAAATATTAAAAACCAACCCATACTAAAGGAAAGACTGAATTATTTTTCTATTCAAGATTGTATTGTAAAATTGTTGTCATATATAGAAGCAATCAAAGAACACACAGGAAAAAAAAGTAGGGAAAAAACTATTCTAGAGGTATATATGACAATAAAATGATTTTGTTATTATTTGGATTTTGTGACATTTGTTGTATTTGCTAGGTTTTAAAATTTTGTAAATTTTGTGATTTCTTATACCCAATTTTGTACTCATAATATTGTATCCTTTATCTTTTTTTTTTTTTTAAGATTTTATTTATTTATTTGACAGAGAGAGAGAGCTTGAGAGGGAACACAAGCAGGGGGAGTGGGAGAGGGAGAAGCAGGCTTCCCGCCAACCAGGGAGCCCAATGTGGGGCTTGATCCCAGGACCCTGGGATCATGACCTGAGCGGAAGGCAGACGCTTAACAACTAAGCCACCCAGGCGCCCTGGTATCCTTTATCTTAAAGAGTATCCTCCCCTCCAAATTATCTAAACTTTAAGCCCTATAAATTCTGGATTCTTCCCTGGTCCTGTGGCTGAGCAAGTAATGTGAGCCCCCAGTTTTCTTATCTAGTAGGTGGGAGCAAATCTGCTGACTCACCTCACGGGGTTCTTGTGAGGAAGTGAGATGGTGCAGCTGAAAGGACCTCATTACTAGTTATGAAGAGCCACACAAATGTAAGTAAACTGGGATCACTGCTTCTTCCTCAAAAAAATAAGCTTTGCATTTTCCCCAAGAGGTTATCTTTTCAGTGATCATACTTACATTTGGGGTTATTCTGAATTGTAGGATGGGCTAAGTTGCCTTTGGAGAGCTTCATATAGATGACAAGCAGCCCCAGGCAGAGTTAAAAGCCTAAGAAAGAATGATGTTGTATTAGCCCAAGTTCATCCATTACCATGGCTGGGAAACCAACATATTGGGTCCTCCCTGTTAGGGGTGGTGAGCAGAGCTGCTTCTAAAAACAGCATTTAGCATTCAAATTCAATAATATTCCAAATATGTAGATGACCTCTATTAAAACATAATTTTTAAGGGGAATTATACAGCTTATGTCCTTGGCCTAGCATTTAACCAAGAAAAATGGGAAAAGGGAAGTTCCATTCACTGAACACCTAATATATGTGAACATCTGGTCTAGCTGCTGTATATACATTATACCAAACACAATATCCCTCATTTTGCAGAAGTAAAAGCTAAGGCTCAAAGAGTTGAGTGACTTGCCCAAATCCACAGTGATTAGGGTATTTTAAACAAAGTCTGTTTTATCCCACTCTTTCAGGTATTAGTCTATTGCTACATGCTGTTTCCAGTATAGTTTTTCTTTTCCTATTTGCTTGTCTTTTCTATCCTTATTGAATCTGGCTCATACAGTCACACTTGCCTGCAAAAATAATTTTTTTAAAAAAGATTTTATTTATTTATTTGACAGAGAGAGAGACAGCGAAAGAGGGAACACAAGCAGGGGGAGTGGGAGAGGGAGAAGCAGGCTTCCTGCCGAGCAGGGAGCCCAATGCGGGGCTCGATCCCGGGACCCTGGGATCATGACCTGAGCTGAAGGCAGATGCTTAATGACTGAGCCACCCAGGCGCCCCTGCAAAAATAATTTTGTAGGTCAGATGTCTAGTGTATTATGCATAGGTCTTTAGTTCAAATGCATACTTCATCATGAATTTATGGAAAGTCAGGAGTATATCCAATGCAATAAAATATGCCTTAAATGGTACTAAATTTGAATGGACAAATCTTTAATAGGAATTTAAACATCTAAAAATGTTTGAAATGTATCATAAACTAGTTTGCCACCAACCAGACTGTTCATGTATCAAATTAATATGCACAATCTAAACTAAGATATTTGATTTCATGCTAAAATATTCAAGGCTAATCTCTTCAGTCTGAAAACAAATAGTAAGTCGACATTCTCAGGTTGCAGATTGACAATGCCAGGCTAAAATGACTTTCCAAGAGGCAGCTTTATATATATTTTATCAGAACTCAAAATTACACACAGTTCACTTGCCTCTGTCCATTAAAATTTAAAACTGAGATGAGTTTAGTAGCTAGTAGATTTTCCCAGGGCTTTTGTGATTTAAGATTTTAATGATAACTCTTGTTTTTCACCCTGATTTCTCCTAAGCATGGGGGTGGGATGCCAATCTAAGATCTTAAAATTGGACACCTTGAGTTTGTGATTTTTCTTTTTTATCTTTTAATTTGTAGGTCAAGACTAAAGTGGGGGAAGTAGGGCGGGAGGGAGAGAAAAAGAAGGGAAAGCGTTATTTTGGAAGGGGAAACCTCTATCATTCTGTAACAGACAAAAATATTAGGAATTATATTTTATAGGGTTCAGAGAGTATAATAGCTAGAATTTTTGAAACCTAAGGGGATGACTCTTACCTTACCGTTTGAGAAAATGTGCATGTGAGAAGATAATTTTCATGTTAGGAACCCAAAGCCACAGGATTCTGAAAAACCGTATGCGTAGAGGGAGTATCATCCCTGAGAACCTGACAAGTAGGCAAGAGCCGATAACCTGAAGTATTTAAGTGAACTTTGGGTGCAGCCTGTATTTGTCATCTTTGCTGTTCAAATGAACTCAGAACTAGCGATATTCCACTAATTCGGGACAGCTTTCAAGGAAGATCCATTGTTTCAGTTTAAAAATATTTATTGAGCACCTACTACTAGGCCAGGCCCTGGGAATATTAAGATGAATAAAATTCAGTCCCTGCCCTTAAGGAGCTTACAGTCTGGAGGGGTGGGGGGAGGTGGGTGTCAAACATAAAGACAAATGCACAACTATATTACAATGTTTAAAACACACATTGGATAAAGTACGGTGAGAACACTAAAAAGGAAGTGGAAAAGTCTCTGTGGGGAGCCCACTGAATCAAGACAGACTCTTTGGAAATGGGATAGGCTCCCAGATGGACAGGTTAGCCGCGGAGGTAGGCGGCGGAGTTCGCGCAGAGGAAGAGGAAACGGCGCGAGCAGAGGCACCGGCGTGAAACTGCTGGTTCTGCTCTGGGATCGCCCTCACACCCTTTTGTCTCCAGACAACGGGAGAAAACCAGTTCGATCCCTCACGGTAGGGCAGGTCTAAAGAAGTTTGGGAATGTAAATCCTAGTAAATAGAGCTGCAAGGCATGATCTAGCCTGAGGAGATTTGTAGGAGCCGAAATGGGAGCCGCCAACTTTCTGAAAGATCGGGGCTCGGGTGGAGGCCAGGTCCTGCCTGAGTTTAACCGTGCGGCCGCGGGCCTTTGGTTCTCAGGGCGCTCTGCTCTGGGTCCCCGCCCCGACGGCTGACCCGCGGATCTGCGGGGCGCACCAAGCCCTCCCGAGGCCTCAGCGCCTGAGAATCCCGCTCCCTGAGTCGGGAGCCTCTCTGCCCTCCGGTCCCTGCTTGGGCAACTCGCGTGGCGCCGCCGAGAGCCCGCGGTGACAACTGCCATTCTCTGGTGCTGGCGCACGAAGGTGCTTACCGCTGCGGGACGAGCGGCCCTCCGCACGCTGCCTCCTCACACGCAAGCCCGACGCGCGCCGCAGCAACCCGCGCAGGCCCAGACCCGCGCTGCGGCCTCGCGGCGCGCGTCGCACCGTCTGGCACGAGGCGCAAGAACCGCCGCGCAGTCCGAGGCTACCCGCGAGCGCGCATCTGTTTATCCCCCCACCTTGGTTTTTAACCCCGCGTCCCCCTTGGCTTTGAGAGGTTTCTCTGCTCGAGCTGTTTGAGTCAGGCACTCTTAACAATAGGAGTGGCTCGCGGCCTACGCGTCTGAGAGCTTCCAGGGCGCTGGACAGAAAAGGTGGGTGTGTGGAGTTGTCACCTCACGGAGTCGCGATCCGAACCCTGGAGGAGGGACACAGCTTCTCGGGTACTCTGGGCCCACGATAGGCTTCTCCTAGGGAACAAAGTTCGTCCCGACTTCCTCTCTTAGGGCTGCCTCCCTTAGGGGACCCACGCACCCGCCGTTCCTGCCGCCATTTCCCAGCAGGCCTCCAGGGGGCCTCCCGGCCGCGGCCTTCCAGTCGGCCGCTCCCGGCCCGGGGGCCGCCGCGCGGGGAGGGACGCGCCTCGGCGCCCGGGCCGGTGCGCGAACAATGACCCCTTTTCCCCTCGCTGCCGCCTCTTCCCCGACACCGCCCCCCTCACACCCCCAGGCAAACCTATTAGCCATTCAGGCCGACAAAACCCCGCGGCCCCGCGCATTGTCCCGCGGAGCGCCCGGCCACCGTCATTAGCCCTGATTACGCTGAGCCGCCTGACAGCCCTGCGGGCCGCTCGGCAGACCCCCCATTCACCGCCGCCCCCGGGCCCCGCCTCACAATAGGAGCGGAAATCGTCCGCGCTCCCGCGTCCCGGCTGAATAGAGCGAAAAGCTGCTTCTCTTCTCCTCCCGCCCCATTCACGTTCTCTTTGGATACAATATTTTTTTCCTTTTTGTTAAAATTAGGGAGAGAGAACGAGGTCAAGGAAGATTTTGATTGAGCTCTTTGCCTGTCATTTGTTTAATGTAAACAAAGAGCAAGTCCTCCCCCCGCCCCAGCCTCTCATCCCCTCCCTCCCGGATTTTTATAAACAAACTGGAGAAGGGAAAGGGCGGGGGGCGGGCGCGGCGGGTGGAAGCGGAGTGGGTCATTAAAGTGGAGGAGCGAGGAACTGCGGCATTTGGGGAGCGGGAGCCATCGCGCTTTTGGTGGAACTGGCGGGTGGTTGAAATATTTATAACCAGTAAAGAAGCCTGAGCTGGGGCTGGTGGTGAAATCCGCACATTGGTAAGATCCGTTGAATTGTTAAAAGGCAGCTTCTTTCCACTCTGCTGGAGTAACTGCTTTTTGGGAAATTGTTACAAGGAAATAAATTTCAAGAGAAGACAGAAAGGAAACCCATCATATGGAGATTTCTCCACATTCAGAAACCTTCAGCATTGCTACTACCTGGAATTAAAAACAAACAAAAAACCTTTCTAGACCAGGATAAAACTGATACAGAAAAAAATCTTAAAAAGAAAACGAAAACTTTTACGATACCTGCCCAAGGGAAGATTTGGACCAATTAACATAAATATCTGTGTGAAGATTTGGACCAATTTCCAACATGTGATCATCAAAGAATTGATTATTCACAAGAGCAATTAGGTGCCACCAGGTTTCAGATAAACATTTTAAAAATTCTTTAAAATAATATGTCACCCCTCCCTTAAGATTCTAAAGTGAAATCAGATAAAATAAACCTACAGATTGGTGAAACAGAATACCTACTTTATAATGTAATCCTTAGGCAACATGTTACTTTAAGCAAATTAGATGTACTTTAAAAGAAAATGTACTTTAAAGGCTTTCACCAAAGCAGGAAGAAAAGTCCTCTGTAACTGTTCCGTCTTCTCTTTTTTTGCCAAGCCGTAAGGGTTATTTAAAAATTATTTGTAAAGAGAAAGCTTAGTTCTTAGCAGTATAACCCTTTTTTCTTGAGAATGCAGAATGGACATTTTCTTCTGCTTTTAGGCATCATTTGAACTGGTGAGTGGGATGGGATTTTTAGAATCTCAACTGCCATTACATCATTCTACTAATTAGTTTTTTCCCTTCCTTCTTGGACCTGGAAACATTAGCTTAGGAGGTAAAATTTGCTGTCTTCTCCAAATGCTGGTTTGGATAGCTCCGTAGTACTAGGTGGGTCTGGTGAACAAGACTGGAAATCTCTTCATTTTTCCTTGAAGTGCAATACTTCTTAGCAGATTCAGGACTAGGGTAAGGCAAGGGCAACACCTACAGTGCAAAATTTAAGGAGGCACTCATTCCCAGATACCTTGCACTTGTGTACTTGCTGACCTTGAGAGTGAATGCCTCCTTAATTTTGTACTCTGGGTGCCTCCCTTGCCTCATAGGGGTCCTGGCCCAG